>NC_134601.1:130239768-130892268 GCF_037038515.1 Microtus pennsylvanicus | reverse complement strand
ATCAAGGACATTCTCATTTTGATAGTTTACCAAAAATAAAGCATAAGGTATATGTTTTTACTAAACAGGTTCATAATCTTGTTTGTGAGAGTTTCAGAAAGTTCAGGCCTAAAGCTGGCATGTGTAGGTAACATATACCTAGATCTTGAGCACAATTCATTGAAATGTTCACATTCTTGAAATATTTCAAATATAAAAATATAAAAAACCAAAAGATAAAAAATATTCCTGAAAAGTTTCTGCACCCCTACAAACCTCTCTGCTGACACAATAATCCAATTCAGACCAAATCAAATGGAATTAGAACAAGCCCAGCTTTAATGGATACCAATGCTCCCAGATGGCTTTTCAGCACCCCAGAGAGGAACCTATCAAGGAAGACCAAAAGAACACGTGTTTATTCTCTGGGCTGTTGTTTAAATACCCTATAGGAGTGGTCATGAGCATCTCTGGGGAGGGGTCATCATTTGGCAGGCTTTCTCGGGAGTGGGAGTGGATTCTGGACTGAGACAACTCTCAGGGGAGGGGGCTTGAAATGAAACTTTCCACCGAAACATTCCAGACTCTTTGGGTATATGGAGGCCAGGGACTGGGGTGAGGCTTCCACCCAAACATCTCAGACTCTTTGGATATACGAATGTCAGGGGCTGGGGTGAAGCCTGAACCCAAACAGTTTCTATAAACCGAGTATTGTTTCTATTGTGTCCATCTATAAGCAACTTTTATGTCTTCCACTGAAATGCCTCCCTCTCAGCTAAGGAGACTCTCGCCTGTGGGAGTATTCACACTAGGCTACAACTAGTCTGGCTCCAGTGCTAGCACCTAGCCCCAATCCATCTTTTGTTTCTCAGTTAACTTTTGTTTCTCTTGGTGCCCTCTACGTGAATCTTGTCTGAGAGTTTCCCAAGGGTATAAAGCAGACAAAACTTGTTTGGGAAAAATGGGGCAAACTGTGATATTCCTAATTGCCTGTTTATATTTGGCATTGTCCTTTGAAGGCCCAGTCAGGTTGTTTTGAGGATTTGGAAATCAACTTGCTTAAGTATAAATTTAGAAAACAATAAAGATGCCCTGGAATAAGGGATGGTGTCTTAGTCCTTAGAGAGTCTGATTCCCACTACAACTGAAAAGGCTAGACACATCCTAAAGGTGAGCTGTGTCTTCATCCCAGGCACACACGTGAACCCACACCTCTACTCCAACATCTGCCGTATTCTATCTAGTATTAGAGGCTCATTTGCCTTGACAGCTTCTGTTAATTCCCTGTTTCTTTCTAGACTGCTCTACCCAAGGATGATAAAGAACTGGCTGAGGAGTGGAAAAGTCAATACAATGTATGGCTAATGACTCAATTTACTTGTCCTTCCACGGATAAAGACCTGGATGCCTAACTGCAGAGTGCAGTATTACTGGAGTTATTATGGGCTGTGTGCCAGCAGCTCTAGCCAGACTATCCTCCCTTGTGTACCAGGCCACCAATCCTTACTAGATCTCCCATGTGTACCGGGCCACCAATCCTTACTAGAATGCTCATGTGTACAAGGTCACCAGTCCTTACTAGAATGCTCATGTGTACCAGGTCACCAGTCCATACTAGGATTCCCATGTGTACCAGGCCAGCAATCCTTACTAGGCCTCCCATGTGTACCAGGCCACCAATCCTTACAAGGGTCCCATAGTTACTGGGCCTCCCATGATTACCGGGCCTCCCATGTTTACAAGGTCTTTCATGCTCAATAGGCCAGTTAAAAGAACTGAATTAATAATGAAAAGCAGAAAACAGAAATGAACTTGTTGTGGACCACATTGGAAATGAAGAGAATCAATGACTCCTAACCCCCAAGTCCATTTTCAGGGTTCTGGCACGAGGTTTACGTCGAGGGCCAGTTATACATAGCTAAGCAATCCCTTCTAGGTTTGGTCAGGTCCATTATTGACCCATCATTGTCTTGGCTCCAGTCTTTCCTGCAAGGTGGTCTGAGAAGTTGCTAATCTCTTTCTAGGAGACAGGATTCCTTCTGGCTTGCCCATGTCTTCAGCCCTTTACTTTACCAGATTTCCCACAATATTGTCATTGCTGCGAGGCAGGCCACTTACAAAGGTTGCCCTGACAGAGGAAGTCATGGCTGACCCCTTTTCATATGTGTTGTGGACTTGCACGTGAATAATCTTAAACATCGGTAGAGAAAATGAGAGCAAAGACAATTAAGTATGAGAACATGTAGTCTTGTTCCTCTGCCTTTACTTTTAGCACTTCCTATGGTACCTTTATTTTTCTCAGGGACACAAACTGAAGTTCCCAAAAAAAACTATATATATATATATATATATATATATATATATATATATATATATATATTAAAGATTCTATAAGAGTGACTGACGGAATAGATTGCCATGATTAGGTTTGAATGATGAAGATCCAGAGGCAAAGTATCTTGGGTTTTCTTTAACTGTCTTCATAACCATTCATTTCCCACCTACATCTGATGTAACATTCATAATAGACCCTTCCTTTCCACTACTTTGAAAACCAAGAATGTTAGCAGGCATCAATTATTAACTAGAGCAGAGATATTCCCACACTGCTGCAACTCACCAATATGTGAGTTTCCACCAAGGTATTTGACAATCACCATGATTTATTACTTTCTTCTGTTCTATCGATATAGAAATGTCATTAAACTGTTTCCATGTTGAAACATGGTATTCAGGGTAACATGTTTCTGTGCTCCTGGGTCACAGGCACTTATATTTGACTCCAGAATAAGCTACTCCTATTCCTTTTGAAGCAAGAGCTTTGCTTTTGCACCAACACCTGTGCATTGTGCTAAAAAGTGTAGCTCAAATCTCTTTCACTGTAACTTACCGCTACAAGCCTCACTCGATGCATTGCAAGAGGCCTGCCATGGGTGAGTATATTCCAAAGAGGTGAAGACCTTAGGAGGCAGCAGTTGGCTATGCAGTTTAGGGAACAAAGACCCAACGGGGAACTGGAGAAATGGCCCAGCAGTTAAGAGCAAGTGCTGTAAGAGCATCCTCTGGTTGCTCTTACAGAGAATCCAGATTCAGTCACCAGCACCTATATCATAGCTCATAATCACCTGTGACTCCAGTCCCAGGGGATCCCACACTCACTTCTGGCCTCCACAGGCACAAGGCATGCATGTGGTGCACATACACACATGCAAGCAAAACACCCATGCACATAAAATAAATGCATAATCTTTCTTTAAAGACTCCAAAGAAAATTGAGATGTATCTTGGTAAAAACCCAGAAATACCCCAAGGGAGACCCACAGCCTCATCTTTGCCAGAGGCTGAAGATGCCACGAAGTGGATATGCTTCCTCTTATCTCTTTTCCCATAAGGGAGTACCCCTTACCTGGAAGCTACATTGAGACCTTCACTGACACCATGAGGACATCAACACCTGGAATGAAAGCTGCTTGACTGGCTCGTCCCAGCCCCACCTCCTCGTCCTACTAAAGAAGCCTATTAACCCCAAGAGAGTGAAACTGTGTTATCTCATTCCGAGTGACCCCTCCTGCTATACAGGAGCGCTGCCTTCTTTCTCCCTTAAGCTCTCGGTAATAAATAATTCTTTCTAAAATGAGTATGTCAGCTCTGTGATTTTATTCTTTTTATTTGAGAGACAAGAACTTGAAAGCCTCTGGCTTGGGTGGCTCTGGTGGCCACTGAATCTCCAGGACTTATCCTCTGAAACTAAGCACAACAGAGCAGGGGAAAGGCTCTGTCACACCCAGGGACAGGCAGATACTCGGGTATTAGATCAAGCAAGTCCCTCCTTGGGTTATTTGATTAATGAAACAATAGATCCCAGAGAACTGGAATTCCCCGAGGGATCACATCCTGTAGGGTGAGAAAGCCTAAGGCCTGGGCCAACCCCAAGGGAAGTTTTTCCCCTGGAAAGAGATTTGCAAGTTGCCAGCCCCCCTTGCAGGAAACTGGACACAACAGTGATGGGTCAAGTGGCAGGAACACACTTTGACTCCTAAGCTGCTCCTAACCCTGGCCCTGTTTAAACTGCAACCTCATGTCAAGACCCTGAAGGCAGACTAGGGCAAGGACAGGTCATTGAATCCCATCGTCCATCTTTCCAGTGTGGCCACACTAAGGAAATCTCATTTATCTGCTTTTTGCTATTAATTTACATTTTAAATTGGCTAGTTGAAGATGGTTGATTCAATATGAATTGTTGGGCACTGGCTGTGTACTAAGTCTGGTAGCAGTATTACAATAAGGGTACCAGTGCATGTGTTGCCGTATTTGATCTCCCTTCATTCTCAGGTTGTTAAGAAAAGAAACTCAGTAGTGAACACTGCTTCTTTCCATGATCTGACCCTCACCTGACTATGTGCACTCCATTAGATACCATCTGACGCTCGACCCATCCATAACAAAGACTTAGAATTAGGAGCAATAATGCTGGTGATGAGAATAAGGACTACCCAAGATTTAAAAGTATTGAACTATGTGCATAGAGGTTACCCAGTAGGCCTTGAAATAATAATAAAAAAAACAACATGTTTCTCTAGGTGCCCTTCCTTCACAAGGGGGTATGAGCACTTACATTTCTCATCATCTCAACACTTTTAATTCTATAAACAAATAAGCAAGCAAGCACCATGCTGCATTGTCCCAGATTCAATGGGAAGCAGTGAGAAGAAAAGAGGTGTCCAATCTCAATGAACGTGGGATGAAAAATTGATAGTACGGTACGTACCAAATTACATAACTATGAGCCAACGATATTGCTTGAAATTTATAGGGATATGAGAAATAAGAATGCAATCTAAATAGTGCTTTTGCAGAGATTAAAAATCATGGCTTGGCCACCTTTCCTATACATTGTAAACTAAGCAAACACATATAAAAGGCCTGTGACTTCTTCCGTTCTTCCTTCCTCTGATCCTTTAAAAACCCACCCTTTTCACATGGTATTCTACCTCCCAATAAGAGACATCTGTGCTACAGTCTCCCTAACCACGAATTTAGCTGGCAGCAGCTGAGTTCTGAAGTAGGGCATTTGTGTTTCAGTAGGCAATGCAGGGCTGGCTTGAACTTGAGTGGCAAAGAAACTGGCAGAAGATCCTTGCCCTGCAAATATTCTAAGGAACAGACAGATATTTGGGTCAGTGTCTCAGTTAGGACTTCTATTGCTGTGAAAAGACACCATGCCCATGACAACTCTAATCAAGGAAAACATTTAATTGGATGACTTAGAGTTTCAGAGGTTTACACCATTGTCATCATAGAGGGAAACATGGTGGCATGCAGGCAGACATGGAGATGGAGATGGACCTAAAGTCCTACCACTTGTCTTCAAGGCAACAGGAAGTGGTCTGACATACTGGGCATGACTTGAGCATATAGGAGACCTCAAAGCCCATCTACACAGTGACACACTTCCTTCAACAAGGCCACACCTATTCCCACAAGGCCACACCTCCTGATAGTGCTACTCCCTATGAGCTTATGAGGGTCAATGACATTCATATTACCGCAGCTCCAACTCCAAGGAGTAGCACAGGTATTTGCAGGTTATTCCTGCCTGTTATCCCACCAAGAACACTGAGACTCCTGAGAAAATAGTGGTTTGATTGTTAGGAAGTGAGGTAGGAAAGTAGTTTCTTGTGTTAGTTAGACATAGGACCCAGATAGACAGATAAACACGGGTCACCTACAGGGTTTCAAGCTTTGGTAGCAAGTGACAAGAACAGGCTGAGGGGGAGGTGATGAGGTTTTACATCACTGTGTGGTCATGCTTTGAGAAGCAGTCTACAGACCAAGTTAGTCATTTAAACGCTAATCCCTGGTATGTGCCCCTCAGTCATTTGCACACTGATCTGAAGGTAAATGTTGCCACCCTGAATACTGTAGTCCTGTGTGGACAAACTAGTATAAAAATGATACCAGAAGAGAACCTGTTTCATTTGTAGCACCAAAAATTCTTTAGCTTTACTAGTACTATATGCAGGTTACATTTTGCAACTGAAACTTTTCCCTCCTTCATAAGCTTATGTGTTTGAACAGGTGGTCCCCAGTGGGTGGCACTGTTTTAGAAGCTTGATGGGCCTGTAAGAGTTGGAGCTGGAGAAAGAGGTTCATGCCACGCATGCCTTCTGGGCTTCTTTACTTCCCTCTCTTTTATTATACTGCTTTTTTGTGTGTGGGAAGGACACTTGTGGAACCATAGGACTGAATCCCAGTTCACAGGCTTCGTGGCACACACCTTTATCTGCTGTGCAATTTGACCAGCACAGACCTGATGGAGGAGGGTCATCTGTCTATGTGTTACTCTCACTGGTTAATAAAGAAACTGCCTTGGCTTTTTGCTAGGGCAGGATTTAGGTAGGTGGAGTAGACAGAACAGAATACTGGGAGAAAGAAAACATAGTCAGATGCCATGGAGCCAGCCACCAGGTCAGACATGCTGAATCTTTCCTGGTAAGCCACCACCTTGTGGTGTGACACACATTATTAGAAATGGGTTAATCAAGATGTGAGAGTTAGCCCATAATAGGCTAGAAATAATGGGCCAGGCAGTGTTTAAAAGAATACAGTTTGTGTGTTATTTCGGATGTAAAGCTAGCAATGTGGGAACCAGGCGGGATGAAAAGCAGGCCTGCCCTCAGTTCCTTCTACATAGGCCCTCAGTTTTTATAGCCCTGACTCCACTTGATGTCTATTCACTGATTCCTGGTTGCTGAACAGAATGTCACCAACTATCTTACCCTTCTACCACTATGCGTACCCTTTGACCTATAAACAAAGTGCATCCTTCCTCCCACTAGATGCTTCTTGTCAGATATCTAGCCACGAGAGCAGAAAATAATGAATGCAATACACAAGGGAAAAATCAGCACAGATTCCCCTAAAATATTAGAGTTTTCTCTAGGTCCAGAGTAGATGGAAACAACCTCAGTTGAACTCTAATGAAGTCCTCCAACACCTTCCTGACTTCCTGTCCCTCTTTCCTACTACCAGCTTCTCCAAATTCTCTACCATCTGTTTTCTCAGACAAGGACATTTCACTTTCTGAACTCCTCAGACCCTTAATAATAAAAGCCAGCCCTGACTAGAGAGTCTGTCTTGCAGGTCAACAGGACAGTGATAATTCCATCTTCATCTCTCAAAAGAATATATGCACTGGCTTATGACAGTGGATGCGAGGAGAATGGTAGAACACAATGTGATATGAACGTGGATGGGTGGAGTACACTGGGCCTGGAAAGGTGCTGTGGGGATGGAGGGATGGAGGGTGATGATGAAGCTTGGGGCTTGAGGAGAATCAACTCGTAGTAAGTTTTATGAAATAACATGAAGAAATCCATTGCTTTCTAAAGAGATTTTTCAAAAGAATGCTACTCAGTTTTCTTTCCTTTGGCTTTTTGTTCAGGTTTTTAACCTTTTTATAACTTACATTTTAAAGATACATTTCCTCCTTCCAGCCCCTCCCTTGTCCCTCAATTGTCAAGTTGATAGGCTCTTTCTCTTCAATTATTTTACATTTGTATGTATATATTATATAGATTATATATAATATATACAGATATACGTACATGCACCCACACATACATATCCATGCATACAACCCGTTGGGCCCATGTTCTGTGTTTGTGTGTATATGTTTCAGGGCTGACCGCTTTATATTGGATAACCTCTCAAGGGACTCAGCTCTGAGAGAGACTATCTCTCTTAGCAGTCCTTAGTTGCCTGTAGTTCTTTGACTAGGTGGGGCCCCATGAGAGTCCCCCCTCCTGTATTAGCACGTCTATCGATATTGTCACTGTTCAGCTCTTCTTGTTTATGCAGCTATTTCTAAGAGAGACAGTCTCACAGCAGGCTTCCCAGTACTCTGGCTCTTAAACGTTTCCTACCCTATCTTCTGAGATGTTCCCTAAGACTTGGAGGCAAGACCTGTGCTGCAGATATATCCTCTGGGTCTGGGCTTCCCACAATCTATTGATCTCTGCATTGTATCCAGTTGTGGTTTCCTGTGATCGTCTCCATTTTCTGTGGAGACATAAACTAATAAATACTCTAGTATCAGGTTCAAGACGAGTCCTTTTGAGGGGCTTTCCAGGGTAGTCCAAGTGACTCCCTAAGCAATATAGGATATTGCCATTGCCCTTGAATAGCATCCTCCCACACTGTTTCTCAGGGGTTGAAAGTAAAAATCACTATTCCTGAAGGAATTGCACACTTAGAACCCAGGACCTTTATTATTCAAGCTGGATCTAATTGAAAGCCTCCTCTCTGAGATCAAGCTTCCACAGTAACAGAAAGTGCTCTGCCAGCTGCTAAAGGAGGGAAGCAGTTAACATTCCTACCTAGCTGGGATCCTTAGAGGCCCAAGCAGTGACCAGCACAGCAGTAGAAGCACTGACATATTGCTGGTCACCTAGATCTGTGTAATAGGACCTGAGGCCCTCTCGACAGAAGGGAAATCATGCTCGATACTAGAAATCTGCCCATCTCTCTTGGTGCTGAGGTCCTGGATCTTAGAAGTGAATCTATTATCACCACATTGCTAGACCAACATGATGCCTTAATTATGTTCCAATCCTCATCCTTATAACCACAGGTAAGTATAGTTATTATGTCTGTTACTTTTAAAATCCATTTCTGCAATAAAGGACACTTCTTAGGACACATTCTGGTAACAACACATTGGCTGAAATCACTTTCCCATTTTGAAAGAGTCTGAATTTCCATGTCTTTCATAGACAGTAAAGCTATATTTTAACAAGAAAGGACTCACGCTTACTCTTGTTTGGTTCTCTGGGCTTTTGCCTTGTGATCCAAACAAGGCCCCAAGGATGAGTGATTAGCGGGGAAGATCGATGGAGCTGAAAGAGGGGGAATGCCTTAAATGTGGTTCAGAGAGCATACTAATGGCTTGTTCACCTGGAGGATGCCTACACAGCTAGCTTTGGTGGCTTTGGCATCCTATCACTGCTGTTTTCAATCCTGATTTTGTGGCATAGGCACTGTTAGCCCCTGCATCCTTCCTAATGATCCAGCTATCAGTTCTTTCTCACTGATGCATGGAAATTGAATCCTGTGATCCAAAGTGTCAGCACTAGATATGAAATGCTTATGAAATAGTAGTGTGGAAAGATATTAACTTCCTTGATCATGCCAATCGAGAAAATTAAATGCATAAATTAATATATTCAGTTTAATGGCATTTTAAGTAAAAACGAAATGTTTTAAATACTGTCGTATTTACTTTGTAATTACCTTTATTGCTATAACTTTACATTTTCATAGTAATATATTACTTTAAATGTTAAAATCATTCAGTTTTAAGGAAAATATATCACCATTCTATAAAGAGTTGAAAATTGCTTTTTGGTTAACTTTTGAGACAGAGTCTCACACTATAGCCCAGTGGTGTGGAATTCTTTTCTGTATGCTCTGAATACTATTGGTTAATAGGGAAATTGTCTTGGACCCACACAGAGCAGAACAGAGGTAGGCAGGATGTGGGGGGGGGGGAACTAAACTGAATGCTGAGAGAAAGGAGACAGAGTCAGAGAGAAACCATGTGGCACCACCATAGACAGATGCCAGAACTTTACCCGGTAAACCACAGCCTCATGACGATACATAGATTAATGGAGGTGAGTTAATTTAAAGACAATAAGTTAGCCAGAAATATGCTTAAGCTACTGGCCAAACATGATTGCAAATAATATGGTTTCTGTATGATTATATCGGGAGTCTTAGGCTGACGTGAATCTCTCTGAAGCTCAGTAGGCACTCAAGCTGTTAGTAATCCTCCCATGTCAGTCTTCTGGATGCTAGGATTACAAGTATGAGCAAAATCCTGACTGAATCCTGAGAAATATTAACCTGTATGTCACTTGCTTTGGACCGTTCTTCCTATACTGAGAGATGACACTGAAAATGAGTTCAAATTCCTAACATTTAGCATCTGATAAGCAACTTGTCACATAATACACAGTAGACTAGTTATGATGTCTATCCTGCTAATTCCATATTGGAAGGTAGTTTTCCTTTGTTCTAAGTGGCACAGTAAAAGATTATTTATCTATTTATTGTTTTTTTTTGAGACAGAGTTTTTCTATAGCTTTAAAACCTGTCCTTGAACTCACTCTGTGGACCAGTCTGGCCTTGAACTCACAGAGATCCGTCTGCCTCTGCCTCCTGAGTGTTGCAATTGAAGATGCGTGCCACCACTGCTCAGCTAAGACCAGATATTTCAACACATAATCATATATACATGTTGAGGCAATGAGACATATGTCTGACTATCATAACAGGAAGATGACCACAAAGACATATAGAATAACTTTACATGATAGGTTGAAAAGAAGTGGAAAACCCAGGAGAGTGTTCTTGTCTTGTGAGGGAGGGAGCACTGCTCCAGGATTTCGAGGGCCTGACAGTACAACAGAAGCCATGCAGGTCCTTGTAGGCATGAAGACATTCACTGCTGTGCAGAGCTTCGTAAATCATTGATGAAGTCTGTCTAAAAATTTATCTGTGATTTTAAACTTTAACAAACATAATTGAGAGGATTATGCTGATTCAATAATTTCTTCCTCAGAAAGTATTTTTTATCATAGGTTTTTGAGCACTACAACATTTTAAATTAGGGAACTTGAAGTAAATGACCCAATAGGTGCCTCTCTGGGGCTAGGGCAATGGCAAGATAGTAACGAGTTGTCACAGATTCATCATGAAGTAAATCAACACTAGAATGGAAGTTCAGGAGCACTCTACCCGCAGGGTACAGGATAAAGGCCCAGTTTGTAGATGGAGGGCTCCCGGCCACCGGCTAACTTTACCCGAAATAATTACACAGAAACTATTCTTTTAAACACTGCTTGGCCCATTAGCTCCAGCCTCTTACTGGCTAATTCTCACATCTTGATCAACCCATTTCTAATAATCTGTGTAGTACCACCATGAGGTAGTGGCTACCGGAAAGGATCTTAACCTACATTTATCTTGGAAAGGAGAGCTATGGCATCTGCCTCACTGCCTTCTTCCTCCCAACATTCAGTTCTGTCTTCCCTGCCTACCTATGTTATGACCTATCAGGCCAAGCAGTTTTCTTTATTAATTAACCAATGAGAGTAAGAGATAAACAGATGACCCTCCTCCATCATCAGTTTATCCTCAATGTGAATGAAAGTTGAACTCATGCTGGAATGAACATTATCCTATGCTAAAGGATCCATCATGAGATAAACATTTTCTAATTTCAACTGTCATACTTGGGCATGGAGGAAAGCCAAGCCAAGGCTCCAAAGGACTTCTTGTCCTCCTGGCAGACACTGGCTGCACCTCTGCCAGTGATATAAATACAGGTATTGGAAATCGAGAGAAGGGAAGTACATGTCCCATCAGCATAGAGAAGTAATTTTGAGATCTTACGTACCACCTTTATAGAAACAAGTTTGGCCTGGAAATTTTATATGTATACTTAAAGGAAGACACATATTTGCAAGTAGAATCCGAGCATATTGTTGTCCTGGCAAGTGGATAGATGCCTGACTCAATGAGGGACATATCTATACATGAGTTTTATTACTTCATACTCAAGGGATCAAATACCTCTCAGTCAAATTCCTCCTCTGTAGAGTGCAGAGGGGCCGGCCTCAGTAGATTGGCGTTTAGGGTAGGCTGAGAGAAGAATATGTACTCATATTCCCTGTGACTACCAATTCCTGTTTACTTCATGTTGGACTGTGAAGTTCAGAAGACATGGGCTCTGTCTGAGTCATCTTTCTGTACGGAAGCATATACAAACCATGTCAGGACAGAACCATTTCTGTATGTTTTTCTTGTGCATACTTAAACCAAAGCCTTCTCACCCAAGCTGTGGGGTTTGTTGATGTGATAGTTCCCTGTATCCTACAGATCCAAAGACTGGTTCCTGGGTGGACATTGATGAGGATGCCCCAGAGGAAGGTAGGTCTTTCTCCCTTGTGACATTTGTCCAAAGGATTTTCTCCTGAAGCTTTGTCCTGCACAGAGATATATTGTGCCAGAAATAATAAGTCCCCACTCTTTATCACTTGTCAAGTTATACACAATCATTTGGAGACACAGGCTGCAGACCTTGTAGAGACAGATGCCTCTCTTGGTGGAAAGACCACAGAAGGTAAACAACCGCATATGACAAGGCAGCCCTGATCCCAAAGTGCTTTAGACACAAGGAGCAAGCATGTCCTACAGTCCAGAGTGTGGACTTCAAAGGCGCTGTAGTAGATGTCTTATGATTGACTCCTCTTTGTGTTTCTAGCAGTATTTCTGGCATTCATGAGAACGCCCAGCACATAGAGAGTATATGATAAATGCCTCTTGAATAAATGAATGAGAGCAACTGTGATATTTATACAACTATCCAAAAGAGGTATAAGCTAAGTAAGTGTGGTTCTAAAGGCATCTCAGTGTTCCATATAACGCGAACAACCGTAACCCTAACCCAAACCCTAACCCTAACCCTAGCCCTAAGCCTAACATACTTCATGTGAGGAGGGCTGGATGCATTCTACCTTAGCGGTGAGCGAACCAAGAACAGAGGAAGGCAGCAGATGACACCCAGAAGCAGTGTACTGGATCCTCCAGGGAGGAGTCCCTGAGGGAGAGCTGCATAGTACTTATGCAGAGATGATGATGAGTTCCCCATATCTTAGCTTCAATGGCCCAGTAAAATAGGAATTCTCATAAAGCACAAGGGAAAGCTCACAATCTGTCTTGAAGAAACTGTCTGTCTAGGCTCTAGAGAGCTCCCACCTCCTAGTGAGAGATAGTGCCAACAGCGCGTGGTAGGAGGTCACAGCTAAAGGCAGAGAGCCTCAGGAAACCACATTGTACTTTCAGTAATGGGTATGTTAAAGAGCACAAAACCAGGGGCGATGCAGGCAAGGAGTGCCTAGTGGTAATGACAGAGAGAGGAGAGATGCCAGGGAAACCCTCTATTCTTGGTACTCGGCATTCTGCTGGATCAACCATTAAAAATGCAGTTTCAAAAAGATTCCTACTCTGGATGGTGAAATAGTTCAGTGTGTTAAGGACTCAAAACTGGAGGAGCCTTTAGATTTCTGCCACTTGTGCCACCCACATATCCTAAGTAGAGTGAATGTCCTTGAAGCAGTTCAGCTGCGGGGTGCTACTTCCTCCATGGTCACTCACTGCTTCACATCCTCAGAGGACTTTGACTCCCAGGACAGATTCATCTCTGACCTCACCTCAGACTTCTCCTGGAACCATGGGGATTCTGTAGAGACTCCCGGCCTAGGGACCTAGAGTAGATGCCAAAGATCTTATCTGCCCGGCCCCCGCCCCACAGTCCTCCGAAGACATCACATAGCTGTAGTTATATCCTGTGTCGATAGTCTGGTTTCCCAAGCTTGGTCCATGAGAGATTCACTAAAGATGGAAAGGGCTGAGGGCGCTAGGATACACAATTTCTAGTATTGTACTGCCACCTGGTGGCCATCCTGCTGAGATGCCAGCTAGCATGAAAGTGACACTCTTTAAGCATTTCCCTGAATTTATGCAAGGTGGCAAGCTCTGCAATCTGCTGCACAGGAAAAGTCACCTTTAATGACTTTTTAATGGAAACGTTTGAAGTTTTGGTTCTGGATATCACAAACCCCGTATCCTTGCCTGTGTGTTAGGTTTTTTCTTTTCTTTTTACCATGTCAGATAGAGTCTCTTGAAGAAGTGCTTCCAAGAGCAGTCAGCTCGTTTTCCCCTAGGCAGCGTTGGAATAGTGTGTATGCCTGCAGCATAGCCCGAACTGTCAGGTAAGGTGTGTGGTGAGTGGAGGAAGCCCTGGGTGAACGTGTTGTTGACATGAACACGGCCGTGTAAAAAACCACAATGTCTTAGACCAATAAGGATTGGTAAAACCATCCTTGGGTCAGGCTCAGAGGGATGGCAAAACCTTCAGAGATCTGACTTCCAATGTTGACAATGTGAGTGGAGATCATCAATCTGTCTCCTCTAGGATTTCTGCAGCCTGGGATCCCTTACAGAGGCCTCCTTTAGAGACAGGCCAAAGCTGCCTCCTTGTACAAGTGTAGATTATAACGCCACCTCCTGGACTCAGATGTGCTGGGTTTTCACGTTGCTGTTGCAGCTGATGCTCTCCACAGGCAACTAATCTGGGAGCCTGACTATGTGTCTGACAACCTTCCTTACAGCGTTGCTCCAGCTAAGTCAGTCTCTGGGCCCTGCAGAATGTGGCAATGTGAATTTCTTAGCAGTATGATGACTTCTTCAAAGTCAGTGGCAGGAGCTTAGAGTGGAAACTTGCTAGCATGGAACACACTATATAGACCAGGCTGGCTGCCTTGTATTAATAAACTCCACTTATCTCTCAGTCAGGATTGCTGGGATGAGAGGTGAGCTACACCACACACTTGAGAATACCTTTTAATGTCATGTCATCAGTGAGTTGGGCATCAACTCTGGATTTGGAGAAAGCACAAATACTCCATAATACTCCTTACACGGAATAGAATCTGTTTCCGCTGTTAGCATTCTCGATTTTGGGGACAGCATTGCTTTTGTGTCCTCTGGCATACCCATATTTGAAGGTGCTTGCTGCTGCCAAGAGCACGGTATTGACGTTTAGTTCACCCTCCTTGCCTCTGCTCTGCCGCTGGCCATATGTGGAGGGAGGATGGTGATGAATGAGACACAGACACCTGAGGAAGGCCCACAATTCCAGGGAGCAGTGGCAGCAGAGAAGCTGCCTGAGGCAGACAGCTAGAGGGAGCAGCATGTGACAAGCCTCCTCTGTGACTGAGAAGCAAGTGCTGGGGGACGGGTGTCTCTTCAGATACTGTGGGACAGCAGATCACACACCCAAGCTCATTCTGGCTTCCGTGGTTCCCCCATTCTTACTGGGGCAGGCTTGTTGCTGATCCCCGACGCAGTATAATGAGAGGGTATTAAGGAAATCATACATGCTATTGTTCTGAGCAGTAGCCAGAATGCTGGCCCCTGCAGAGCTGTCACCATGGTTACCGTGAGATTGCTTTCTATCAGGAGAAGAGTGACTCATGTAGTGAATTCTGTAGATGTCAGTGGGCACATCGTGCTCCACAAGGAACTCTGGCAGTTTTGTCTTTAGGATCTGGGTATTGATTGTCATTAACAAGCTGTGAATGAAAGGTGTGCACAGACCAGTCAAATCTGCAGTAGACGGCAAGTATTGCTCTACACACCCGGGGAGGATCTTGGGTTCTGGGGCATTGGCAATTAAGAACCCAGAGCTGGGACAGTATCACAGACCCTCCAATATGGAAATGCTTTCTGTTCATCCTTTGGACAGGAGCTGAGCACTTAGGGATGATTTTGCAGGAGAGGAAACACATACACTACGTTCTGGGTAACTTTTTACAGAGGGACTTGTGGGAAGAAATGGAGTTGTCAGGAAATGAGGACACTGGTTAGGCTCACTGATCAATGTCAATCATAGAACCTAAAAAAACATAATGAGATAAAGCAAGGTCAATTGATGCAGCCATAGACCAGAACTTATCTGTGTTTGGAAATGTGAAGTGAGAGCTGGTGTGTGCCAAGACTTTTCCTGGGAGACACAACACTCCTCCACTCATCCCAGATAGAAAGCCCACCACAGGACAAAGTACGGATAGCACCAATGTCCAAGTTAGTGAACCAAGGAGTTTTATTCGGGTTTCTTACAGGAACAGAAATGACTCGAAGACACAGCTGTTTCCACATATTCCAGTCCAGCATTGGTGGTGACTGCTCACAAAACCGGGGAATCAGGAGTACACTGCAGAGCCTGCAGGCTTATCAAATGCTCATAAAGTGTCCAGGGACTCAGTTGATTTAAACCTCTTCCAAACTGCTCGGCTGATCTCTGGTTCTAAGACAGATGGATTTGGCTAGGGCTAGGCTTCTCTGAGAGCTACTTAAAGAATTTTTGTTGTTTACGTTTGGGAAAGAAGGGCCTAGAGGATCTGGTCAGTTTTAGGTACTTCCTGAAGGTATCTGGGGTTGTTTACATCTGATTTTAGGAACTCCCCTGCAAGATTAAATGCTTCAATCTCCGAAGACTGCAAGAAAATTATAGCTGAGTTGTGTTTCAATTGAGACCTGAACCAACCAAAGATCAGGGCCATGCAAAAGGAAGGACAACCATATAGGGATTCTAGGGTTTTGTGACTTGGGAGACTGGCTGGAAGACTCTCTGGAGACGTGTTTTAACTCTCAGGCATGAGAGGGAAAGGGAAATTGGGAGCAGGACGTGAATCAAGAGTGATGTTGGTAAAGAGCTCAGAAGTCTTTGGTAGATTTTATTAGAGTTCCAAGAGGAGGTTCCAAAGACAATGAAAGATGTGGATCCTGAGACTAAGAGAAGGGAAGGGATAATAGAGAAATGGCTGGTGATAAACCAGTGTTTGTCTCTAAGGGGGTGATATCCTACAGAGAAATTTGGGGGCGGGTGGGAGTAATGTTCTTTCTTGATTGTGGGCATCTTGCTGTTACATGCACTCATAAGCACTGTATGTAGAAGAGTAAGATGTATGGACTTGTTATGGCCCTGATGTGGGATACAGCTTTTGAACACTGTAAAGATTTGTCCCTCATTTTTAATAAAATGCTGATTGGCCAGTAGTAGGCAGCAAGTATAGGTGGGGCAACCAGACTAAGAGAATTCTGGGAAGAGGAAAAACAGAGATGCAGTTGGAAGCCAGGCACAGAGGAAGCAGGATGAGAATGCCTCACTGATAAAAGGTACCGAGCCACGTGGCTAAACATAGACAGGAATTATAGGATAATTTAAGTTGTAAGAGCTAGTTAATAATAAGCCTGAGCTAATAGGCCAACCAGTTTATAAATTAATATAAGCCTCTCTGGGGGGCTAAATTGCTGAGGGACCAGGTGGGACAGAAACTTACATCTACAATGCCCAAAGTCTAGATCCCCAAAATACCACCATGAGACTGAATCCAATGCAAAGGAAAGAGTCTTTATTGCAAGTTAACTTAGATCTCTCCATCCAACTGGAGTAGCAGCAGCAGCAGAAGGAACAGAGCAGGAGAGACCCTGAGCACTTTGGGAAGGGGGTTTTATAGTGGCCATGACAAGAGTAAAAGGCCTGGGGAATTTCAAGCCTGCATAGCTACAGACCTGTGATTGACTTAGACTCTGACTAGGCCCTAGGCTAAGGTCAGGTGAAGGTCGGAGCAGTCACGCCTCAGTAACTTGAAGAGGCTGCCTGCTGCTAAAGTCTGGAGGAAGTCACACCTTTAGACTAGAAGCAGCTACTTCCCTGCTGAGGGATTGGTTGGGTTTTCCTTCTGAGGAATTGGTTGGTTTCACGTTTCAGTTGGTCAGGGTCAGAGATGGCTCTGATTTTTGTTCCAAACTGTTTCTTTTGCTGGTCCTATTTTGTCTTTTGTCACTAAATTCAGAGTCAGATCATATTTCTTTAACTGACTGTGATTCTAGTGGGCAAGTGTGCTTCTTTGGCTCTGGTTTCAGGGTCAGGGTGTTTTTCTCTGTTTCTGGTATCAGGGATAAGGTGTTTCTTTTGCTGGATCATTTTCCAAATTCTGAGTATGTTTCTTTCACTGGCTCTGGGTCAGAGTCATTGTGTTCTGCGATTCAGGGACTGTGCTATGGCTACAGATCTGCATGTCCCGGGTCTGTCAGATTTAAAATTACGCTTCAATAAAAATAACCAGTGAACTCAACATGGTCTCAAAATGCACCTTTCTTTCCAAAGTCAATAAAATATAACAGTTATCTTTGGATAGAATGCTATGAAATGAAATGAAATGAAATGAGAGGGAACAAGCTGTGGGAATGAAGAGGTGGACCATGTCAGCAGAGTGGAAGACTGCAAGATACAGGCTGTGTGGATGGAGAGATGGACCATGTCAGCACAGTGGAAGACTCCAGGATAAGGGCAGTGTGGATAGAGACATGGTCCATGTCAGCAGAGTGGAAGACTCCAGGATAAGGGCTGTGTGGATGGAGAGATTTTTCATGTCCACAGAGTGGAAGCTTCCAGGATAAGGGCTGTGTGGATGGAGACATGGTCGATGTCAGCAGAGTGAAACACTCCAGGATAAGGGCTGTGTGGATGGAGAGATGGTTCATTTCCACAGAGTGGAAGCTTCAAGGATAAGGGCTGTGTGGATGGAGACATGGTCGATGTCAGCAGAGTGAAACACTCCAGGATAAAGGCTATGTGGATGGAGAGATGGTTCATGTCCACAGAGTGGAAGACTCCAGGATAAGGGCTGTGTGGATGGAGAGATGGTCGATGTCAGCAGAGTGAAAGACTCCAGGATAAGGGCTGTGTGGATGGAGAGATGGTCATGTCCACAGAGTGGAACACTCCAGGATAAGGGCTGTGTGGATGGAGATATGGTCGATGTCAGCAGAGTGAAAGACTCCAGGATAAGGGCTGTGTGGATGGAGAGATGGTCGATGTCAGCAGAGTGAAAGACTCCAGGATAAGGGCTATGTGGATGGAGAGATGGTCTGTGTCAGCAGAGTGGAAGCTTCCAGGATAAGGGCTGTGTGGATGGAGAGATGGTTCATGCCCACAGAGTGGAACACTCCGGGATAAGGGCTGTGTGGATGGAGAGATGGTTCATGTCCACAGAGTGGAAGATTCCAGGATAAGGGCTGTGTGGATGGAGAGATGGTCCATGTCAGCAGAGTGGAAGACTTCAGGAATAAATTCCATTCCTCTGGCGTTGGTCTCTATTTCCAATACCCATAAAAGTTTCATTTCTGTGAATGCCTGCTCTACATTCCTTTTTTTTTTTTTTTTAAATTTCAGCTCTCTAAGGGGAACACTCCTCCATTGCTGGTGGGAATGCAAACTTGTGAAACCACTTTGGAAATCAGTGTGCCGGTTTCTTAGGAAATTCGGGATCAACCTACCCCAGGATCCAACAACAACACTCTTGGCAATACACCCAAGAGATGCTCTATCATACTACAAAAGCATTTCTTCAACTATGTTCATAGCAGCATTATTTGTAATAGCCAGAACCTGGAAAGAACCTAGATGCCCCTCAATGGAAGAATGAATAAAGAAAGTGTGGAATATGTACACATTAGAGTACTACTCAGCAGTAAAAAAACAATGACATCTTGAAATTTGCATGCAAATGGATGGAAATAGAAAACACTATCCTGAGTGAGATAACCCAGACCCAAAAAAGATGAATATGAACCTTCATATGGTGATGGATGAAGCTAGAGACAGAGACCCACATTGGAGCACTGGACTGAGCTCCCAAGGTCCAAATGAGGAGCAGAAGGACTGAGAACCTGAGCAAGGAAGTCGGGACCTCGAGGGGTGCGCCCACCCACTGAGTGGGTGGCCTGATATAAGGGGTGCTCACCAAAGCAAGCTGTACTGGGACTGATGGAGCATGGGATAAAACCGGACCTTCTGAACATGGCGGACAATGAGGGCTGATGAGAAGCCAAGGACAATGGCACTGGGTTTTGATTCTACTTCATGTACTATCTTTGGGGGAGCCTAGTCTGTTTGGATGCTCACCTTTCTAGACCTTGATGGAGGGGGGAGGACCTTGGACTTCCCACAGGGCAGGGAACCCTGACTGCTCATTTGACTTGAGAGGGAGGGGGAGGGAGATGGGGAGATGGGTAGGGAAATGGGAGGAGGGGAGGGGGTGGAAATTTTTAAGTAAAAATAAAATAAAATAATAAAATATACAAAAAATTTCAGCTCTCCAAGCCAAGGAATATTCCAAAAGAGCAAGATGACATGCTCTGTGGATACAGGAACGTTTGCATGTGAAACAATCAATTTGTGGTGAGTTTGCTCCTGCAAGCCAGGGGCAACTGCCTTTCCATGGGTAGTCAGGGAAAACAGGGTTCTTGCTATATGTCAGGTCTCTGAGTGAGCCTGGATTTCAAAAGAAAAAGCTATGTCTTTTCAAAGGTGACTGAGGACCATTTGTGTCTATTTTCATGTGCATGCTTATATTTCATTTACATTTGTATGTGCAGTCTTTCACTGTGATAAAAATGAAGACATGTGCAATATTTATCCAAATATTTAAACATTTAATTGGAGTGAGCAATATTTTAGAAATATAACTTAGATGACTCAGGAAAATACAGAACTATAAACTGACCATCAACAATCAGAATAAATGAAGAACAATAGGAAGAATTTTCCCAAAGAATTCTACAGTTAAATGAACACTAAATCTCAAGCTCATCACATCTTATACAAAATCAAAGGCATACAGGAAAGAAGTCATTCTACATTTATAGCATGTAGTAAAATGACAATGGGCATGATTCTAGACAATAAAGGACAGTAAGAAACCAGACCAAGCATACTCAGGGAAATAAAGGAAACTGATAAAGAGAAATTGTTGTTAGAAAATTCAGTAATATATAAATCACAGGATATGTCGGGATCAAAGGCCTATCACTAACAAAAATGTATCCCAACCCACGGTGTTAACAAAATATAATATGGAATGTGTCTCTATCAATAAGAAATAATAAAAGTGATAAATCACAAGCTAACTTCATAACAAACTGTTCATATCTCTGAGAAGGGAAAGGAACTTTCTTACTCCATAATAGTTAAAACCATAAAAGGACTGACATGCAGCTCAGCAGGAGAGCTCTGCCTGCATGCTCTGGGCTCTGGGTCCCAACACCAACATCACAACAAACCAACAAGCAGAAAACGGCGACATCATCCACAATAGGAAGTAGTAAGAGCTTTCCTTGTGAAACCGAGCAACACATTGTTTTAATGATTCTTTTGTACATCTTAATTCACTCAGTGAGACGAATAATTGAACTGTGGAGGCAGAGAGGAAGAAATAAATTTGCCATTATACATACGATCATTACTGACTTGATTATGGTATAAGAAATATAATCTATTTATAAGTTACTAATGTACATTTACTCGATTGGGGGCATAGGCTCAGTGGTACAGTGTTTGCCTACTATGTACAAAGACCTGATTTCAAATCCCAGCATTGCAATAAGAATTAAATAGGGCAAAGTCATCCAGGCCTTTTCTGTAACCTACCATGTATCCTGGGTCCCACAACTGGCACACCAGCCTAGTCTCGCGTTCCCTACTTCACTGCAGAAGAGGTCTTGCTTGGGCCAGTATCCTGCCTACCTACTCACCACATCATAGGAATCTCTAAAACCAGATCCAACATTTCCACTCAGACCTGTCTACTCCCATACCCCCATCTTGGAACAGGAAGAACAACCTATGTGCTGGTTCAGTAGCCTCTGTCCATCTGAATTCATTATTCCCAAGCCGTTTCCAACTTCAAGACCTAACACAGCCATTCATCTTCTCCTTACCCCAACCCGGCTCCATCCATCACAGACTCAGAACTAACAAAGGATGTGCACATGCCCAGATCTCATCTTAGGTATATGAACAATATAAAAGATCAAGACAGTGTCTTCTGTCCAGAACTTAAGAGTCAGAAAAATGCTTACCAATGAGATTTACATACAAAACTTCAGGGCACGGAAGTTAAAAAAAAAATTATAAACCTTCTCAAAGAATTCAAGGAATTGAAAGAAGACACAAAGAAAAAAGATCTCAATTAGCTTAAAGATAAAACAGGGAACCTAGACCAAATTAGCTGGCAACATGGAAAATCGAAAAATGGGGTAATATGAAAATATGACTAATAAGCATAAATCATGGGGAACAATAGCAAGCCAATGGCATAGACCAGGTCTTCAACAAGCTCATGGAACATTCCACAAACTAAGAATAGATACATCCATCTAAACACAATGAAAACATAGAACACCAAATAGAAAAGACCAGAAAAGAAAATCCCCACAATATATCACAGTTAATATTCCAATTATGCACAACAAGGAATGTACATTGAAAATTGTAAGAGAAAAACTGCACACCAGGTATAAAGGGAAACCTGTGAAAATGGCTGCTGATTTTTCAATGGAAACTTTGGAAGTGCCTTGAGCAATGTACATTAAGTCCTAAAAGACTATGACAGCCAGCATCTCATAATATACTCACCACTACTATGTGTCATGATTTAAGATGAAAGAAATTAAGAAAGCATTTTATAATATTAACAGCCTAGAGAGATTATGATTGTCTTTACAGCCAAACATTACATAGTGTATATGGACCACATCATCATTATCCATCTGTCAGTTGAAGAGTATTTAGGTGGTTCCCACTTCCTCGCTATTGTGAATAGAGTTGAGATGAACATGGATGACCAAGTATCTATGGAGAGGGATGTCAAGACCTTTGAACATACGTCAGAGTGTTGTAGCTGGATCATATGACAGACTAAACTTTTTTGTTATTCTCCTCCTGACTTTTAAAGTGGATGTGCCACTAAGGGCAACATTGAATAAATGGGACCTACTAAAACTGAGAAGCTTCTGTAAAGCAAAGGACACTGTCACTAAGACACAAAGGCAACCTACTGACTGGGAGAAGATCTTCACCAACCCCACAACAGACAAAGGTCTGATCTCCAAAATATATAGAGAACTCAAGAAACTAGACTTTAAAAGGCTAATTAACCCAATTCAAAAATGGGGCACTGAACTGAACAGAGAATTCTCAACAGAAGAAGTTCAAATGGCCAAAAGACACTTAAGGTCGTGCTCAATCTCCTTAGCAATCAGGGAAATGCAAATCAAAACAACTTTGAGATATCATCTTACACCTGTCAGAATGGCTAAAGTCAAAAACACCAAGGATAGCCTTTGCTGGAGAGGCTGTGGAGGAAGGGGTACACTCATCCATTGCTGGTGGGAATGCAATCTTGTGCAACCACTGTGGAAGTCAGTGTTTCGGTTTCTCAGGAGATTCGGGATCAACCTACCCCTCGACCCAGCAATACCACTCTTGGGAATTTACCCAAGAGATGCTCTATCATATGTCAAAAGCATTTGTTCAACTATGTTCATAGCAGTATTATGTGTAATAGCCAGAACCTGGAAACAACCTAGATGCCCTTCAATGGAAGAATGGATGAAGAAAGTATGGAATATATACACATTAGAGTACTACGCTGCGGTAAAAAACAATGACTTCTCGAATTTTGCATGCAAATGGATGGAAATAGAAAACACTATCCTGAGTGAGGTATCCCAGACCCAAAAAGATGAACATGGGATGTACTCACTCATAATTGGTTTCTAGCCATAAATAGGGGTCACGGAGTCTACAATAGGCGAATCTAAAGAAGCTAAGTAAGAAGGTGAACCCAAGGAAAAACATATAGTTATCCTCTTGGATAAGGGAAGTAGACAAAATTGCCGGGGAGAAAAGTGGGATGTTGGGGGTGGGGTGGGATGGGGGTAAGGGGAGATGGGGAGAGAAAAGGTAAAAGGAAAGGAGGGGGGACTTGGGGAAACAGGAGGATCGGAATAAAGGAAGGTTGGATAGGGGAGCACGGAACCCCATTTCTTAGTTAAA
Source organism: Microtus pennsylvanicus (assembly GCF_037038515.1). Lineage (NCBI taxonomy): Eukaryota > Metazoa > Chordata > Mammalia > Rodentia > Cricetidae > Microtus > Microtus pennsylvanicus. Next base: position 130,868,756 of record NC_134601.1, on the reverse strand, counting down.
GGACCCACTTTAGGATGGGCCGGAGACTTGACCCTAGAGGGGCTCCCAGGTGCCCAAGCTGAGGTCCCCAGTTAGTTCCTTGGGCAGCTGAAGATAGGGAACCTGAAATGACCCTATCCTAGAGCAATACTGACGAATATCATGCATATCATCCTAGAACTTTCATCTGGCGATGGATGGAGATAGAGACAGAGACCCACACTGGAACACTGGATAGAGCTCCCAAGGTCCCAAGGAGGAGCAGAAGGAGGGAGAACATGAGCAAAGAAGTCGGGACCACGAGGGGTGCACCCACCCACTGAGACAGTGGAGCTGATCTACTGGGAGCTCACCAAGGCCAGCTGGACTGTTACCAAAAAAAGCATGGGATAAAACTGGACTCTCTGAACATGACGAACAATGAGGGCTGATGAGACGCCAAGGACAATGGCACGCGGTTTTGATCCAACGCAATGTACTGGCTTGGTGGGAGCCTAGCCAGTTTGGATGTTCACCTTCCTAGATATGGACGGAGGGGGGAGGACCTAGGACTTACCACAGGGCAGGGAACCCTGACTGCTCTTTGGACTGGAGAGGGAGGGTGAGAAAAGTGGGGGGAAAGGGAGAGGGGTGGGAGGAGGGGGAGAAGAATGGGAGGAGGGGGAGGGAAATGGGAGGCTGGGAGGAGGTGGAAATTTGGTTTTTTTCTTTCTTTTCTTTATTCTCCTTTTATCAATAAAAAAAATTAAAAAAAAAAGTGGATGTGCCAATTTGTTATCCTACTATCAGTGAATGATGTTTCCCCACTCATGCTTCTCCAACATTTGTTGTCTGATGTTTTGTTGCTCTTAGAAAAAACTCATATATTTTATATTAGTTTTTGTTGTCTGTGTGTGCCTCTGTGTGTGCGTGTGCGTATGCCATGACTCTTGAGCTGACAATGATGTCTCCAAGAACCATAGACTAGCAGACACTCGAGTATTAGGCATGAAAACCCTCTTTTGAGATGTTGCTTAAGAGTGTTCAAGAAACGTTCAAAACAACATGGGCTAGCTTTCATAATATCAGAGATGATGTGTAAGCTGACAGGAGGGGACAGACACCGTGGCACCTATGAACCACAAAAATGACTAGATGCCATTATACCACTGAAAGTGCAATAGTAAGCTCATATCTCGACAATAACCAACAGCGGTCTAATAAGGCATAAGGCCCGTTCAACGGGAAGGACATCATACTTGGTACTGGAAACCTATCCAATTGCCAGGGCTAGTGAGGTCATGTGTCTTAGAGAACATTCTATGGTGCCTTTACTAAACCAGCATAATTCCTAACTGCATTCTAAATACTCATCCTTATGCCCACAGACAAGTGTAGCTCTCAACCTCCATTGAAGAAGTTTCTCTTTCCAGCAGAAAGAGACCACTACAAAATACCACGACTATTCAAAATACAAAGAACAACTGATACTGGGGTTCCCAAAACCAATGGACACATCTATAATACAGCGCTTGTACCTAAGGCTCAGGAACATCATGGAAGAGGAGTAGAAAGATTGGAAAAGCCAAAGTACCAGGAGGTCTGCTGTGAGATTCTGCATCCTAAAAAGTACAGACATGCTTCAACCGTGAAACCTTACCAATAGGAGTGCCTAAACACAACCTGAGCAAGTAGGCCACCCATAGACATACTAACATGAAAGGAAGAAATCTCAGGGATCCTCACTCCTAGGTAAAGAACTACAGAGAACTCTGCAAAGCTGAGAGCAGGAGAAATAATCTTCCTCAGTGGTGAGACCCCTAATTGGTTATTAAATACCGAGTGTTCAACTCTGAAGTTGTACCCATGCAGTAACATTAAAATGAATTCAGCAGGTTGTTTAATATATTTATGTGTCAATATATGTAATAAGTACGATGAAAAAAGTGGGGGTCATTGAACAGAGAGAAGACGAGGCAGGGTACAGGGAAGGGATGGGAGTGAGAAAAGTGAAGGGAAAATTATGTAATTACATTTTAATTGAGACACATACTAGAGATAATACTAAAAAGACATGAAATTAAAAAATATATGAAACTGGGGCAAACAAATAAGTACAATCTCAGACAAGGACTTTCTGAAAGGGAGTCCAAGAGCTCAGGAAATAATACTAAACTTGTCAAAGAGTATCATATGGAGTTTCAAGGATGGTGTACAACAATAAAGAGATTGTAGATCTGAACTACAGCATGTCTGTACAATGGAAGAAAATCGTTGGTAGATGATTAGTATCTATATAATTTGTATTTTATATATGAAACATATATACAATTACTTTTAAATGAAGCATTCAGACAGCCTACTCAAAATGGACTACTGAAATGAACAAATGGTTCTCAAAATATGGAGTGTAAGTGGCCAGAAAATAAATAAGGTCCAACATCTTTAGTCATACAGGAAATGCCTATTGAAACTACATCATGACTTTAACTCTCCCCAGTAAGAATCCAAATATAACAGAATATACCTTATTCTCAGCACCTCATGGAACCTTCCCAAAAGTTGTCCACATACTAGGTAACAAAGCAAACCTCAACAGATACAAAAAAATAAAATAACTCCATGTATCTTATCAAATCCCCATGGCTTAAAATTAGAATTCAGCAGCAACACTAATTCCAGAAAGTCCACAAAACACATGGAAATTAAACAATGCTACCTATATCACCAATGGGTCAAGAACGAAATAAAGGAAGAAACTGAAGACTTCCTAAAATTTGATGAAAATGACCACACAACATACCCAAACCTATGGAACACGATGAAAGTGGTGTTAAGGGGAAAATTCATAGCACGAAATGCCTACATAAAGAAGCTGGGAAAATCCCACACTAGTAAGTTAACAGAACACCTGAAAACTCTAGAACAAAAAGAAGCAAACTCACCCAGGAGGACTAGATAGCAGGAAATAATCAAATTGAGAGCTGAAATCAATAAAATTGTAGAGAAACCTTTATCCAAAACACACAGAGAGAATATCCAAATAAGCAAACTCAGAAATGAAAAGGGGGACATAACAACAGACATGGAGGAAATCCAGAGAATCATCAGGTCAAACTTCAGAAACCTGTGCTCCACAAAATTGGAAAGCTTAAAGTAAATGGACAATTTTCTAGATAAATATCACTTACCAAAAGTACATCAAGACCAGATAAGCAAATAAAATTAAATAGACCTATAACTGGTAAATTAAAAGAAACAGTTATCAAAAGTCTCCCCTCTAAACGAAGAAGAAGGAGGAGAAGGAGGAGGAGCGGAGGAGGAGGAGGAGGAGGGGGGGGAGGAGGAAGAGGAGAAGAAGAAGGAGAAAGAGAAGAAGAAGAGAAAGAAAAAGAAAAAAGAAAGCCCGGGACCAGATGGCTTCAGCACAGAATTATACAAAATTTTTAAGGAAGAACTAATACCAATACTCCTCAAATTGTTTCACACAATAGAAACAGAAAAAAAAAAAACATTGCCAAACTCTTTTTATGACCTGATACCCAAGCGATACAACGACATTACTAAGAAAGAGAATTACAGACCAATCTCACTCATGAACATTGTTGCAGAAATACTCAATAAAATACTAACAAATCGAATCCAAGAACACACCATGATCAAGTTGGCTTCATCCCTGAGATGCAGGGATGGTTGAACATACAAAAACCTGTCAATGTAATCTACTATGTAAACAAAATGAGACATGAAAGACCACATGCTCATCTCAGTAGATGCTAAAAAAGCCTTCTACAAAATACAACATCCCTTCATGATAAAGGTCTTGGAGAGAGCAGGGATACAAGGAACATACCTAAACATAACAAGGGCAATATACAGCAAGGCAATAGCCAACATCAAACTAAATGGAGAGAAACAAAGTGATCCCACTGTAATCAGCAAGAAGACAAGGCTGTCCTCTCTCTCTCCATATCTATTCAATATAGTACTTCAGGTTCTAGGTAGAACAATAAGATGACAAAAGGAGACCAAGGGGATACAAATTGGAAAAGAAGAAGTCAAACACTCACTCTTTGCTGATGATATAATAATTTACATAAGTGACCGCAAAAATTCTAACAAGGAATTTTAAAACTCATAAACACCTCAGTAATGTAGCAGGATACAAGAGTAACTCAAAAATATCAGTAGCCCTTTTTTTTTACATAGACGATAAATGGACTGAGAACGAAATCAGAGGAACATCACCCTGCACAATAGTCACAAATAACATTAAAATATTTTGTAGTAACTCTATCCAAAGAAGTGGAAGACCTGTATGACAAGAACGTTAAATCTTTGAAGAAAGAAATTGAAAAAGACACCATAAAGTCAAAAAGTCCTGCATGCTTTTGGGTTGGTTGAATTAACATAGTAAAAATGGCAATCTTACCAAAAGCAATCGACTATCAAAATCCCAGCAAAATTCTTCACAGACCTTGAAATAACAATATTCAATTTAATATGGAAAAGCAAAACAAAAAAACCCAAGATAGTCAAAACAGTCCTGTCCAACAAATTAAATTAAAATAAAATGGAAAAAAGAATGCATAATCAACAAATGATCTTGGCATAACTGGATATCAACATGTATAATAATGAAAATAGATATTGCCGTATCTATCACCATGCATAAAACTAAAGTCCAAATGGATCAACAACCTCAACATGAAGTCAGCTACACTGAACCTCATAGAAGAGAAAGTGGGAATTACACTTGAATGCATTGGCACAGGAGATCAATTCCTAAATATAACCCCAGTAGCACAGACACTGGGAGTAACTATTAATAAATGGGACCTCCTGAAACTGAGAAGGTTCTGTAAAGAAAAGGACATGGTCAACAAGACAAAACAGCAGTCTACAGTGTGGGAAAAGATCTTCACCAACCTTACATCATACAGAGGGTATATCTCCAAAATATATAAAAAACTCAAGAAAGTGGTCATGAAAAGAACAAATACTCTAATAAAAAAATGGGGTACAGTCCTAAACAGAGAACTCTCAACAGATGAATCCCAAATGGCCAAAAGACACTTAAGGAAATAAATGCTCAACATCCTCAACCATCAGAGAAATGCAAATCAAAAAAATCTGAGATTCCATCTCACACCTGTAAGAATGGACAAGATCAAAAACACTGATGACAACTTATGCTGGAGAGGATGTGGGGAAAAGGAAACAGTCCTGCATTGCTGTTGGGAGTGCAGTCTGGTACAGCCATTTTGGAAATCAGAATGGCGATTTCTCATAAAATTAGGCAACAACTTATTTCAGCACCAAGCATTACCTCTTTTCGGTATATTCCCAAATGATGCTCAATCATACCATAAGGACGTGCTCAATTATGTTCATAGCAGCATTATTTGTCATAGCCAAACCCTGGAAATACCTAGATGCCCCTCAGGCAAAAAAAAAGTGGATAAAGAAGATGTGGGACATTCACACAATAGAGTATTTGTGGGCAAATGGATGGATCTAGAAAGCATCATATTGACTGAGGTAACCCAGACCCAGAAAGTCAAATATAATACGTACTCACTCATAAGTGGGTTTTAGACATAAAGCAAAGAAAAACTAGCCGACATTTCACAATCCCAGAGAACCTAGACAACAAAGAAAACCCTAAGACAGACATCCGTGGATCTTATCTACATGGGAAGTAGAAAAAGGGTGAATTGGGAGTGTGGGGATAATGGGAGAGGGTAGAAGGGAAAGGGAAAGGAAGGAAGGGGAGTGGAGAAAAATGTATGGCTTAATAAAAACAATTTTTTTAAAAAGCAACAATAAATGCTGGAAATGATCCAGAAAAAAGGGAATCCGATATATATACTTGATGAGAGTGTAAATTATTCCACTCACTTTCAAAATCAGTATAGACTGCTCACCAAAACCAAAGGTGGAGCTTTCATGTGATCCAGACATAGGACTCCTGACTGCATACACCAAGGACACTATGTTAACCTACCTAAGAGATACTAGCACATCAACTTTAAGCCTTTCCTTCTAGTCCATCTCCATTCTTTTGTAATGCCATTGACCTGAAGGAGAACTCTCTACCAGGGACCCATAGCCACTACACTAGGCTAGGTAGGAGACCTTTATCCTCCATTTTGTCCTCCATTCTGACCTCTCCAGACTTGCTCTCAGCTCTGCTGCAGCTTGCCTGAAGAAGCTTCTCCACCAAGCCACCTCAACCCCTGAGGGACTTGGCCTCTTGGTGCAGACCCAGGGTCCCACTAGTTCTTCCCCAACTCTCCCCATCACCCTTCTAACTCATCTCCATTTCTTTTTGGTCTCCCATTTACTGGAAGAATCGTTCTTTATGAAGAACCCTAGAACCACCAAACTAGGCAGGAATGCAGAACTGACCCATAGGCACCACTATTGGCTGGGGATTCAGAGACTAAACAGCCACCACATGTGTCTAGGAGGACCCAGAACAGACAAAAGGAAGCAACTAACAGAAAACACACCTAACAAAGACAAGATTAGACATCCACACCAAGAAACACTTCAAACATCATGACTCCGGATACCTGGATCCATACAAACAACCAAGACAAAAAAATGTCTCTTCTCAAAGCCAATAGCCCTGAGAAAAGCAATTTAGCTGAAGGACAAGACAGGGATTTCAAACCACAAATTATGAGTATGTTAAAGGACATTAAAGAGGATAGGAATGAATGCTTTAATGAAGACCACGAGAGTGCAAACTAACAGTAGAAAGAGGTAATAAAACCTACTCAAGAAATGAAAATAGACTTTACCAAGGAAATAAAATCACTAAAGAAAACCCAAACTGACATAAAGTGTGTAAAATGAAGATGAAAAATTCAGTATGTCAAACTAAAGCATTAGAGGAACATCTCACTAATAGATTAAAAATTCATGCAGGGAAATATCTGCTTTGTCCTGAAGACAAATAGCTGAAATACATAAACCAAGTGAAGGTAAATGTAAGATCTAAAAAAGAGATAATCACAAACTATCATGAAATCTGGGACACTGTGAAAAGACCAAACCTATTAATGATAGTTATGGAGAAAAAGAATAAGCACTCACAGATCAAAGGCACAGAAAATATTTTTTTCAGTGAGCATTTACAAACCCTTTAATATATTAAGATACACTGCTTTTCCAACATATTTCAGACTGAAGATTTTGGTTTTTAAAATAACCATGTGAGGAAATTCTTCTCTACAATATTTTGAGAAGTTCTGCTAAGAATTTGTTAGGTCAGGAGCATCAAATAAAGTAGTCTCGATCCCCTCCACATCCAAATTAATAATAAAAATAACAAATAACAATAATAATAAAAACAGCACAGACACAAGGTTTCATGTAAGTGAGTAGTGTATTTGGGGTAAGATGGTCTAAGGTATAAAGGAAAATGGACATTACTGCTTGAGAGAGGGAACCACTAATAAAGAATGCACTGCGTGCATCTCTTCCATCAACAATAGGACCAGATGGTTCTCAGGACCTTCCAAGAACCTTAGAAAGCATTTCTAAACTTCCCCAAGAGACTTAAGTAGGAAATATTTATGGATGCAATGATTCCCCAATTAATTAACGGTTGCCTGGTAACTTAAGCCCTCCTACAGGCAAGTTTATAACTAAATCAGAATAGCTTCTTTACAGGGGTTTTTCACTTGAATCAATCTTAGCCAGATCTTGGCCCAAAGGTGGAGCAAAGCTCAGAAGAGATGCCAGTAGGCAGTGAACTGATACTGGCACAGAGGGTGTGAGAAACAGAGATCTCCATGGAGTGTAGAGAAAAGCCTATGATAGGGGAGGGAGGAGAGATGCTGGTTGCTCGTTCCCATTGTGCCATGGACCTTATTATCAAGACCCAGAGAGGAAAATCAAGCAAATAATTAAAGACAACAAGATTTCTCTGGAGAAAGATCAGTAAATAGAAGCCAGTTGACTGAGGCCAAGAATAAAAAGTCCTCTCAGAGTGTTGCCTCTCCTTCCTGCTCCTGTGGAGATATGTGCGTTGTTCCTCAGCCCTGTGATAAAGCGCACCCATTCTCATGCCTGTTCTTTCAGCACTGAAATGGCAGGCACGCATAAAACAAAACAACTGTAGCCAGTAATTAAGTGGATGGCTAACACTCAAAGAAAGGGTGCAGAGCAGCTGTGGAACTGGCCTCACGACACAATGTATCTCCCGTGTCCTCAGGAGAAGGGCAAGGCATTCAGTGCTCCTAATGATCTCTTTCATCATGCTGTCTCCTCCTTGGCATCCAGGACTTCGGATTCCCTGTCTGCTAATGGAGTTTCCTACCAGCAGCCTTGAGGCTCTTGCTTCTCCTTCATCTTGCCCACCCCTCATTCTCACTGTTGGCAGACTTTCGGATTACTCTTAAAGCCACATGTCTAGATTTGACTGTCCACTGTATAATGGCAACTCTTCTGGGATGAGAAATGAAAACACATTAAATATGCTTAGATAGTTTACATCCCTGTGGGTGAATCCCTCCAGTTACTATCTGGATAGACGACTAGTTTGCACTAGCAATGCTGCAGCCTGCCCTAAGATAATGGCCAACAAGAATGGAACCAAGTATTTTAGTCTCTCTTTAATGTCTCCAGACATATTAAATAATGAGATAGATCTACTCATCTTGGTTGTTTTATTTCTACTCTTCGCCTTGAAAACTTCACTTCAAGGTATTTTTGATATTATAGAAGACAATCTATGGATAAAAACATCAAGTGATTGCTGATGAAAGCATATTTCTCCCATGTGCATTTCATTCAGCAAGTAAGAGCTAGAGATTTAAATTGAGTTTATTGAAGCTTAAACCAGATTCAAGCTTGAAAAGCTCATCGCGTTTGGTTTCACTCATAAATAGTGCCGTACACATTCCAAATTCAATTATCGCCAGTTCTTAAACAGTCAAATTATGAGGAAAACCAGGGCCTATGGATCACTCTTTTATTATTATTATTATTGAAAAAAATTTCTGCATCCTCCCCGCATCCCATTTCCCCCCTCCCCTCCCCTCCCCCACTCCTTTCCCCCTCCCTCTCCAGTCCAAAGAGCAGTCAGGGTTCCCTGCCCTGTGGGAAGTCCAAGGACCTCCCCCATCCATCCAGGTCTAGGAAGGGGAACATCCAAACAGGCTAGGCTCCCACAAAGCCAGTACATGCAGTAGTATAAAAACCCATTGTCCTTGGCTTCATTGTCTGCCATGTTCAGAGATTCTGGTTTTATCCCATACATTTTCAGACTCAGTTCAGCTGGCCTTGGTGAGCTCCCAAAAGATCAGCCCCACTGTCTCAGTGGGTGGGTGCCCCCTCGTGATCCCGACTTCCTTGCTCATCTTTTCCCTCCTTCTGCTCCTCATTGGGACCTTGGGAGCTCAGTCCGGTGCTCCAATGTGGGTCTCTGTCTCTATCTCCATCCATCGCCAGATGAAGGTTCTATGGTGATATGCAAGATATTCAACAGTATGGCTACAGGATAGGGCCATTTCAGGTTCCCTCTCCTCAGCTGCCCAAGGAATTAACTGGGGACATCTCCATGGACACCTGGGAGCCCCTTCAGAGTCAAGTCTCTTGCCAACCCTAAAATGGCTCCCTTAATTAGAATACTTCCCTGCTCCCATATCCATGCTTCCATTAGCCCAACCATCCCATTCCCCCAAGCTCTCCCCATCCTCCCCTTCTCACTTTTCTCTCCCAATTTCCCCTTATCCCCATCCCAACCCACCCCCAAGTTCCCAATTTTTGCCCGGCAATCTTATCTACTTCCAATATTCAGGAGGATAACCATACGTTTTCCTTTGGGTTCACCTTCTTATTTAGCTTCTCTAGGGTCACAAATTATAGGCTCAATGTACTTTATTTATGGCTAGAAACTAATTACGAGGGAGTACATCCCATGTTCATCTTTTTGGGTCTGGGTTACCTCACTCAGGATAGTGTTTTCTATTTCCATCCATTTGCATGCAATATTCAAGATGTCATTGTTTTTTACCGCTGAGTAGTACTCTAATGTGTACATATTCCACACTTTCTTTATTCATTCTTCCATTGAGGGGCATCTAGGTTCTTTCCAGGTTCTGGCTATTACAAATAATACTGCTATGAACATAGTTGAACAAATGCTCTTGCCATATGATAGGGCATCTCTTGGGTATATTCCCAAGAGTGATATTGCTGGGTCCTGGGGTAGGTTGATCCCGAATTTCGTGAGAAACTGCCGCACCGATTTCCAAAGTGGTTTCACAAGTTTGCATTCCCACCAGCAATGGATGAGTGTACCCCTTACTCCACAACCTCTCCAGCAAAGGCTATCATTGGTGTTTTTGATTTTAGCCATTCTGACAGGTGTAAGACGGTATCTCAAATTTGTTTTGATTTGCATTTCCCTGATCACTAAAGAGGTTGGACATGACCTTAAGTGTCTTTTGGCCATTTGAAGTTCTTCTGTTGAGAATTATCTGTTCAGTTCAGTGCCCCATTTTTGAATTGGGTTAATTAGCATTTTAAAGTCTAGTTTCATGAGTTCTTTATATATTTTGGAGATCAGACCTTTGTCTGTTGCAGGGTTGGTGAAGATCTTCTCCCAGTCAGTGGGTTGCCTTTTTGTCTTAGTGACAGTGTCCTTTGCTTTACAGAAGCTTCTCAGTTTCAGGAGGTCCCATTTATTCAATGATGCCCTTAATGTCTGTGCTGCTGGGGTTATACTTAGGAAGCAATCTCGTATGCCCATATGTTGTAGAGTACTTCCCACTTTCTCTTCTATCAGGTTCAGTGTGTTCAGATTGATATTGAGGTCTTTGATCCATTTGGACTTGAATTTTGTGCATGGTGATAGATATGGATCTAATTTCATTCTTCTACAGGTTGACATCCAGTTATGCCAGCACCATTTGTGGAAGATTTTTTCTTTCTTCCATTGTATACTTTTAGCTCCTTTATCGAAAATCAGGTGTTCATATGATTGATGGTTAAAATCCAGGTCTTCCATTTGATTCCATTGGTCGACTTCTCTGTTTTTATGCCAATACCAAGCTGTTTTCAACCCTGTAGCTCTGTAATATAGTTTGATGTCAGGGATGGTAATGCCTCCAGAAGTTCCTTTATTGTATAGGATTGTTTTTGGCTATCCTGGGTTTTTTGTTTTTCCATATAAAATTGATTATTGTCCTCTCCAGATCTGTGAAGAATTTTGATGGGATTTTGATGGGGATTGCATTGAATCTATAGATTGCTTTTAGTAGAATTGCCATTTTTACTATGTTGATCCTCCCAATCCAAGAGCAAGGGAGATCCTTACATTTTCTGGTGTCCTCTTCAATTTCTTTCTTCAAAGACTTAAAGTTCTTGTCAAATAGATCTTTCTCTTCCTTGGTCAGAGTTACCCCAAGATATTTTATGTTATTTGTGGCTATCGTGAAAGGTGATGCTTCTCTGATTTCCCTCTCTGCTTCCTTATCCCTAGTGTATAGGAAGGCAACTGATTTTTTTGGAGTTGATCTTGTATCCTGCCACATTACCAAAGGTGTTTATCAGCTGTAGGAGTTCTTTGGTAGAGTTTTTGGGGTCGCTTATGTATACTATCATATCATCTGCAAATAACGAAAGTTTAACTTCTTCCTTTCCAATTCGAATCCCCTTGATCCCCTTATGTTGTCTTATTGCTATTGCTAGAACTTCAAGCACTATATTGAAGAGGTATGGAGAGAGTACACAGCCTTGTCGTGTTCCTGATTTTAATGGGATGGCTTTGAGTTTTTCTCCATTTAATTTGATGTTAGCTGTTGGCTTGCTGTATATAGCTTTTATAATATTTAGGTATGACCCTTGTATCCCTAATCTCTCCAAGACCTTTATCATAAAGGGATGTTGAATTTTGTCAAATGCTTTTTCAGCATCTAATGAAATGATCATATGGTTTTTTTCTTTCAGTTTATTTTTATGCTGGATTACATTGATAGATTTTCGTGTGTTGAAGCAGCCCTGCATCTCTAGGATGAAGCCTACTTGATCATAATGTATAATTTTTCTAATGTATTCTTGGACTCAGTTTGCCAGTATTTTATTGAGGATTTTTGCATCGATGTTCATGAGTGAGATTGGCCTGTAATTCTCTTTCTTGGTTGAGTCTTTGTGCGGTTTTGGTATCAGGGTAACTGTAGCTTCATAAAAGGAATTTGGCAATGATTCTTCTGTTTCTATACTGTGAAATACATTAAGGAGTATAGGTATTACGTCTTCTTGGAAGTTCTGGTAGAATTCTGCATTGAAACCATCTGGACCTGGGGTTCTTTTGGTAGGGAGGTTTTTGATAAAAGCTTCTAATTCTTCGCGACTAAAAGGTCTATTTATATTGTTCACCTGGTCCTGGTTTAAATTTGGTATATGGCATTTATCTAAAAAAGTGTCTATTTATTTTACATTTTCCAGTTTTGTGGCATATAGGCTTTTGTAGTAAGATCTAATGATTCTCTGAATTTCCTCTGTGTTTGTGGTTATGTCTCCCTTTTCATTTCTGATCTTATTAATTTGCTCATTCTCTCTCTGCCGTTTGATTAGTTTGGATAGGGGTTTATCAATCTTGTTGATTTTCTCCAGGAACCAGCTTTTTGTTTCATTGATTCTTTGGATTGTTTTCTGTGCTTCTATATTGTTGATTTCAGCCCTCAGTTTGATTATTTCCAGTCTTCTACTCCTCCTAGGTGAGTCTGCTTTTTTTTTCTAGAGCTTTTAGGTGGGCTGTTAAGTCTCCAATGTGAGCTTTCTCCGTTTTCTTTAAGTGAACACTTAGTGCTATGAAGTTTCCTCTTAGCATTGCTTTCATAGTGTCCCATAGGTTTGAGTATGTTGTGTCTTTATTTTCATTGAATTCAAGGAAGTTTTTAATTTCTTTCTATTTCTTCCTTGATCCAGGTGTGGTTCAGTAGTTGACTGTTCAGTTTCCATGAGATTGTAGGCTTTCTGGGGGTATCATTGTTGTTGAATTCTAACTTTAATCCATGGTGATCTGATAAGACACAGGTGGTTACTAATATTTTTTTGTAATTGTGGAAGTTTGCTTTGTTACCCAGTATGTGGTCCATTTTCGAGAAGGTTCCATGAGCTGCAGAGAAGGTATATTCTTTCCTATTTGAGTGGAATGTTCTAAAGGATGTCTGTTAAGTTCATTTGAATAATTACCTCCATTAATTCTCTTATTTCTCTGTTAGGTTTCTGTCTGATTGACCTGTCCATTGGTGAGAGAGGAGTTTTGAAGTCCCCTACTATTAGTGTGTGTAGTTTGATGACTGCCTTGAGTTTTAGTAATGTTTCTTTTACATAAGTGGGTGCTTTTATATTAGGGGCATAGATATTCAGGATTGAGATTTTATCCTAATGAATTGTTTCTGTTATGAGTATAAAATGTCCCTCTCCATCTCTTTTGATTGATTTTAGTTTGAAGTCAACTTTGTTAGAAATTAGTATGGCCAGACCTGCTTGTTTCTTAGGTCCATTTGCTTGATAAACCTTTTCCCATCCATTTACTCTGAGTAGGTGCCTGTCTTTGTGGTTGAGGTGTGTTTCTTGTAAACAGCAGAATGTTGGATCCTGCTTTTGTATCCAATCTCTAAGTCTGTGCCTTTTTATAGGTGAACTGAGTCCATTGATATTAAGTGATATTAATGACCATTGGTTGTTAACTCTGGGCATTTTTTGGTAGTAGAATTTGTGTGTCTCCCTTCTTCGAGTTGTGCTGGTGAAGGGTCACTAGATGTCTGAGTTATTGTGGGCATTGTTGGACTTCTTGGTTTGTGATTTTCCTTCTATTACTTTCTGTAAGGCTGGATTGTGGCTACATATTGTTTAAATTTGTTTTTATCTTGGAAAATTTTGTTTTCTCCATTTATAGTGAATGAAAGCTTGGCTGGGTATAGCAGTCTGGGCTTGCATACATGCTCTCTTAGTTTCTGCAGTACATCTATCCAGGACCTTCTGGCTTTCATGGTTTCCATAGAGAAGTCAGGTGTAAGTCTGATAGGTTTACCTTTATAAGTAACTTGACCTTTTTCCTCTGTAGCTCTTAAATTTCTTTATTCTGTATATTTTATGTTTTGATTATGATATGGTGAGGGGATTTTCTTTTGATCCAGTCTAATTGGTGTTCTGTATGCTTCTTGAACCTTCATAGGAATATCTTTCTTTAGGTTGGAAAAGTTTTCTTCTATAATTTTATTAAATATGTTTTCTGGACCATTGAGCTGTACTTCTCCTTCTTCTACCCCTATTATTCTTAGGTTTGGTCTTTTTACTGTGTCCCAGATTTCCTGAATGTTTTGGGATAAGAATTTGTTGGATTTGCTGCTTTCTTTGATCAGTACGTTTATTTTCTCTATGGTATCTTCAGTGTCTGAGATTCTTTCTTCTATCTCTTGCATTCTGTTGGTAATACTTGTCTCTGGAGTTACTGTTTGTTTACCCAGATTTTCATATCCAGCCTTCCCTCAGTTTGTTTTTTCTTCATTACCTCAATTTCATTCTTCAAGTCTTAAACCGTTTCCCTTACCTGTTTGATTGCTTTTTCTTGTTTCTCTTGTTTTTCTTGGGTATCTTTGAGAGATTTATTCATTTCCTCTACCTTTTTGTTTGTCATGTTTATTTCTTTATGGCAGTTTTTCACCTCCTGTTTAAGGTCCTCTATTATTTTCATATAGTTCCGTTTAAAGGCAATTTCTTTTATTTCTTCTGGAGTAGGGTATTCAATTCTTCTTGTTTCATGATCCCTGTGGATTCTAGTGATGTCATGTTGCCTTTCAGGTTATTGGAGGATTTCTTGCATTGGTGCCTGTCCATCTCTTCCTTCAAATGGAGCCAGGAGAGGCATGATGTCTTGGTCCAGTCTTTGCTGTGACTGACTCTCTGGGTGGATCTGTTCCTGTCTGGATGGAACTCCTCAGCACTAAAACAGGGATGCCTGATATCCCCCTCTGGGTGGATAGCCCATCAGGATAAAACTCCTCAGCACTGAAACAGGGATGCCTGGTAGCCAAAGGACACCGTGGACAAAAGGGCGAACGCGAGGGGCAGGGAGGGGTCAAGTAGAACACATGGGACCCTGTAGCACGAGCTGAAGGTGCCTGCACTCCCTTGCAGGGACCTTTAGGCCTGCCCGGCAGGCAGACACTAACCCCTCTGGGTAGGTAGCCTTAGTGCAGGAGCAGGAAACTATTCCTGAGCCAAGGACCTTGCAGACAACAGGGCAGGCTTGGGAGAGGCTGGGTCTTGTGTAACAAAGACACCCCTGAAGCAGGAGCTGGGGGAGGGGGGTTGTGCTCTCTTCTGGGACAGACCGCCCCAGGATAGCACACACCCGTCCAGATAGAACTTTTCAGCACTGAAACAGGGACACCTGGTAGCCCAAGGACACTGTGGACAAAAGGGCGAACGTCCACAGAAAATATTTTTATAAGATTATAGAATAAAATTTCCCCATTATAAAGAAGAGATTCCTATAAAGGAACAAGAGGCATATAGAACACCAAATAGACAAAATTCCAAGAGAATCTTTCCATGACACGTAATAACCAAACAGAAAAATACATATATTAAAAATTCCAAGGGGAAAAGACCAAGTCACATATAAAAGCAGATCCATTAAAATAAACACTTGCTTCTCAGTGCAGACTCTTAAATCCAGAATACCCTAGATAGAAATTCTCCAA
This sequence comes from Microtus pennsylvanicus, assembly GCF_037038515.1. NCBI lineage: Eukaryota > Metazoa > Chordata > Mammalia > Rodentia > Cricetidae > Microtus > Microtus pennsylvanicus. The sequence continues at coordinate 130,853,064 of NC_134601.1, read as the reverse complement.
GTCATACCATACTATTTTGCTCAACAGAATTATCTATCGAAATCTCTGGAGAAATAAAAAAATATTTCATAATTAAAAACAAATTTTAGAAAATTCTGTGCACCAATCCAGATCTACAAAAGGTACTAGAAGGAAAAAACAACCCACAGTCAACACAATCTTAAGCAAAGAGAAAAACACAGGTAGTCCACTAAAATGAAGAAAAATCTCATCTTGAAGCCTGTCCTGGAACTTGCTTGTAGCCCAGGCTGGCCTCAAACTCACAGTGATGGGGTTAAAGGCAAACACCATCACCACCTTGCCTCTACCTGAAATCTTAACTAGAGCAATAAGACAACTGAAAGAGACCAAAGAGATTCAAAGAGGAAAGGAAAAGGCAAAGCAGCCTTATTTGCAGATCATATGGTTTTATACATAAAAGACCACAAGATTCCATCAGGAAATTTCTTCAGTTGATTAGCACCTGCAGCAAAGCTGCAGTATATAACATTAGCACACACACACACACACACACACACACACACACACACACAGAGAGAGAGAGAGAGAGAGAGAGAGAGAGAGAGAGAGAGAGAGAGAGAGGAAAGAGAGAGCAAAAATTTTTTACAGACCTCAAAAGAACAATCCTCAACTTTATAAGAAAAAAGAAAAACTCAGGATAACCTAAACAATCTTAAAATCCTGTACAATTAAGGAACTTTGTGAATGTATCACAATCTCTGACTTTAAAACTGTACTATAGAGCCACAGTATTGAAAACTGATTAAAAACAAATAAGAAGATCAAAGGAACTGTTAACAATCAACCTTGGATATGAATTTACATGTCTACAAACAGTAGATTTTTGACAAAGAAGCAAATATTGTGAAATGGGAAAAAAATATTTAGTCTGAGGCTACTTTTTTTTGAAACCTACCTTTTAGCTTCTAGCTGAAGCCACACCCGATGGCAGGGGTTAGGAGACAGGCTCTCTTTGTTTGTCACCTGCTGTCACAAGCTCTGGCAGGCATAGATGCACAGATTTTTAAGTATCTTTTTTTACTTTAACTTGTAATCATAAAATGAAGAGAATTTTTGAACACTCTCCTCTGTTTTACTGACTGACTCTGGGGTAAAATTTGTTTTCTAAAGTTACTCCTGCTTGCTTTTTACATGCAGTTGGGTTAGATTTAGCTGGCTACTGCACCTGCATGTGGCACCTCAATCTCAGCAGTAACCAAGGTGATTCTTGGGCCAGTTTACAGATTTTAAATATTTCTGTCTTTGTTTCTGCTCCCCTATAACTTTTTCTAGCTATCAACATATATAACCAAATACTATTTTTTTTCATTTACAAATTTTTACTCACAATTTAAATTTTTCTTGCTTCTCTATACTTTTTAAAATTTTTATTTTTGAGTGCTCAATACTCATGTGTCCACCTGTAGTTATGAGGTGAGCAGGCCTGCTTTTCGTCCTGCCTGGCTCCCGCATGGCTAGCTTTACACCCGAAATAATAACACACAAATTGTATTCATTTAAACACTGCCTGGTCCATTAGCTCTAGCCTCTTACTGGCTAATTCTCACATCTTGATTAACCCATTTCTATTAATGTGTGTAGCACCACAAGGTGGTGGCTTACCAGGAAAGATCCTAACCTGCGTCCGTCTCCGGTCAAAGAATCATGGAGTCTGTCTGACTCTGCTTCTTTCTCCCAGCATTCTTTTTGGTCTCCTCCACTCACCTAAGGGCTAGCCTATCAAAATGCCAGGGCAGTTTCTTTATTAACCAATGAAAGTAACATATAGACAGATGACCTTCCTACATCATTCACCTGTGGTGAAATTTTTATTCACAGGTTCCTCACATTCTCCTTTGTACTTTTTCCATGTTTGGGGGGGGGTTGCAGATCAGCCCTACATTGGGCGCCATTATGTCATGGTCTGGTGGCAGCCCCAACCATAAATTATTTCTCTGGACCGGCATGGAGGTGTGGGAATAAAGACACAACTCACATGGCTTTATCGGGAAGGGTATTCTCAGTAATTCCTCATTAAAATCCTGATTTCACATCCTGAAAAATTCCTCTCATTTATTCTCCAAACAGCTTTTATACCAAAACATAAATCAAGGGGTAAATTCATTAGTATTCTGTTTCCTAGTTAACCAGGTAAATAGCTTTTAGTCACATCCACATCTACCTGTGTCTCCTCCTCTGTCACATCTTCCTGATCTTTATTCAGACATTCTGCAAATTAAAAAAAAAAAACAAGAAACAACAACAACAACAAAAAAACAGAGCAACATCCTGACCTTTTGTTAGGTTAACGGCAGTCTTTCTAAAAGGTTATGTGACTTCTTCTTAAGGTACTGTCTATGGCCCGAGAACCTGGCTGTAATGCCATGTAAAAATATGGACCTACAGAATATATCCCCTAAAATGTGGATGTTAGCTTTTAAATCAATGATAAACAAGCTACAATCCATAGAACTACTGAGGTTAGTTACATATTAAGTGAGTGGGGGTACAGACAGATGTCATTAGGAAAGAAAAATAGAATAGACAGCTATGCATGGGTGGGGTCGGTCTGGAAACAAAGGATCAAGTGGGGATGTGTAGGGGAGAAGGGGACAGTGAAGAGAATATGGGGAGAAACTACTAAAATTCTGGGCCGTTGGAGGGGTAATATAGAAATCTAAAATAGTAGGAGCTTCCTAATTAGTATGTACATATATGCAGGCTATCTAAATGAAATCACCAAATGATGGGGAAGACAGAGACCCAATTGACCATCTCGTTACCAAATGAAGCTTCACGTACTGAGATTGGGTTTCATCTAATTGAGTTGTTAGTTAAAGGGGTCCCATAAGAATCCTCAGACAAGAAAGGCTGTTGCTAAGACTATAGGTTACACTTCACAAACTGACAGTGAGGCCCCATTGCTGAAGGTACCAACTACAAAACTCATTGAACATAGAGAAGTTGAGCTGATGCCACATACTTCCCTCACATCTAGGTTCTAATTTTTCTTGGTACTCTGTAAGCTACACAAATAAAAATGTAAACACCAGGCGAGCCACACACTCTTTGATCTATGATGGTGTCCTGCCTGTAAAATATAGTCAGGTTACTGTGGCACAAACTTGTGGGAATGAACAAGCAAAAATTATATTGGACTATAGGCTCTTCTACAAGATGAATTACATACCTGACACTGCAGGATAACCAAGAACTCTGGTTATAAATATCAGGGACCTAGAATAAAACCAAATACTAACTACTGATCCCGAGATAGATAGATAGATAGATAGATAGATAGATAGATAGATAGATAGATAGATAGATAGATAGATGAATAAAATTTAGCAATAAAATGTCTCTCAATAAAATTTTGTTATAAGATTAGTGACTTATTCAAGCATCATCAGAGATGCTTTCTCCTGTAGCAGAAGGGAACAAAGCAGAGACCCACAGCTAGGCATTATGCAGAGAATGAGAGACCTACAGCTAGATGTTACAGAGAGAGTGAGAGACCTTGGAACACTCATGTTCCAATGGATGATGTCTTCGTCAAATCCCTCTCTTATGTCTGAGGGAAACTTGCTGAAGAGTGGCAGAAAGAGTGAGTGCCAGAGGGGATGGAGAACAAGAAGAAAACAAGGTCCACTAAACCAACCTGGTTAAAGCTCATATGAACTCACAGAGACGGAATCAGCAAGCACAGGGCCATAGGTCTTCACCAGGTCCTCTTCATAAGTATTGCAGTTTCCTGTCTACTGTTTTTATAGGATTTGTGTGAGAACCTGTGGGTCTCTGTTTCTTGCATCTTGTTTAGACTCTTCTTCTTCTGCTTGCCTGTCTTGCTCACCTCCAATGCGTTACTTTTGTTTTCTGTTATTAAAGTTTATTTTATTATATTTACTTATTATCCCTTAGATGCCTGTTTGTTTTCTATTGAGATACAGAAAGGGAATGGATCCTTTCTGCAAAGGGAATGGGAGGGGGGTTAGGGAGGAACTTGAAGGAGCAGAAAGAGGGGAAACCATAATCAGGTTATTATGTAATACTCCATGATGTGAGAAAGAATATCTTCAATAAAAAGGGGAAATATACATATAGTTATTTCGATTGTAAAAAGAATACAGAAGAACCAAGTATCCAAGGAAATAGTAGAAAGTAATGTGTGATTTGGACACATGATTCTCTATTTTCATCTGACACTGATGATTCAAGAAGCAACCTCTAGGTCCAAATTTAAAGCCTATTGAATTGTCTAGCAATGGAAGCACCACATATGAAATATGAAGCCTTGGGGAAATATTGGAGATGTGATGTTTCTCTGTGGCTCAAGCTGATGTCCAACTTATGGGTGGAAGTCTTTTCTCTTAAAATTTTTATTGAATTTTTCTTTGAAAATTTTATGCACATATACATTATATGCAGGTTTCTGTAAACTCTATATCTTTTCTAGTCTCCCCCACACTTCTAACAACCCTTCCTCCCTGTAGTTTTCTTCCAGACATTGATTTTTGAGAGGTCTAGAATTTAACCAGAATCTCTTGTATGACTATGAGTTCTATCCATTGGAGATTGACGTGGGGTGCGGGGGTGCAAGGCTCATTGGGTTCACTACTGATGATAATGACTGTCCATCCCTCAGAATGTACCAGTACCTAATATTTCAGTAAGGGAAGGCCAGGCTGAATGAGTTCCTGCCAGGCCCATGATTGACTGTTGGGAGGCTCAGGCATGAGCAGACTTATTGCATACACTCACAACTGCTGTGCAGACAGGACGGCATTGACTGTACCGTGCTGAAAAGACAGTCTTTCATAGCCCTTCTTCTATCTGCCATCTTTTATGTTCTTCATATTCCTTTTTCTGGTATTATTTATACATGTTCAGCACTAAATAAGACATTAATACCATCCAATCATCACTTATTATCAAGTACTTTGAGCAGTTACGTATATCTTTGTTCATCAGTGTTTATCGCCAAAAGACTTTCTCTGATTGAGTCTTGGAGTAGCTTTTCTCTATGGATATACAAATAGACACTTAGAAGGGAGCTTGGCACCATGACAGTTTACATGTCATGTTTACATGTTGTAAGTTCTCCCCTAGGGCCAAAGACCTTTTCAGCCATGTTTTTTTTCCACATTGAAAGTAGCAGGTATGAATTCCCTCTTGCAGAATGGGCCTCAGATCCAATCAGAGATACATTGATTACCCCATGCCACTAGTTGTGCAGGTGGTCACATTTTAGCTGGCAGGTTGGTATTGTAGATCGTGGGTTTCATGTCTGGGTAAGAACGTAAATTCCGTTACTCTGCCAGCATCCTGCATAGCAATTCCACTCCTGTGTGACTTAACTGACAGGAAGGAAGTTTCATTCCAGCCTGATTTCTTGACATTTTGTGACCAAGTGTGTTTTGTCTTTAAAAGCAGAACTAGTTATGGTGGGCAAGGAAAAAGAGTGGCATTAACCTGGATTGTTTTGGAGACTTCTGGGAACTTCCTGACCAACAATTTATGTGGAAGTATCTCATATCTGACACTGAATTTTTTGATGTGTTTTGCTTGGCTTTCAGAAGCAGCATTATGTAGACATATAGGATGTCTGCCTTCTACATCTCTCTTTTGTAACTTACATGTTCTGAATGAGATTATAAAGCAATAAGTTTACATACAACTTTTTAAAATGTATCCTTAGCTTTAGTTAACACTTTAATTAATCTAATGTCACCCATTTTTCTACCCATCTCTGATCAAACTTTCCTCATGGATGGATAATTTTTATATTTGTGACTGTATAAAGAGTCAATATCAATATTTTCACAACTTAAGCCTTTTCTGGGAACATATTAGAGAATAAAGACCCAACACAAAAATCAATAAATGAAGAATAAAAGAGGTGACCCTTGGATGGGGTAAAAGGCCTATGGTGCCTCTATAAGCCAAACCTGATATTAACATTGTTGGGAGCACAGTCCCTGAGGACGTTTAGTGTGGTGGGATCTTCAGTATCCTCGCGAATTATTCCTGTAAACTAACAGTAGAAATAAAAAGGCCATTCTGATCTATGAAAACTACATAGATACGACCAACATCAGAGTTATAAGAAGAGATGACAAAGAGCAAGAAGTTAACAAAACATCTTATTACCTTATCATATGGATAGAGCATTAACAAGTTTAGGTGGAGAGCTTATAAACAAATCTAGGAAAGGTGGCATGTCCTAGATCAAAGCAAATGTCTTCAAAGCAGTTTTGAAAATGCATGCAGACTAAAAGAATTAAGTTCTTTATGCTTTTTAAAATTATCAACCCTTTCTTCTTCTCAGCTTCTAGGAAGCAGGGTATAAAACTATCCCTGCGCTTGTACAAGGAAATGTCAATAAAATACACTGTATTTCTTACAAGTAACGGACAGCATGTATTTTGAGCATATTATCACAAAAATGTTAAGATGATCAATATGTTAAATTGACTTTATTTAACTATTCCATCTTGTATCCACATTTTAATCCATCTATGCAAACAATTTTGAGTTGTCAATTGTAAGCAATACCAAAACAAGTAAAAGAATAGTTTGATATTTGAAAATGGGGTGAAATGTGAGTTACTGATTCCACAAATAACATCTGACAAACACTGCATTCATTGATCATTTTGTGATAGTTAGTAAATAGACAAAAACTATTGTGTAAAAATAACTTGGGCATTTAATTGTCATTGCACATGCCTGTCACTATGAGATTGGTGGGCTTTGAAAAGTCACGACAGACACGACACTAGATAAGAAAGCCCAACTCACACAATCTGCAAGTAAAAGGACGAAAAATGTGACAGAGTCTATCCTGTATGTGTGTGGGCCTGACATGGCCCATACAGCCAACTTTCAAAGACAGTCTCTGGTAAATTTTATTGTATTAATGTCTGCATTTACTCTATGTGTACATGAACATAGTTAAACCTTTTTCTGTTTGAAAAAAATAAACTGGCTTACAGTAAATACACTCTTTTGTAAAATGCCCTGTGATTTTAAAATATGAGAATCCACTAAATGGTAAAGTGTTAATAATTAGTTATAGAAAATAAGTTCAATTTTACTACTAAAATTGAGCAAGAAAACATGACAGATATTTGTCTTATTTCAGTTGAGGGGGAATTCTTCTCTGAAACATAAAAACAAATAATTAAAAATTTGCTTGGTTTTGAAGGAATTGAAGTTTATTTAAAAGAGTCCCATAGTCACTTAATAGGCAAAGGCAAATCTGTCAAACAAAAACATAAAAAAATGCATACATATACACATTAATAAAATAACTGGATGTATAAGGAACCTTAAGTAAACAAAATATCTTTATATCGATATAGACAAGGCAAAGCATACACAGAAATTTTGGGCATATGTATATATATATACTATTACATACATGAAAGCAATACTCTTAGAATAATCAAAACTGACTAATAAAATAAGCAATAAGAGTGGCTACCATTTGAATTGCTAAGAGCTGTTGGTAAATATTACATCAATACTACTGACAGGAAGTGATCTATCGCACCCCAGGGGTGGAAGTTGGAATATGTACAATCTTTAACACTCATCATGATAGCTTTGACATGGTCATTATCTTTATGGAAAAGAAGTTTCGACTTAAAAGACTGAGGCGGGTGGTTTTGACTATTTGAGTGAGGTCATCGTCAACACCATAGTGTGACCCGTTTAGAAACCATGGAGGAAAAGGAGGGGGCAGAGGAAAGGAGGAGAATGGGGAAAGGAAAAGAAGAAAGGAAAAAAGAAGGAAATTAGGTAGAAGGGAAGGGAGAGGAGGAGGGAAGGAGAGAGGAAGGAGAAGGAGGGAAGTTGAAGTAGGGAGAAGCTAGATCACACTTCATAGTTTTAAAGGGGCCTGTTGCCAGGGGGCGGGGCCACTGCTCCAGAAGGGCAATAGTAGACAATGACGAATGAGTGCCTGTCTGCTCTGTGACGTTTGAGCCTGAGCTAGAGAAATTCAGCTAGCCTAGGCAGTACTGGCTGACACGGACCTGTCAGCAATGCCATGGCAGAGAAGCTTCTGCGAGTCTCTTTGAGAGGTGCTGGGTGACTTCATCCATGGGGCTTCTAAACAGCCACAGCAGTTTGAGAAGCAGTGATTCTGGCTTGGCAGAGTCAGCTCAGCCAGAAGACAACGCAGATCCAGGTCCCAGTTACATCTCTGGCAGTCGCAAGCGCAAACGGGGTATTTGGGACTGTGTGGCACCAACCCCTAACATCCACAAATCTCGGAACCAAGCACTCAACCTACAGCAACTTTTTGGCATCGTCTACAGGAAAAAACCGAAGCTATCATCTAAGTATGCATACGAAAATTTATTTTTGGACGGGAAGGATACCGACATTCGAATCCGTGCACTTGAAGTAGAATGGCCTCTACACAAAGCGTTTTTATGTCAGTCACCCTTCTTTGCTAAGATGCTAAAAGATACTTGGAAAGAATCCCACAGTGTTGTTGACCTGCAGATTAAGAACGAGGATATAGATGTCGGCTCCTTGCACTTTGTGTTTGGGTCATTTTACAGGGACGAGGACTTGCCAATACCACTCCGGCGAGCGCCTCACATTTTGGCAGCAGCATGCCTGCTTCAGGTGGAGCATGTCATCCGGCAATGTAAAGAGATCATGAACAGCAACATCACTAGGGAAACCGTGTGCTCATACTACACAGCAGCAGAAACATATGGACTGAAATCTATAAAGACAGGCTGCTTTGACTGGCTTCTCAGCAACTTGATGACTCATCCAACTGTTAAACTTTACAGGGAAATTGATACAAAGCTCATGTATCTTCTTATTTCTTCACCTGATTTACTAGTTATGCGAAAGGAAATGGACATCTACACCACCCTGAAACAGTGGATATTCCTTTATTTTAATCCATCCTGGAAAGGCACAGTGAGGCAGATGTTAACTAAGTCCGACACCTGGCTTTACAGGCACATGAAACGCATTGATAACATCAGTTTTCTTGAAAGTGAAGAAGGACTAATATTTCAGCCAATTTTTAAAAAACTGAGGTTTCAACATATCATCTGTGATCTGAATGACACAGCTACTCTTGAACAAGATCGTCTAATACCTTTAGAATGGCTGACACCCATTTATAAACAGCAATGGCTGGCTTTGCTTAAAGAACAAGAAAAGAGGGAAATAGGGCCACGAATCATCAGTGAAGAACTCGAAGACTGCGGCATGAGATGTGGTACAATGATTAGGAGAGATGGTAAATACTCCTGGAAGTGGTCACATTTTAGGTTTAGTTTCCCTATAAGAGTCACCTTTACCAACCGTCACATCATTTTTAGGGAAAGTCGTCAGCGGTATGATGGATATTGTTTAAAACATGTACGAAACATAGTGTTCAAAATAACTTTGGTGTGTTTTGATTCCAAGGGGAAAGTAACATTCAGTAAAACAACTGGTCACAAAATTATTACCTTCGAACATAATGAGGAACAAATTGTAATGAAGTTAGATGGTATAGTTTTAAGCTTCCCCTTATATATATTCTTCAATTTTCTGTTTGTACCGTCAGAAAATACCGAACATGTGTGATCTTGTCAATTATTAGACCATAGAAGCAGCTTAAAAACATTGATTGATTCATTAACTTGAAGGCTGTGCTGTAAATGTAGTTAAGATGACCAACAACAAAATGAAAATTCTTAGGAGTCTAGCACCATCATAGAGGACTCAATTCCATCTGCACTTTATTTTAATACATTTCTGAAGAAAAATTCCACATCCAACAATGAATTTGTCAAAGCAAATCAGAAGAAACTGGTCTTTTGATTTTTATTTACCACCAACGATCAAGCTTCGAACGGCAATAAGAGACGTATTTGCAAGGAAAATCAGCAAAATGAACTTGTTGAGTAGTTTTGACGACAGCCAAGGTTGAGACAGAATAAAAAAAAATTTCTTCATTGATCAAACTGTTGTGAATTGTAGCTTATTTATATGTGTATAAGATATAAATCATTGGTTAAGAAAATAATTGAGATTAGTCACTATTAATTATGCTTTCAAATAACCAAATAGTGTCAGGGTTTCCCAGATAGTGTAACATATAACATGTTGGTATTTTAAAATTGGTTTTCAGATCATTTTACATGATTTGGATAACTTTTACTGCTGATTATCTTTAACTATTCATGCACAAAATGGATATTTATCTTATAATCAAACATGCCATCTGCTATGTAAACAAGTATATTATATATTCAGTGTGTTTACATAGAAGTATCTATATTTACATACATATGTGTATATATTTATGTCACTGTAAGTAGCAAAGAATGCAAGTTTTGAAAGGGATAAACAAGCCAGAAAATGGAACATGGATCTTCATGATTCCAGTCTTCTGGCTATCAAGAAAGAGTTATTTCACTTTCCCTGCCTTAGTTTCTTTCCCAATTGCTGTGATAGAACTCCCTTAGGAGAACAACTTAAGGGAGAGGGTTTATTTTATCTCAAGCTTCAAGAGGATGCTCCATCACCGCAGGACTTTGCCGCAGCTCGTCACATAACATCCTCAATAATAAAAAGAGATGAGTGCAGTGCAAGTCCTCAGCTTTCTCCATTGCCAAGCTGACAGCTCTAGCAGTCACAACTCTGCCCCTTGTCCACATGACGCCCAATCACACCACTGTTCAGCCACAACCTTCAATCCCTTCCTCCTCATAGGCTCACCACCATGTCGTGGTATAAAATGCGTTCATGTATTCACTCATAGGTGGTTTTTAAACATAAAGCAAAGAAAACCAGCCTAAAAACCACAATCCCAGAGAACCTAGACAACAATGAGGACACTAATAAGACTTACATAGATCTAATCTACATGGGAAATAGAAAAAGACAAGATCTCCTGAGTAAATTGGGAGCTTGGGGACCTTGATGGAGGATTGAAGGGGGAAGTGGAGAGGCAGGGAGGGGAGCAGAAAAGATGTAAAGCTCAATAAAAAAGAAGAGAAAAGAGAAATGCATTTAGTCCAACTTTAAAGGTCCCCATAAATATATCCAACAGTTCTTTGTTTGAATTATCTTTATTAGTTTTCTTTCATACATAAACATATTTTGTTTCTGTACTCACTGACTCCCACCAACTATTGGGTCTATCTTCCCACTTCCCCGCCCAGCTACATTTGTTCTTATATAATCTGCTGATTCCAACTTGCTGTCCATATGCACATGGCTGTAGGTCTGAGATCAACTTGTTGTCCATATTCCCATGGCTGTAAGGCTGTTTGTTCACTGTATATGGATAACTTATCAGGGATCCTATCTCTGAAGAAAACTGACTTTCCCCTGGCAGTTCTCAACTGTCCGGAGCTTATCAACCACCTGTAGTGAGCTTCTCCACCAACTATGCTGGAATAGTGATGAGAGAGGTCGTATGCAAGACTTGTGCATTGTGTATGGAATTATGGCTGTGGAAAATTGAGTGTCATTTTCTGTCATGTGTAAAGAAATTGCTTTGTGACCATTTTTGAGTTACTCTTGTATCCTGCTACATTACTGAGGTGTTTATGAGTTTTAAAATTCCTTGTTAGAATTTTTGCGGTCACTTATGTAAATTATTATATCATCAGCAAAGAGTGAGTGTTTGACTTCTTCTTTTCCAATTTGTATCCCCTTGGTCTCCTTTTGTCATCTTATTGTTCTACCTAGAACCTGAAGTACTATATTGAATAGATATGGAGAGAGAGAGGACAGCCTTGTCTTCTTGCTGATTACAGTGGGATCATTTTGTTTCTCTCCATTTAGTTTGATGTTGGCTATTGCCTTGCTGTATATTGCCCTTGTTATGTTTAGGTATGTTCCTTGTATCCCTGCTCTCTCCAAGACCTTTATCATGAAGGGATGTTGTATTTTGTAGAAGGCTTTTTTAGCATCTACTGAGATGAGCATGTGGTCTTTCATGTCTCATTTTGTTTACATAGTAGATTACATTGACAGGTTTTTGTATGTTCAACCATCCCTGCATCTCAGGGATGAAGCCAACTTGATCATGGTGTGTTCTTGGATTCGATTTGTTAGTATTTTATTGAGTATTTCTGCAACAATGTTCATGAGTGAGATTGGTCTGTAATTCTCTTTCTTAGTAATGTCGTTGTATCGCTTGGGTATCAGGTCATAAAAAGAGTTTGGCAATGTTTTTTTTTTTTCTGTTTCTATTGTGTGAAACAATTTGAGGAGTATTGGTATTAGTTCTTCCTTAAAAATTTTGTATAATTCTGTGCTGAAGCCATCTGGTCCCGGGCTTTCTTTTTTCTTTTTCTTTCTCTTCTTCTTCTCTTTCTCCTTCTTCTTCTCCTCTTCCTCCTCCCCCCCCTCCTCCTCCTCCTCCTCCGCTCCTCCTCCTTCTCCTCCTTCTTCTTCGTTTAGAGGGGAGACTTTTGATAACTGTTTCTTTTAATTTACCAGTTATAGGTCTATTTAATTTTATTTGCTTATCTGGTCTTGATGTACTTTTGGTAAGTGATATTTATCTAGAAAATTGTCCATTTACTTTAAGCTTTCCAATTTTGTGGAGCACAGGTTTCTGAAGTTTGACCTGATGATTCTCTGGATTTCCTCCATGTCTGTTGTTATGTCCCCCTTTTCATTTCTGAGTTTGCTTATTTGGATATTCTCTCTGTGTGTTTTGGATAAAGGTTTCTCTACAATTTTATTGATTTCAGCTCTCAATTTGATTATTTCCTGCTATCTAGTCCTCCTGGGTGAGTTTGCTTCTTTTTGTTCTAGAGTTTTCAGGTGTTCTGTTAACTTACTAGTGTGGGATTTTCCCAGCTTCTTTATGTAGGCATTTCGTGCTATGAATTTTCCCCTTAACACCACTTTCATCGTGTTCCATAGGTTTGGGTATGTTGTGTGGTCATTTTCATCAAATTTTAGGAAGTCTTCAGTTTCTTCCTTTATTTCGTTCTTGACCCATTGGTGATATAGGTAGCATTGTTTAATTTCCATGTGTTTTGTGGACTTTCTGGAATTAGTGTTGCTGCTGAATTCTAATTTTAAGCCATGGGGATTTGATAAGATACATGGAGTTATTTTATTTTTTTGTATCTGTTGAGGTTTGCTTTGTTACCTAGTATGTGGACAACTTTTGGGAAGGTTCCATGAGGTGCTGAGAATAAGGTATATTCTGTTATATTTGGATTCTTACTGGGGAGAGTTAAAGTCATGATGTAGTTTCAATAGGCATTTCCTGTATGACTAAAGATGTTGGACCTTATTTATTTTCTGGCCACTTACACTCCATATTTTGAGAACCATTTGTTCATTTCAGTAGTCCATTTTGAGTAGGCTGTCTGAATGCTTCATTTAAAAGTAATTGTATATATGTTTCATATATAAAATACAAATTATATAGATACTAATCATCTACCAACGATTTTCTTCCATTGTACAGACATGCTGTAGTTCAGATCTACAATCTCTTTATTGTTGTACACCATCCTTGAAACTCCATATGATACTCTTTGACAAGTTTAGTATTATTTCCTGAGCTCTTGGACTCCCTTTCAGAAAGTCCTTGTCTGAGATTGTACTTATTTGTTTGCCCCAGTTTCATATATTTTTTAATTTCATGTCTTTTTAGTATTATCTCTAGTATGTGTCTCAATTAAAATGTAATTACATAATTTTCCCTTCACTTTTCTCACTCCCATCCCTTCCCTGTACCCTGCCTCGTCTTCTCTCTGTTCAATGACCCCCACTTTTTTCATCGTACTTATTACATATATTGACACATAAATATATTAAACAACCTGCTGAATTCATTTTAATGTTACTGCATGGGTACAACTTCAGAGTTGAACACTCGGTATTTAATAACCAATTAGGGGTCTCACCACTGAGGAAGATTATTTCTCCTGCTCTCAGCTTTGCAGAGTTCTCTGTAGTTCTTTACCTAGGAGTGAGGATCCCTGAGATTTCTTCCTTTCATGTTAGTATGTCTATGGGTGGCCTACTTGCTCAGGTTGTGTTTAGGCACTCCTATTGGTAAGGTTTCACGGTTGAAGCATGTCTGTACTTTTTAGGATGCAGAATCTCACAGCAGACCTCCTGGTACTTTGGCTTTTCCAATCTTTCTACTCCTCTTCCATGATGTTCCTGAGCCTTAGGTACAAGCGCTGTATTATAGATGTGTCCATTGGTTTTGGGAACCCCAGTATCAGTTGTTCTTTGTATTTTGAATAGTCGTGGTATTTTGTAGTGGTCTCTTTCTGCTGGAAAGAGAAACTTCTTCAATGGAGGTTGAGAGCTACACTTGTCTGTGGGCATAAGGATGAGTATTTAGAATGCAGTTAGGAATTATGCTGGTTTAGTAAAGGCACCATAGAATGTTCTCTAAGACACATGACCTCACTAGCCCTGGCAATTGGATAGGTTTCCAGTACCAAGTATGATGTCCTTCCCGTTGAACGGGCCTTATGCCTTATTAGACCGCTGTTGGTTATTGTCGAGATATGAGCTTACTATTGCACTTTCAGTGGTATAATGGCATCTAGTCATTTTTGTGGTTCATAGGTGCCACGGTGTCTGTCCCCTCCTGTCAGCTTACACATCATCTCTGATATTATGAAAGCTAGCCCATGTTGTTTTGAACGTTTCTTGAACACTCTTAAGCAACATCTCAAAAGAGGGTTTTCATGCCTAATACTCGAGTGTCTGCTAGTCTATGGTTCTTGGAGACATCATTGTCAGCTCAAGAGTCATGGCATACGCACACGCACACACAGAGGCACACACAGACAACAAAAACTAATATAAAATATATGAGTTTTTTCTAAGAGCAACAAAACATCAGACAACAAATGTTGGAGAAGCATGAGTGGGGAAACATCATTCACTGATAGTAGGATAACAAATTGGCACATCCACTTTTTTTTTAATTTTTTTTATTGATAAAAGGAGAATAAAGAAAAGAAAGAAAAAAACCAAATTTCCACCTCCTCCCAGCCTCCCATTTCCCTCCCCCTCCTCCCATTCTTCTCCCCCTCCTCCCACCCCTCTCCCTTTCCCCCCACTTTTCTCACCCTCCCTCTCCAGTCCAAAGAGCAGTCAGGGTTCCCTGCCCTGTGGTAAGTCCTAGGTCCTCCCCCCTCCGTCCATATCTAGGAAGGTGAACATCCAAACTGGCTAGGCTCCCACCAAGCCAGTACATTGCGTTGGATCAAAACCGCGTGCCATTGTCCTTGGCGTCTCATCAGCCCTCATTGTTCGTCATGTTCAGAGAGTCCAGTTTTATCCCATGCTTTTTTTGGTAACAGTCCAGCTGGCCTTGGTGAGCTCCCAGTAGATCAGCTCCACTGTCTCAGTGGGTGGGTGCACCCCTCGTGGTCCCGACTTCTTTGCTCATGTTCTCCCTCCTTCTGCTCCTCCTTGGGACCTTGGGAGCTCTATCCAGTGTTCCAGTGTGGGTCTCTGTCTCTATCTCCATCCATCGCCAGATGAAAGTTCTAGGATGATATGCATGATATTCGTCAGTATTGCTCTAGGATAGGGTCATTTCAGGTTCCCTATCCTCAGCTGCCCAAGGAACTAACTGGGGACCTCAGCTTGGGCACCTGGGAGCCCCTCTAGGGTCAAGTCTCCGGCCCATCCTAAAGTGGGTCCTTTAACTAAGAAATGGGGTTCCGTGCTCCCCTATCCAACCTTCCTTTATTCCGATCCTCCTGTTTCCCCAAGTCCCCCCTCCTTTCCTTCTACCTTTTCTCTCCCCATCTCCCCTTACCCCCATCCCACCCCACCCCCAACATCCCACTTTTCTCCCCGGCAATTTTGTCTACTTCCCTTATCCAAGAGGATAACTATATGTTTTTCCTTGGGTTCACCTTCTTACTTAGCTTCTTTAGATTCGCCTATTGTAGACTCCGTGACCCCTATTTATGGCTAGAAACCAATTATGAGTGAGTACATCCCATGTTCATCTTTTTGGGTCTGGGATACCTCACTCAGGATAGTGTTTTCTATTTCCATCCATTTGCATGCAAAATTCGAGAAGTCATTGTTTTTAACCGCAGCGTAGTACTCTAATGTGTATATATTCCATACTTTCTTCATCCATTCTTCCATTGAAGGGCATCTAGGTTGTTTCCAGGTTCTGGCTATTACACATAATACTGCTATGAACATAGTTGAACAAATGCTTTTGACATATGATAGAGCATCTCTTGGGTAAATTCCCAAGAGTGGTATTGCTGGGTCGAGGGGTAGGTTGATCCCGAATCTCCTGAGAAACCGAAACACTGACTTCCACAGTGGTTGCACAAGATTGCATTCCCACCAGCAATGGATGAGTGTACCCCTTCCTCCACAGCCTCTCCAGCAAAGGCTATCCTTGGTGTTTTTGACTTTAGCCATTCTGACAGGTGTAAGATGATATCTCAAAGTTGTTTTGATTTGCATTTCCCTGATTGCTAAGGAGATTGAGCACGACCTTAAGTGTCTTTTGGCCATTTGAACTTCTTCTGTTGAGAATTCTCTGTTCAGTTCAGTGCCCCATTTTTGAATTGGGTTAATTAGCCTTTTAAAGTCTAGTTTCTTGAGTTCTCTATATATTTTGGAGATCAGACCTTTGTCTGTTGTGGGGTTGGTGAAGATCTTCTCCCAGTCAGTAGGTTGCCTTTGTGTCTTAGTGACAGTGTCCTTTGCTTTACAGAAGCTTCTCAGTTTTAGTAGGTCCCATTTATTCAATGTTGCCCTTAGTGGCACATCCACTTTAAAAGTCAGGAGGAGAATAACAAAAAAGTTTAGTCTGTCATATGATCCAGCTACAACACTCTGACGTATGTTCAAAGGTCTTGACATCCCTCTCCATAGATACTTGGTCATCCATGTTCATCTCAACTCTATTCACAATAGCGAGGAAGTGGGAACCACCTAAATACTCTTCAACTGACAGATGGATAATGATGATGTGGTCCATATACACTATGTAATGTTTGGCTGTAAAGACAATCATAATCTCTCTAGGCTGTTAATATTATAAAATGCTTTCTTAATTTCTTTCATCTTAAATCATGACACATAGTAGTGGTGAGTATATTATGAGATGCTGGCTGTCATAGTCTTTTAGGACTTAATGTACATTGCTCAAGGCACTTCCAAAGTTTCCATTGAAAAATCAGCAGCCATTTTCACAGGTTTCCCTTTATACCTGGTGTGCAGTTTTTCTCTTACAATTTTCAATGTACATTCCTTGTTGTGCATAATTGGAATATTAACTGTGATATATTGTGGGGATTTTCTTTTCTGGTCTTTTCTATTTGGTGTTCTATGTTTTCATTGTGTTTAGATGGATGTATCTATTCTTAGTTTGTGGAATGTTCCATGAGCTTGTTGAAGACCTGGTCTATGCCATTGGCTTGCTATTGTTCCCCATGATTTATGCTTATTAGTCATATTTTCATATTACCCCATTTTTCGATTTTCCATGTTGCCAGCTAATTTGGTCTAGGTTCCCTGTTTTATCTTTAAGCTAATTGAGATCTTTTTTCTTTGTGTCTTCTTTCAATTCCTTGAATTCTTTGAGAAGGTTTATAATTTTTTTTTTAACTTCCGTGCCCTGAAGTTTTGTATGTAAATCTCATTGGTAAGCATTTTTCTGACTCTTAAGTTCTGGACAGAAGACACTGTCTTGATCTTTTATATTGTTCATATACCTAAGATGAGATCTGGGCATGTGCACATCCTTTGTTAGTTCTGAGTCTGTGATGGATGGAGCCGGGTTGGGGTAAGGAGAAGATGAATGGCTGTGTTAGGTCTTGAAGTTGGAAACGGCTTGGGAATAATGAATTCAGATGGACAGAGGCTACTGAACCAGCACATAGGTTGTTCTTCCTGTTCCAAGATGGGGGTATGGGAGTAGACAGGTCTGAGTGGAAATGTTGGATCTGGTATTAGAGATTCCTATGATGTGGTGAGTAGGTAGGCAGGATACTGGCCCAAGCAAGACCTCTTCTGCAGTGAAGTAGGGAACGCGAGACTAGGCTGGTGTGCCAGTTGTGGGACCCAGGATACATGGTAGGTTACAGAAAAGGCCTGGATGACTTTGCCCTATTTAATTCTTATTGCAATGCTGGGATTTGAAATCAGGTCTTTGTACATAGTAGGCAAACACTGTACCACTGAGCCTATGCCCCCAATCGAGTAAATGTACATTAGTAACTTATAAATAGATTATATTTCTTATACCATAATCAAGTCAGTAATGATCGTATGTATAATGGCAAATTTATTTCTTCCTCTCTGCCTCCACAGTTCAATTATTCGTCTCACTGAGTGAATTAAGATGTACAAAAGAATCATTAAAACAATGTGTTGCTCGGTTTCACAAGGAAAGCTCTTACTACTTCCTATTGTGGATGATGTCGCCGTTTTCTGCTTGTTGGTTTGTTGTGATGTTGGTGTTGGGACCCAGAGCCCAGAGCATGCAGGCAGAGCTCTCCTGCTGAGCTGCATGTCAGTCCTTTTATGGTTTTAACTATTATGGAGTAAGAAAGTTCCTTTCCCTTCTCAGAGATATGAACAGTTTGTTATGAAGTTAGCTTGTGATTTATCACTTTTATTATTTCTTATTGATAGAGACACATTCCATATTATATTTTGTTAACACCGTGGGTTGGGATACATTTTTGTTAGTGATAGGCCTTTGATCCCGACATATCCTGTGATTTATATATTACTGAATTTTCTAACAACAATTTCTCTTTATCAGTTTCCTTTATTTCCCTGAGTATGCTTGGTCTGGTTTCTTACTGTCCTTTATTGTCTAGAATCATGCCCATTGTCATTTTACTACATGCTATAAATGTAGAATGACTTCTTTCCTGTATGCCTTTGATTTTGTATAAGATGTGATGAGCTTGAGATTTAGTGTTCATTTAACTGTAGAATTCTTTGGGAAAATTCTTCCTATTGTTCTTCATTTATTCTGATTGTTGATGGTCAGTTTATAGTTCTGTATTTTCCTGAGTCATCTAAGTTATATTTCTAAAATATTGCTCACTCCAATTAAATGTTTAAATATTTGGATAAATATTGCACATGTCTTCATTTTTATCACAGTGAAAGACTGCACATACAAATGTAAATGAAATATAAGCATGCACATGAAAATAGACACAAATGGTCCTCAGTCACCTTTGAAAAGACATAGCTTTTTCTTTTGAAATCCAGGCTCACTCAGAGACCTGACATATAGCAAGAACCCTGTTTTCCCTGACTACCCATGGAAAGGCAGTTGCCCCTGGCTTGCAGGAGCAAACTCACCACAAATTGATTGTTTCACATGCAAACGTTCCTGTATCCACAGAGCATGTCATCTTGCTCTTTTGGAATATTCCTTGGCTTGGAGAGCTGAAATTTTTTGTATATTTTATTATTTTATTTTATTTTTACTTAAAAATTTCCACCCCCTCCCCTCCTCCCATTTCCCTACCCATCTCCCCATCTCCCTCCCCCTCCCTCTCAAGTCAAATGAGCAGTCAGGGTTCCCTGCCCTGTGGGAAGTCCAAGGTCCTCCCCCCTCCATCAAGGTCTAGAAAGGTGAGCATCCAAACAGACTAGGCTCCCCCAAAGATAGTACATGAAGTAGAATCAAAACCCAGTGCCATTGTCCTTGGCTTCTCATCAGCCCTCATTGTCCGCCATGTTCAGAAGGTCCGGTTTTATCCCATGCTCCATCAGTCCCAGTACAGCTTGCTTTGGTGAGCACCCCTTATATCAGGCCACCCACTCAGTGGGTGGGCGCACCCCTCGAGGTCCCGACTTCCTTGCTCAGGTTCTCAGTCCTTCTGCTCCTCATTTGGACCTTGGGAGCTCAGTCCAGTGCTCCAATGTGGGTCTCTGTCTCTAGCTTCATCCATCACCATATGAAGGTTCATATTCATCTTTTTTGGGTCTGGGTTATCTCACTCAGGATAGTGTTTTCTATTTCCATCCATTTGCATGCAAATTTCAAGATGTCATTGTTTTTTTACTGCTGAGTAGTACTCTAATGTGTACATATTCCACACTTTCTTTATTCATTCTTCCATTGAGGGGCATCTAGGTTCTTTCCAGGTTCTGGCTATTACAAATAATGCTGCTATGAACATAGTTGAAGAAATGCTTTTGTAGTATGATAGAGCATCTCTTGGGTGTATTGCCAAGAGTGTTGTTGTTGGATCCTGGGGTAGGTTGATCCCGAATTTCCTAAGAAACCGGCACACTGATTTCCAAAGTGGTTTCACAAGTTTGCATTCCCACCAGCAATGGAGGAGTGTTCCCCTTAGAGAGCTGAAATTTAAAAAAAAAAAAAAAAGGAATGTAGAGCAGGCATTCACAGAAATGAAACTTTTATGGGTATTGGAAATAGAGACCAACGCCAGAGGAATGGAATTTATTCCTGAAGTCTTCCACTCTGCTGACATGGACCATCTCTCCATCCACACAGCCCTTATCCTGGAATCTTCCACTCTGTGGACATGAACCATCTCTCCATCCACACAGCCCTTATCCCGGAGTGTTCCACTCTGTGGGCATGAACCATCTCTCCATCCACACAGCCCTTATCCTGGAAGCTTCCACTCTGCTGACACAGACCATCTCTCCATCCACATAGCCCTTATCCTGGAGTCTTTCACTCTGCTGACATCGACCATCTCTCCATCCACACAGCCCTTATCCTGGAGTCTTTCACTCTGCTGACATCGACCATATCTCCATC
Organism: Microtus pennsylvanicus; assembly: GCF_037038515.1. Lineage (NCBI taxonomy): Eukaryota > Metazoa > Chordata > Mammalia > Rodentia > Cricetidae > Microtus > Microtus pennsylvanicus. The sequence goes on along the minus strand of NC_134601.1, from coordinate 130,832,297 downwards.
CACACAGCCCTTATCCTGGAGTGTTCCACTCTGTGGACATGACCATCTCTCCATCCACACAGCCCTTATCCTGGAGTCTTTCACTCTGCTGACATCGACCATCTCTCCATCCACATAGCCCTTATCCTGGAGTCTTTCACTCTGCTGACATCGACCATCTCTCCATCCACACAGCCCTTATCCTGGAGTCTTTCACTCTGCTGACATCGACCATATCTCCATCCACACAGCCCTTATCCTGGAGTGTTCCACTCTGTGGACATGACCATCTCTCCATCCACACAGCCCTTATCCTGGAGTCTTTCACTCTGCTGACATCGACCATCTCTCCATCCACACAGCCCTTATCCTGGAGTCTTCCACTCTGTGGACATGAACCATCTCTCCATCCACATAGCCTTTATCCTGGAGTGTTTCACTCTGCTGACATCGACCATGTCTCCATCCACACAGCCCTTATCCTTGAAGCTTCCACTCTGTGGAAATGAACCATCTCTCCATCCACACAGCCCTTATCCTGGAGTGTTTCACTCTGCTGACATCGACCATGTCTCCATCCACACAGCCCTTATCCTGGAAGCTTCCACTCTGTGGACATGAACCATCTCTCCATCCACACAGCCCTTATCCCGGAGTGTTCCACTCTGTGGGCATGAACCATCTCTCCATCCACACAGCCCTTATCCTGGAGTCTTCCACTCTGTGGACATGAACCATCTCTCCATCCACATAGCCTTTATCCTGGAGTGTTTCACTCTGCTGACATCGACCATGTCTCCATCCACACAGCCCTTATCCTGGAAGCTTCCACTCTGTGGACATGAAAAATCTCTCCATCCACACAGCCCTTATCCTGGAGTCTTCCACTCTGCTGACATGGACCATGTCTCTATCCACACTGCCCTTATCCTGGAGTCTTCCACTGTGCTGACATGGTCCATCTCTCCATCCACACAGCCTGTATCTTGCAGTCTTCCACTCTGCTGACATGGTCCACCTCTTCATTCCCACAGCTTGTTCCCTCTCATTTCATTTCATTTCATTTCATAGCATTCTATCCAAAGATAACTGTTATATTTTATTGACTTTGGAAAGAAAGGTGCATTTTGAGACCATGTTGAGTTCACTGGTTATTTTTATTGAAGCGTAATTTTAAATCTGACAGACCCGGGACATGCAGATCTGTAGCCATAGCACAGTCCCTGAATCGCAGAACACAATGACTCTGACCCAGAGCCAGTGAAAGAAACATACTCAGAATTTGGAAAATGATCCAGCAAAAGAAACACCTTATCCCTGATACCAGAAACAGAGAAAAACACCCTGACCCTGAAACCAGAGCCAAAGAAGCACACTTGCCCACTAGAATCACAGTCAGTTAAAGAAATATGATCTGACTCTGAATTTAGTGACAAAAGACAAAATAGGACCAGCAAAAGAAACAGTTTGGAACAAAAATCAGAGCCATCTCTGACCCTGACCAACTGAAACGTGAAACCAACCAATTCCTCAGAAGGAAAACCCAACCAATCCCTCAGCAGGGAAGTAGCTGCTTCTAGTCTAAAGGTGTGACTTCCTCCAGACTTTAGCAGCAGGCAGCCTCTTCAAGTTACTGAGGCGTGACTGCTCCGACCTTCACCTGACCTTAGCCTAGGGCCTAGTCAGAGTCTAAGTCAATCACAGGTCTGTAGCTATGCAGGCTTGAAATTCCCCAGGCCTTTTACTCTTGTCATGGCCACTATAAAACCCCCTTCCCAAAGTGCTCAGGGTCTCTCCTGCTCTGTTCCTTCTGCTGCTGCTGCTACTCCAGTTGGATGGAGAGATCTAAGTTAACTTGCAATAAAGACTCTTTCCTTTGCATTGGATTCAGTCTCATGGTGGTATTTTGGGGATCTAGACTTTGGGCATTGTAGATGTAAGTTTCTGTCCCACCTGGTCCCTCAGCAATTTAGCCCCCCAGAGAGGCTTATATTAATTTATAAACTGGTTGGCCTATTAGCTCAGGCTTATTATTAACTAGCTCTTACAACTTAAATTATCCTATAATTCCTGTCTATGTTTAGCCACGTGGCTCGGTACCTTTTATCAGTGAGGCATTCTCATCCTGCTTCCTCTGTGCCTGGCTTCCAACTGCATCTCTGTTTTTCCTCTTCCCAGAATTCTCTTAGTCTGGTTGCCCCACCTATACTTGCTGCCTACTACTGGCCAATCAGCATTTTATTAAAAATGAGGGACAAATCTTTACAGTGTTCAAAAGCTGTATCCCACATCAGGGCCATAACAAGTCCATACATCTTACTCTTCTACATACAGTGCTTATGAGTGCATGTAACAGCAAGATGCCCACAATCAAGAAAGAACATTACTCCCACCCGCCCCCAAATTTCTCTGTAGGATATCACCCCCTTAGAGACAAACACTGGTTTATCACCAGCCATTTCTCTATTATCCCTTCCCTTCTCTTAGTCTCAGGATCCACATCTTTCATTGTCTTTGGAACCTCCTCTTGGAACTCTAATAAAATCTACCAAAGACTTCTGAGCTCTTTACCAACATCACTCTTGATTCACGTCCTGCTCCCAATTTCCCTTTCCCTCTCATGCCTGAGAGTTAAAACACGTCTCCAGAGAGTCTTCCAGCCAGTCTCCCAAGTCACAAAACCCTAGAATCCCTATATGGTTGTCCTTCCTTTTGCATGGCCCTGATCTTTGGTTGGTTCAGGTCTCAATTGAAACACAACTCAGCTATAATTTTCTTGCAGTCTTCGGAGATTGAAGCATTTAATCTTGCAGGGGAGTTCCTAAAATCAGATGTAAACAACCCCAGATACCTTCAGGAAGTACCTAAAACTGACCAGATCCTCTAGGCCCTTCTTTCCCAAACGTAAACAACAAAAATTCTTTAAGTAGCTCTCAGAGAAGCCTAGCCCTAGCCAAATCCATCTGTCTTAGAACCAGAGATCAGCCGAGCAGTTTGGAAGAGGTTTAAATCAACTGAGTCCCTGGACACTTTATGAGCATTTGATAAGCCTGCAGGCTCTGCAGTGTACTCCTGATTCCCCGGTTTTGTGAGCAGTCACCACCAATGCTGGACTGGAATATGTGGAAACAGCTGTGTCTTCGAGTCATTTCTGTTCCTGTAAGAAACCCGAATAAAACTCCTTGGTTCACTAACTTGGACATTGGTGCTATCCGTACTTTGTCCTGTGGTGGGCTTTCTATCTGGGATGAGTGGAGGAGTGTTGTGTCTCCCAGGAAAAGTCTTGGCACACACCAGCTCTCACTTCACATTTCCAAACACAGATAAGTTCTGGTCTATGGCTGCATCAATTGACCTTGCTTTATCTCATTATGTTTTTTTAGGTTCTATGATTGACATTGATCAGTGAGCCTAACCAGTGTCCTCATTTCCTGACAACTCCATTTCTTCCCACAAGTCCCTCTGTAAAAAGTTACCCAGAACGTAGTGTATGTGTTTCCTCTCCTGCAAAATCATCCCTAAGTGCTCAGCTCCTGTCCAAAGGATGAACAGAAAGCATTTCCATATTGGAGGGTCTGTGATACTGTCCCAGCTCTGGGTTCTTAATTGCCAATGCCCCAGAACCCAAGATCCTCCCCGGGTGTGTAGAGCAATACTTGCCGTCTACTGCAGATTTGACTGGTCTGTGCACACCTTTCATTCACAGCTTGTTAATGACAATCAATACCCAGATCCTAAAGACAAAACTGCCAGAGTTCCTTGTGGAGCACGATGTGCCCACTGACATCTACAGAATTCACTACATGAGTCACTCTTCTCCTGATAGAAAGCAATCTCACGGTAACCATGGTGACAGCTCTGCAGGGGCCAGCATTCTGGCTACTGCTCAGAACAATAGCATGTATGATTTCCTTAATACCCTCTCATTATACTGCGTCGGGGATCAGCAACAAGCCTGCCCCAGTAAGAATGGGGGAACCACGGAAGCCAGAATGAGCTTGGGTGTGTGATCTGCTGTCCCACAGTATCTGAAGAGACACCCGTCCCCCAGCACTTGCTTCTCAGTCACAGAGGAGGCTTGTCACATGCTGCTCCCTCTAGCTGTCTGCCTCAGGCAGCTTCTCTGCTGCCACTGCTCCCTGGAATTGTGGGCCTTCCTCAGGTGTCTGTGTCTCATTCATCACCATCCTCCCTCCACATATGGCCAGCGGCAGAGCAGAGGCAAGGAGGGTGAACTAAACGTCAATACCGTGCTCTTGGCAGCAGCAAGCACCTTCAAATATGGGTATGCCAGAGGACACAAAAGCAATGCTGTCCCCAAAATCGAGAATGCTAACAGCGGAAACAGATTCTATTCCGTGTAAGGAGTATTATGGAGTATTTGTGCTTTCTCCAAATCCAGAGTTGATGCCCAACTCACTGATGACATGACATTAAAAGGTATTCTCAAGTGTGTGGTGTAGCTCACCTCTCATCCCAGCAATCCTGACTGAGAGATAAGTGGAGTTTATTAATACAAGGCAGCCAGCCTGGTCTATATAGTGTGTTCCATGCTAGCAAGTTTCCACTCTAAGCTCCTGCCACTGACTTTGAAGAAGTCATCATACTGCTAAGAAATTCACATTGCCACATTCTGCAGGGCCCAGAGACTGACTTAGCTGGAGCAACGCTGTAAGGAAGGTTGTCAGACACATAGTCAGGCTCCCAGATTAGTTGCCTGTGGAGAGCATCAGCTGCAACAGCAACGTGAAAACCCAGCACATCTGAGTCCAGGAGGTGGCGTTATAATCTACACTTGTACAAGGAGGCAGCTTTGGCCTGTCTCTAAAGGAGGCCTCTGTAAGGGATCCCAGGCTGCAGAAATCCTAGAGGAGACAGATTGATGATCTCCACTCACATTGTCAACATTGGAAGTCAGATCTCTGAAGGTTTTGCCATCCCTCTGAGCCTGACCCAAGGATGGTTTTACCAATCCTTATTGGTCTAAGACATTGTGGTTTTTTACACGGCCGTGTTCATGTCAACAACACGTTCACCCAGGGCTTCCTCCACTCACCACACACCTTACCTGACAGTTCGGGCTATGCTGCAGGCATACACACTATTCCAACGCTGCCTAGGGGAAAACGAGCTGACTGCTCTTGGAAGCACTTCTTCAAGAGACTCTATCTGACATGGTAAAAAGAAAAGAAAAAACCTAACACACAGGCAAGGATACGGGGTTTGTGATATCCAGAACCAAAACTTCAAACGTTTCCATTAAAAAGTCATTAAAGGTGACTTTTCCTGTGCAGCAGATTGCAGAGCTTGCCACCTTGCATAAATTCAGGGAAATGCTTAAAGAGTGTCACTTTCATGCTAGCTGGCATCTCAGCAGGATGGCCACCAGGTGGCAGTACAATACTAGAAATTGTGTATCCTAGCGCCCTCAGCCCTTTCCATCTTTAGTGAATCTCTCATGGACCAAGCTTGGGAAACCAGACTATCGACACAGGATATAACTACAGCTATGTGATGTCTTCGGAGGACTGTGGGGCGGGGGCCGGGCAGATAAGATCTTTGGCATCTACTCTAGGTCCCTAGGCCGGGAGTCTCTACAGAATCCCCATGGTTCCAGGAGAAGTCTGAGGTGAGGTCAGAGATGAATCTGTCCTGGGAGTCAAAGTCCTCTGAGGATGTGAAGCAGTGAGTGACCATGGAGGAAGTAGCACCCCGCAGCTGAACTGCTTCAAGGACATTCACTCTACTTAGGATATGTGGGTGGCACAAGTGGCAGAAATCTAAAGGCTCCTCCAGTTTTGAGTCCTTAACACACTGAACTATTTCACCATCCAGAGTAGGAATCTTTTTGAAACTGCATTTTTAATGGTTGATCCAGCAGAATGCCGAGTACCAAGAATAGAGGGTTTCCCTGGCATCTCTCCTCTCTCTGTCATTACCACTAGGCACTCCTTGCCTGCATCGCCCCTGGTTTTGTGCTCTTTAACATACCCATTACTGAAAGTACAATGTGGTTTCCTGAGGCTCTCTGCCTTTAGCTGTGACCTCCTACCACGCGCTGTTGGCACTATCTCTCACTAGGAGGTGGGAGCTCTCTAGAGCCTAGACAGACAGTTTCTTCAAGACAGATTGTGAGCTTTCCCTTGTGCTTTATGAGAATTCCTATTTTACTGGGCCATTGAAGCTAAGATATGGGGAACTCATCATCATCTCTGCATAAGTACTATGCAGCTCTCCCTCAGGGACTCCTCCCTGGAGGATCCAGTACACTGCTTCTGGGTGTCATCTGCTGCCTTCCTCTGTTCTTGGTTCGCTCACCGCTAAGGTAGAATGCATCCAGCCCTCCTCACATGAAGTATGTTAGGCTTAGGGCTAGGGTTAGGGTTAGGGTTTGGGTTAGGGTTACGGTTGTTCGCGTTATATGGAACACTGAGATGCCTTTAGAACCACACTTACTTAGCTTATACCTCTTTTGGATAGTTGTATAAATATCACAGTTGCTCTCATTCATTTATTCAAGAGGCATTTATCATATACTCTCTATGTGCTGGGCGTTCTCATGAATGCCAGAAATACTGCTAGAAACACAAAGAGGAGTCAATCATAAGACATCTACTACAGCGCCTTTGAAGTCCACACTCTGGACTGTAGGACATGCTTGCTCCTTGTGTCTAAAGCACTTTGGGATCAGGGCTGCCTTGTCATATGCGGTTGTTTACCTTCTGTGGTCTTTCCACCAAGAGAGGCATCTGTCTCTACAAGGTCTGCAGCCTGTGTCTCCAAATGATTGTGTATAACTTGACAAGTGATAAAGAGTGGGGACTTATTATTTCTGGCACAATATATCTCTGTGCAGGACAAAGCTTCAGGAGAAAATCCTTTGGACAAATGTCACAAGGGAGAAAGACCTACCTTCCTCTGGGGCATCCTCATCAATGTCCACCCAGGAACCAGTCTTTGGATCTGTAGGATACAGGGAACTATCACATCAACAAACCCCACAGCTTGGGTGAGAAGGCTTTGGTTTAAGTATGCACAAGAAAAACATACAGAAATGGTTCTGTCCTGACATGGTTTGTATATGCTTCCGTACAGAAAGATGACTCAGACAGAGCCCATGTCTTCTGAACTTCACAGTCCAACATGAAGTAAACAGGAATTGGTAGTCACAGGGAATATGAGTACATATTCTTCTCTCAGCCTACCCTAAACGCCAATCTACTGAGGCCGGCCCCTCTGCACTCTACAGAGGAGGAATTTGACTGAGAGGTATTTGATCCCTTGAGTATGAAGTAATAAAACTCATGTATAGATATGTCCCTCATTGAGTCAGACATCTATCCACTTGCCAGGACAACAATATGCTCGGATTCTACTTGCAAATATGTGTCTTCCTTTAAGTATACATATAAAATTTCCAGGCCAAACTTGTTTCTATAAAGGTGGTACGTAAGATCTCAAAATTACTTCTCTATGCTGATGGGACATGTACTTCCCTTCTCTCGATTTCCAATACCTGTATTTATATCACTGGCAGAGGTGCAGCCAGTGTCTGCCAGGAGGACAAGAAGTCCTTTGGAGCCTTGGCTTGGCTTTCCTCCATGCCCAAGTATGACAGTTGAAATTAGAAAATGTTTATCTCATGATGGATCCTTTAGCATAGGATAATGTTCATTCCAGCATGAGTTCAACTTTCATTCACATTGAGGATAAACTGATGATGGAGGAGGGTCATCTGTTTATCTCTTACTCTCATTGGTTAATTAATAAAGAAAACTGCTTGGCCTGATAGGTCATAACATAGGTAGGCAGGGAAGACAGAACTGAATGTTGGGAGGAAGAAGGCAGTGAGGCAGATGCCATAGCTCTCCTTTCCAAGATAAATGTAGGTTAAGATCCTTTCCGGTAGCCACTACCTCATGGTGGTACTACACAGATTATTAGAAATGGGTTGATCAAGATGTGAGAATTAGCCAGTAAGAGGCTGGAGCTAATGGGCCAAGCAGTGTTTAAAAGAATAGTTTCTGTGTAATTATTTCGGGTAAAGTTAGCCGGTGGCCGGGAGCCCTCCATCTACAAACTGGGCCTTTATCCTGTACCCTGCGGGTAGAGTGCTCCTGAACTTCCATTCTAGTGTTGATTTACTTCATGATGAATCTGTGACAACTCGTTACTATCTTGCCATTGCCCTAGCCCCAGAGAGGCACCTATTGGGTCATTTACTTCAAGTTCCCTAATTTAAAATGTTGTAGTGCTCAAAAACCTATGATAAAAAATACTTTCTGAGGAAGAAATTATTGAATCAGCATAATCCTCTCAATTATGTTTGTTAAAGTTTAAAATCACAGATAAATTTTTAGACAGACTTCATCAATGATTTACGAAGCTCTGCACAGCAGTGAATGTCTTCATGCCTACAAGGACCTGCATGGCTTCTGTTGTACTGTCAGGCCCTCGAAATCCTGGAGCAGTGCTCCCTCCCTCACAAGACAAGAACACTCTCCTGGGTTTTCCACTTCTTTTCAACCTATCATGTAAAGTTATTCTATATGTCTTTGTGGTCATCTTCCTGTTATGATAGTCAGACATATGTCTCATTGCCTCAACATGTATATATGATTATGTGTTGAAATATCTGGTCTTAGCTGAGCAGTGGTGGCACGCATCTTCAATTGCAACACTCAGGAGGCAGAGGCAGACGGATCTCTGTGAGTTCAAGGCCAGACTGGTCCACAGAGTGAGTTCAAGGACAGGTTTTAAAGCTATAGAAAAACTCTGTCTCAAAAAAAAACAATAAATAGATAAATAATCTTTTACTGTGCCACTTAGAACAAAGGAAAACTACCTTCCAATATGGAATTAGCAGGATAGACATCATAACTAGTCTACTGTGTATTATGTGACAAGTTGCTTATCAGATGCTAAATGTTAGGAATTTGAACTCATTTTCAGTGTCATCTCTCAGTATAGGAAGAACGGTCCAAAGCAAGTGACATACAGGTTAATATTTCTCAGGATTCAGTCAGGATTTTGCTCATACTTGTAATCCTAGCATCCAGAAGACTGACATGGGAGGATTACTAACAGCTTGAGTGCCTACTGAGCTTCAGAGAGATTCACGTCAGCCTAAGACTCCCGATATAATCATACAGAAACCATATTATTTGCAATCATGTTTGGCCAGTAGCTTAAGCATATTTCTGGCTAACTTATTGTCTTTAAATTAACTCACCTCCATTAATCTATGTATCGTCATGAGGCTGTGGTTTACCGGGTAAAGTTCTGGCATCTGTCTATGGTGGTGCCACATGGTTTCTCTCTGACTCTGTCTCCTTTCTCTCAGCATTCAGTTTAGTTCCCCCCCCCCACATCCTGCCTACCTCTGTTCTGCTCTGTGTGGGTCCAAGACAATTTCCCTATTAACCAATAGTATTCAGAGCATACAGAAAAGAATTCCACACCACTGGGCTATAGTGTGAGACTCTGTCTCAAAAGTTAACCAAAAAGCAATTTTCAACTCTTTATAGAATGGTGATATATTTTCCTTAAAACTGAATGATTTTAACATTTAAAGTAATATATTACTATGAAAATGTAAAGTTATAGCAATAAAGGTAATTACAAAGTAAATACGACAGTATTTAAAACATTTCGTTTTTACTTAAAATGCCATTAAACTGAATATATTAATTTATGCATTTAATTTTCTCGATTGGCATGATCAAGGAAGTTAATATCTTTCCACACTACTATTTCATAAGCATTTCATATCTAGTGCTGACACTTTGGATCACAGGATTCAATTTCCATGCATCAGTGAGAAAGAACTGATAGCTGGATCATTAGGAAGGATGCAGGGGCTAACAGTGCCTATGCCACAAAATCAGGATTGAAAACAGCAGTGATAGGATGCCAAAGCCACCAAAGCTAGCTGTGTAGGCATCCTCCAGGTGAACAAGCCATTAGTATGCTCTCTGAACCACATTTAAGGCATTCCCCCTCTTTCAGCTCCATCGATCTTCCCCGCTAATCACTCATCCTTGGGGCCTTGTTTGGATCACAAGGCAAAAGCCCAGAGAACCAAACAAGAGTAAGCGTGAGTCCTTTCTTGTTAAAATATAGCTTTACTGTCTATGAAAGACATGGAAATTCAGACTCTTTCAAAATGGGAAAGTGATTTCAGCCAATGTGTTGTTACCAGAATGTGTCCTAAGAAGTGTCCTTTATTGCAGAAATGGATTTTAAAAGTAACAGACATAATAACTATACTTACCTGTGGTTATAAGGATGAGGATTGGAACATAATTAAGGCATCATGTTGGTCTAGCAATGTGGTGATAATAGATTCACTTCTAAGATCCAGGACCTCAGCACCAAGAGAGATGGGCAGATTTCTAGTATCGAGCATGATTTCCCTTCTGTCGAGAGGGCCTCAGGTCCTATTACACAGATCTAGGTGACCAGCAATATGTCAGTGCTTCTACTGCTGTGCTGGTCACTGCTTGGGCCTCTAAGGATCCCAGCTAGGTAGGAATGTTAACTGCTTCCCTCCTTTAGCAGCTGGCAGAGCACTTTCTGTTACTGTGGAAGCTTGATCTCAGAGAGGAGGCTTTCAATTAGATCCAGCTTGAATAATAAAGGTCCTGGGTTCTAAGTGTGCAATTCCTTCAGGAATAGTGATTTTTACTTTCAACCCCTGAGAAACAGTGTGGGAGGATGCTATTCAAGGGCAATGGCAATATCCTATATTGCTTAGGGAGTCACTTGGACTACCCTGGAAAGCCCCTCAAAAGGACTCGTCTTGAACCTGATACTAGAGTATTTATTAGTTTATGTCTCCACAGAAAATGGAGACGATCACAGGAAACCACAACTGGATACAATGCAGAGATCAATAGATTGTGGGAAGCCCAGACCCAGAGGATATATCTGCAGCACAGGTCTTGCCTCCAAGTCTTAGGGAACATCTCAGAAGATAGGGTAGGAAACGTTTAAGAGCCAGAGTACTGGGAAGCCTGCTGTGAGACTGTCTCTCTTAGAAATAGCTGCATAAACAAGAAGAGCTGAACAGTGACAATATCGATAGACGTGCTAATACAGGAGGGGGGACTCTCATGGGGCCCCACCTAGTCAAAGAACTACAGGCAACTAAGGACTGCTAAGAGAGATAGTCTCTCTCAGAGCTGAGTCCCTTGAGAGGTTATCCAATATAAAGCGGTCAGCCCTGAAACATATACACACAAACACAGAACATGGGCCCAACGGGTTGTATGCATGGATATGTATGTGTGGGTGCATGTACGTATATCTGTATATATTATATATAATCTATATAATATATACATACAAATGTAAAATAATTGAAGAGAAAGAGCCTATCAACTTGACAATTGAGGGACAAGGGAGGGGCTGGAAGGAGGAAATGTATCTTTAAAATGTAAGTTATAAAAAGGTTAAAAACCTGAACAAAAAGCCAAAGGAAAGAAAACTGAGTAGCATTCTTTTGAAAAATCTCTTTAGAAAGCAATGGATTTCTTCATGTTATTTCATAAAACTTACTACGAGTTGATTCTCCTCAAGCCCCAAGCTTCATCGTCACCCTCCATCCCTCCATCCCCACAGCACCTTTCCAGGCCCAGTGTACTCCACCCATCCACGTTCATATCACATTGTGTTCTACCATTCTCCTCGCATCCACTGTCATAAGCCAGTGCATATATTCTTTTGAGAGATGAAGATGGAATTATCACTGTCCTGTTGACCTGCAAGACAGACTCTCTAGTCAGGGCTGGCTTTTATTATTAAGGGTCTGAGGAGTTCAGAAAGTGAAATGTCCTTGTCTGAGAAAACAGATGGTAGAGAATTTGGAGAAGCTGGTAGTAGGAAAGAGGGACAGGAAGTCAGGAAGGTGTTGGAGGACTTCATTAGAGTTCAACTGAGGTTGTTTCCATCTACTCTGGACCTAGAGAAAACTCTAATATTTTAGGGGAATCTGTGCTGATTTTTCCCTTGTGTATTGCATTCATTATTTTCTGCTCTCGTGGCTAGATATCTGACAAGAAGCATCTAGTGGGAGGAAGGATGCACTTTGTTTATAGGTCAAAGGGTACGCATAGTGGTAGAAGGGTAAGATAGTTGGTGACATTCTGTTCAGCAACCAGGAATCAGTGAATAGACATCAAGTGGAGTCAGGGCTATAAAAACTGAGGGCCTATGTAGAAGGAACTGAGGGCAGGCCTGCTTTTCATCCCGCCTGGTTCCCACATTGCTAGCTTTACATCCGAAATAACACACAAACTGTATTCTTTTAAACACTGCCTGGCCCATTATTTCTAGCCTATTATGGGCTAACTCTCACATCTTGATTAACCCATTTCTAATAATGTGTGTCACACCACAAGGTGGTGGCTTACCAGGAAAGATTCAGCATGTCTGACCTGGTGGCTGGCTCCATGGCATCTGACTATGTTTTCTTTCTCCCAGTATTCTGTTCTGTCTACTCCACCTACCTAAATCCTGCCCTAGCAAAAAGCCAAGGCAGTTTCTTTATTAACCAGTGAGAGTAACACATAGACAGATGACCCTCCTCCATCAGGTCTGTGCTGGTCAAATTGCACAGCAGATAAAGGTGTGTGCCACGAAGCCTGTGAACTGGGATTCAGTCCTATGGTTCCACAAGTGTCCTTCCCACACACAAAAAAGCAGTATAATAAAAGAGAGGGAAGTAAAGAAGCCCAGAAGGCATGCGTGGCATGAACCTCTTTCTCCAGCTCCAACTCTTACAGGCCCATCAAGCTTCTAAAACAGTGCCACCCACTGGGGACCACCTGTTCAAACACATAAGCTTATGAAGGAGGGAAAAGTTTCAGTTGCAAAATGTAACCTGCATATAGTACTAGTAAAGCTAAAGAATTTTTGGTGCTACAAATGAAACAGGTTCTCTTCTGGTATCATTTTTATACTAGTTTGTCCACACAGGACTACAGTATTCAGGGTGGCAACATTTACCTTCAGATCAGTGTGCAAATGACTGAGGGGCACATACCAGGGATTAGCGTTTAAATGACTAACTTGGTCTGTAGACTGCTTCTCAAAGCATGACCACACAGTGATGTAAAACCTCATCACCTCCCCCTCAGCCTGTTCTTGTCACTTGCTACCAAAGCTTGAAACCCTGTAGGTGACCCGTGTTTATCTGTCTATCTGGGTCCTATGTCTAACTAACACAAGAAACTACTTTCCTACCTCACTTCCTAACAATCAAACCACTATTTTCTCAGGAGTCTCAGTGTTCTTGGTGGGATAACAGGCAGGAATAACCTGCAAATACCTGTGCTACTCCTTGGAGTTGGAGCTGCGGTAATATGAATGTCATTGACCCTCATAAGCTCATAGGGAGTAGCACTATCAGGAGGTGTGGCCTTGTGGGAATAGGTGTGGCCTTGTTGAAGGAAGTGTGTCACTGTGTAGATGGGCTTTGAGGTCTCCTATATGCTCAAGTCATGCCCAGTATGTCAGACCACTTCCTGTTGCCTTGAAGACAAGTGGTAGGACTTTAGGTCCATCTCCATCTCCATGTCTGCCTGCATGCCACCATGTTTCCCTCTATGATGACAATGGTGTAAACCTCTGAAACTCTAAGTCATCCAATTAAATGTTTTCCTTGATTAGAGTTGTCATGGGCATGGTGTCTTTTCACAGCAATAGAAGTCCTAACTGAGACACTGACCCAAATATCTGTCTGTTCCTTAGAATATTTGCAGGGCAAGGATCTTCTGCCAGTTTCTTTGCCACTCAAGTTCAAGCCAGCCCTGCATTGCCTACTGAAACACAAATGCCCTACTTCAGAACTCAGCTGCTGCCAGCTAAATTCGTGGTTAGGGAGACTGTAGCACAGATGTCTCTTATTGGGAGGTAGAATACCATGTGAAAAGGGTGGGTTTTTAAAGGATCAGAGGAAGGAAGAACGGAAGAAGTCACAGGCCTTTTATATGTGTTTGCTTAGTTTACAATGTATAGGAAAGGTGGCCAAGCCATGATTTTTAATCTCTGCAAAAGCACTATTTAGATTGCATTCTTATTTCTCATATCCCTATAAATTTCAAGCAATATCGTTGGCTCATAGTTATGTAATTTGGTACGTACCGTACTATCAATTTTTCATCCCACGTTCATTGAGATTGGACACCTCTTTTCTTCTCACTGCTTCCCATTGAATCTGGGACAATGCAGCATGGTGCTTGCTTGCTTATTTGTTTATAGAATTAAAAGTGTTGAGATGATGAGAAATGTAAGTGCTCATACCCCCTTGTGAAGGAAGGGCACCTAGAGAAACATGTTGTTTTTTTTATTATTATTTCAAGGCCTACTGGGTAACCTCTATGCACATAGTTCAATACTTTTAAATCTTGGGTAGTCCTTATTCTCATCACCAGCATTATTGCTCCTAATTCTAAGTCTTTGTTATGGATGGGTCGAGCGTCAGATGGTATCTAATGGAGTGCACATAGTCAGGTGAGGGTCAGATCATGGAAAGAAGCAGTGTTCACTACTGAGTTTCTTTTCTTAACAACCTGAGAATGAAGGGAGATCAAATACGGCAACACATGCACTGGTACCCTTATTGTAATACTGCTACCAGACTTAGTACACAGCCAGTGCCCAACAATTCATATTGAATCAACCATCTTCAACTAGCCAATTTAAAATGTAAATTAATAGCAAAAAGCAGATAAATGAGATTTCCTTAGTGTGGCCACACTGGAAAGATGGACGATGGGATTCAATGACCTGTCCTTGCCCTAGTCTGCCTTCAGGGTCTTGACATGAGGTTGCAGTTTAAACAGGGCCAGGGTTAGGAGCAGCTTAGGAGTCAAAGTGTGTTCCTGCCACTTGACCCATCACTGTTGTGTCCAGTTTCCTGCAAGGGGGGCTGGCAACTTGCAAATCTCTTTCCAGGGGAAAAACTTCCCTTGGGGTTGGCCCAGGCCTTAGGCTTTCTCACCCTACAGGATGTGATCCCTCGGGGAATTCCAGTTCTCTGGGATCTATTGTTTCATTAATCAAATAACCCAAGGAGGGACTTGCTTGATCTAATACCCGAGTATCTGCCTGTCCCTGGGTGTGACAGAGCCTTTCCCCTGCTCTGTTGTGCTTAGTTTCAGAGGATAAGTCCTGGAGATTCAGTGGCCACCAGAGCCACCCAAGCCAGAGGCTTTCAAGTTCTTGTCTCTCAAATAAAAAGAATAAAATCACAGAGCTGACATACTCATTTTAGAAAGAATTATTTATTACCGAGAGCTTAAGGGAGAAAGAAGGCAGCGCTCCTGTATAGCAGGAGGGGTCACTCGGAATGAGATAACACAGTTTCACTCTCTTGGGGTTAATAGGCTTCTTTAGTAGGACGAGGAGGTGGGGCTGGGACGAGCCAGTCAAGCAGCTTTCATTCCAGGTGTTGATGTCCTCATGGTGTCAGTGAAGGTCTCAATGTAGCTTCCAGGTAAGGGGTACTCCCTTATGGGAAAAGAGATAAGAGGAAGCATATCCACTTCGTGGCATCTTCAGCCTCTGGCAAAGATGAGGCTGTGGGTCTCCCTTGGGGTATTTCTGGGTTTTTACCAAGATACATCTCAATTTTCTTTGGAGTCTTTAAAGAAAGATTATGCATTTATTTTATGTGCATGGGTGTTTTGCTTGCATGTGTGTATGTGCACCACATGCATGCCTTGTGCCTGTGGAGGCCAGAAGTGAGTGTGGGATCCCCTGGGACTGGAGTCACAGGTGATTATGAGCTATGATATAGGTGCTGGTGACTGAATCTGGATTCTCTGTAAGAGCAACCAGAGGATGCTCTTACAGCACTTGCTCTTAACTGCTGGGCCATTTCTCCAGTTCCCCGTTGGGTCTTTGTTCCCTAAACTGCATAGCCAACTGCTGCCTCCTAAGGTCTTCACCTCTTTGGAATATACTCACCCATGGCAGGCCTCTTGCAATGCATCGAGTGAGGCTTGTAGCGGTAAGTTACAGTGAAAGAGATTTGAGCTACACTTTTTAGCACAATGCACAGGTGTTGGTGCAAAAGCAAAGCTCTTGCTTCAAAAGGAATAGGAGTAGCTTATTCTGGAGTCAAATATAAGTGCCTGTGACCCAGGAGCACAGAAACATGTTACCCTGAATACCATGTTTCAACATGGAAACAGTTTAATGACATTTCTATATCGATAGAACAGAAGAAAGTAATAAATCATGGTGATTGTCAAATACCTTGGTGGAAACTCACATATTGGTGAGTTGCAGCAGTGTGGGAATATCTCTGCTCTAGTTAATAATTGATGCCTGCTAACATTCTTGGTTTTCAAAGTAGTGGAAAGGAAGGGTCTATTATGAATGTTACATCAGATGTAGGTGGGAAATGAATGGTTATGAAGACAGTTAAAGAAAACCCAAGATACTTTGCCTCTGGATCTTCATCATTCAAACCTAATCATGGCAATCTATTCCGTCAGTCACTCTTATAGAATCTTTAATATATATATATATATATATATATATATATATATATATATATATATATATAGTTTTTTTTGGGAACTTCAGTTTGTGTCCCTGAGAAAAATAAAGGTACCATAGGAAGTGCTAAAAGTAAAGGCAGAGGAACAAGACTACATGTTCTCATACTTAATTGTCTTTGCTCTCATTTTCTCTACCGATGTTTAAGATTATTCACGTGCAAGTCCACAACACATATGAAAAGGGGTCAGCCATGACTTCCTCTGTCAGGGCAACCTTTGTAAGTGGCCTGCCTCGCAGCAATGACAATATTGTGGGAAATCTGGTAAAGTAAAGGGCTGAAGACATGGGCAAGCCAGAAGGAATCCTGTCTCCTAGAAAGAGATTAGCAACTTCTCAGACCACCTTGCAGGAAAGACTGGAGCCAAGACAATGATGGGTCAATAATGGACCTGACCAAACCTAGAAGGGATTGCTTAGCTATGTATAACTGGCCCTCGACGTAAACCTCGTGCCAGAACCCTGAAAATGGACTTGGGGGTTAGGAGTCATTGATTCTCTTCATTTCCAATGTGGTCCACAACAAGTTCATTTCTGTTTTCTGCTTTTCATTATTAATTCAGTTCTTTTAACTGGCCTATTGAGCATGAAAGACCTTGTAAACATGGGAGGCCCGGTAATCATGGGAGGCCCAGTAACTATGGGACCCTTGTAAGGATTGGTGGCCTGGTACACATGGGAGGCCTAGTAAGGATTGCTGGCCTGGTACACATGGGAATCCTAGTATGGACTGGTGACCTGGTACACATGAGCATTCTAGTAAGGACTGGTGACCTTGTACACATGAGCATTCTAGTAAGGATTGGTGGCCCGGTACACATGGGAGATCTAGTAAGGATTGGTGGCCTGGTACACAAGGGAGGATAGTCTGGCTAGAGCTGCTGGCACACAGCCCATAATAACTCCAGTAATACTGCACTCTGCAGTTAGGCATCCAGGTCTTTATCCGTGGAAGGACAAGTAAATTGAGTCATTAGCCATACATTGTATTGACTTTTCCACTCCTCAGCCAGTTCTTTATCATCCTTGGGTAGAGCAGTCTAGAAAGAAACAGGGAATTAACAGAAGCTGTCAAGGCAAATGAGCCTCTAATACTAGATAGAATACGGCAGATGTTGGAGTAGAGGTGTGGGTTCACGTGTGTGCCTGGGATGAAGACACAGCTCACCTTTAGGATGTGTCTAGCCTTTTCAGTTGTAGTGGGAATCAGACTCTCTAAGGACTAAGACACCATCCCTTATTCCAGGGCATCTTTATTGTTTTCTAAATTTATACTTAAGCAAGTTGATTTCCAAATCCTCAAAACAACCTGACTGGGCCTCCAAAGGACAATGCCAAATATAAACAGGCAATTAGGAATATCACAGTTTGCCCCATTTTTCCCAAACAAGTTTTGTCTGCTTTATACCCTTGGGAAACTCCCAGACAAGATTCACGTAGAGGGCACCAAGAGAAACAAAAGTTAACTGAGAAACAAAAGATGGATTGGGGCTAGGTGCTAGCACTGGAGCCAGACTAGTTGTAGCCTAGTGTGAATACTCCCACAGGCGAGAGTCTCCTTAGCTGAGAGGGAGGCATTTCAGTGGAAGACATAAAAGTTGCTTATAGATGGACACAATAGAAACAATACTCGGTTTATAGAAACTGTTTGGGTTCAGGCTTCACCCCAGCCCCTGACATTCGTATATCCAAAGAGTCTGAGATGTTTGGGTGGAAGCCTCACCCCAGTCCCTGGCCTCCATATACCCAAAGAGTCTGGAATGTTTCGGTGGAAAGTTTCATTTCAAGCCCCCTCCCCTGAGAGTTGTCTCAGTCCAGAATCCACTCCCACTCCCGAGAAAGCCTGCCAAATGATGACCCCTCCCCAGAGATGCTCATGACCACTCCTATAGGGTATTTAAACAACAGCCCAGAGAATAAACACGTGTTCTTTTGGTCTTCCTTGATAGGTTCCTCTCTGGGGTGCTGAAAAGCCATCTGGGAGCATTGGTATCCATTAAAGCTGGGCTTGTTCTAATTCCATTTGATTTGGTCTGAATTGGATTATTGTGTCAGCAGAGAGGTTTGTAGGGGTGCAGAAACTTTTCAGGAATATTTTTTATCTTTTGGTTTTTTATATTTTTATATTTGAAATATTTCAAGAATGTGAACATTTCAATGAATTGTGCTCAAGATCTAGGTATATGTTACCTACACATGCCAGCTTTAGGCCTGAACTTTCTGAAACTCTCACAAACAAGATTATGAACCTGTTTAGTAAAAACATATACCTTATGCTTTATTTTTGGTAAACTATCAAAATGAGAATGTCCTTGATCCTGGTGACCTATGATTGTATCTTATCTGACTGCATCGTCCAAAGCTCTTAAGGAACAATCCCATGAGCTCATTTTTAAAAGTTCCTTAGAAACCCTTTCAAGGAAGGAAATTTGAAGCCACCTAAACTGTCAAGACCCTTAAGTGGAACTCTCTATTGAGCACATGCCCATGTCTTGATTAGGTATTTTCCTTTTCCTAAGAGCCATTCTCCCTGCCTCCCTCTGCCACAACTATAACCAAACTTTGTCTTAATAAATTCAAACTCTGCTCCAACTGAATCATCTTAACCTTTCCCACAGATAGTGAAGAATCCCAACTTCTCCTGAGCAGAAGCCTCTGAAATGACCTCCTCTGGCTGCTATAGTAGGCAGCACAGAGCTGTGTCTCCCTTCCTCACCACCCCAGGAGACCTGAAGACATGCTAAGGCAACAGGAAAACTCATTATACACTTCTGGAGTTAATATCCTAGAGCCTCAGAGCAGCTCCTTCCTCATGAGGCCCCTCCCTCAGAGCAGCTCCCCTCTCAGGCAGCCCTTCCCTCACAGAAGCCCCTGGCTTGGGTCACCCAGGCAATTCCTCTGTCAGGGAGCCCCTCCCTCAGAGCATCTCCTCCCTCAGCCAGCCCCTCCTTCACAGCAGCCATTTCCCCTTAGCAGCCCCTTCCTCAGGCTGTTACTACCTTAGGCAGCCCCTCCCTCGGGCAGTCCCTCTTTCAGGAAGCGCCTCCCTAAGTGAAGCCTCTCCCTCAGAGCACTCCCTCCCTCAGAGCAGCCACTTCCTCAGGGCAGCCCCTCCCTCAGGTTGTTCCTCCCTCACAGCAGCCCCTCTGTCAGACAGCCCCTCCCTCAAGCAGCCCTGCTCTCAGCAGTTTCTCCATCAGCCAACCACTCCATCAGAAGAGCCCCTCTCTCAGGTAGCCCCTCTTTCAAAGTGGCCCCTCCTTCAGAGTAGTAGCTCCTCCCTCAGGCTGCCCCTACTTCACAGCAGACCCTCCCTCACTACAGTCCCTCCTCAGGCTGCCCCTCCTTCAGCCAGCCCCTCCCTCAGAGCAGCCCTTCTTCACAGCAGCCCCTCCCTCCTGCCTCCCCTCCTTTAGGCAGCCCCACCCTCATGGCAGCCCATCCTTCAGGCAGCCCCTCACTCATAGAAACCCCTCCCTCATAGCAGCCCCTCCCTCAGGCAGTCCCTCCCTCAGAGCAGCCCCTCCCACACAGCAGTTCCACCCTCACAGCAACCCCTCCCTCAGCCAGCCCCTCTTCAGAGCAGCTCCTACCTCATCCAACCCCTCCTTCACAGAAGCTCCTCTCTTAGAGCAGCCCCTCCCTCAAGCAGTCTCTCTCTCAAAACAGCCCCTCCCTCAAAGCTCCTCCCTCAGAGCAGCCCCTCCCTCAGGCAGTCTCTCCCTCAAAACAGCCCCTCCCTTCAAGCTCCTCCCTCAGAGCAGCCCCTCCCTTAGGCAGTCTCTTCCTCAGAGCAGCCCCTCCCTCAGGCAGTCTCTCCCTCAAAACAGCCCCTCCCTCAAAGCAGCCCTGCCCTTAGGCAGACCCTCTCTCAGCAGCTCCTCTCTTATGCAGCCCCTCCCTCACCACAGCCCACCCTTCAGGCAGCTCCTCCCTCACAGTAGCCTCTCCCTTAATGCAGCCCCTCCCTCAGAGCACCTCCTCCCTCAGGCAGCTACTACTTCAGCAGTCCCTTCCACAGAACAGACCCTCCCTCAGAGCAGCCCCTCCCTAAGGCAGACCCTCCCTTGTGCAGCTCCTCTCTTACTCAGCCCCTCCCTCACCAAGCCCATCCTGCAGGCAGCTCCTCCCTCACAACAGCCCCCCCCTTAAGGCAGCCCTTCTTTCAGAGCAACCCCTCCCTCGCAGCACCTCCTCCCTCAGGCAGCTACTACCTTAGGCAGTCCATTCCACAGAGCAGCTCCTTGCTCACAGCAGCCCCTCCCTCAGACAGCCCCTCTCTCAGGCAGCCCCTCCCTCAGGCAGCCCCTCCCTCAAGCAGCCCTGCCCTCCTGCCAAACTTTCCATTCTTCCATTCTACAGCCCTGCATTGCCTCCCAGCTTTTTGGTGTCACAGAAATGTGTTAACTTTTCCTTTTTCTCTAATCATTTTCATGTGGATGCTGCCTAAAACTAAGCATGTTTATCCTGGCACTCTGAGCTCTCTTGGTCTTTCTCTGAAGTCCCTTGTCCCATCCTGCTGTGTCAATGCTCACTGATCTCCATTGCAAAAGGCATATCTTTCTCTCTTCCATTTCCCATCTTCCCCGTCTTTGGTAGCCACCAAGATTTATAGTTTCCCTGCCCTATTAGCTTCATTTATCTCAAACACTAATGACATTGTCCTTTATCTTCCTTCTCAGTCCCTTTCAAATTCTTTATTGAAGACACCAAGAAGCCAAAAGTAAACCTTGGATTTGCCATCAACAAAAAGCATTAGTCCACAGTTTCTGCCCAGAAGTATGTCATACATCTGTCAGCACACAGCGTTTCTCCAGAGAGTCAGTAGTCAGTCTTAGAGCAATCCATGACAACAACTCGGCTGGTGGCCAGCACCTTCAACTAGGACTAGTCTTTTCACTGGACCATTATGATTTACTCTTCCTGGAGTTACCAGTATACTTTCATTCCCAGTAGATCTATGGACATACAGTATCCTTTCAGAATATTTGGAATGAGAAGTTTGAAGGTGAAATCAGTAGAGGAGACAGGGTTATTTGCTTCTGGAGAGAAAAAAATGAGAAGACACTCTGTCTCAAACACACACTTTTCCAGTGCAGCTAAAGACTCGAGGCTTTTGGTGAGAGAATAAATGGAAAACACCTGTTTGTGTATGTGCAGAGTAGAACTCAAGTGTTCAGACTACTCTTGGAAAGTTTCCAGGGCTGAGCCTTCTCAGATCATTTTCCATGAAGGTCACATTCAAGCAGGCTTCTGATATTGCCTTACAGAACGTCAGAGTCCTGATGACTATCAGCTGAAGAAGGTGTTAGAAGGTTAAGGAGCGAGCAGGAGGGGGTAGAAAGTCTGTTTACATTGTATTAAGGTGATAAGCCAGATTCCTTTCTGGCAAAGCGTGTTTAGATAGCTTTCATATTTCTCATAAGCTCTAATGATTATTAAAAGTTATGTGAATTAAAATACACAATTGGTCTGATGTCTGCTATAATGTTGTGCTTCCTTTGTTCTGTCACACCACTCTGGATGGAACCACAGACCACGAACATGCTAAGCAAGCACTCCACAACTGAGTCACAACCTCAGCCCATCGATATTTCTCGGTGTAACAATTCAGAGCCAACTAGTGCCAGAGGGTTACTTCACAGAGCATAGCACTCTTGAAAAATGATACTTCACCACAGCTAAGAGGAGCTCCCTGAATCAAGAGAGACAGAGTTTTACTTTTCAAATGCTTATTGAGAATGAAGCATTCTACACAACAACAGAAGGACGCTGAGGATTGAGAGTAGGGCAGAGAATGAGGTCTTGGAAAGCCATAAACAAAGGCTTCAACAAATTAGCATATGAAAGAAAGCTGTGGGTAGAGAAGAAGGCTGGGACCCCCTCCTGTTCCATCACCCACTGATGTAAACAGAGTAAGTGGTTGAAAGGCCACACTATGCAAACGGGCCAAAAAAAATCCTGCCTTGTGTGGCCTAAATATCCCCAACTCTGTTGAGCTGGGGCTGTTTGAGTTGCTCTTTTCTTTCTCTGGCTGCTTCCTCCTTTGGAAATATATGTTTTTTTTTTCTAATAGCATCCCTACTTCTGTTGTTCTCCCTGTATCTGTTCAGTTCTTTGTTAATGGACACTAGAACGTGAGACTCCTCCAGAGGTGCTCTCCGAATAACAATATCCACCAATTCCAATGCTACAAGGACACTAGAAACCGAATATATACTAATGTCAATGCTACGACAACACTAGAACATAGGACTCCTCCAGAGGTTCTCCCTCAATATTAATATCCACCAATTCACAAGCCACAGGGACACTAGAAACACAGTATCTACTAATGCCAATGCTACTAAAACATGGAACTCCTCCAGAGGCGCTCCTAGAATCCCAATAGCCAACATCACCAATGTGACAAGGGCAAGTGGCAAACTTACGGAGTTTAAAGGACTCAGAACAATGGAGTGCTCCTTTTTAATGCCTACATATCATTAAACGAGGTACACTTGTCAGAGGGGGTGTGTCATAGACTGGTGCAGGTTCACATGGGTCCATGGAAGGGAGGCACAGAGCACTTCAAGGGTGATTTTAGCCTTTCCTGATGCAGGGGCCTCAGCCTCTCAGGGACTGAGACACTCTCCCTTAGTCAAAGACTTTTTTATTGTTATCCAGTTTACACCTTTAGCAGGTTCCTTTCCATATTTCAAACCATTTTGCCTAGGTCTCTCAAAGGGTCTTTCAAAGGGACCAAATGCAAATTCTCAATCAATGAATACTATGTTTTGCCAGGTCTTGCTGCCTCTCCTTCAACCAAGTATGCATAAACTTTGCACCTTTGGGAAACTCTCAGACATGATTTGCATATTTCAAACATAAGGTGCTGAGGACAAAGGGCAGACTAAGGGTAGGTGACCACTGTCTGCAATCAAACCAGCTATAGCTCTGAAGGGGTCCTCTCTATAGGGAAAGAAGTCTTCCCTGAAAGCCCAGTGGCACTTACAGCTAGAGAAGGCTCACCTACAGACTTAGGAGGAATTAAACATAGGAAAGGAACCCCACCCTTCACGGAAGAAGACTGGTACCAGGGCCCAGTGAACTGAATCTTCTGACTGTTAAAAACAAATCTGTATGAATTCCATACATAATATTAAGTTATGGAAAGAAATATTTGGGTGTCTTTGGGTGGTGGAGCCTGTCTCAACTTCTGCATGGGCTTAGCTCAGAGTGATGGGCTGCCAGAAACTCAGCATCCTCCAAAACTGCCCCCAGGATAAAGGCTTTATGGTCTTGACTCTTGAAGAAAACAATTCACAGCATACAGAGGGTGAGTTTTAGATAGAAATATTTTATCATAGGGAGCCTAAGAGAAGGAGAGAAGGAAGAACTCCTGTACATCAGGGGGTCCCTGGGACTGGGATACCATCAAGCTCTTGGTCTGGTTGGGTTGTTTGCTTGCTTTTGCATTCTTTTTCTTTTCTTTTTTTTGAACTAATGACAGAAACTGGGATGAGATACGAGGGGCATGAGCTGATCCTGAAGTTGGACCCAACCACCATGTGTCCAGGTGCCTGCGTGGGTTTCTGTCAGATAGACACATACAGTCTTTAGGCAGAGTGCTCCTTTAGAAGACAACAAAGGAACAGGGACCAGAGCTCTCTTCTGGTCTTTCTAGCCTCCAGCCAGGGTATTCTTGGAATCATTGTTCTGGGGTCCCTGCTCAACCTGACCAGTTTCTATAGCTTAGCCCTGTCCTTTGCCTAAGCACAAGACTGACCCATGAAATACAGTAAAATGCTTTGACTTTAGCTATGACATCATAAGCCAACACATAATTCCCAGACTGAATCTTGAAAGTGGCATGCGTGATTGTTCAGTTAACATTTTTTTTTAATTTCTGCAAACCAGTCAAAGACAATGAAACAGAAGTTTAAAGTTTGAGTTTAAACCTAAGTAAGT
Organism: Microtus pennsylvanicus; assembly: GCF_037038515.1. NCBI lineage: Eukaryota > Metazoa > Chordata > Mammalia > Rodentia > Cricetidae > Microtus > Microtus pennsylvanicus. The sequence goes on along the minus strand of NC_134601.1, from coordinate 130,807,799 downwards.
TGGTATAGATAAGCCAAAGAAAAAGCAGTGCAGGAAGTCGGACAGTGTTCTGCCAAGGTTATCAGAAGCCAGAGTCTAACACAAATAATTACCCATGTCAAGTATAGTAGAAACACAGGTTAGAAATATACATATGCCATATAGCATATAAAGAATATGGAGTATTTCTTAGGCTTTTGATCTACCAGCTGAGCAAATGAAGTACCTGCAAGGAACATTTTTAAAAATCAAGATAAGACCTGAAATGGTCGCTCACAGCTTTAATCGTAACACTAGAGACAGGCAGTTCTCTGTGTGTATGAATTCAGAAGCCAGCCAGGGCTACAGAGGGGGATCTAGCCGCAAAAATAAACAAGAAAAAATATAGTAAAATAAAATAAAACAGCAAAGTTGAACATGTGAACTCATAACATTGTGACAATGAGATCAACTCAGAAAAGAAATCCCAGCATGTTCAGTGTAGGTGGGCAAGAAGTCCACCCTTAGCTGAGAAGCTACTGGCAACTGGTAGCTGTTGGGAAAGGGAGAGTCTGCTTTCTTTTAGAGTGTATTAGCTCCTGGTATGTTGAACATGCTCCATTGGAAGGCCAAACATCTATGAATATATGGGCACCACAAATTGGACTAGATGGGTTGCAAAGAAGAAGACTTAAAGTTGGGTGGGGAGGACAGTGAGGATGGATTTGGGAGGTGGTGGATGAGGCAGGCAAATATGAACAAAACACAATGTGCAAAGTTTTCAAAGAATAAATGAAAATGAGAAAACTATGTTTGAACACATAGATACATGCTAATCCTTATTAATTGCTGCTCTATTCATAATGTCTAAGAAATTGAAGCAGCTTGGATGATGGGGGATGAATGAATAATGAAAATCTGGTACCATTAAAGCCAGTTCTCAGAGAGGGGCATTCAGTACAGTTCCAGTTCAAAGTTCCATGTGTCCTGTTTCTAAAGTGCATGGTGTCTCTGGCAATATGACTTACCTTCTACCTATATGGACAATCAAGGGCAACACCAATATAGTATAAGTTTTGGGAATCTCTTGGACAACAATGGCCAACAACCTAGTAATGGCGGTTTGTTATGTAGTCATTGACTCTTGGAGGGAACTTTGTTGTCCCAGATGAGAAAACATCATTAAAACTTATAAAATTTATACACTGAATTGCTTGCATGATGGCTTTTATTGTTTTCAGATAAATAGTTAATAGTATGATTCTTTGTGACATTTTCAGACATTCTCATTTTCAGATACACTTATTGTTATTTTATCCACCTCCCTCTTCCTCCTATATTTACTTCTCTCACCATCCCTAAATCTCTCTCCCTTTCCCATTTTCCCTATCAGATGGCTTGTATTCTGCCAAAAGATGGAGGTGACCAACAGACATACCAGCTATGGTGCCTATGAACCAGCTCTACCCCCAGCATGGCACTATAACCCTAAGAAGGCAGTAGTGGTTCACATACGTTGGCAGTAATCAACAGCTTCTCATTAAATTTAAGACCCACTCAACAGGAGGAGATACCATCCCTGGTACTAGAAACCTAGCTAACTACAATATGCTAGTGAAGTTATGGTAATTGGAGGTGAATATACAGCCACTAATTTATGGAACCAGCATAATCCCTAACAACAACCTATGAACATTTATTCTTAAACCCACAGATAAAAATAGTCTTCAGTTTTTATCAAAGAGATTTCTCTTTGCAATAAACAGAGCTTACTACAGAAAACTCAAACCAATCAAAGTACAGGGTTTTGGAGCCCAGTTCCAAGCAATACATCTACAAAAGACACGTGTATTTGGCTCGGGGAACATTCTAGAAAAGGGCCAGAATGACTGTAAGAAACATTGGATCAGGAAATTTGCTGTGAGAGTTTCTCCCAGTAACAGCAGAAGGTATTCCCATCAATTCTCATCAATATGACTGCCAAAATGTGAGGTGAACAAGAATGCCAAAGTTAATGGGGTAAAGTCCACGAGGCCTCAACTATATACGAAGAACTATAGGCAACTGAGAAAAGCTGGGAGTGGGAGAGGTCGCTTTCCGCAGGGAAGAGCACACCAGTTGGTTTTTCAGTGCCAAACAGCCTGAAACATACATATAGATTGCATTATACGGACTAAACAGGTTATATTTAGGAATATATACATATGTACAGATACATATATGAATGCAATAACAACTATTGAAAAAAAGAGGCCATGAATTTGAAGAAGAGTTCGAAGGGGTATATGAGAGTGTTCGTGGGAGGAAAGGGAAGGGAAATATGTGGTAATAAAAATTATAATACCATTTTTAAAAAATCCCCAATGATCTTGTCTGCTTCCAATTTCCAGGAAAATCGATATATGTTTTTCTTTGGGTTCACCTTATTATTTGGCTTCTCTAGGCTTGTGAACTATAGGATCAATGTCCTTTGTTTTTGGCTAGAGTCCACTAATGAGTGAGTACATATTATATTCACATTTTGGGTCTTGGTTATCTCACTCAGGATAGTGTTTTCTATTTCCATCCATTTGCATGCAAAATTCAAGATGTCATTGTTTTTTACCGCTGAGTAGTACTCTAATGTGTATATGTTCCACACTTTCTTTATCCATTCTTCCATTGAGGGGCATCTAGGTTCTTTCCAGGTTCTGGCTATTACAATTAATGCTGCTATGAACATAGTTGAACAAATGCTTTTTTAGTATGATTGGGCATCTCTTGGGAATATTCCCAAGAGTTGTATTGCTGGATCCTGAGGTAGGTTGACTCTCATTTCCTGAGAAACCACCACACTGATTTCAAAGTTGTTGCACAAGTTTGCATTCCCACCAGCAATGGATGAATGTTCCCCTTAGTCCACATCCTCTCCAGCATAGGCTATCACTGGTGTTTTTGATTTTACCCATTCTGACAGGTGTAAGATGGTATCTCAAAGTTGGGAGCATGGGGGCAGGGGTGCGGTGGGAGGAGGTAGATAGGGGGAGAGAGAAGGGAGAAGGGAAGGATTGGGGAGAGCTTGGGGTAGTGGGAGAGTTGAGATGGAGGGAAGGCGGATATAGGAGCAGGGAAAAAGTTATCTTCATTAAAGGAGCCATTTTAGGGTTGGCAAGAGATTTGGCTCTAGAGGGGATCCCAGATGTCCATGGGGATGTCCCCTGCTAGGTCCTTGGACAGCAGAGGAAAGGGTGCCTGAACTGGCCTTGTCCCATAGTCACACTGATGAATATCTCGGATATTACCATAGAAGCTTTGTCTGGCGATGGATATAGATAGAGACAGAGACTCATATCAGAGCACTGGACTGAGCTCCCAAGGTCCAGTTGAAGAGCAGAAGAAGGGAGAAGATGACCAAGGAAGTCAGGACTACAAGGGGTTGGTCCACCCACTGAGACAGTGTGCCTGATCTAATGGGAACTCACCAAATCTAGCTGGACTGGGACTGAATGAGCATGTGATCAAACTGGACTCTCTGAATGTGGCTGACAATGGGGGCAGACTGAGAAGCCAATGATAATGATACTGGGATTTGTCTCTCCTGCATGGACTACTGGCTTTTTGGGACCCTAGTCTATTTGGATGCATACCTTCCTAGGCCTGGATGGAGGGGGAGGGCCTTGGACTTCCCACAGGGCAGAGTACCTCTCTTAAGACTAGAGGGGGAGGCAGGAGGGTGAGTGGGGAAGTAGGAGGGAAATGGGAGGAGGGGAGGAAGTAGAAATTTTTAATGGAAAAATAAAAATTAAAAAATAATAAAAATCCCCAATAAAATGAAATTATTAAAATTCAAGATAAATTGTTGGAACTGGGAAAAAAATACTGAATGAGTTAATCCTGAACCAGAAGGACAATTGACATATATTGTCTCTCATATGGGTCCTAGTGTCAGATCTTTACGTTGTGTGTTTGTCTTAAAATGACTGAAGAAGTCGGGAAACTAGTATGAGACTTTGGAAAGGGATGTAGAATAAGGCTTTCAGAGAACTGCATTACAGAACACAGATTGTATGAAGGAGGAAAGGGAAATAATGAGAGGGGAAGTTAAGAGGTGAGGGTCACAGGAAGATAGAGCAGAGGAATAGGCAGGGTAAGGGATAACGAACACTAAGTATGCTTGAAATAGCTGTATGGGAACATAATATTTTAGAAAATTTCTTAAACAATTATGTACATAGGGGCTGGAGAAATGGCTCTGAGGATAGAGCTCTTCTGCTTGTAGGAGATCCAGGTACTAGTTTCAGAATGCACATGGTGGTTAACGACCATCTGGTACTGCAGTTTCAAAGGAATTTTTACCTTCTTCTTGCTTTTTGAGGCCCCTGAACCAGTCTACTTCCTTGAAAGGTAGGGTTTCTTTCCTAAGTTTAATTCCTCATAAATCTGTGTGTGACATTCACATGGTACATTTGCAGACACATCACCCATATACATAAAATGAATAATTATGTGTATATGTAATATACACATATCTTCTAAACAATAAACTCATTAATAGGTAGATAGATCGATAGATTGATAGATAGGATAGATAGATAGATAGATAGATAGATAGATAGATAGATAGATAGATAGATGATAGGATAGATGAGTTTTAATATAATTACCCTACATAGGTGATAACGTTGCTTCCAGAAGCCACAGGTGGCTAAATAAAAAGCCCGGTGCATACATGTGGTACATATCCCCTCGAGTTTCAGGTTAGGGAATTCCAAGAGATCCCCACCCAAATCATGCAAGCTATTGCTGTTGCTTTTTAATCACCCTTCAGAACTTGATGATAAGACCCTACTGAGGAGAACCTCACACCTTTGATACCTTTGATCACAATACATGAACAAATCAATCTGGTAACTGACCTGAAGTCTTACTCTCTGCTAAGTAGCTTTGATAGTACCAGGAGGCCCTATGTCAGCTACTGGGGGAGAAAAATCATTAATAGCCTCACCCAGCTGCAAACCCTGCAAGGTAAAATAATGATGGGCCTGTACAGATGTACTCACAGGTGTAATATTGGCATGAATGTAATAGAAGTAAACAGTCACTTTCTTATTAGGTTTAAGGCTCACTCCACAGAAAGAAACCCATGCCTGCTACAGTAAACCAAACCAAGAGCCTATGGAAAAGAAAATCATAGGCCCTAGAAGGAAACTTACTGCTATTATTTTGTTAAATGAATACAATATCAAATTGCCTTTTAAATATATATCTTGATATCTATAGATTAGTGTCACTCTCAATCTGCATCAAAGAAACTTCTTCGTGTAGTGGACTGTAGTTAATATGGAGACTTACAACTGATCAAAATGCAGTGTCTGTGGAGTGCTTAATCATAAAGGGTGCAATTATATCACACTCCCTCAGGAACATCATAGAAGAGGGGCCAGAAATATTATCAGAGCCACATGTTAGGGAGGATCAGGATGAAATAGTGTCTTGGAAATGTGGCATAATTATTACATTGATGAACTCATAGCAGTTGTGGTTGACTGCACAAAATCAAGCCAGTCAACAGTTCTGCAAGGGTTGGGGAAGGGCACATGAGCTATGGACACCATAACTGAGGAATTATTGACAGTTGATGACTGCTAGAGGAAGGAGAGTCATTTTCTTTAGGGGTTTGGCAGCCTGGGTAGGTTGACCATACACCTCATGGCTCCACAATGAGCATATGGACATCACTAATTACGCATTGGGTCTGTAAAACAATAGCAACAATAATAAGGGAAAAGGTGCTTGAGATATGAAACTGTTGAAGATTCTAAAGAAATTATTGTAATTTTAGAGTCCAGATCAGCTGCTACTCAGGCTACCCTCATCTCAAGTTGTGTAGAGACTCTTGACTAACAGGCTCCAAGCTTGCTGGGACTATTAATAGCATATCTGTGTGATTGATACACAGTAGCTAAATGCACCCCTCTTCCCTATTCCCAGCTTCCATCTTCAAGGACATGCATTGAGTACCCAAAATGTAAGACCACTTTTTTTTCCCCTGCCACCCAGGAAAAAGAGACAGCGTAGCTACAAGTGCATAGATAGTATGGACTACTCATCAATCACACAGCTTGAAACTTCCTCCTTCCCCTGAGGTCTATAGGAAGGGACTGCCCCCTGCCATGTGGGAAATCACTTACCTCAGAACCTCCTCCATCTGTCTGTCTATGGCATTAATAATTCAACCTTTTACTTCCAAAGGACAGTGTGCCTCAGTGTTCTCCTTGAACACAATCCTATAACCTTTCAGAACTGTGATGAACCCAAGGGGACTTCAAGCCCTGTACTGAACAGGAATGGAGAGAATGGACATCTTTGTATAGTTCCTGATTTATGTAGAAATCCTTCAAATTTTTCTATTTTTATCACTGGATTGGTTATAGGCATATTGTTTTGTTGTTTCTTATTATTATTATTTGAAACATTTTTACATGAAATATTTTGATCATACCATTCCTCTCCCTCAAGTATTTCCAGATCCTCTCATGCTCCCTACCCATCCAACTTTAAGTTCTTTTTTTAAAAAATGAACAAAAACTCAATACAACAAAAAAACGCCCCAAAACCTAGAGACCAAAATACAACAACATCCAAAAAAGGAAAACAGCAGCAACAATGACTGTAATGAAATAAAACCACACACAAAAAACTGTGAAGTCCATTGTTTGATGGTCAACTACTCCTGATTATGAGACCTGCCCTGAGAGGTTGGTATACTCAGTAACATTTCATTGGAGAAAACTGACTTTCCCTCTCCCAGCAGGTATAAATGACAATTCATTTGTTAACCTTTACCCCAGTGGCTAGGTTTTAGTTAATTCATTTAAAAATATAACAAAATAAAATACAATAAGGTAAAATAAAAACTATCACATCAAAGTAACACAAATCAAATAGAAAGAAAAGAGTCCAAGAGAAGGGCACAAGAATCAGAGAACCACTTGTCTGCATACCCAAGAATTCCATAAAATACTAAACTGGAAGCCATAATTTAAATGCAGAGAACCTGGTGCAGGACAGTGCAAGCCCTGAGCATGTTGCTTCAGTTTCTGTGAGTTCATATGACCCCTCTGTCTCTTACATTCTTTTGGCCTCCTCTTCTGTGTGGTTCCCTGATCTCTGACTGGAAGGATTTGATAGAGTCATACCATTTAGTGCGGAATGTTCCAAGGTCTCTCATTCTTTTGGTAATGTCTGGCTATGGCTCTCTGTATTTGTTCCCATATTTTGCAGGTAGAAACTTTTCTGTTGATAGTTGAACAAGACACTGATCTATGAGTATTGCAGAATATCATTAGGAGTCATTTTATCACTCCATTTTTTCTTTTTTTTTCTTTTAGAATCGTAGTATTTAGTTTGACCCTAGGTCCCTGAGATATCTGGTATCAGGTTCTTGATCACCCAAGAAGTGTTGGGTATAGGTTCCATCATAGGCAGTTGAGCTTAAGACAAATCAGATATTGGGTAGTTATTCCACAAGATTTGTGACACCATTGTCCTAGTACATCTTCCAGATAGTACACCATTGTAGATAACGTATTTGTGGTTAGCGTAGTGTTTACATTTCTCTTTTGATATCATGCAGAGTACATTCCTGTACCAAAGATGCTGGAACACAGGGGTGAAGGCTCTATGTAGGGATCAGCTTGACATCTCCATGTTCAATGAGTTGTGCAGGTGTTGTCTTCAGCAATGGAGCCTGTAGCCTTTGCAACAGTCTGGGTTGTTTGGGGAGTCCCGTTTGTCCCCTTTGGCCAGGTAGATGTAACTCAATTGGATGTAATACAAACCTGGGACTCGAAGCTTCAGTTGGTGACAAGAGATCGACAGTAAGGACTCTGTCTCCCTCATGGTTTGGAGATTTCACTTACATCACCTTCATGTATGTGTATACTTTAAAAAGTTTCTACTGTTATTAAGTTTCCATACTACCCCTCAAATGCCCCTTAAATTTAGCTGTCTCTCCCATATTCCCTCCCACAACCCCTTCGTATCTTCCCCTCACAACTTGGCACTCCCATTCCAGAAGCCTCCATCTATCCACAAATATCTACTCTAATTCCCTTTCCTACTGCAATCTATCTGTATACTTTAGTCCCTTACTCTATACCTACCCTCTGTGGTTCTATTAGCAATAGCTTCGTTATCATTGCCTTTACAGCTAATATCCACACAGAAACAAATACATACCACATTTGCCTTTTTGGGTCTGGGATACCTCACTCAGGATGATTTTCCTAGTTTTATCCATTTGCCTGCAAATTTCATGATCTCATTTTACCACTCTCCCAAACCATGGTTGAGTAATGCACCATTGTATAAATGTACCACAATTTCTTTATCCATCTCTCTGCTGAGGGGCATCTAGGCTGTTTCTAATGTCTGGCTATTATTAAGAGAGCAGCAATGTGCATGGCTTAGCAAGTGTCTCTGTGATAGGATGAAACATCGTGTGGGCTTATTCCCAAGAGTGATTTAGCTAGATCTTGAGGTAGATCAATTCCTACCTTCATGAGGAACTGCTACACTGATTTCTATATTGGTTGTACAAATTTTCACTCCCATCAGCAATGTAGGCATATTGTATAGTGCTATATTAGTTAACTGTCTATTACTGTGATAAAACATCACTAACAAGACAATGTATAGCAGGAAAAGCTTATTTGTGCTTGTGGTTCCAGATGTTAATAGTCCATCATGACTGGAAGGCATGACAGCAGGCAGTAGGTAAGATAGTAACAGCGGGAAGCTGAGATCTCATGTTTTGAATCACGGGCACAATTAAGTAGACAAAAAAAAAAAGTAACAGGAGTATTTTAGCTCTGAAAACCTGCCCTCAGTAACATGCTTTCTCCAGCAAGGCCTCATCTCCTAAACTTCCCTAAATGGGCCCCCAACTGTGAACCAAGTATTTAAATATGGGAGACTATGAAGGACATTTTCATTCAAACCACTGTGACTGACTCTTTTCTTAGTTTGGTTCCTATTAAATAAATGCGCCCATTTATTTAAGATTTTCAAGTTTAGGGAAATAGACCTTTTAAAATATGTCCTTATGATTCTATGAATTTTTTCAGTAAGTCATAATTTTTCCCTTTTTCCACTATTTTGATTTTATTGAGTCTCTCTCTCTCTCCTTCCTTCCCCTTCTCCCTCCTTCCCCCATGTGAGAGTGTTAACTGAGCTAAAGATCGTTCAATCTTGTTAATCTCTTCAAAGAATATACTCTTGTTTTCATAGATTCTTTTTCATTTCTATTGTTTAATTTCAGCCTTGATATCATCTCATCCCCTGAGCTCATTTTGGATGTTGTTTGCTTTTATGTTGCTAAGGCATTTGGATGCAGTGTTAAGTTATTAATATAAGACCTCTCCAGGTCTTCACAATAGATTTGCTTATGTTTATTTTATGTCACAGAAGGGACCTGTAGGTGATTGCTGGTAGTGCAGGTTCTGGCTAAAGCTTAGAGCTTGTCTCTGTCCCAGTGTGGAGTGCGTAGACTAGGCTAGTGAAAAAGATGTGGGACCTTTGGGGAATCCTAATGTCTGCTGAATAGGCATGGCTGACCAGACTAGGCCGCAGCACTGGTTGTAGAAACCAGGCTCAGATGTGGTGGGCTTCAGAAAAGGCGTGAAGGGAGGTCAGGTGTACTTACCAGACTAGACCGTGGAGGATGTCATGAGAAGTCTGGGTACAGAGGCTGCTCAGAAGGACCCTAGAGGAGGTTTCAGGTAGGGCTGTCCTGGCTGAAGCCTAGAGCTTGTCTGAAGAACAGGCCTTGGTGTTCAGACTAGGCCAGTGAAAAGAATGTGATACCTTGAGGAAGCCTAAACGTTGACTGCTATGCAGGCTAGGATGAGCAAAGTAGCCCAGGATGCTGCTTGTGTGGCATGTGGCATGGTATGAGACCTATGTATCACCCTTGTGGAGGATCGAGGGAGTCTGAGTACCAAGTAGGGTAGTAGAGACCATGACAAATGGATCAGGCCATAATCTGAAGGAGGATATAGGAAGTGTATGTATCAAGTGGGGTTATAAAACGGCACAGAAGGGACTTGTGGATGGTTACAGATAAGGTATGTCCTGTTTGCAGCCTAGAGCTGGATGATAGGAAGGCAGGATTGGTCAGATTGGGCCAAGGTAAACAATGTGGGACCCTCCTGAAATCTAGGTAAGAAGGGTCCTACTTGAAATAGAGAACTTGTTTGCAGTATAAGTATTGGATGGTCAGACTAGGCTAGAGCAAAGCATGTGGGTCCCCTGCTGGTCCCTGGAGGAAATCATGAGGAGTCAGTGTACTGAGTGGGTTCATGGGGGATACCCAGAAGGAAACAGTCTAGACATTGGAGGAGGCTATAGGAAGTCTGGGTACCAAGTGAGGTAGAGGCAGTGCAGAAGTTTCCTATAGGTGGTTGCAGGTAAGGTGAGTCCTGGTGAAAACCTAGAGGTTGCCTTTGGTGCAAGTGGTTTTGGTCCGAATATGCAGGAGCAATGGTTGTGAGACACTGAAGGAAGCCTAAAAGTTGTCTGCTACAAGTTGGAGCTGTCCAGAATAGGCCAAGGAACAGGTTGTGGAATCCAAACTCGGTCTGGAGGGTTTTGGAAAACCCTTGGATTGGGAGGTCTGGGGTATTACCTGACTAGACCCTAGAGGATGCCACAGGGAGAGTTTATATGCAGAAGGGCCCTGTGGGCACTTGCAGATAGGGCGGGTGCTGGCAGGAGCCCTCCAGTGCAGGCAGAGAGATCAGACAAAGCGGAAACACAAGATGGGGGAACCATATTAGATTCTGATGGAAGATGTGAGGATTCTGGGCACAAAGTGGAGCGGTGGATGGGGCACAGAAAAGTCATGTGGGTGGTTGCTTGGAGTGAAATTACTTCCTATTGCTTATTTACTTATTTGGATTCTCCTAAGGAATCATCTCTCTGAAGCATCAAAACACCCCCATGTATTATTTGCTTTATTTTCTGGCAGCCTTGAAACTCATATCTTTCACTTCATTTTAAGATGTGCTAAGGGAAAGCCTGGCACTGGAGACTCACACTTTTAATACCAGCACTCGGGAGGCAGAGTCACCCAGATATCTGTGAGTTCAAGGCCAACCTGGTCTACAAGAGCTAGTTCCAGGGCAGGCTCCAAAGCTACAGAGAAACCCTGTCTGTTTTTTTTAATATTTATTTATTATGGATACAATATTCTGTTTGCATATATGTCTACAGGCTAGAAGAGGACATCAGACCTCATTACAGATGGTTGTGAGCCACCATGTGGTTGCTGGGAATCGAACTCAGGTCCTTTGGAAGAGCACGCAGTGCTCTTAACCGCTGAGCCATCTCTCCAGCCCCCTACCCTGTCTGTCTTGAAAAAAAAAGATGTTCTAGAGGAGACTTGTTGATATTAAACTTGACTGGTTACTTTTGAACTTCCTATTTCTTATTTGTATCTTATTTTTGGTTTGGGAAATTTTCTGCAATTATTTCTTTCAGTAGTGTTCTAAAACATTGCCCTTTCTAGTGGTTCTGGGACATGAAGAGCTCATACATTTGTTTTCTCCATACTGCCTGCAAAGTTCCCTTAATCTGTCTTCACTTTTATTCATCTGTTTTCCCCCTTTTGACTACTATATATTTTCTTTTCTTTTATTTCTGTATTGAAAATTAATTGTTTCCTCACACAATACATTCCAACCACAGTTTTCCCTTCTTCCAGTCCTCCCAGCTCTTTCCCCCTCCTCTTCTCTCTCCCACATCCACTAATCTTTCATTTCCCTTCAAAAAACATCAGACCTCCAAGACACAACAACCAAACACAACAAAAGAAGATACAATATGGCAAGGCAAAAACCCTCATTGAGGTTAAACAAGGCAACCCTTATATGATTGAAAACAGTCATCCCAATATTCCATGTACACTTATGTCTAAGTAACTTATTGCAGACCAACAGAATATGAGTAGACAGAAAACATCTTCTCACAACCAAGTCCCTTGCTGGCAGGAATCGTTGATACCCAGAAAGAAACAATCATTCTACTTTATCTAGGAAGTTAATCTTACACCGGATCCTAAAGGAATCCCAAACCTAAACTTTTGTACATAAAAGACAATCGGTCAGTTGTACTTCAAGATCTTTAATATGTATAGCCATCTATTACTAATTTCTCACATCAGGAAACTGAGGGCAGCGATGGGTATAAGAAGTTAATATCTTTTAAACATTAAGAGAATTAGGGCCGTTCTGGCTCCTGGAGATTTCAATTTTACCCCTAATCATTAACCTGAGCTGTGATCCAAAACAATTTCTATTAACATCTGGACTAACAAGAACCCGCCCCTTGAGTACCTGACAGTGCATCAAGCCCAGCTTCACACCTAGGTGCAGGGCAGGCAGTATCCTGCCTCTTTAAAAAGTGAAACTCCACCTACTTCCCTCTTTTCTCTTTCCATTTCTCTCTCTGCATCTCTCTCTGTCTCCTCTCTTCTTTTCCACCACTCCTGTCCCCAGAGGCTGGTCTCTTCCCTCCCCTTTTCGCTTCTCTCAATAAACCCATCTAAACTCTGTCTGTACGGTGTATTTGTCTGTCCCTCACACACTGTGGGCTTTCACCTGCCACCAAGGTCCCTCCCACACAGAGTCATTACACTTGCTAGGCAGAACTTACAGACCTTAGCTGTGAAAACATCCTTGCATATATTTTTATTCAAACCTCTGTATAAGCTAAAATTATTATTATCAACTAGATAGTACAACTTAGGGAAGAAGTCATCTTCATAATAATCCCAGCATCCCATAAAATACCCAGCAGAACGGGATATTTCCGTGAGATAAACACATTACCTTACAGGCAGTGGGAACCTTCCCACACCCAATTCAACCATGCCAGAAATTGGAGAAGGATAGCAACAGTAAACATGTAAAGGACACAGCAGAAGCAAGAGAAATTCCACAGTCTGTGATCTCAGGGACTGTGCCTCATTGAGAATTATCCTTCAGGGGGTTGCCTTTTGGTGGGCTGAAACCCTGAACCTCAATTCCCACCTGCTGCTCCTCTGACATGGCCACCAGCAAGTAGATACCATGTTTCTCTTTCTGGGTCTGAGTTACCTCACTCGGATTGATGTTTTTCTAATTCTATCTTTTTGCCTGCAAATTCATGATGTCATGTTTTTTAACAGCTAAGTAATATCTATTGTGTAAATGTACCATATTTTCTTTTTCCATTCCTCTGTTGAGAAACATCTAGGTTGGTTCCAGTTTCTGACTATTATGAATAAAGTCACGATGAACATAGTTGAGCAAGTGTCCTTGTGGTAGGACAGAGTGTGGTTTGGGTATGTAACTAAGAGCTGGATCTTGAGGTAGATTAACTCCTAATTTTCTAAGGAACTACTATAGTAATTTCCATAGTGACTGTACAAGTCTGCGTTCCCACCAGCAATGGAGAAGTGTTCCTCTTTTTCCATATCCTTGCCAACAAGAGCTGCCACTTGTGCTATTTTTCCTAGCCATTCTGGCAGGTGTTAGATGGAATCTCAAGGTAGTTTGGATTTGAATTTTTCTGATGGCTAAGGATATTGAACATTTCTTTGAGTGTTTTTCAGTCATTTGAGATTTTTCTAGAGATAATTCTCTGTTTAGATCTGTACTCAATTTTTAATTGGATTATTTGGGTTTTTTTGGATGCCTAGTTTTTTGAGTACTTTGTATACTACAGATATTACTCCTCTATCAGGTGTGGAACTGATAAAATCTTTTCCCATTCTATATGCTTCTATTTGCCCTACTGATGGTGTCCTTTGCCTTACAGAAGCTGTCTCCTGTATCAGTGAGCTCAAGGCTATTCCACATTTTGTCCTCTATCAGGTTCAGTATTATCTAGTTTTATGTTAGGTCTTTGATCCACTTGGAATTGAGCATTGTGCAGGGTGATAAGTATGAATCTATTTGCATTATTCTACCTGATGGCATCCAGTTAGACCAGCACCATTTGTTGAAGATGCTTTCTTTTTCCATTATATTTTTCTGGCTTTTTTTTTTTTATCAATAATCAGTTGTCCATAAATATGTAAATTTATGTCTAGGCTTTTGATTCGATTCCATTGTTCAACTTGTTTGTTTTTATACCAATACCATGTGTTTTTTTTTAATTACTTTTCTCTGTAGTACAACGTGAAATCAGGGATGACGTAATACTCTGGCAGTATTTTATTGTACAAAATTGTATTAGTTATCATCAGTTTTTGTTTTTTTGTATGAAATTTTTGTATGACAATTTCAGAATTGTCATTTCAAGGTCTGTAAATAATTGTGTTGAAATTTTGATGAGGATCGCATTGAATCTGTAGATTGCTTTTGGTAGGATGGCTACTTTTACTATATTAATCCTATTGATTAATAAGCATGGGTGATCTTTCCATCTTCTGGTATTTCTTCAACTTCTTTCTTCAAAGATTTGAAGTTTTATCATAAAATTCTTTCAGTTGCTTGGTTAGAGGCTATTATGAAGGGTGTTCTTTCTTTGAATAATTTTTCAGTCTGTTTTTTATTTGTATGTAGGAGGGCTACTAATTTTTGGAGTTAATCTTGTATCCAGTCACTTTTCAGAAAGTGTTCATTTGTAAATGAAGATACCTTTACTTCTTCCTTTCAAATTTGTACCCTCTTGATCCCTTTAGTTGTCTTACTGCTCTGACTATAACTTCAAGTTGAGTAGATATGGAGAGAATGAGCAACTTTGTCTTTTCTTATTTTAGTGGTATTTCTTTGAAATTCTCTCTGTTTAATTTTATATTGGTTATATACTTGCAGTAAATTGTCTTTATTATGTTTAGGTATGTCTCTTGTTTCCCTAATTTCTCCAGGACTTTTATCAAGAAGGGGTTTTGGACTTTTGCTAGAGACTTTTTTGGCATCTAATGAGAAAATCATTTTTGTTATTGTTGCTTTTTCTCTTAGTTTTTTCATAAGGTGAAGTACATTTACTGATTTTCATGTGTTGAACCATCTCTGTAGATCTGGGATGAGGTATATTTTATCATGGTGGATCAACTCTTTGATGTATTCTTGGACTCAGCTTCCAAGTATTTTCTAGAGTATTTTTCAACTTTGTTCATAAGGGAAATTGGTCTATAATTTTTATTCTTTGCTGAGTCTTTATGTAGTTTGGCTATTTAATGACTACTTCCAATTTGATGGAGTGCAGGTGTTTAAAATATGACCTTATGAATCCCTGAATTTCGTTAGTGTCTGTCATTATGTGCCCCTTCCCATTTCTGATTTTGTTGATCTGGATATTCTCTCTCTGCCTTTTGGTTAGTCTGGTTAAGGGTTTGTCTATCTTGTTAATTTTCTCAAGAACCAATTCTTTGTTTCATTGATTCTTTGTATTTTTTCTTTGTTTCTATTTTATTGATTTCAGAATTGAGT
The DNA here is from genome assembly GCF_037038515.1 of Microtus pennsylvanicus. Lineage (NCBI taxonomy): Eukaryota > Metazoa > Chordata > Mammalia > Rodentia > Cricetidae > Microtus > Microtus pennsylvanicus. The sequence goes on along the minus strand of NC_134601.1, from coordinate 130,792,383 downwards.
TTGATAGTTCCTTCCCTTCTATTCCTCTTGGGTGTGCTTGCTTCTTTTTGTTCTAGAACTTTCAGATGTGCTATTAAGTTCCTAGCATGAGATTTCTCCATTTTTTTTATATAGGCACTTACTGTTATGAATTTTTCTCACCACTACTTTCATTGTGCCTAATAAGTTTGGGTATGTTGTGCATACATGTTCATTCAATCATAGGAAGTCTTTAATTAATTAATTAATTAATTAACTAATTAATTAATTAATGTTTTCACTCACCAGTTTCCATGAGATTTTAAGTTTCCATGAGATTTTAAGCTTTCTGTTGTTTCTGTTGTTGTTGATATCCAGCTGTAATCTGTGGTGGTCAGATAGGATGCAGGGTGTTATTTCAATTTTCTCGTATATGTTGAAACTTGTTTGGGGTTTGAATATGTGACCAATATTGGAGAAAGTTCCATGAGTTGCTGATAAAAAGGTATGTTCTTTTTGTGTTTGTGTGGAATGTTTTATTGCTATCTGTTAGGTCAATTTAATTTTTAGCATCTGTTAGATACAGTATTTCCCTGTTTAGTTTCTGTCTGGATGGATGACCTGTTTCTCTGTTGGTAAGAGTGAGGTACTGAAGTCTCCCACTATTGGTGTGTGAGTGTCAATATGTATTTAAGCTGTAGTAGTAGTGTTTCTTTAAAAGAAGTGGATGCCCATGTGTTTGGGGCATAGACATTAAGAATTGAGGGGGCTGGAGAAATGGCTCAGTGGTTAAGAGCATTGGCTGCTCTTCCTGAGGTCCTGAATTCAGTTCCCAGGAACCATATGGTGTCTCACAACCATCTGTAATGAGATGTGATGCCCAGAAAGATCACCCATAAAAAATTGAAATGTTATTGTTGTGGATTTTCCCTTTGAGGAGTATTGTAGTGTCCTTTTCACTTCTTTTGGTTAATTTTGTTTTGAAGTCTGTTATGTTAGATAATGAAATGACTATAGTAGCTTACTTCTTAGGTCCATTTTGTTTGGAACATCTTTTTATAGTTCTTTCCTCTGAGGTAATCTGTATCTCTAATGTTGAGGTGTGTCTCTTGCATGGAGCAGAAGGATAGACCCTTCTATTTTTTTTTTTTAGCCATTCTGTTAGTCTGAAGATTTTTTTAAATTGGGAAATTGGGACCATTGACATGGAGAGATACCAATGACCAATGATTGTTAATGCCTGTTATTTTGCTGCTGTTGTTGTTGTTGGTGGTGGTGGTGGGATATCCCTTCTTTTGGTTTTCTTATTTATTTCCTATGTTTTCATGGGTGTAGTTTACTTTTTTCGGTTGGAGTTTTCCTCCTAACACCGTCTGTAGATATTGTAGATTAAATTTAACTTTGTCACAGACTATCTTATTTTCTCCAACTATAGCAACTGAAAATTTTGCTGGGTATAGTAGTCTGTGCTGGCATCTGTGGCTTCTTAGAGTCTGCATCACACCTGTCCAGGTCCTTCTGGTTTTTAGAGTTTCCATTAAGAAGTCAGGTGTAATTTTGATAGATCGGCCTTTACATGTTACTTTGTCTTGTCTCTTGGAACTTTCAATATTCTTTCTTTGTTCTGTAGTTTTGGTGGTTTGATTGCCATATACCAAAGGGTCTTTCTTTTCTGTTCCAATCTATTTGGTGCTCTGTAAGCTTCTTATACTTTTATAGTCATATCCTTCTTTAGGTTAGGAAAGTTTTCTTCTATGATTTTGTTGAAAATAGTTTTTGGGCCTTTGAACTGGGTTTCTTCTTCTTCCTCTATTCCTATTATTCTTAGAATTGGACTCTTCATAGTGTCCCAGACTTCCTGGATAATTTACATCATGAATTTTTTTAGATTCAACATATTCTTTGACAGATGTATCCATTTCTTCTTCAATGCCTGAGATTCTTTCTTCCATCTGTTGTATTCTGTTGGTGAAGCTTTGCATCTGTCCTAAATTTTTCACTTCTATACTTCCCTTAGTTTGTGTTTTCTTTATTGCTTCTGTTTTCATTTTCAGGTATTGAACACTTTTCTTCATTTCCTTCACCTGTTTGCTTGTTTTTCTGGAATTTCTTTAAGGGATTTATTCATTTTCTCTTTTAAGGACCTCTACCATCTTCATATAGTTGGTTTTAAAGTCTTTTTCTTGTGTTTCAACTGTGTTGGAATATTCAGAGCCTGCTGTGGTAGAATATCTGGGCACTGATGGAGACATATTGCCCTGGCTGTTATTGTGTCCGTATGCTGATGTTTAGGCATCTGTCATTGGTTTATCTGGATTATAGGTCTAGGTACTGATTTCTGGGTTTGTCTTTGTTTGGTGGGTGCTTTGTTGTTTGGTTTCTGTTTTCTGTTGGATTTTCCGTGTGTATGTTGGCTCTGTGTTGTCTGTTTTACTGACATTCTAAGTTGGTGTATTCCCAGGGAATACTTGCTGGTGTTGGAAGATGGGGAAGCGAAGGGCAGGGAATGGGGATGATCTGTTGGATCTACAGGAGGCAAGAACAGCAGGGCAAAGAGGCTACAGCTGCTGTTGTGTTATAGATGTAGGGACAACCATGAGTATTGGGTTTGGGAAACAGAGAGAGTGTTAAAGCCCTCAGACACCCTACCTGGTCTTCTGGCATGGCCTGTAGTTGAGCATGGCATGCCCAGCTGAGTTGGCAGCTGGGACATAGTAAATGGGAGTGGGGGAAGGGAGGCAATGAAGGGATGTTTTATGGGATCCACAGGAGAGGTATGGCTAAAGCTGGTATTCTTTTGCAGCTAGTGATGACCCTGAGGACTGGGTCTAGGGAAACAGAGTAGAGAAGTTTTGCAGGTAGCCTACCTGGTCTTTTGACTATGTATTTTCATAAAACCTATTTTGGGGCTCACTAATTCTTTCTTCTGTTTAATTATTATTTCTATTAATATCCCCTATTACAATTTAAGTTTTACTTTATGTATTTTAAGTTCTAGAGTTACAGGTTTTATTTGTTTTCATGCCTTCTTAAAGTTTCTGTGTACTGAAATATTCACCCATGTGTTCTTCAAACTCGCTCAGTTCCTTTAAAACAGTCATGTAAATATTTCTTTTATTTATTTATTTTTTATTGAGAAAAGGAAGGAAAAAAAAACAAGTTTCCACCTCCTCCCAGCCTCCCATTTCCCTGCCCCTCCTCCCACACTTCTCCCACTCCTCTCCCCCTCCCTCTCCAGTCCAAAGAGCAGTCAGGGTTTTCTGCCCTGTGGTAAGTCCTAGGTCCTCCCTCCCCCCTCTGTCCATATCTAGGAAGGTGACCATCCAAACTGGCTAGGCTCCCACAAAGCCAGCACATTAAGTAGGATCAAAACCCCGTGCCATTGTCCTTGGCTTCTCATCAGCCCTCATTGTTCGCCATGTTCAGAGAGTCCAGTTTTATCCCATGCTTTTTCAGTCACAGTCCAGCTGGCCTTGGTGAGCTCCCAGTAGATCAGCTCCACTGTCTCAGTGGGTGGGTGCACCCCTCGTGGTCCCGACTTCTTTGCTCATGTTCTCCCTCCTTCTGTTCCTCATTGGGACCTTGGGAGCTCAGTCCAGTGCTCCAGTGTGGGTCTCTGTCTTTATCTCCATCCATCACCAGATGAAGGTTCTATGATGATATGCAAGATATTCGTCAGTATTGCTATAGGCTAGGGTCATTTCAGGTTCCCTATCCTCAGCTGCCCAAGGAACTAACTGGGGACCTCGGCTTGGGCTCCAGAGCTTTTCACATTGAAAATTGCCTTGTCAGTTTCTGGCACACACACACATACACACACACATACATACTAGCATTGTCATACATTTCCTGAAAACTCTTTATCCTTGTTGCTGTGCAACAGCCACTTAGTATATAAGGACAAGTTATTTATGCCTATCTTTTCAGTGCAGCACTTTTAATTTCTCTCCTTGCAGAAATTCTAAGAAAACTGCTTGTCTGTAATGTTGTTCATGATTTCAACACCAGAGGACGCTAAGGTCTGATGTTGCTTGATGTGCTTTTCCAATTAAGGTAGTAAAAGGAGCTCTAAGTCCAGGTTTAGCTCAAATATTCCATTGATGGAAACAACAAAAATAATTTTAAAACAAAACAAAAAGCTGGAGTACCGAGAAAGAAGTTTATCCCCATGAATTTCTCCCTGTGGCTAGGGTCATCCTAGATGCCACATCCAGTTACCAATTTATTACCAATATCAAAGAGATTTAGAGGCTTTGGTTTGAATATAGGGCTTTTAGTTTCTACTGCGTACTTGATCTAACCACAGTAGTAGAGCATCTGCTCAACTCTGGGTAGAGACCCAACTTAAATCTCCTATCTATGTCCAACCTGTGCCCATCAAAGCCACCAAGTTTTGTCACATCCTGATCACACAGTCTATTAGTGCCAGCAAAATATTGAGCTATATATGTGGCTAAGCTACTATGAGTTGCCTCCTGCTGAAGTGTGTGTTGTGGAATATTAGTTGAATGTGTCATATTTGTTTATACTGTGGAATATTTGTTTAATGATGCAAAGATGTGTTGCATTTTTTACATTGCATTTGTTTTACTCTGTGAAGCTATGTTACTTTGCCTGTCTAAAACGCCTGATTGGTCTAATAAAGAGCTGAACTGCCAATAACTAGGCAGGAGAGAAAAAAAGTTGGAACTGGGATTCAGAAAGAATAAATAGGAAGAGAAGAGAGGGAAAAAGGATTGAGGTGGAGAGGAGAACTCCAGGGTCAGCCAACCAACTATCCAGTAAAACATGGAATAAGAAGATAACAAAGATATACAGCAATAGAGAAAGGTAAAATCTCAGAGGCAAAAGATAGATGAGATAACTTAAGAAAAGCTTGCAAGGAACAAACCAAGATAAGGCTGGACATTCTTAAGTAAGAATAAAACACCATGTATTTATTTGAGAGCTAGGTGTTGGGCTCCCAAAGAGTAAAGAGCAAAAGAAGTACCAACCAGATGAAAAAAAAATCTCTAAACAGGTTGCAGTTTGTTTTGCAATGTGTGTAGGCTCAAGAAAGAAAGAAAATGGGTTTTTACAGTCATAGAAAGAAATACATAGTTTTAAAATAATAAAGTAAATTCTTTAAAAGAGAGTGAAAGTAATATAAAAGAAGAAGGCACATATGATCGAAAATACACAGGTAATATGGGTCCTGTATAGTATTTTGCTGATTTTGAATTTTTTTGAATTCTGATGAGCAAATGAGAACTGCTTACATACGTGGGATTGTGAATTGGACTGCTAAATTAAACCAGCCTAGATACTTTAGGAATGCTTTAATATTAAAATGTAGCTCAAAATATGCATTGCTTTGGAGAAGAGGTTTTGCTTTTATTTTCACAGGTAAAAAAAAAAGAGGCTTCAATTCCTTCAGGGTTGATATGGATCAGGCTTGATCAAGAGAGATCTCCTGAATCTTGACAGGTAATATATATCAACAAAGATTACCACTGGTCCTCCCAGAACTTAACCATTACCTCAATTTTCTCAGGACTCCTAAAGATGCCTTTACCCACAAACAACAGGAAGCAGTCTAGAGAAGACAATGTCCACATTCCAAAAAGATGGAGTGGATGATCTTTGGTTATTTGATGGCTTATAGATGTTTGTTATCATTTAGGGGAATATAGGAATAATAAGATAAAAGAGCAGATTACTGAATCTACTTTAAGCTAAAAACAACTATTAATCACAAATATCTTGTATTGGTATAGATTTTGTGTATTGATACAGATTTAAGGTAATTTTTGTTATACTGTACATATGTTTCTACTCTTTTTTAAAGGACTTTTGTATATTAATACAAATGTAAGGTTGTTTTTGTTACAACATTTTTTGTTTAAGGTATTGTTCCTATGCAGTTAATTTAAAAATATAAGGTAAACTTCTAGTTTTGAAAGCAATTATTATAAACTATTTAGAATAATCAAGAAACTGTTTACTAATTAGTCATACATAACAATCAAATTTGTAGATATATTAGGCATGTTTTCAAGATCAGGCAGTCTGAGACTGAACTAGGTCATGCTCAAGTCTCCAAGCTGCAAAGATCTTTAATCTCAGTGACACACACGCACATTCAGCTTTCAGTGGTACTGTGGGCTGAGACTTTAGTCTTCTACATTTTGGACCATAATTTTCTGCCTGATGATGACATAGTTCAAGAGTCCCATCTGTGAGCACTATAAGGATAGTAACTATGCTGCCTGAAACTGTTAGGTAGTCACCTTGGCTGAATGAAAATGGGTTTAGTAAAGAACCCAAAATAGCTGTTTGTGGGTGAAAAGGGAAAAGTTTGTTTCAAGCTGCTAAGGCTGTCTCCCCGGAAAGCAAGGATCAACAAGGGAAAGATTTCCAGGGTTAATGAGAAGGGAAGAAAAGGGGCCTATGGAGTAGGGATTGAGGGAGCTTAGGGGTGGTTATTGTCCTTGACAAGTTAATAGGCGCCACATTCATATGTTAATGAAAGATCCACAGGTCCCTCAGGCCAGAGATTTGGAGAATTACTCCCTTTTTTAGCAAGTAGGAACTTTCTTCTAGCCCCTGAGGGGATGCTGGCTTTGTCTAAATACTCAGCCTTGGGGAAAGGAATTTCTTGTGGGGCCAGGTGTTGACCACCCAAGGCTTGTGCTCAGCGGCAGTAGTGTAAGTCCTAATGGCTTTAGGGGTTTGCATTCTTTTAGAAGAGTAGCAGGTGTTCCCCCCGCCAGGCTTACTCCAATGCTAGAACTGATGTAACTAAACCTCATCTTTGTCATACAAAGTCTCAGGTCTCCACCAATACCAAAGAGGATTTGGAGACTGGCCTGAATATGGGGCTACTGTGTATTTGATCTAACCATAGCAAGACTAGTACTGGGCTTGTAACCTAAGATTTTAGAAAATTAGTCCCAACCAGCCAGACTTAGCCATTTATTTCCAATATTCCAGTTAAAGAGCTAAGAACTGCTTAAAAGACGTTGGGCTACAACAGAGAAGAACTGGAAATGGGCTTTATGTTTAAGCATTCTGGGTTTGGGTGTGGGCTCTCCTTGATTGTTGTTTCAGCCCTGTTGCTGCGAAAGAAGTCCTAATGACTTGAGAGGACAAAGTGACTCTTGGGTGATGATTGTTTCTGTTTTGGGGTTAAAGCCTTGCCCTCATGGATAATTGCCTTAATGGGAATAGGGGGTCCTCTAAAATCTTCTCTTTGGAATCCAAGATGCCTATGACTTGGATTAAAACAACTTACTTCTGTGCCTTTAGCCTTGAAGGAAAACAGGTTCTACAAACACTCCTTTAACAAATCACATAGCAATTTTCAGAAGAAAACGGGTTACCCAAAGTAAAGGAGACAATTACAAAAATTTAGAAGTACCGGACTTTATTCTGCATTTACTTACTAAATGACAATAGAAATAAGAAGGAAAGGAAAGGATATGACTATTTCTAGGTACAGCGGAGGAGAAAGGTGTTTAAGTAAAAATGCTGCAGGTCCCTGAGTGGCAGCAGTGGGCTACAGGTCTTGAGACCATGCTGCAGGTCCCTGAAGTGGTGGCAGGCAGATGGCAGTGGGTCCCTAGAGCTGCCAGTCCCAGGATGGTGTAGTTCCTCAAGTGGCTACAGTGGGCCATCAGGGGCAGTGAGTCTTAGGCAGGGAGCTGCATGGTGGGTGAGAGCAGCTAGTTCCACAAGGAGAGAAAGACTGATGGGCATGCCACGAGATCATGCTGCAGGTCTTTGAAGACAGCTGTTTCTAGGCAGGGAGCCATGTGGTGGGAAAGAAACAGAGACATGGATAGGTACACCATGCTGAGTGAGGTGTGTTATGGAGGGGAAAATAGAAAAGGGGAGCAGAGAGAGAGACAGAGGAGGGAAGAGGAGAAGTGGGGAGAAGGGAATGACAAGAGCTGCTTCTTTGAGAAAGACAGAAAAGGTTGGAAGCTGAAGATCAGCTTGCCTCAGTGGATGGGGAAGGGAGGGGGCATGACTTGTCTCTTAAAGGGACAGAACAGACCATTACATTCCCATCTATTTTATAATAAAAAGGCCTGAGGTTAAGCACCACAGGTTAAAGGAATTAGGGCAACAGATTCTCAAGATTGCTTTCTGCTTATTTGTGGGTGTTATCTTGGGGGGGGGGGGCTGAGACAGCTGGGTGCTGGTCACATCCTGGGGTAGCTGGTCACTGTTCCTGTCTGGTGTTTGTGGTATGGAAATATCTGGTGTATGTTATACATGTTTAAGGTATTGGCAGAACAGAGGACAAAGTTAAGTTTAGGGAAAAAATTAGGACCATGGATTTGGGAGGGGTGTGTCTGACCTGTTTAAGGTGGATCCTTCAATTAAGCTCAAAAAATTTTACTTGAGTTATTGATTAAAAAAATGACAGAGAACTTACTTGCTTGGCACTTAGAGCTACTCTTCAGAGTCCTTCATGCTCACTGAGGGTCAAATTTGCCTTTTGCTATTTAGTGCAGGGCCTGCCAGGCTCCGGAAGACCCTGTGGGCTAAGAAATCTGTAGGAAGACAAGCTTACTTTGACCTGAGCAGCTAGTCTGTCGATTCCAGTGATTCTGTCCACTGTCTGATCTTCGGTTTAGATAAAAGGCAGTTTTGCCCAGTGGTCAGCACTTGGCAGTTGAAACGATGAGCAGATGGATGTTGTTTTGTGTCCATTTGTCTTCTGTCTTCTTTGGAGGAAATAGAGTGTTGCTGCTAGGAGCCAACCTGTCTCTTTTTGTTATGAAAAGTCTTTTAATAATTACATATTTAAATGCCACATTCCCCCAGATCTCTGAGCAGTTGAGGGAGGGGAAGTGAGGTAGAGAGGAACCAGGTGCAGCAGCCAGGAGTCCCCAAATTACAAAACGTCCGGATTATATAGGGAAAAACCTGTGGTGGAAGGGCAGCCCAACCCTGGGCTGAATAGATTCAGAATAGAGAGCAGGGTATGCCAATTATACCTTGTAACAGGTAGGGACTGAGGGATGCTGGGAAAGCATGGAGGCAAGGTCTGCTTTGATATGTTAAAATGATGCCTCAGATTGTTGTCCTGTGTTTGAAACCTAACAGTTACCTTGTGGGTCAAAGGGATGAGACAAAGCTTTTCAGCAAGATCAACTTCTAAATGCCAGCTTCAGGCTCTCAGATAAACACTTTATGTGAGTTCCCTTTTCTCCACATATTCACCAGAATTTTTATATTTTTATAACAGCTATTCTAATTAGATAAGATACTGTATTATTACAGTTTTAATTTGCTTTTCCACCCTGGCTAATGATATCGAACAGTTTTCAGCAAAGTGTTATACATTTAAATTTCTTCTTTTATGAAGAGTCTCTTGTCTAGCACAGTATTTTGCTTTTAAGATGTGTTCAAATTTCTGAAATGCTTTTTGCCAGGTTGTATTTTGACATAGGTTTTTTTTCTGTATAGCCATGCTGACCTCAAGCTTGTTCTCCTGCGTTAGCTTCCCAAGTGCTGGAATTACCACACCTGGTCTTTCATGAAACTCTTTATGCATGTTGACATTTAATGTCATTTGAGCATTGAGTGATCATGTATTCATTGCACTCTCCACTAGCTCATCTATTATGTGCTTGCCTTCCTGGAAATTCTGGGCAGGTTGTTTTCATTTCAAATTAATGTCACTATTTCATTGCTGGATAGTAATAGGTTTTTAGTTGCCAATAATACGTTTCCTCACTGACACAGTAAGCCAGATCAAGTGGAACTGAAAAGTACAACAATTTGAGCAAAGCAACTTCCAGACAGATTCTCCAGTCCCAGAGATTGGAGGCCAGAGAAACAGTGCCTACTAAGGAAAGCAGGAAGATTATATAGGTTGTAGGCAAGGGGTGATGACGTGTCTGCAACAAACTGGGTTTGTGGCCAAGTGTGGTTAAAAGCTGAGCACATTAGGCAGGGACTTGTGCTTCTTGTGGCGATAGGGGAGGAAATTGCAATAGCAGCCAAAAATTCAGAACTGGGCTTTTTGGCAACTTTTATTTGTGGGATATTTCCTGAGAAGGTCAGGTCTAGAGGGAAAGAGAGAGAAAAGGAGAGAGAGAAAAGGAGAGAGAGAGAGAGAGAGAGAGAGAGAGAGAGAGAGAGAGAGAGAGAGAGAGAGAGAGAGAGAGAGAGAAAGCAGAATGGGGCTTTCCAGATCAAAAAGGAGTGAGCTAGGGGTTCCAACCAAAGAGATAGTTCTCAACTCCAAATTTTCTATGATTCTGCTATATGGTATGTTGCCAATTTCCAACACTCTATTTTTAATTCTTTTTTTCTTTTTTCTTTTTTTTTATTCTTTTGCTCTTTTGTGTTTTTAATTCTTGCTTTTATTCTAAATCCTTAATATCTTTAGAGTGGAGAAGAGTAATGACCTAGAAAGGGTGCTTCATCAAGTCAAGCCTGTCCTGGGGTTTGGCTATTTCCAAATATCTCATCTATATCCAGCAGCCTTTGGAAAGGAACTGTGGGATTCAGAGCAGCTTTCACTGTATCACAGTCTAGATTCCCATGTCACATCTATGATCATCAATCCCACCAGACTTTCTCACAACTATTGACCCACAAACCACTAATATCAGCATATCACTGGTGATAGTCCAAGGCTCACACTGCTGTGGGATGCATAGTGTTATGCTGAGGTACACCTGTGACCCCCAAACTTCTGCTAACAAATATACGTATTTCTGGGTGGGATAGAAATATGACAGACTAGATCTGCTTGTTGTGTTTGTGTTCAGAGCTCATTACCTAGACCTATCCTCCCATTAAAGTGGCACTGCTTTTTGCTATTTCTGCTTGTGTCTGGGGTACCATGAATGGATAACTTTCAATTACCCAGTTTGATGCTGAACTATACCACACCTTTATCTCAAAACTACTGGGAGAAGCACAGCCTCGAGACCATATCATGGCTCATGGTGCAGTTCATTCTGACTCAGGCTTAAACTGTGTATGTCCTGACAGTACACATGTCTCTGTCTGGGGCCTGAGCCATTGTAGAGATCCATCTGGCACAGAAGAGGAGAAGCAGCTGTTCTTCCTATGTTTATGGAGAGTAAATGTCTTATTTTCTTTTTCTGTTGTCATAATAAAACACTCTGACAAAAGCAACATGAGAGAGGAAGGGTTTATTCTGTCTCACAGTTCAAGGGAGAATTTGTCATGGCAGAAAAGTCAAGACAGCAAGAGCTTGAAGCAGATGGTAACATTGTATCCATAGTTAAACAAAGAGCAATAAATATTTTATAATGCTCAGCTTGCTTTCTTTATTGAATACCATCTGGGAAATAATCAAAATGGGTCTTCCCACATTAAATAATGTAAGCAAGATGATCTCGCAAGACTTGGCAAGAAGCTTTGGCTCCCAGGTGAGCTTACATTCCATTAAATAGATAATTGACAGGAACCATCATAATTTCACCCCCCAACAATTTGGTATCCAGATACATCACTTTTTTATTTTAATTTATTTAAAAAATACTATCTCACTTTACATGCCAAATCTATTTCCCACTCCCGCCCCTCCTCCTGTTCCCTCCACTGTATCCCCTCTCACCCACCATCCACTTCTCAGAAAGGGGTAAGGCTTCACATGGGGAGTCAACAAATGTTTTGAGGAAGGACCAAGCCCCCCCCCCAATACCTCCAGGGAGAATGGGTTCCAAAAAGCCAAAAGAAAAAGTAGGGATAAATCCTGGTCTCACTGCCAGTGGCCCCAGAGTCTTCCCCAGCCATATAACTGTCAGCCACATTCAGAGGGCCTCCTTTGGTCCTATGCTGGTTTCCTCACTGCCAGGCCAGAGTTGGAAGGCTTCCATTAGCTCAGATAAGTTGTTTCAGTGGGTGTCCCCATTGTGGTCTTGACCTCTTTGCTCATATTCTCATTCCTCCCTCTCTTCGACTGGACTTTGGGAGCTCAGCCCAATGCTCCGCTGTGGTTTTCTGCATCTGCTTCCATTAGTTGTTTGATGTAGATTCTATGAAAACATTCAAGATAGTCATCAATGTAACTACAGGGCAAGGCAAGTTCAGGCATCCTCTCCACTATTGCATAGGGTCTTAGCTAGGGTCATATTGTGGATTCCTGGTAATTTTTCTAGTGCTAGGTTTCTTGCTAGCAACGGCTCCCTCAATCAAGATATCTCTTTCCTTGTTCTCCGTCTCTGTCATTCCCTCATCTCGACCATTCTGTACCCTCAAGCTCTCCTCCTCCTCCTCCCCGTCTTCCTTCCTCCTCCCCTTCACTCTCCCTTCTCCCCGCACCCCCATGATCCCAATTTTCTCAGGAGATCTTGTCTATTTCCCCTTCCCAGGGAGATTTATATATGTTTCTCTTAGGGTACTCCTTGTTACTTACCTTCTCTGGGGTCATGGACTATAGGCTCCTTATCATTTGCTTTCCAGCTAATGTTCACCTATTAATGAGTACATACTATGTTCATATTTCTGGGTTTGAGTTATATTACTCATGATTTTTTTCTAGTTTCATCCATTTGCATGCAAATTTCAAGATGTCTTTTTTTTAACCCCTGAGTAAATACTCCATTGTGTAAATGTACTACATTTTCTTTATCCATTCTTTGGTTGAGAGGCATCTAGGTTGTTTTCAGGTTCTTGCTGTTATGAATAATGCTGCCACAAACATAGTTGAACAAATGTCTTTGTAGTATGATTGAGCATCTTTTGGGTATATGTCCAACAGTGGTATTGATGGATCCTAAGGTATGTTGATTCCCAATTTTCCAAGAAACTGCCATACTGATTTCCAAAGTGGTTGTACAAGTTTGTATTCCCACCAGCAATGGTGGAGTGTTCCCCTTACTCAAATCCTCTCCAGCATAAACTATCATTGGTGTTTTTTTGATCTTATCCATTCTTATTCCTAAAGAAAAGAATCAGAGTTAGCAAAGAGTCATCTGCCCAATGTTTAGCATGGGAAATAACATACCCTGTATCTATATGTCCTGAGTCTGGGACTCATGATGAAATCAGCTGTGGCTCCAGAAGACTTGGGTGGCTGCACCTCTCCACCTTGGCTTCCTTAAACATACATACATTCTCTTATATGCTGATTACAGTTCATTCCTGCCGGTTTCCTCAGGAGAAATCATCCTGATATCTCCAACTTCCTGAGGTCTCCACTGCAGCTCAGGGTTACCCTCACAATTTCATGCAGTGACTTTTCAACACCTTCCTACAGAGTCCAACCATGCTGTATAGTGCTTGACTTCAGTCAGTCTTTGAAACTGTGGAGAAACATTCTATGACACCCCTCAATCTTGTACCCATCATGTCTCCGAAACCAGTGCCATGTTCACAATACTGCTAAGTTGTACTTGCAGCATGAAATACAGCCTGCCCCATGGGCCCCCAGCTATATCAGCATCTATGTACTGACATAGGGGGACACTTTTCTATGCAGTTGCTTTTAAGGAGCAGGAGGAATGCTTCAGCTTAGGCCTTTTGCCTTTAAATTAATCTCTGTTTTAACCAAATGGAACCTCTAAGGGATAGGGGTTTGCCTGCAGGACATCTTTCCTATAGTTAAAGCATAATACAAGAGGTTTCTTGTCAGTGATGCTGATTTCTCTAATAGCTAGAGCTGATTTCTCAGCACCAACTTGAATGCTCTCCTGTCTTGAATATTCCCCTAAAAAAACAAATTAGTCTAATATCTTTAAATTTGATGTCATTGAAATTCTCAGGGCATGGTCAGAATACAGGTGAATTATATGTTAGAATGTCACATGAATTACCTCTAGCCACGTTTATGATAGACTTCTTATTCCTTCCCCATGAAACTACATTAACTGGGCCCCCAAGATCTACATTTCTCTTGGTGTCCTTGTCTTCCAGTCTCTCAGCCAGAATAATCCACTGAACTGTACTGACAGAATTCAAAAGGTTTTCTAATCCAAACATCCTAAGTCTTCCACATTGCTGCCAAAAACCATTCCTAAAGTCTGAAGAACCACATGATCCATTTTAGTGCAGAGACGATCCCATTCGTGCTACCAACTTCTGTCTTGCTTTCTTTTTCTGTTTTTATGATAAAATACACTGACAAATGCAACTTGAGGGAGAAAATGTTTATTCTTGCTCACAGTTAGGGGTAGCATTCCATCAATACAGGGAAGTCAAAACAGCAGAAACTCGCAACAACAGATCATACTGCATTCATAATCAAGAAACAGAGAACAATGAATGCTTGCTCACACTTTATTTGCTTTCTCTATTTTATATAGTCTATTATCCTCTGGTCAGAAAAAAGTCATATCCATAGGTAAGATGGGTCTTTCCACATCAATTCATGTAATAAAAAAATCCTTATGAGTATGACCAGAAGCTTATCTAACAGGTGATTCTAGATTCTGCCAAGTTGGTAATACTATCCATCGCAGTGGGAACTTGTCAGCAGCGCTAATGGCAAGCTGAGTCATCCCCAAGTTTCATAATTGAAGCAACTTACAGCTTCAGGAGGGAAAACTGCAGAAAGTTCACTGCAAAGCTGACAGTGAAGTATATTGAAATTCTAGATTTCCCCATTACTGTGCAGGAATCTACCTGATATTAGGACAGATCTACAGGCTGTATCTTAGTGTTCTGGACCAAATATGAGTCCTCTGTTTTTCTGCTTAGTGGTGGTTGTAATCATATTCACTCTGGCACTGCGTGACAATGTGAGGTCTAGTGCTAGCTTTATTTCTGCTTCCCAAGTTTGACTAAGGAGTAATAGGGTCATTTCTTTGTCACCTGCATAATACATTTCCAGTGTGTCAATCTATAGCTACTGGCCCTTTGGTTATAGTAGTGAAGCTCAACCCCCAAACCAGCTTTTGTCATGGTTGACTTAGTGCTGGAATTCAAGGGTAGTAGATGATGTATGTAATTCTCTCTCCGTTGCACAAGTTTGGTGCTTAGACATTAAAGAAGGGTGATATGGGCAACTCTTTCATTCATGCTGTCTTCCATACCCTCTTTTCTTTTTGTTATACTAAAATTGGGTACAATATTCTTTAATCTAGTTTCCTTATCACATGGAAAAGTAATACAGTAGATAAAAAGCGTTTGAAGTATAAACGGGAAATGATGTTGATGATGAAGACATCATGAACAAAAATCACACTAATAACCAAGAGATATATAAAATACCTAGAAATAAATTTAGCCATAGCTGTTAATGATCTCTAGGATGAATCTTATGATGGTGTGATGAAAGAAACTGAAGAATGTACAAAAATGGAATGATCTCCAATGTTCTTAATGTGAAAGAATTACTACTGTTAATAGATCTGGTAGAGACATACATAGCTCATTTGGTAGAGTGCTTGCGAAGCATTCATGAAGCCCCAACTTCAGCCTTCATTGCTGCACATGCTGGGTGTGGTGGTGTTTAACTGCAATCTCAAGTTGGGAGGTAGAGGCAGGAGGATGAGAAGTTCGAGGTCATTCTTAACTACTTATTGAATTCAAAACCAGCTTGGGATACCTGGGACCTTGTCTTTAAAAAACAAGTGCCAACACAGTATAAGATACATCTCTATGAGTGATTGGCCAGAGAGGCCCTGAAACCCCACAAAACAACATAGGCTATTGCTGACCTCTTTGTTGCCCACCACAACTAGATGATGGGATCCTATTGCTGAACACATAACATACTTAGGCAGGTAGGACATAGAAAAATCAATCTTGGACTGAGTTGGAAACTTCTTCCATCCTGACAAACATTCATAATGCCAGAGGTGCTGTGTAGCCTACTGGAGAAGAAAAAACATCAATGATTAGACCCTGCACTGAGCCCTGCATACTACAATAATGACCAGTTAGGCAAGAATTTTCCACTAGTGCAATTGTGTATGAATATCATGGGGCAACCAACAACTTTATTGGATTTGAGGTCTGCTCCACAGGAAGGAAGACATGCCTGGTATTATAAGCATGGTCAAAAGATCAGGGGGAGGTCATAAGCATTTGGGGGCAGAGACCTAGTGTTGTTGTTTTTCTAAGTGGTCATGTTTTCAAACTGCTTTTGAAATATTTATGTTTATACTCATATACTTGTAGTATTGTCAATATTCATCAGAGGAACTTGTTTTACAATGGGTAGTGGTTAATGTAGAGACTCTCAAGTGGTTAAAGTGTTGAGAGAAAGGGATTGTGAGTGCTTATCTTTGTATCAACTACCCTACATTGGGGAATATCATGAAAATGGGGCCAAAAAGACTGTAAGAGCCAGAGGATGGTAAGGGGTACTGTAAAATACTATCTTTTAGAAGTGGCATTGGCATTCCATTTATGAATTCACAACAGCACTAGATCAAGAAAGTGAAAATTCCTGCAGGAATGGGTTGGGACACATGAGGACCCACCATTAGCCAAAGAGCTATTTATTATAGCTGACGGCTGCTGAAGGAGGGAGAGGCAGTTTTTCTTTGGGTGGATAGTCACTAGTAAGTTGTTCATGTAACAGGGGGTGGCCCCAAACATACCATATATGGAACTAATTGGACTCAGTGATATATAACTTATAATAATAAAAAAAGAAAACAAAGTTTGAAGAAAGGGCTGTCTGTGGGCAGTTGGAGGAGATGAATAGGAAGTGAATATGATCAAAACATATTTGTATCTGTATGAAATTCCTCAAAATTAAATTTAAAATGAATTAATAAAGGCTCTATGCTACTAAAAGTTGATGGAGGAAGGTCATTGGTTAAAGAATAAAGAAACTGCTTGGCCCTCATAGGTTAGAACATAGATGGGTGGAGTAAACAGAACAGAATGCTAGGAGGAAGAGGAAGTGAGGTAAGACGCCTCAGACAGACGCCATGCTCCCCTCTCCCTGGCAGACACAATGAAGCTCCGACCCACGATGGACGTAGGCTAGAATCTTCCCAGTAATCGCACCTTGAGGTGCTACACACATTATTAGAAATGGGCTAGTCCAGGTGCGAGAATTAGCCATTAAGAGGCTAGACCTAATGGGCCAAGCAGTGTTTAAAAGAATACAGTTTGTGTGTTGTTATTTTGGGGCATAAACTAGCCAGTGGCTGGGAGCTGGGTGGCAGGAACACAGCCCGCATCTCCCTACAACAAAAAGTTATTCACAAATAAAGTACAATCCTTGTCAAAACACCAATGATACATTCTATTGTGGTAGCATGTATCTGTACTCCCTACCCTCAGAAAGCTGAAGCAGTAGAATTGTGAGTCCATGTCTAAATCTTCCTCTGTATCATAAGAGAACAAATTACACAACCTATAAAATCATAGGAAAATGAAAATGATAAAAGTGAGCCAGGATTGTGGCCATATACCCATACTTTGGCTACTTAGAAAAACTTGTTTTTCTAGAGAACTAGGAAAAATAAAGTTATATTTCTAAGGAACTGTCCTGTAATAGCCAAAGGAATCATGAAAGAAAATTAAGGCTGTAGTATTCATACGTTTTGTTCTTAAAATATGCCATGAAACTGCAGTAATTAAAAATGTGTCAGAGTGAAAAGCAGAAGGGCAAAACAGTGGGATGAAATTGTGTCATGAATGACGCTTCTTCATTTGTTTGAATCACTGATTTTGATGATACCAACAACATGCATTCAAGAGAGAACATTATTTTTTCTTTTTGAAATTAAAATGTAATTACATAATTTTCTCTTTTCTCTTTCTCTATCCAACCCCTTTCATATGTCTACTCCTGCCCCTACTCTCAAATCCATAGCTTCTGGTTTCTTGAGAAAGGATATTTTTACTAAGCAGTGAGAGAAAATTGGATGCCCGTAGTCAGAAGAATGCAACTAGATTACTATTGCTCACTAATTACAAAAATCAATTCAAAACAGTGAATGACTGAAAATAACTAAAGAACATAAATCCTAGGATAAAATGGAAATGCCTTAGGGCATATGAATAAGCAGATAGTTTTTAGACAGATTTCCCAAAAGCATAAGAAATACAAACAATGAAATTATATCAAACTAAATCTTCCTCTGTATCATAAGAGAACAAATTACACAACCTATAAAATCATAGGAAAATGAAAATGATAAAAATGAATGAGGATTATGGCCATATACCCATACTTTAGAGGCTGGCTGGCTGTGCTGTGCTCAAGACCAGCATGTGCTATGTGATTAGACTATATATATAATGCCAGGTGTGGTGACACATGACTTTAATTCTAGCACTTGGGAGGCAGAGCCAGGCACTTCTCAAGGCAACCCTGGTCTACAGAGTGAGGTCTAGGACAGCCTGGGCTACACAGAGAAATGCTGTCCAGAGAAACAACAACAATAACAAAAAATTAAATAAAAGACAAAAAAATTCAAAAGAAACAACATGCATAGTGAGAGCAGATATTTGCAAGGGCTTGCTAGTAAGAATATATGGGGAGCTCCACAAATTCACAAGGAAAAAGATTAGATTAAAATTAATAAGGTCAGTTTTTCAAAAACAATGCAAGAAAATGGCCAAAATTTTATGAGAAATGCTTACTATTATAAACCCAAAGGAAGACACATACAGAAGCAATACCTTTGCTCCCGTGTTTACTTTATCATTATTTACAATGTGTAGGAAACAGAAATATCTAAGTTTCTATTAACTGAGAAATAGACCAAAGAAATGTGGTACATACACAGCAGAACACTGTTCAATCATAAAACTAAATGGAATCCATTTGTAACACTATGAATAGGAAGTCATTATTTTAAGTGAAATGAAACAAGCACAGAAAGGTAAGTGCTTCACTCAAATGGAGACTGCATGAAGTTGAGCTCATTGTTGCTGAGAGCAGAACGGTAGCAACAGAAGTCCAGGATAGGAAGAATTGTAGAAAGCTGATCAATAGATGAAAACTCAGAATTCAATAGGAATCAAAAGTTCTGGCATGCTTCCTAACACAGTCCCCCACCTCTGGTTGCCAGTGATTATGACCTCCTCCTCTGGGCCCTTTTTCTTCCCTTTGGTACTAGTCAGAATACAGACACCCCCCCCCCCACCTACCCACCGAGGGACCTCTAGCCTGCCCTTGTGGTAGACACAGGTAATTTACCTACTTTCTCAACAACAACAACAACAACAACACATGCACAGAGATAGCCTCTTTGTTGCCTGTACCAGATCCATCTGCCTGGCCCACACATGCTGTGTTCCCGTCCTAGCATATTGAATCCATCTGATTAACCTTATCATGCTCCTCCACCACAATCCTCAAGTTTAGCCTAAATCCCATAGCCAGTGTCCTGGCCAAGTTCCTAAGAGCCCCAGCTGTGCCATACCCAACCTCTAAGCCTGGGTCAAGACTTACATCCTGCACACCAGCATAACCCACTGTGTCCACCTGACTTTATTCCTCCGGTATCATATCCAGCCTCTGGGGGTGGGGCCTTGTGCGAGCTCCTTCATCCCTATTGGCATGCCAATTAATGTTGTCATTCAATTCTTGTTTAGATAGCAATGTTGTTGAGATTTCATGGATGCAGTTTTCCTGTCATATATAGAAGACACTATCTTTCAGCAGAGGTCTTGGTCCTCTGGATCTTAAAATCTTTGCTCTGAAGTGTGTTCCCTAGCCTTTTGTGTAGGTGTTGTTTTGTAGATGTATCATTTGGGGATGGGCACTGGCTTAATTAGGGTTTTCATTGCAAAGTGAAACACCATGACCAAAAAGCAAGTTAAGAGGAAAGGGTTTATTTGGCTTACACTTCAGCATTGTTGTTCATCACTGAGGGAAGTCAGGGCAGGAACTCAAAATAGGGCAGGAAACTGAAGGAAGGAGCTGATACAGAAGTTATGGAGGGGTACTGCTAACTGGCTTTCTTTCCCTGGCTTGCTCAGCCTACCTTTCCACAGAACCCAGGACCACTACCCCAAGAATGGCACAGAAAAGGACACAGTCAACAAGACAAAACGGCAGCCTACAGAATAGGAAAAGGTCTTCACTAACCCCACATCAGACAGAGGCCTGATCTCCAAAATATACAAATAACTCAAGAAACTGGTCATCAAAAGAACAAATAATCCAATAAAAAATGGAGTTCAGACTTAAACAGAGAACTCTCAACAGAGGAATCTAAAATGGCTGAAAGACACTTAATGTTCAACATTCTTAGCCATCAGAGATGCAAATCAAAACAACTCTGAGATTTTGTCTTACAATGGCCAAGATCAAAAACACTGATGACAACTTATGCTGGAGAGGTTGTGGGGAAAGGGGAACACTTCTGCATTGCTGGTAGGAATGCAAGCTGGTATAGTCCCTTTGGATGTCAGTGTGGTGATTTCTCAGAAAATTAGAAAACAACCTTCCTCAAGACCCAGTAATACCATTTTTGGGTATATATCCAAAGGATGCTCAATCATGCCACCAGGACATGTGCTCAACTATGTTCACAGCAGGTTTGTTTGTCATAGACAGAACTTGGAAGCAACCTAAATGCCCTTCGACCAAAGAATGGATAAGCAAAATGTGGTACATTTATACAATGGAGTACTACACAGCAGAAAAAAATTACAACATCTTGAATTTTGCAGGAAAATGGATGGAGCTAGAAAACATCACTTTGAGTGAGGTAACCTAGACACAGAAAGACAAGTATTACATGTACTCACTCATAAGTGGTTTTAAATATAAAACACAGAAAATCAACCTACAAATCACAATTCTAGAGAACTTAGACAACCCTGAGGACACTAAGAGAGACATAATCTACATGGGAAGTAGAAAAAAGACAAGATCTCCTGATCAAATTGGGAGCATGGGGACCTTGGAGGAGGGATGAAGTGGGGAGGGGTGAGGCAGGGTGGGGAGCAGAAAAAATGTAGAGCTCAATAAAAATTAAAAATTGAGAAAACAAGAACATCAACAAAAGAATAGACATCCTTGATTTTCTCCCCATCTTTATGTGAACATTTCACCATTAGGTTTGGTGTTAAATACATGAATGTTTAAATATGCTTACCAAGTTGAGGAGGAAGATTTTTATCTCTAGCTTAATGTGAGATTCTATTACTAATGCCTCCTAGATTTTGTCAAATATGTTCTTCTTTACAGATACAATTATTTGATTTCTTGATGATGAAATGTAATGACTCTCATTAATTAAAACATTTGTCTTGCTGTGATAGCATATGCCTTTAAGCCCAGCCCTTGACAGAAAAAAGGAGGCAGATCTCTGTGAGTTTGTGACCAGCTTGGTCTAAAAAAAAGAACACAAAACAAACAAATACATAAAATATTTGAAACCAAACTTTTATACCTGGATAAATGGTACATGACAATGTTACATAATTATGTTTAATGAATTGCTATATTTGATATACCAGTATATTATTGACATTATTTTCATCTATATTCATAGGATGTGTTACTTATGATGAATAGATATTTTATTTTTTTCAAGTGATTTTTTTCTGTAATAAATTGTAAAATTGTTATTGGGACTAATATCTAAAAAAATAATTGAAAAGGAGGAAAAGCCTTACAGCTTCATAGGCTTGTGGTCATGTTTGTGGTCTGTCTCTTTTTGGCTGTGGTGGAAGAGAGTATCATGGCAGAAGTTTATTCTTTGGTACATGAATAGTTGACAAAATATTTCTTCAATTCTAATGCTATCCTACTTGATTATGATTTCCTTTGTTGTATAGATTTTTTCTTTGGATGTAGTTTCATTTGTTCATTCTTGCTGTTATTGCCTAAATTATTAGAATATTACTTACAAAGCTGTTGCCTACAGTGATGCCTTTTCAATTTTTTAATTAAATTATTTTTATTTGGTGTGTGTGGGCTTGTGCATGTGCACATGTGTGTTCAGGTGGGCACATAGAGATCAGAAGAGAACTCTCCTGCTAACTTGTGGGGTTGAAGAATGGAACACAGGTTGTCAGGCCTATACCCACTAAGCTGTCTCACCAGCTCCATGTCTAAATCTTGACAGATTTTTTTCTCTTTTAGAAGAGAAAAACTCCCTTCTATAAGTTTCCACTTACGCCTTGAAACTACTGTAAGAGGTTGGTCAAAATTGCCTCAATTAAGTGACCTAGAGGATTCATTTTGTCCTTATTCATGGTGTTCTCTGATCAGCATCCTAGATATTTGCCCTTTCTCGTACTTGGTCTTTTTCTCATGTAAGAAAGCAGGCACATTTTGAGGACATCGTGTTAAATAAAATAAGCCTGTTACTTTGGTAAAATTGCTGCATGATTTAAGTATTCTGACTTAGAAGAGCAAAGATTAGAAAAGCTGTTCCTATTGTCTGAGGGGAGGGATAAATGGAAATTGTTTGTGAAGATGGTAGAACTTCTGTTATACAGGTTGAATAAGTTCTACAGGTCTTTGGTATAATTTTGGGCCAATAGTTATCAATTTTATATTTTACTCTGAAATTTGCGTAAAAGGTAGATTCCATGCTATTTTTACCACAATAGTAACAAAAACAATTAATATATTAATGTTTATTCTCTATTACAACCACAGTGGGAATTCCCTCTCAAAAGAGCTTGTAAATGAAACTGATACTCATTTAACATGTATAGTATCTATTTAATTGTTGACTTTGGGTAAAATTTTATAATTGCTAAGGAAATCGGATGTCCTCAGAACAAACAAAATAATGATAAAGAAAAATGACTTCAGGGTTCATGTCTAAGGTTTATGCTCACTATGCATATAACCTTTTTTTTTGTTTTTTGAGAAAAGGTTTCTCTGTAGTTTTGGTTCCTGTCCTGGAACTAGCTCTTGTAGACCAGGCTGGTCTCAAACTCAGAGATCCACCTGCCTCTGTCTCCCGAGTGCTGGGATTAAAGGCCTATGTTGCCACCGCCTGCCTGGCATGTAACATTGTCATTGATAAATAGGGGATTTTGTTTGTTTGTTTGCTTGCTTGCTTCCTAGTATAGCAAAAGCTCATTGATTTCCTGTGAAATTAGGAGAATACTCCCATAACAGTGCATGTGGAAAGACATGTGTTTTAGTGAAGATTTTACTATCATAGGGCCTAAGGAAGGTATCTTAATAATGTGAGGGGAATACTGTACTTGGGAAACATTTATTTCTCTTCCTTTTTTGATTTTAAGTTAAAAAATTTAAATGATGGGGGCTGCAAATTGATCCATATCTATCACCCTGCACAAAATTCAAGTCCAAGTGGATCAAAGACCTCAACATAAATCCAATTACACTGAACCCGAAAGATGAAAAGTGGAAAGGAGCCTTGAATGCGTTGGCACAGGAGACCACTTCCTGAATATAACACCAGTAGCACAGACACTGAAATTGACAGCAAATAAATGGGAGCGCCTGAAACTGAAAAGCTGTAAGGAAAAGGACACTGTCAATAAGTTAAAACCGCAGCCTACAGAGTGGGAAAAGATCTTCACCAACCCTACATCTGACAGAAGGCCAATCTCCAAAATATATAAAGAACTCAAGAAACCAGACATGAAAATACCCAGAATCCAATTTTAAAATGGGGTACAGATTTAAACAGAGAATTTTCAATAGAAGAATCTCAAATGGCTGAGAAACACTTAAAGAATTGTCCAACATCTGTAGTTATCATGGAAATGCAAATCAAAAAACTCTGAGATTGGTATGGATCTTGGTTTATTGGTACAAATTTAAGGTCAGTTTTGTTATGTGTATATTTCTGCTCTTGATTAAGGTATTGTGTTTGTGCTGCTTATTTAAAAATGTAGTGTATAATTAAGAAATATAGGTTAATAATAATCATCTATAATAGTCAAACTTGTAGTCATGTTAGATTTTCTAGATATACAGAGATGTGTATTTCAGATGGATAGGCATTCTTTAAACCTACATTAATCTTACAACTGTCCAAAGGGCTAAGATCAAAAACTCTAATAACAGCCTATGTTGGAAAGGATGTGGGGTAAAGGGAACACTCCTCTACTCCTGGTGCAAGTGCATACTTGTACAGCCACTTTGGAAATCAGTATGATAGTTTCTCAGAAAACTGGGAATCAATTTACCACAAGACCCAGCTATACTGTTCTTGGGCATATACCCAAAGGATGCTCAATCATACCACAAGGACACTTGTTCACATATGTTCATAGCAGCATTACTTGTAATAGCCAGAAACTGAAAACAGCCTAGATGCCCCTCAACCAATGAATGGACAAAGAAAATGTGGTACATTTACACAATGAAATATTAATCAGCTGTAAAAAACAATGAAATTATGAAATTTGCAGGCAAGTGGATGGAACTAGAAAAAAGTCATCCTGAGTGAGGTAACCCAAACCTCCAAAGAGTCACTGTTAAGGGGTTATTAGGTGAAAAGCAGGGGATAGCCAGGCTATGATCCACAACCCCATTGAGAAGCTAGGTAACAAGGAGGACACTAGGAGATTTGCAAGAAATTCCCTGGGAAGGAGAGGTGGATGAGATTCCCCTGGGTAACCTGGGGGCAGAGGTGTGTTTTGCGGAGGGAAGGGGATACAAGGATGACGACATGAGAGATCAGGGTTGGTCCAGTAGCGTGTCAGACAGAGAGGGTGAGTAATGGAAGAGATATCTTGATAGAAGGGGCCATTTGGTGCTTAGAGAGACCTGGTATCAGGGAAACCTTCAGGAAACCACAAGGATTACCCCAGCTAAGAGTCCTAGCCTTGGTGGAGAGGGTGCCTAAGCTGCCCTTCTCTTGTAATCAGATTGATGACTACCCTAATTGTCGTCAGAGAGGCTTCATCCGGTAACTGAAGGAGACAGATGCAGAGATCCACAGCCAAGCACTAGACTGAGCTCTGAAAGTCAAGTTGAGGAGAGGGAGGATAGATTGTGCAAAAAAGAGTGTCAACATCATGGCAGGGGAGCCCACAGAGACAGCTGACCTGAGCTAGTGGGAGCTCATGAACTCTGGACTAACAGTTAGGGAGCCTGCATGTGACTGACCTAGGCCTTCTGCATGTGGGTGACAGTTGTGTAGCTTGGTGTCTTTGCAGAGCCCCTGGCAGTGGGATCAGGACCTGTTTCTGGTGCATGAGCTCACTTTTTGGACCCTATTCTCCATACTGGGATGCCTGGCCTGACCTTGATGCAGGGGGAGGAGCTTGGTCCTGCCTCAACTTGATAAGCCATGTTTTGTTGACTTCCATAGGAGGCCTGACCCTTTCTGAACGGAGGAAGAGTGGATGACGGGGTGAATGGGAGGTGTGGGGAGGGAACAGAAGAAGAGGAGGGGGAGGGTACTATGGTTGGTATGTAAAAGTAATTTTAAAAATTAATAAAAAGAAAGACATTTAAATGACTATATTCCATGAAAATAATATCTGACTAGACATTAGTTTCTTCAAGGTGACTCATAATACTACATTAGTTCCAGGGCAGGGCTGCCAAGCCCTATGGGTAAACTTTTAGCTGTTCTTTCATTTTTATTTGCATACTCTTTAAGGATGTTTCCCACCTTAGTGGCAAAAATTGAGTATTTACAATTGAGACAAAATAGTCCACAAAGCCTGGAATGTTTACTTCTGTATTCCAAACACAAAAAGCTTGCTAACCTGTATTCTAATAAAAAGAGCATGCTTCTGCATTTTAAGAGAGGTTTTGATTTTTCTGGGAAGAGAGGCAGCTAAATTTTATAGAGTTTATCTCTTGTCCTTCTCATTTAAGAATCTGATACTAGAAAATTGATTTAGAAAAGTTTTTAACAACTTGCCATTAAAGGTGAAATTGTAAAAGCTACAAATCACCTAAAAACAGTTAAATGAGAGCACATTTTATCACTAGACTCATCTAATGAGGGGAGTTATTCAATATCTTACAAATGGCATTAAACATAATAGAGGTTTTTGCAGATGATTCTAAAACTCAAGGAGAATAGTAAGCATTGTTTACCTCATCCTATAGTCCATGATTTAAAAAAAAATATTAAACAGATTTTTAGTAAACCTAACGTAACCTAAAACCCGAAGTGAAGACAGAAAGATCAGAAATCAATATTATCCTCAGCTACATAGTAAATTCCAGGCTAGTGTGAGCTACATGAGACTCTGACTAAAGAAAAGATAGAATGTGTATAAGATTAGTAGTACTAAAAAAACCATGGTCTTGCTGGGTGTAGTGGTATAACTTGTAATCCCAGTACCTGAGAAGTAGATTAGGAGGGTAGTGATTTCAAAACCAGCCCGAGCTATATAGACCCTTCCAAAAGGGGGACATGGTTTCACAAAATATACTACAAGACCCACAGACTGGCCCAACTCTTTCTGACAAAAACAAATGGAACACATTTTATGTGGCATAAGACTTAAGACACTAGAAGACATGATTTCTCAAAGATAATATGAAATTCTCAAAGAACTAAGAAAAATACTTTTGTACTGATTGTAAGAGGAATAAGGATATTGTTAATGTTTAAATGGAGGCTACACATTGAAAGAAGAAAGAATGGAAATAATAGAATAAAGAAAAGGAAAGATGATAGATAATAGATTCTTTGAGAATTTATGTAATACAGGTTTTAGACACTAGTTTTGCAGTTGACATTAGTTAATCCATTTCAATTCATAACTTTAAGTAGGAATTAGGAGTTTGATGTTAAGATTTATTTGTTCCCTATACTTGTAAAATGTTTATTATAAGTAGCCCTTCCTTTCTTGAAATAAAATTGTTATGAATAAAACTTTTGTACTGAAATGCTTCTTAGAAAATTAGAGAAAACAGTAAAATATTTATTGTTGTATTTACTATAACTGAGAACCCACACTTAAACTAATATTTTGTAGTTTTATGTTCCTTTTTAACTCATTCAGTGGAGAATATCAAACTTTCTCCCAAGTTGTATGATAATTCTGTTCTCATATTACTCAGAATTTAGGACAAATGTGCACAAAACATAGAAATAAGTTTTGTGGTGTTAGTTTAAAAAGGCTGACAAAAGGAAAAGAATCACTTGCCCTTTCTACCACACATAATGGTCACCTCATGAATTTGTGATACAGCTTCTGGATTTTAGAAACAAAGGTGGCGTTATAATGGATTTCCCTCTGCATTATCTATCTATCTATCTATCTATCTATCTATCTATCTATCTATCTATCTATCTATCTATCTTCAATCAATCAATCTTTCATATCATCAATTTTCTTTCTTCTATTATTTCCATTCTTCCTTATTTCATCATCTAGCCAACATTTAAACATAAATAGTCTTATTTTTTAACTATCAGCATGAAAGTATTTTATTAGTTCTTTAAGAATTTCATACAATGCATTTTGGTCATATTCACCCCTCTTCTAACTCTTTTCTGATCCATCCTCTTTTCCCTACCCACCCAACTTGTGTCGTCTTAAAATAACATCAAGTCCAATTTTTTACTTGCAATGGAAAAGTCTGATTTATTTTAAAGGTCTACTTTTCCTTTTAACTTATGTGTGTGTGTGTGTGTGTGTGTGTGTGTGTGTGTGAGAGAGAGAGAGAGAGAGAGAGAGAGAGAGAGAGAGAGAGAGAGAGAGAGAGAAAGAATTGTGTAGGCCTCATGTGTGCTTGTCTAAAGGAGGTTTGAGGTCTGGAGTTTCAGTTACAGAAGATTGTAAGCTGTCCAATGCTGGTATTGGGAACTGAACTTCTCCTTTGAAAGAGCAGTATGCACTCTTAACACTCTAACCGTTTCTTGGGACCCAGAAAAATCTTATTAATAATATATTTTGGAGGGATTTTCTAAGACAAGAGTTCGCTATATAACAGTCCTGGCTTACTGAAACTTACTCTGTAGATCAGGCTGGCCTTGAACTCACAGAGACCCGCCTGTCTCTGCCTCCTGAGTGCTGGGATTAAAGACGTGCGCCACCACTACCCTGAAATAATAATATGTTTTAAGGTAAATCAGAAAACTGAAAAGATCAGTTGTATATTTATCTGTAGCATTGCTTGCTGAACTTTTAGGTAGTAACCCTCTGCCCAGGGAACAGGCAGCAAATACATACTCCTATTCTAGAGGTTACCCCTTTTTTCAGTTTCTTTTTTTGTTGCTTTGACAAAAACACTCTGACAAAAGCAACTTAAGGGAGAAGGATTTATTCTATGTCACAATTTATGCTATAGTCCTTCATGCTGGGCAAGTTATAGAGGCAGGAGCTTGCATTTGCAATGCATCTGCAAGCAAGAAAGACAGGGCAATGAATGCATGCTAGTGTTCAACTAGTTTTCGGGATCTTATACAGTCCAGAATACTGTTGCCCAAGAAGTGTTCTCACTGCCATTGGGTGTGTTTTCTTCATCACCTTTGCAGAGAACAAGTGTCTAGGGTGTGCTTGGATTAGAACATCTGTATCGCATGCCTCCTTCCAAAGTTCAGAAAACTTTGAGAAAGACAGCACACGAAGACTGTGAGAGCCAGAGGCTTGGGAAGACAGGTGAAACCATGTCTTCTGGACATGACAGAATCACAGCATAAGACCTGCACAGCATCAGTCCAGTTAGCACTGCAGCATAGATGCAGGAGGGGCATGGAAGACTACACCACTAACTGAGGAGCTACTGACAATTGATGGGTACTAGTGAAGGGTAAGTTTTCTTTAGGAATATCATCCTTGATAGGTTGAGTATGCTTCAGTGGGTGTCTATGGACAGCACAAACTGGACTCTGTGAGTTACTTAAAAAGATAAGGACATAAAATAGGGAGAGTGATGTAGAGGAAGATCTAGGAAGAGTTTGAGGGGAGGAGATGAGTGGAAAGTAAATATAATTGAATACATTGTATACATTCATGAAATTCTCAAAGAATACATTATTTTTTAAAAAATACTGTGTTTTTTTTTTTTTAAAAAATAGAACCTTCACAGGCATGCCCAGAGGTGCACAGGTGACTCTCAATTCTATGAAGCTGACAATTAGCAATAATCATCTTCTAGCTCTGTTGGTACCTTTTCTTTGCAGAAATTTTTACTTTGTTATAATCTTATTTGTCAACTCTTGCTTTAATCCTGAACTATTGACATTCTATTTGGGAAATCATTACCTGGGCATCTTTGTTGAGATATCTTCCTTATGTTTTTATGAACTTTTAAGGTTTTGGATCTTAAATTTAAAATCAAATTAATTTGGAACAGAATTTGTACAAAAGGAGGCACAAGAGCCTTGATTCTCTCATGTACATGCAGATAACTTGTGTTCCCAGCACACTGTGTTAATAAAGAATGTCCTTTCTCCAAGGGCTGTTTTTGCTACATTTATTGAGAATCAGTTTGCCAAAAGTATATTTATTTCTGTGTACTCTCTTTAGTACCATTGCATTGTTTTGTCTATGTGGAGCCTTGTTGCATATGTGTGAATTTTAACATTTCAGTTGTACACTGTTCAGTAGGTATGCTGACTTATGGATTTGTTACATAATGCCCCTGTTATGTAGAGATACAATCCTGCTATATGTAATTTATTTGTGACTTCTATTGTGAAGGGATATTTAATTAAATGAAAGGATTTTCATATGCCTATTGATATAATCATGTATTATTTTTTTAACATTTGAATCTATTTGTGAGCTACTTATATTGAACCATTCACACATTCTTGAACTGAAACCAATTTGATCAAGATGATTGATATTTTTAATGTACTTTTAAATTCTATTTAAAAGTATTTTTGTTGAGTAATAATGTATTTATGTCCCTAAGAGATATTGGAACAAGTCACTTTTTAGTTGTATTTTTTCCAAGTTTTAGTAACACAGACATATTGGCTTCATAGAATGACTTTTGATATAATTGCTTCTCTTCCTATTTTATAGATTCTTTTTAAGGAACATTGGTATTATTCATTCTTTAAAGAGCAGCAGGGAATCTATCCAGTCTTATCTTTTTTCTTTGTTGGAAAACTTCTTGCTACAGCTTCAATATCGCTACTTGGTACTGATTGATTAGTTATGCTTTTGGTTCAGTTTTATAGCATATATGTCCACCTATATATTTTCCAATATATTTACATGTAGTTCAACAAAATAGTCCCTAATGAGTTTCTGGATTTCTAATTAGTTTTTAAAACTAGTTTTACTTATTTGTCATTTTTCTCCCTTTCTTTTGATAAACTTAATAAAATGGTTCTCCTTATCCTTTTTATAATAACCACCTTTAAATTAATTTTTTTGCTGTTTTTTGTTTCTATTTCATTTATTTTTCTGTACTATTTGTTATTCCTTTTGTACTGATATGGAATTTGGTTTGGGTCTTGTCCTTATAAGTCTTTGGGATGCATTTTAAGTATTTATTTAAAATTTCTCTATTTGACTAATATAGACACTTTCATTTGATTAGAAGAATTTTATAATTTCTACCTTGACTTCTTCAATAATTCACCAGTCATGAACTACTATGTTGTCTAACCACAGCATGTATGAATAGATTATTCAGTTTCTATTGCTATTGAGTTCTGTTTTAATTCCATTGAGATTATATATATAAAATACAATAAATAATTTTATTTTAATTCAATAATAATTTCTCTGAGGCTAAATACATGGGGTATGTTAAAATGCTGATAATCAAGTGTGTATTCTGCAGCTGTTGAATGAAATATTATATAGAGGTCTCTAAGTCATCTTACTACATTTAATATGATTCTGATGTTTCTTATTTTTGGCATTGAAGATCTATCATTTTCAATGGGTGTATTTGAAGTGGGGTATTTAAGTTACCTGCCATTATTTTAATGAGACCTTATGACTAGTTGTGGATATATAAAATTACAGATATCAGCACTGGGCACATCTACATTTATAGTGGTTGTATCTTCTTTTTATGGTGTGGAGTCCAAATTCAGATCCTTGCCCATGCCAGGCAAGCATTTTACAACTTCCCAACCCTTAGTTATATCTTCTTCATGAATTCTTCTGTTGTTCAGTGTATAATGACATGTTTTTGTGTCTTAAAGTCTATTTTGCTGGTTATGATTATGACTACTCTTGCTTGATTACATTTGCTTGGATTATCATTTTCCATATTTTCTCTCAATCTGTTTCTGTGCAGAGATATTATTTTCTTGTAAACATCATACTTCTAGAATGTCTTAGCTCAAGTAGATTCTCTGTGTCTTTTAGTTGGAGAATTAAGATTATCATACTCATTGTAATAACTGGGTAATAACTATAATTTTATTCTTCTTGTTTCAAATATTCTGAGTTTTATGTTTTATGCTTTGTTGTACTGGTAATGTTTGATTCCTTTTTTTTTCTCATTTGCATGTCTACTCTTATAATGGGATACTTTCGTTCAGGAACAATCATGCTAGTCCTATGTTTCTTCCTCTTCTGAGCAGAGGTTTCCTTAAACACCTCCTTAATGGTCATCTAGTGGTCCTGCACTCCCACAATTTATGTTTCTCTGAGATCATATTTCTCCTTTTATTCTGGAGGGTAATTTTGCTGTGTATACTAATCTCGATGGAAAGTTGTTTTCTTTGGGAATTTGAAAGGCATCATCAGTGCCCTTCTGTCCTTGAAAGTTTCACATGAAGTGACAATCAACTGTCTGGACCTGGTGGGTGGATTCAAAGAAGGGTGGAGGAGGAAGGCACAGGACACGATGCTCCTGGGAAGATGCTCCTTGGAACTGGGTTGCAGCCAAAAGAGCCTTAGGGCAATCAGACTGCAGCCACCAGGAGGACCCCTCTGTCCCTAAAGCCCACCAGAGATTCCAGCACAGAAAAGCCTCAGATTAGGTCCTCCGGTAGTCCTGGAGAGTGTTAGAGGTTGATTGAGTCCCACACCCTGTGTGACCCCCTACGGGACGGAAGCACCCCTGTATTTAAAAAGAGCTGAGAAGAAAGAAGTGTTTAGTCGCCAGCTGGAGACTAACGGATGCTCAGCTGCACTACATCCAGCATGCCCGGGATGATCTGCAAGAACTCGGACCTGGAGTTTGACTCGCTGAAGCCCTGCTTCTATCCGGAAGAAGATGACGTCTACTTTGGCGGTCGCAACTCCACGCCTCCGGGGGAGGACATCTGGAAGAAGTTTGAACTGTTGCCTACGCCTCGGTTGTCACCCAGCCGCGCTTTAGCGGAGCACAGCCAGGAGCCGGTGAACTGGGCTACCGAGATGCTGCTGCCTGAGGCCGACCTATGGGGTAACCCAGCTGAGGAGGATGTTTTTGGCCTGGGAGGACTCTGTGGCCTCAGCAACAACCCGGTCATCCTTCAGGACTGCATGTGGAGTGGTTTCTCCGCCCGGGGGAAGCTGGAGAGTGCGGTAAGCAAGAAGCTGCCAAACGGCTCTGGGTCCCTGCCCGCCGGCCGCAGCACCTCGGCCCCTAGAGCGACTGCTGCAGCCAGCTCTGCGGGCCACGCGCGCAGCGGAACAGCAAGTGTGGGGCGTGGGAAAGCCGCCTGGCTCACAGAGCTCGCCCACATGGACTCAGAGTGCATGGACCCCGCTGTGGTCTTCTTCCCAGCGAACAAGCGCCAGTGGGTGCCGGTATCGGCCATCCCCGCCAGTGCTGGCGCTGCCGGCACTGCAGTCAGCCGTGGTAACCACCAGGCCTCCAGCACCCCCAGAGAGAACATCCTGAGCAACTCAGGTACTGAGAAAGAAGATGAAGAGGAAATCGATGTGGTCACGGTGGAGGAAACCCAGTCCGCCAACACTGTCTCCAGGCTCCCCACCGCGGCGCGTCCTGGGAACGCAGCTCTGGGCCCCGGGCGCGCGCAGTCCAGCGAGTTGATCCTCAAGCGCAGAGTCCTCATTCATGAGCAGCACAACTACGCTGCGCCACCGTTGCCCTATGTGCACAGCGAGGACGCGCCGCCGCACAAGAAGCTCAAGAGCCAGGCTTCACTACGGCCCCTCAAGTGCATCCTCCCACTGAAGCCTACAAGACTGGCTCCCCGTAACTCAGAGTTGCAGGACATTGAGCGTCGCCTCAACCACAATATGATGGAGCGCCAACGCCGTGACAGTATGCGCTCCAGCTTCCTGATCCTCAGGGACCTTGTGCCTGAGCTGGTGCACAATGAGAAGGCAGCCAAAGTGGTCATTCTGAAAAAGGCCACCGAGTACATTCGCACCCTGCAGGCTGATGAGTGCAAGCTCCTGATGGAAAGGGAGAGACTGCGCGCAAGACAACAGCAGTTGCTGAGGAAAATCAAATACCCTGAGACATACTAAATGTTTCTGAAATGGACAGTTACTGCTACTTTGCACATGTTGACTTGAAAAAAAAGAATGTTGGTTTACCTTCATATTGGTCCCTTGTCAAGTTTTGAGCTGGATAGGGGCAAGTCATGGAGTTCTAGTGGGGCCTTGGAAAGTCTAGGAATAGGATGCTAGGTGACTTCTTTCTTTCCTTCAACCTCAGTGATGGTCATGAAGGTTCAGGATAGTTGGGAACCTTGGAAGGCTGTTGAAGTCATGTTTACTCCAAGTTTCCAGAGTCACTTCTTTTACAGGAGTCATTACATTCCAATAGATGCCACAGAAAGGGCATCCTCTTTGGATGTCCCTGGGGGAATATTTCTGTAAATTCCATCGACTCGTCCACCAAGAGGTCAGTATTACACTGGAAGTTCACACCTTAGTATCGTAATAACACCTCAATGTTTGAGGAGCATGTTTTGTATACAGATATATTGTCAATCTCTGTTACGTACTGTACTAATTCTTACACTGTCTGTGGTGTATTTTAGTATGATGCTGATACGTAACTAAATTTGATATTTATGTTTACATATGAAAATGAAGAGTGAAGGTTTTTAGGAGATAAGACTTTATCACTTTTTCGAATTAAGAAACTTTTTAAAGAAGTTATATATGTATATGTATATTCCCTTTTCTCCAAGTCTTTCTGTAAGTGTATTTGTTCATGTGTGATGCGTACAATTGAGTGAATGCAAAGTTGTGTGCTTAATTTCTACAAAATATGTGCCCTTTGAAATACCTCATGTTGTTATGAAATAAATAGCAATTGAATGATTTTTGAAAGAAATTTCCTGGTGAGAGAAATTCTTTTTCAACTAATTAGCTTGCCCTTAAATGTGCTTTGGCACTTCTGCTTCACAGATTTTAATATTCTTTCTCTGATCTGCACTTGTGGGTATTTAGTCATAACATGCTATAAAGAGGTTCTCTCTTGGTCAGATTCAATAAGAAATAAAGACTTGCATATTCATGACTTTCATAAAATATGGGGAAATTTCTGCTGTATTCCACTGAATAGGTGTAATATACTCTTTGCCTTTAGCTTGCCTTCCTCGGGCATCTCAGTGAGCCAGATGTTTGGTCTTATAATGGTCTTACAAAGATCTTATGTCTCAGAGATCTGTTTTCTTGTGATTCTTTTTTCACTGTTCTTATGTGAAAAAATGATCACATAATCATGTTCAAGTTCAGATATCCTTTTTATTCCTACTTAATTCAGCCTATTCAGGCTTTCAAAATTTTTAATGTATATTAACTAAACCAAATAATAGATTCATTATATCATTTTCGTGTATGTACACAAAGTACAATATTAATATTTAACATCCATCACCCTCCTGGTCCTTTCCCCATATAGTAGTGAACAATATATATTTCTGTTTTTTACAATCTTGGTTCTACATATGACAAAAAACATGATGCTTATCTGAAGTGTCTCATTTGTTTAGCATTGCAATATCCATTTTCATACCAATGATAGAATTTCATTCAATGTATGGTTGAATATACTTCATTGTATATGTGCATTTATCTTTTTATTTGGGGGGGGTTGAGATAGCCTGTCTCTGTAGCTTTGGAGCCTGTTCTGGAACTAGCTTTTGTAGACCAGGTTTGCCTTGAAACACCTGCCCCTGCCTCCTGGGTGCTAGGATTAAAGGCATGCACCACCACTGCCCAGCAATGCATTTATCTTTTTAAATTTCATATAGATGATTTTATCTCTTTTATATGCTTTTCTATGGTGTTATTTTTCATGTCAGGATTTATTTTTGGTTTTTATATTTATCATTTGAGAATTTCATACATGAATATACTATTACACATTCTTTATCCATTTACTTATTGATGTTTAGATAGGGCAATTCCATGACTTGGCTTTTGTGAACAGTGCAACAATGAACATGATGGGGATTCAGGTATATGTTCTTTATGGAAAGTTTGGTTCTTTTGAGCACACATACACACATGTTATGGGACTATAACATGTAGTTCTGCCATTAGCTTTTAAGAAAACTCCATTTTGATTTCCATAGCCTATGAACTAATTTGCCTTACTGTTGAAAGTGTAATCAGCATTCCATATTTACTATAACCTCAGAAACATTTGCTACTTATTATTATTATTATTGTTTTTTTCGAGACAGGGTTTCTCTGTGGTTTTGGAGCCTGTCCTGGAACTAGCTCTTGTAGTAGACCAGGCTGGTCTTGAACTCACTTATTATTTTGTTAATAATGTGCTAACTAAAGTGAGGTAGAATCTCAATGTTGTTTTGATTTTAATGTCTGTAATGAGTACGGATTTATGGCCTTCTCTACTCCTTGGTTCAAATTTGGTAGGTTCGTTGTTCCTAAAATATTATATATATTGATATATATATATATTGATTTCCCAATTTATTAGAACATAACTTTTCAAAAATATTCTTTAAAAGTGATCTGGATTTTATAAGTATCTGTTTTAATGTATCTTATTTCTAATTTTGTCAACTTGGGTCTTCTCTGTCTTCATTTTGGTTAGTTTGACTAAGAGTTTGACAATCAGCAGTATTCTGAGTATATGAGGCCTCAAAGGCTGCCCCTACAGTGATACACTTCCTTCAACAAGGCCACACCTCCTAACAGTGCCACTCCCTATGAGATTATGGGGGCCAATTACATTTAAACTACTACACTCCCTAAGTTTGCTTTAGCCACTATATTTATCCCAACAATAGAAGGCAAACTAGATCAAGTAAAGCTAACAGGAGTATCCTAACTGGCAGAGCAAATAATAGGTGATATTATCATATCATGTGGTTACAAATATTTAACAAAAGTAAACTGAGGAAGCCCCGCTGAAGCATCCAAATGCAATTCCTGGTGCCATGTCTTGAGTTGAGCATAGGGTCCCTTCTCTCTTAGCTGAGGCTTCCAAGCAAAATAGCAGATAGCAGCAGATAGATAACATCAGCAAATCAAATGCAATCATCCTGCAGGAATGGATTGGGGTGTAGGAGGAGGCTGCTAGTTAGTTCCCGGCCACTTAGCCCCGAAATAATCACACAGAGAAAATATATTATTTAAATCACTGCTTGGACCATTAGCTCTAGCTTCTTATTGGCTAAGTCTTACATCTTAATTTAACCCATCTCCATTAATCTGTGCATCACCACGAGGTCGTGGCCTACCAGCAAAGTCTGCCTCTGGCGCAACTCCATAACTTCTCTCTAACTTCTCCTCCTTTCTCCCAGAATTCCGTTTAGTTTTCCCTGCCTAGCTCTGTTCCCCTATAGCTCTGCTATAGGCCCAAATCAGTTCTTTTATTAACCAATGACATTCACAGCATACAGAGGGGAATCCCACATCACTGGGGAAGACTTACTGAAACAGTCACGCTAGCGTTATCAATTGAGAGTTTCAGGCAGAGCAGAGCATTCTCTCTATGGATAACCTTCTGATTTTCCGTCCTACTTTAGGTATTCTTATGAAATAAAAATAGTAATCTCTACTGGCAATAGTTTACCTTCTAATTATTCTTAGGGAGAACAACGTTTTTAATACCTGTAACAGCTTGCTGGTTTTTTTTTTACCCCTGTTAATGACTTAGGGGACAAGCCTGCCCCCAAAACAGGAAGTTTTGGAAGACATGTGATATGAACAAGTGTCTGGATGATTAATATATGGAGCCCCTACTGCTCTGTTTCTTTATGTCCTCTACATATCTGTCCTCTACCTATCTGTTTCATTATGTACAGAAGGATTATTTTTTAATGAAATAGGGTGCACCAACAATAAATAAATGAATATATATTTAAAATCATTATGCATTGATGCAACTACTCCTGTTTGTTTTTGTTTTTCATTTGCTTGGTATATCATTATCAGTTCCTTGACTTTAAGTCTGTGTGCACCATTGTTAGTAGCTGTGGGTTTTTTTTTTTTTTGTAGGCAATGAACAGTTAAATTTTGTTTTTAAATCCAATCAGCTAGAGCCAGGCGGTGGTGGTGCATGACTTTAATCCCAGCACTTGGGAGGCAGAGGCAGGCTGATCTCTGTGAGTTCGAGGCCAGCCTGGTCTATAAGAGCTAGTTCCAGGACAGGCTCCAAAGGTACAGAGAAACACTGTCTTAAAAAAACCAAAACCAAAAAAAAAAAAATCCAATCAGCTAACCCGCATCTTTTAATTAGAGAGTAAAGTCATCTTATACTTAGCATTATTTTTGAGATATATTCCTGATTTCTTTAATTTTGTTCTTCATTTTCCGATTGATTCAAATATTGTTCACTCTTTATTCTACCCTGTTAATCTTAGTGATATAATTAATAATTTAGTGAGTTATATATAACTGTCTCTTTCCTAGTTCTTTTTTTTTGTCCCATTTGTTCATAACTACCTTTCCTTATTGTCTGTATAGTGATATATTAGGTAGCAAGTAGATAAACACAATGGGAACAAGAGTACTAAGTGTCTGAAAAATAGGGGACCGGTGATGTTGTACAGTTTTGTACCCAGAAACTTGCTTATACTACTGTAGGCAAAAAGAAGGCATAGTTGTCATAGTGCTCATTTAATGGCACTTTTTTTTTTTGATTTTTGAGACACGGTTTCTCCGTAGCTTTTGGTTCCTGTCCTGGAACTAGCTCTTGTAGACCAGGCTGGCCTCGAATTCACAGAGATCTGCCTGCCTCTGCCTCCCGAGTGCTGGGATTAAAGGCGTGCGCCACCACCACCCGGCTTTAATGGCACTTTAAAATTTTAGAAACTTTAACAACAACAACAAAAAAATAGCTTCAGGTGGTTCTGGCCCACTGGCTGCTGGTTGAAAATGAATTTTGAGTCATTAACATCTTACTGTCATTGCCAGTTCGGTTCCACCCCTCCCCATTCTCTAGGGTTTTCTTCACATAAAAGCATCTCTCTCTCTCTCTCTCTCTCTCTCTCTCTCTCTCTCTCTCTCTCTCTCTCTCTCCCTCTCTCTCTCTCTCTCTCTCTCTCTCTCTCTCTCTCACACACACACACACACACACACATACACACACACACACACACACACACACACACACACACACACACAAGTCAGGAGAGCTGGAAATCATCATTACTGAGGGGAAGAAATGGAAAGAACTTAGATGGAGATCCTCTAAAGTGAACTAAAGATAACTGCTTGTTACAACTTGGGGGCTGATTCTGTTTTGCAATGCCAACTCTTACTGACAGTGCATTTCCTCCTTTAGTAAAACTTGTTTCATGCTTTGCTGTTCCTGTGTCTTGTTTTACTTCTTTGCTATGAAATCAGGAGAGCTCTCTGGTAAGATGTCTTTACTTATCTTCTGCAGTGCTGCTTTAATGTTCCTGAATTGCTTTGACTCATGATGTTCTCAAAGGCTTATCTTATTTTGATTTCTCTACTATTTTTAAAGATAACCTTGTTGAATATAGTAACTTTTGTTTACAGTTTATTCTCTGGGTAAGAAACAAATTATAATAATGTTTTCTGTCTTTGGGGATCACCATTGAGATATCTAATGTTATTTTGATTTTATCTTTGTAAGTGAATGATATGGCTATAGAGGAAAGACATTATGCCTGAAAACTTAGCACAATGTCTTTATTCTGTAGCCCTAATATTTCAACTCTAATGTGATGTGAAGAGCCTCTTTAATTATCATGTCTATTTCTTGTCTTACATCCCTTCTGGAAGTGTATGTCTGTATCTTTGCTTTGGTTTGTGATGGAGAAAGGTCTTTGGTTAATTAATAAAGAAACTGCTTGGCCCTGATAGGTTAGAACATAGGTGGGTGGAGTAAACAGAACAGAATGCTGGGAGGAAGAGGAAGTGAGCTCAGATGCCATGCCACTGCTCCCCAGGGCAGAGGCGATGAAGCAAGCTGCCAGGTCAGACATGCTGAATCTTTCCCAGTAAGACTGGTGCTACACAGATTACTAAATATGGGTTAGGCAAGATAAGTCACCACCTCGTGGTGCTACACACATTAATAGAAATGGGCCAAGCAGTGTTTATATGAATACAGTTTGTGTGTCATTATTTTGGGGCATATGCTAGCCAGATGGCTGGGAGCTGGGTGGCTGGGAGCTGGGTGGCAGGAATGCAGCCTGCAGCTTCCATCAGGTTTGGGAAGTGTGCTATAACTCCAGTGAACAGATTGTGTATGCCATTAAAACACATCTTAGCTCCTACCACTCCATGGATACTTAGCTTTTGTGTCTTCATCATTAAAAGTAGTTTCCATGATTGCTTTGGTTTTGCTTTTTATTACTGTTTGAATGTTATATTTTCTTGGTATCCTCTATTATAATTTTTCCTCTGTTTCATCTAATGTATTGATTTTTCACTGCATTTTTTTATTTGACTTATTGAGGAGTTTCATTTCCAGTATTTTTTTTCAAAATCTGTTTCCTTGATAAAACTCTCATTCATATTGCTAACTTTTTCTATACACTCCGAATTGGTTTTTCTTACATATTTTTTTCTGAATTTTTAAATTCCCTTTGAAGTCATTGCTCATCTAATTTTTGAAATAAACCTTAAGAAAAGAAAAAGTAAAATTAAGAGGAGGAGGAGAATGTGAGGAAGAGGGAGGAAAAACAGTATGAAATAAAAAAGGTTCTATTAAATATAGAAACATGCAAAACAAATGCTAGGTGAAGATAAGCACACTACCAAAGAGTAAAATAAGGGAGAAATTCAGTTACGAAATTTCAAAACAAAGATCCAGTTTCATTTTATTTTTGTTAATTTTCTACATTTTGCTTGCTCTCTCTCTCTCTCTGTGTGTGTGTGGGGGGGGTGTGTGTGTATGTGTGTACATATATGGATGTGTACCTGGTGTGTATATGCCATAGCACATATAGCACATGTCTGGAGCTCAGAGGACAAGTTTTGGGAGTCAGTTCTTTCCTTTTCCCATGTGTTCTGGAGATTCAGCTCAGGTCTATAGGTGCTACGGCAAGTGCTTTTACCAGCTGAGCTTATCTTTCAGACCTGTTTGTCTGTTTTTTAACGACAAAGAATTTGAGAATTTTACTCTTAGGTCTTCTCCTATTTGAGTGTGCCCGGTGAAGAAGTAGTGTATTCTGTTGGAATCTCTTGTCATTCCTGATGTTCAACTTGGTTCTGTGTGCTAGCTGAGTCATATGCCACTAAAAGATCAATTTTCTAGTGCAGGTCTATATTTACATTTTTTTATATCTCTGTGCTGGAGATTCTTCTGGCTGCCATGAACTTTTTAACCTGTAAACCAAGTGGGCCTGCATTCATTCTAAAATTCCCCAGTTTTGCGTTCAGTGGTGATTCATATCCAAATTGTAAAGTGTGTTGGAAAGTGGATGAAATAAACATTTGATGAAGAAATCCAATGATTCATTGGAGTTAGGCTCAGTGTTCAAACTTCCACCTTGCAACAAAACACACATAGCAGTAATGCAACTTCAGCACCCAATCAGCTCACTGGCCATGTGCTTACAACATTCAGTTTCCACATTCATTCTCAGGCTTTCTCTTTGCCATGGAAAGTGGGCCAGAAACCACATGCCTTTCACAGCCTGAATTGCTTGCTACCTGAAATCCTCAATGTGGCTACTATCATTTTCCATGACTGTGCCATGTGTTGACTTCCACTCAGACAGTGTGGCAGGACATCCACAAGTTCCCTGTGTTGTTGTGACTGTTTCTTTTTCTCAAGTCCCTACAGTACCTCCTTCTAAAAAGTTGAGCCTCCTCTTAAAGTGGTAACCGGCCATAACACTTGAAGATATGAGAAGCAACAAAATAACCATCTTCTCCAGGGTTGATCGACTACTCAGGGGGAGTCATTGTTCTACCAAATCTTTCTACTGCAGTTAAGGGTTGTAGGAACAATAGGTTCTCACCTATGGTGGAACTTGGCTAGGAATGTCAGTCTGTCTTCCCCAGAAGTGAAGATGCCAGGTGTTTATTATTTTTCTGAATGTGTCTTTTCTTTTGCCTCATGCTTTTTAACCCATTTTGGCATCCATTTTCATGGGCCAGCCTTGACAAAAATACCTCTTGCCAGGGTAGAGGCATGTGGATTTAGAAATATAGTAAAGAATATGAAGACACAAATGAAAGTAATAAAATGGAGAAACATAGACTAATATAAGGAGGGAATTGCGGTGGGTACTGAAATTCACCCATGATTAATTTCCAATTGCTTAAAATACCCCTGACCCCAAAAGGTAGGAGTAAGACAAAAATCTATTAACATGATACAAGGAAAATGAACATATCAGTTGAAGGTTGCAGGTACTTCTGCAGTTAAACATTCTGTTGCTAGAACAAAACAAGTCATGCTCACATGCAAGACCAAAACATTCTATAGACAAACCACTCCCTGGGCGAATACAAAGTTATCGCCTTAAGGGAACTGGAACTTAGTTGGATCCTTAGACTTTTGTTTGAGGTGAGAACAGATCTACTTCTGTATCCCTGCGGTACAAGGTCTGGTTATTAGCCACACCTGTTGACAATAACCTTGAGAGAGCAAAAGTCTCCTTTCCTAGGTGGGACCTTTGAGGTAGAAGGACAATAACTTTGAAGGAACTAGAGGTAAGTTTCAACTCTCTGATTTTTGGTCAGCATGGAAACAGGCTCACATTTCCTGGCATCTGCAATCCATTCCATGTTTTCAGATGCTTCTCTTTGATTGTTCACTGTAGAGTAAAGTTTGTCCTTTGCTATGCCATTTCCTGTCTTCCAGAGTGACACAGAAGTTTGAATCATCATCTTACCCACAAAGCATCTGATTCAGTTCATTCACAGTTTCTTTTGCCAAAATTTGTCATTTCAGTCTAAAGATCATATACATGTTTTGTTAGTTTTATTCTTTATGCATTTTATTTTATTTTGAAAAATTTATGAATAATTTTGCGTTATATGAGGTGTTGTATTTCATGCTCTTCTAGTACTCATGCACACTTAATAAATCTAAAGTATTTTTCTTTCAATTTTGGGATGGCTGTATTATTAATTATGCCATCTGAAAATATGTCTGTATTGGTTTCATCCCAACTTGTATTCATCTCATTTATTTTTCTTGCCTTATTCCATTGACTAAATCATAGAATAATGTCTTGGAGAAATGTGTTAAATGTGACCACACTTGCCTTGTTCAACTTATCACAATTAACTATGTTAATTATAGGAAAATTATAGGCATGTTTTGCTCCTAAGGAAATTTTCTTATGTAAAAATGTGCTAAAAGTTTTAAATTTTATGCTCAAAATTACATAGACATTTTACTTTATATGTTTGGTACATATATTTTGCTTTTCTTTCTTTTGTAGTGTTGTGAATTACTTATAATTAAAATTATCTTTAAATTTATTGATATTGTTGTTAAGTATACCACTATGTACCTTTTTTTACAGGCTATTATAGTACTTAAAATAAAGACATTTAACTTTTGGTATTTTTTACTACTGTGTAGAAAACTCACCTCCATCTAACTTTCCCTTTGCATCATGATTTTAAAATATACTTATCTTAATTACTTGGTCTATAAGTGGAGTACTCTGTAAGATGTTATAACTCGTGCTTCATCCTCAAAGTAAGATTGAAACAATTCATGAGGAAAAGCTTAATCTATTATACTTACATTTTTTACCCATTCTAATATACTCTCTTCTTTGCAGTTTTAAAATTTATTCCATTATATGTCTTTTCTTTTTGGATTAGTTTCTTTTAATATTAATTAATTAATATTTTATGTATATGAGTGTTCTATTTGCATATATACCTGAATGCCAGAAGAGGGCACCAGATCACATTACAGATCATAGCTGGGAATTGAACTCAGTACCTCTGGAAGAGCAGCCAGTGCTCTTAACTTCTCAACTATCTCTCCAGTTTGGAATAAATTTCTTTTTTAATTATTTATTTTATGTTTTTTAAAAAGAAAACAAACTATCTTCTTTCGTTTTACATACCAATCCCAGTATTCACTTTCTCCTTCCCTCCAATTCCCTCTACCTTCTCCCCACCCCACCCCCATCCACTCCTCAGAGAGGGTAAGGCACATTGCTTTGAAGAAGGTCTAAGGCCTTCCCTACTATATCTAGGATGAACAAGGTATCCATCCAAAGAGAATAGGTTCCCAAAAAGACAGTACAAGCAGTAGGGATAAATCCTGGTGTCTGCTTCAGCCATACAACCTTCACCCACATTCGGAGCGTCTAGTTTGGTCTTATGCTGGTTCCTTCCCTGTCTGGCTGGAGTTGGTGAGCTCCCATTAGCTCAGGTAAACTGTTTAGTGGGTGTCCCCATCATGGTGTTGACCAACTCTTTGCTCATATTCTCACTCCTCCCACTCTTAACCTAGACTTTGGAGATTCAGCCCAGTGCTCTGCTGTCGGTCTCTGCTCCTGTCTCCAGGATTTCTGAATGAAGGTTCTTTAGAGACAATTAAGATAGTCATCAAACTACAGGGCAAGGCCAGCATGGGCATCCTCTCCACTATTGCATAGGGTTTTGCATAGAAATCCTTGTGGGTTCCTGGGAATTTTTCTAGTGCCAGGTTTTTTGTTAGCCCCATAATGGATCCCTCAATTAAAATATCTCTTTCCTCATTCTCTGTCTCTGTCCTTCCCCCCATCTTGACTATCCTGTTCCCTCAAGTTCTCCAAGTGAGGGGCGGGGGAAGGGGTAGGGCATCTTTCCTTCACCCATGCCACCATATGACAGATGAGGGGCAGGGTCAGATCTCCCACGCTCAAGTTCTTGGGGGCTCATTCACCTGGGAAATATATGTTC
This sequence comes from Microtus pennsylvanicus, assembly GCF_037038515.1. Taxonomy (NCBI): domain Eukaryota; kingdom Metazoa; phylum Chordata; class Mammalia; order Rodentia; family Cricetidae; genus Microtus; species Microtus pennsylvanicus. The sequence continues at coordinate 130,748,472 of NC_134601.1, read as the reverse complement.
TTGAGAGTTGACAATTGAAAGTCTCTCTCTCTCTCTCTCTCTCTCTCTCTCTCTCTCTCTCTCTCTCTCTCTGTGTGTGTGTGTGTGTGTCTGTGTCTGTGTGTGTGTGTCTATCACCCCCCCCCCCCCCGCATATTTAGGAAACACTGAAGAGATACTTGGTACTTAACTGCATTGACATTCCTTGGGATTCTAGTTCCTTAGGCAAAACATCTTTATTCTTTTTCTTTTCAGAAAATTATTTTTCTGCGAAGTCTAGGAACTTCTAGTTGTAAGAGGGATCATCTGGAAGTAATGAGTCTATGTCTTGGGTCAGAATTCTGAGGAGCATGATAATACTCAGAATGAAAATCTTAAGCATATAATAGGTCCTCAGTATGAGAATCTCTAAGAGTAACATAGGTCTCTAAGGTATTTTAAAGAAATAATTTCCTGGGGCTGGAGAGATGGCTCAGTGGTTAAGAGCATTGCCTGCTCTTCCAAAGGTCCTGAGTTCAATTCCCAGCAACCACATGGTGGCTCACAACCATCTGTAAAGAGGTCTGGCGCCCTCTTCTGGCCTTCAGGCATACAGACAGAATATTGTATACATAATAAATAAATACATTAAAAAAAAAAGAAATAATTTCCTTTTTTTCATGAATAACATGAAGTAAAAGATGCACATACATGGTTGGGGAAATATAAATATTTCCAGAAAGCAATATGTAATACATATGAAAATAAAAATAACCTTTATATAAGGAGTGGTTCTACCATTATTATAGATCAGAGATAATCAGAAATTCAGTCAATGAATTGATTATGAGGGCATGTATTAAATTTTGTATACAAATTAGGGAAGTAGATAGCTCCATTGTTAAAGTGTTTGCTTTGCAAGCATGAGAACTCATGTTTAATCACTAAAACCCATGATTTGTTTTTGAATTCAGGAGGATTGTCACATACTTATAACCACAACACTGAGGAGGCAGAAATAAGCAGATCCCTGGAGCCTCACTGTCTAGCAGCCCAGGCTACTAGGCAAGCTCAAGCCAGTGAAAGATCCTATCTCAGCAAAAGGTAAATGAACACATCTTGTTTGCAAGGCATAAATAAATCAGACTGGAACTGAGCTAGAAGCTTCATTCTTCTTGGCTAGATTTAATAGCGCTGGAATGGCACAATGTAGGCTACTGGGAGAGAAAATTATTCCAGACTTATTCATTTGTGAACACAGTCACACAAGATGGACCCACTGGTACAATAGTGGAATAGCTGTTTCTGAGGTAAACAGCTTCTTTCTTGTGGGAAGTGTTCTTTGTGGGGCCCAACAGCTCATTCACAGGGGTCACCTAAGACCATCAGAAAACACAGATATTTACATTATGATTCATAACAGTAACAAAATTATAATTATGAAGTACCAAAAAAAATAATTTTATGATTGGGGTGGTCATCACAACACAAGGAGCTGTATTAAAGGATTGCAGCATTAGGAAGGCTGAGAACCATTGCCCTAAAGAATTCGTGCCAGGTACTTTAAATCTGGTTAAAACCCCAAGGCTGGGAAAGTCATAGACTATAAAGGGTAAATTAGCACCGTTGCTTTGTTATATGGACCTGTTGTCACGCTGCTGTCTATTCATGGTTGTACCCATAGATCGGTGCTTCCCTTTGCTTTGGTCAGAGAAGCTTCTGTTTGCATTGGGTGACAGTGGCAGAGATTTATAACTCTCAAAGTAATGAAGAGAAGTTGCAGCTGAATTCTCAGCCTTAAATATGACATCTATTTGACCATATATCAAAGTACTAAAGTTAAGTTTGTGTTGAGATGTCTTATTTAGGGAAGAGTACTCTCCAAAGCTCAGGGAATATCAAGAAAGAATAAATAGGCAGAAGTTGGAAAAGAGTTCTTTGAAAAGATGTCTACTGAACATGACTTATCTTTGCATCTGTGAACTCACAAGACCTGCACAAGACTGGATCTGTCAACATTCTATCATCGATGGAACAGCTATAGGCAGTTAATGGTAGATGATGTGTGTGTGTGTGTGTGTGTGTGTATGTGTGTGTGTGTGTGTATGTATGTGTGTGTGTGTATGTGTGTGTGTGTATGTGTGTGTGTGATATTCATATGTGGGGTAACCACTAGGAAGTTGCCTTTCTTTGAGTGAATAATGTTTTATTATTTGTCCCATTCATGCTCATGCAAGCAACCTCAGTTAAGTACACAGAGCTGCAAATAAGTGGGGGGGGGGAATCGATGAACATAGGAGAAGACTTTTGGGGAAAAAGAAAGATTTTGGTGTGATGGGGAGGAAGATAGAAGAAAGCATTTGATATAAGGGAAAAGGAGATATAAGAGGAGATATAGAGATAATATTGATAAAAGAACAATATCTATGAAACCGTGCAAGAATAAATTGTTTTATATTTTTAGTAACTTGTATTGAGTTTGTTCTTTGACAATTTCATGCTTTTTGATTATTAACCCCCTCATTTCCCTCTTAGCTCTATCAATTCCCCATCTTCCTTGAAGTCCTTTTCCTACATTCATAACTTTGGTGTTGATGGTAGTGGGGGTTTTATTTTAATTTTGAGACCCACTGAGTGTAACCAGGATCATCTGAGGGACCAGCGGTTTGAAAAACTATCTGTTGGAGCCTGGTATGCTTCTCAGTGGATACAGCTAAAGACAGTGGTTACTCTCTCCATTAGTAGCCAATAGTTAACTCCCCTCCAATCTATGATTAATTGTCTCATGTAGACCCATAGCAGGCATCCATGGCTGCTGCAAGATCAGGACTGGGTTGACTGTGGCATATCCTAAGATAATATTTCATAGCCCTTTTCCCTATCTTATGATACTTATATTGAAATAATAAATGTTTTTATAGGCAGATAGCATCTGATAGATGGCACCAGAGATTATTCTCTGAATTCCACACTTGTAAGAATATGCACGAACATATTATACACATCTCTAATAATAGGGTGATGATGATAAATCACTATTCTAATGTCTGTCTAGATATGTAACATTTCAGATTGTTGAATGAAATGTGAATGTTTAAAATACAATGTTTTAAGCCACAGTAGTGGAAACATTTTACAATTCCAATTTCATAGAAAATTTAAAAATGTATTCATGTTCTCAGTATATATATATATATATATATATATATATATATATATATATATATATATATAATAGATTTCTATACTTGCTGCTCTCAGTCTCTCACTTGCCATGCCACGCAGTTCCCTGACTGGAACCCGCTGGCCCTAGTGGCCCAGGCCACTAGGGGCTCCCTGCCTGGGACTGGCTGCCTTTGTGACCCAACATGGTCTTTTGCCTGCTGCCCACTGCCACCATGTGGGGACCTGCAGCATTTTACTTAAACCATTACAGTGTCCACTTCTCCATTCAGTGATGGGACCCAATCTGGCACAGACCCATTCAGGCCCTGTGCTTGCTGCTTCAGTTTCTGTGAGTTCATATGACCTTGGCTCAGTTAATTTAGAGGACCTTGTTCTCCCGGTGTCCTCCATCCCCTGTGGGTCTTACATTCTTTTTGCCTCCTCTTTCACAGGGTTCCCTGAGCTCTGAGGGGAGGGATTTGATCGAGACATCCTATTTAGGACTGAGTGTTTCAAGGTCTCCCACTCTCTGCACATTGCCTAGCTATGGGTTTCTGTATTTGTTCCCATTGACTGCAGGAGGAAGCTTCTCTGATGATGGCTGAGTGAGGCACTGATCTGATTCTCTTGGCACCAGGGCCAGCAGGTTTCCAGGAAGTGCCTGTAGGATCCAGTGGCTGAGACCATGAGTTCATTTTTAAATAATGTCTTTTCACATGCAATTCAGTCAAAATACAGCTACACTGAATTTGTGCAATGTTATTATACAATAGATAGAAATTTGGAATATGACACACAAAAGACAGAGAGAAGTATGCTATGTGAAAATGATGTCAAATGTTGGAATTAAACATCTCTAACTTAGAACCACCAGTTTTTCTTAAAATAACTAGAATCTAAAGTGAATTCATAAAATAGATTGTTCCCCGGAGTCTGCAGAAGAAAGCTACTGTTCTAACACCCTGCTTTTGGACACCTGTCTTACAGATCTTGAGCTACGAAATCACCATTATTTTACACACTGTAGTTTCTGGGAATTTGTTGCTGCCTTCCTGGGAAATGAATACAAATATTGAATTTTCCCAGCTTGGGTCACTGAAATTTCCTTTGGGTTGACCTCATTTTTCCAGCAATATCTTAATTTTGCAGTTAACTTTTGTTTCTTTGAACCTAAACTGAAAACCAATACCTTCTATAAGGAGCCCTGTTCTTTTCTGTTGGAGAACAATATTTCAAAATGAAATGTTACTGGCAAAATAGGTCTGGCCTAGCATAGATAAGACCTGGGGTTCTATTCTGTATAAAACAAGAAACTCGGAACTAGAGCTATGGCTCAGTGGTTAAGAGCATTTCGTGTTCTTGCAGATGATTCAAATTTGGTTCCTAGCAGCACCCACACTGGGCTGCTCACAAGTGCCTGTGACTCTAGCTCCAGGAAATCCTTCATCTGCTTCTGGCCTCCATAGGCACCTGGCCTACATGAAACTTGCACATGCACATGTGTGCATGTGTGTGTGTGTGCGTGTACACACACACACATAGACACACACACAAAGAGAAATAAATGTTTTAAAAGAAACTCTGCAAAATGTAAGCGTTTTCATCTTTCTGAGGCTTCACAATATCCAGGCTTATTTGAGACATACATCAAGGAAAGTTATGTTTCTATGTCAACATATACATATATACATAGCTATACTTTTGTATCTGTATTAAAAATCATATACATGCACTGATAACTGATTCTGACTTGGAGCCACAATGTTTATTCTAGCAGTACAGCTATCTCCACCGTATGTATTTTATTCCTCAACCACAAGAAAGCTCATTCTGATTATGTGCAATATACTTACTCAATTCTAGTATAAAATATGGAGTGATTTTAGAAATTTTAACTCAATATACTGTGAGAAATGCATTTGCCAAGCTAATTACAATTCTTCGCTTTAGCCTCGTCAGAAAGTTATCAGTTTAACTTGTTTGTCCTCTTCTAATTCTTCGCACAGTTGTGATGCTGTGTGGCTCATTTTAAGTATGCTTTGTTAAATGTTCATATATCAATTTCTGTTCGAACATTCTGATTGACTTCAAAATTTTACTTTGTAGTTTTTTGACATTGTTCTAATTCTGAGAATTAAGTTTATACAAAGTTGCTCTAAAGAAAATTCTAATTTGAAACTTCCTTTGGGCTGTGGGAGTCAGCCATGATAAGTTAAATATCATGGTCACCCAAAGGAAGTTTTTTTACTTCCAACCATTATCTCCTGTCAAAATAGGACTCGGCCATTCATAAATTTAAATGGAGGCTTGAATCTCAGTAGTTTACCCTGAAGCAATACCTGGTAGCAGGAAGAACCACAAGCTGAGATTACCTGACCACCACTGATTTGAACAGACCATTCAAAGGAAATGCCTAACATTCCAACCGCTGTAGATAGGATCACCTGCCAACATACACTCACCAGGACACATGTCAGCCAATCAGGGGTCCTAAACCTCAGAAACCCCTCACCCCCACCTTTACTACTATAAAAACCCATCCTAACTGAGCTCGGGGCTCTCCATTTATTCCAATACATTGGACATGTTGGGAGACCAGGTTTGCAAACTCGCTTAAAATAAAGGCTCTTTGCTTTTAAATACAGGACTCGGTTTCCTTGTTGGCTTTTGTGGGGACTTCACGGATTTGGGCATAACATGGGCCTCTGCTGCTGTATACATATCTACACTTTCTTCTGTCAATAATACTACTTGTAGGCATTGGCAAATTGTGCTGTGTAATTATTCCAATTTGCATTCTATCAGCTGTCTGTGACAATGCTTGCTGTTATGACAAATACCCGACCAAAGCAACCTGAGGAAGGAAGAGTGTGCTTAGGCCCACATTTTGAAAATATAGTCATCTGGAAGTCACAGTACTGTCAGGGACCAGCCTCGACAAAAATACCTCTCATCAGGGTAAAGGCATAGGGATTTAGAAATGTAGTAAAAAATATGAAGATGCGAATGAAATAATAAAACAGAGAAACATATAGGATAGTATCAGGAGGGAATTTTTGTGGGTACTCAAAATTTACCCAAATTTAATTTCCAATTTCTTAAAATACCCTTGACTGCAAAAGGTAGAAGTAAGACAAAAGACTGCATTAACATAATACGAGGAAATGAACAAACCAATTGAAGGTTGTGGGCTACATCCACAGTTAGACATTCTGTTGCTAGAACAAAACAAATCACCAAGTCACGCTCACACCCTAGACCAAAACACTCTGTAGGGAAATCACTCTTTGGGTGGAACCCCAAGTTATCTTTTTTTTTGTTTTTTTTTTTTTTTTTTTTTGGTTTTTCAAGACAGGGTTTCTCTGTGGCTTTGGAGCCTGTCCTGGAACTAGCTCTGTAGACCAGGCTGGTCTCGAACTCACAGAGATCCGCCTGCCTCTGCCTCCTGAGTGCTGGGATTAAAGGCCTGCGCCACCACCGCCCGGCCCAAGTTATCTTCATATAAGGAACTAGAACTTAGTTGGATCCTTAGACTTTTGGGTTTTATTCTCTATTTTTTTATTTTTAAATTAAAATAAATTTCCGCCTCCTCCCATCCTCCCATTTCCTCCCCTTCCTCCCACTCCACTTCCCCTCCCCCCACTCCTTTCCCCCTCCCTCTCCAGACCGAAGAGCAGTCAGGTGGAAAGTCCAAGGTCCTCCCTCCTCCATCTAGGTCTAGAGGTAGGAACAGATCCACTTCTCTATTCCTGGAGCACAAGGTCTGACAATTAGCCATGCCTGTTGAAAATAACCTTGAGAGAGCAGGACTCTCTGATTTACAACTAGGTGGGACCTTTCCTTTGAGATAGAAGCACGACAACTTTGGAGGAATTAAGTTCTAACTCTCTGACCTTTGGTCAACATGGAAATAGGCTCATAATTTTAGGCCTCTACACAATACCAGGAGGAAACAGACTGCCTCATTGCATCCACTGACAGAAAACACTGAGCAATACATGATGGTGTCCAGCTCACATTCTCTCTTTTATTCACTTTAGTGCTGTAGCTCACAGGATTGTGCTACCCATATTCAGGGTGATTGATGTTCCTTCTTCAATCAAAACTTTTCCTGGAACTTCTTTATAGTCAAACCCAGAGGTAACTCAAATAGTCACAATGATTCTAAAGTCTATCAAGTTGACAGTTATGATTAAGCCATCCAAAAGTTCCAGTAGTCATGTGCTTTTTCATGCATAATATTTATACTAGGCTATATTCAAAGGGATGAGGTTCATTGTAACATTTTCATACATGATTCTGGGTGTGGTGATGAAAATTTGTAATCCCACCACTGGGTGGAAAGAAGCAAAGGGACAAGGCCAGCATTGGCTACATAGTGACGTTGAGGCTAGTTTAGGTACACACAATCCTGCACTAAAATACAACATGCAGGACAGAGCAAAATCAAGCTGAAATGTAGCTGGAAGGTTTTTTTTTTCTTTTGTTGCTGTTGGCTAGCTTTCATACTGCCAGACAGTGCTATGCTCCCAGGAAATAGTCATCAACAATCTTATTCAACCAAGGACTCCGTTGCTAGAGTACCAATCTGCCAGACAAGAGGGGTCCACTAGTTTCATGGTGAGACAAAACTGCTCTGAGAGGAGGCAACAACTTTCAAATTGGATTTGAGGCTCATTCGGCAGGCAGGAACTCACTACTGGTAGTGTAAGCATGCTAAAAAGTCCCTGTTGGGAAGTCATAAGCCCTAGTGATGAAACTGCTACTGGTATTTTGCTAAATGAACATATTATACCCATCAAATTGCCTTCTAAATAACTATGCTAATGCCCTTTGATTATTGTTGCTGTTGGCTCTGGACACAGAAACTTCTTCTTGGCAGTGAATGCTGGTTCTTACAGAAGCTCACAACTGGTCAGAGTGCTGATAATAAATAACTTTTGAATGTTCAGCCTCCAAAAGAACATCTATCACCCTCTCCCAGGCTCATAGCATACTGAAGGAGAGAGGAAAGAAAGAATATAAGAGCCCATGGTAGGGTGAAGTGTTGTGGAATGCTGTGTTGCAGGCATAGTATGGTAATTGTATTCAGGGACTCACAGTAGCTATGACAAGTGTGCAAGAATTACATAAAATTGGGCCTGTGAACATTACATCATGGAAGAAGGAGAGGCTCACAAGGCCTATCCCTGATGCTCTATAGGAAGTTAATGGTTATAATTGGTACACATCTAGCTGGTTCCATTTCTAACTTGCTATGAATGGTGCAGCAATAAACATATATGCATGTCTCTAAGGCAGGACTTAGAATCATTTGGGTATACAACCAAGAGTGGAAGACCTGGGTCATTTAGTAGCTCTACGTCAGTTTTTTTGAGAAATATTCATCTTTATTCTCATAGTAGCTATACCAATAAATAAGAGTTCTACTTTCCCCACATGTTCACCAGTGTTTGTTGTCTTTTATTTTGTTGATATTAGTCATTCCAGTTGAGCAAGACATATAATCTCTAAGTAGTTCTAATTTGCATTTCTGACAGCTAAGTATATCAGATTTTTTCCCATTTATTGGCAATTTGTACACCTTCTGTTAAGACTTATTTGATAAGTTCACTAGCTGACCATCTTATTGATTGTATAATTTAGGTTTTTGATATTTGAAATTTTCAGTTCTTTATATATCCTAGGTATCAATCAACTGATATGTAGTAACATGTGTTACATTCTGCATCACACACTGTCTTTTCATGCTTGTGATTGCTTTCTTTGATCTAAAAACAAAAGCTTCTCAACTTTGTATAACCCATTTGTCAGTTCTTGGAATCATTTTCTGTGCTACTGGAATCTTGCTTGGAAACTAATTGCTATTTCTATATCCTAAAGTATTTACCTTTGTTTTCCCCTAGCAGTTTCAAATTTTCAGGTCTTACGTGGAAATATACATAACTTTGATTAATTTTTGTGATCTTAACTGTCTAGAATGAAGCTTCTTGGTACATATCAGCTTGATGTCCACATATTATATGACTAAAGTATGTTGTGTCTTCATAATTAAGGTCATACCATTAAGTTCCCTAAAGTAAGTTCTATAGGACCTCAATGGCCAAAAACTCCAAGATAGGTAATCTGTTCCTAAAACTGGGATTGCATTTGTTAGCCTGTGGTGTCTAGTAGAGGCATTGTTGACGTATTATAGGGTTGCTTAATTTAAACTCTTTTACCCATGTGTATGGATATATATTTTAGGATGTTTCTATATTAGTGGATTTGTATATGAATTTTTCAAAAGGTGTTTAGTGTTACTTATTTTACTCATGTTTCATTTTCTCCACTGCCTTCTCCTACTTCCATGAACAAGATCTGAACAAATTCAAACATAAAAATCCAAATATGAAAAGGGGAGGTGGGAACGAAGTTCCATCTCTACATAAGGAACTATTGGCAAGTGATAACTAGGGGAAGAGAGGAATCCAGTTTTTTTAGGCGTGTCACAATGGGTAGTTTGGCTAAGCTTTGATGAAAGCCACACATGAAAGAATATTAGGGCAGCACAAACTGTACTTGGTGGGTTTTATATTAAAAAAGACATGCATTTAACGGGTGGTGGTGACCCACTCCTTTAATCCCAGAACATGGGAAACAGAGGCAGGAGGATCTCTGTGAGTTCGAGGCCAGCCTGGTTTACAAGAGCTAGTTCCAGGACAGGTTCTAAAAACTACAGAGAAACCCTGTCTCGAAAAACCAAAGAATAAAAAAAAAATAATAAAAGATATAAATTTGAGTGTGTGTGTGGAGAAAAAGGTATGGATGATAGAGGAGTTATGAAAAGGGGGACAATATAATCAAAATGCACTGTGCAAATTCATAACTAATAAAAATGAGAAATATATTTAAGAGAATAATTATGCAAGCTTAATTTTTAGTTTCAGTTTGGTTCATAGTTTTTTTTATTTCAAACATTTCTAATTTTTTCCCGAAATCTCAATTTCTTTGTTATCTTCCATGTTGCTGACATTTTTGTCTACATTGATGATTTTTCTCATACATTTTGCTAACTTTTTACTCTATGCTATTGACTTTTCTCTTCAGGTTGTACATCTAATTCACCTGCTTATTTATGTTCTCTTTTCAGAACAATGATGATTTTTACCAGGACATTTATAAAACTCTTGAAACTTCCATCTGGCATTTTACCTATATCAGTTTGCTTATATTAAGTACAGGACTTTATAGGACTCATGTTGCTTTGTTTTCTCAGTTTTTTTCTATGTTGCAATTTGTGCATCTGTTAGTTTGGATGTCTCTTATAATGAATTAATTAAAATTCTGTGGATCCCCATGTGGCTGCAGGCTGTGAGCCATGTGGTGGCAGGCAGTGAGCATAGGGTCTTGAGAGCAGCCAGTCCCAGGCAGGGATGGTGCACAGGACCACGAGGAGAGACAGACAGATGGGCATGCCATGGACTGTGGACAAGACCACACTGCACTATGCAGAGTGAGGTTAGGCATTTATTTAGTGGGTTATGGAAGGGAAGGAGAGAAGAAGAGGAGAGAGAGAGAAACAGAAGGAGAAGGGGAGAAGTGGGGAGAGGCAGAAGCTGCCTTTTGGAGTGGGAGACAGAAAAGGAAGGGACATGGCTTGTCTCTTAAAGAAACAGGACAGACTACTACATGTCTTCCATTTTGATGTGTGATTATTGTCAGTCAGTGTTTCTATTTCTATGAAGAGACACCATAGCCATGGCAACTATATTAAAGAAAAATATTTAATTGGGGGCTAACTTACAGTTTCAGAAGCTTAAGTCATTATCATTGTTTAGATGGAAGCCCTACTGGCATCCATATATATACCCAAAAGGGCTGGGATGTTTGGAATCTCCACCCAGAGGAGCCCTATTCCAGATCCCATCCTCAGCATGCCTAACAGCATCTCCTCTGGAGCTGCCTCTCTAAACTCCACTTTCAGTTCAACAAGCAGCCACTCCTCCTCTAGAGCTACTTTCTTCAAACTCTGCCCCCGAGAAAGTTCACCAAAAGTCAGCTCCTCCTTGGGCTTGCTCAAGACCATGCCTACAGGTTACTTAAGACCTGGTTGCCATGTGATTTCTCCTGCCCTCCTGAGGGTCACCCAGGAGTGCTTAGCTCTGTTCATTAAACCTGAATTTAATAATTTGGTTTGATTGGCTTATTAGAATAGCATCAGTGGATTTCCATTAACTGGAGATTGAAAATCTATCAATTATTGTAGCAGGAAGCATGGTGGCACACGGGCTGTCATGGTGCTGGGGAAGGAGCTGAAAGTTCTACATCCAGATCAGCATGCAGGAGGAAGGGAGAGCACCACAGCACCTGGCTTGGGCTTTTGAACCCCCCCCCCCCCCCCATCGTGACACACTTCCTCCACCAAGGCCATACCTACTCTAACAATTGTCTTTGTTCTGAGTTAAGCAATTTACTATTCTATCAAAGAAGGATGTATTACAGCTTTTGCTAGCAGCAAGATGGAAAAGTCTGTGAAGAACTGAATACCTAGCAGCTTCGCATAAGCCTCTTTCTTGTTACACAAAAGGCACTTCTAGCAAATCGATTTCTGCACAGCTCTTATCTGATCTAGAAGTCCTGTGAAGGAACCATTACATAAGCAATTCTCATCCCTACAAGATTTTCTGGTTTGCCAGGTATATCTTCAGACTAACTTATGTAAAATCTTTATGGATCCTTCAGGAAAAGCAGTCCGATATACCTCAGCTAACAATAAGTGACTATGTACAAAAGGTTACTTCAAAGCCTAGGTGACATCACTCCAGGTTTATGGCAGGTCAAGGACTCTGTTGAATCTGTCACAATAATCAAAGTCATACCTACTTCAACCAGGCCATACTTCCTAGTGCCACTCCTAAAGCATTCATATATGAGACTGTGGGGCCCAACTTATTCAAACCACCATAAGGACATACTGAGGAACATCCTCTTGAAAGCTAAATCCTCAGCACCAGTCAGAGAGGAGGATAAAACTATATTTGAAAAGGGCTTCTATTCACCAGCCACCCAGCCTCCCAACATCAGGAAGATGAGTGACTGAGCCTCTCTTTCCTATTTCTCTGCATTGGCCATTTGTTTTTCTGCTTTTTCCAGGCATCTTTTCATTCCCAGTGTGGATATCAGAAGCATTCTTCCCATCACCACCTTTTTTTTTATTGACAATAGATTCTTTTCTCAAACAATAGATCCTGATTAGAGCTTCTCCTCCCTCCACCCCTCCCAGCTCCTCTCCACCTCCCCTCCCATCTGGATCCACTCCATTTCTGTCTCTCATTAGAAAAGAACAGGTTCCTAAGAGATAATAAAGAGCATAATGAAATAAAATATAATCAGATAAAATAACCAGAACATCAAAGTTGGTCAAGGTAAACCAACAGAAGACAAAGAGCCCAAGAGAAGGGACAAGGATCAGAGGCTCACTCTTTCACAAACTTGGGATTTCCATAAAAATACTAAACCAAGCTTGCCCTGATGGCCCCACTACTTTAATCCTAGTTCTTGGGAGACAGAGGCAGATAGAGCTCTATGAGTTCAAGGCCAGCCTGGTCCACATAGTTCCAGGACAACCAGGATTACATAGAGAGACCCTCTCTCAAAAAACCACCACTACCACTAATAATAATAATAAACAAAAAAGGATCTCAATTCCCCAAAATACTAAACCAAAAGCTATAATGCATATACATAGTGTTTAGCATTAAGGCATGATGGTGGCCCCTGGCCCCTGGCAAGATAAACCCAGGCAGTGTGCTGACCAACCCAGAGTCCTATGGCTGCTAAGTCACTATGTAGTCCATACACAGATGCAAAGGTCTCTTTAAGAGACAAGCTCCACCCACCTCCAATCTCTTATTTCCACTGCTCTTCTGAAGAGACAGATTGGTCCTTGCCTTTTCTTCCTCTCTGTATTTGTCTTTCCCTCTTCCCTCTCCTTTACCCTTCTCTCAATAAACTCCTCACTTAAGCTTTGCCTGCATAGCATATTTGTTTCCTGCCCGCCATGAGGCCTCTGGCAGGGTCTCTCTTGTGCCATTTTACAACACTTAGAGGACCTGGTGCAGACCCGTGTAAACTTTAATCTCTATGCATGCTTCAGTCTCTGTGAGTTCATATGAAATTTGCTCAGTTGATTTAGAGGGCCTTGTTCAGCTAGTGGCCTCCATCCCCTCTGGGTCTTACATTCTCTCTTCCTCCTCTTCCACAGGGTTCCCTGAGCTCTGGGAGGAGAGATTTGAGGATGTGTGTTCCACTCAGTGTACTGTCTCGCTGTGCATCTCTGTATGTGTTCCCATCTGCTGCAGGAGGAAGGTTCTCTAAGGATATTTGAATAAGGCCCCGATGTATGAGTATGGCAGAATATCACTAAGAGTCATTTCTTCACTACATTTCTTTCCTTTTTTTAGACCACTATTATTCGGTTTTATCCCAGGTCTCTGAGCTTGGTCACCCCTAGCAGTTTCAGGTATGGGTCATATATCTGATATAGTGGGCCTTAATTAAAATCAGATCTTGGCTAGTTATTCCCAAAAGTTTTGTGCCACCATTGCCTTATAATATCTTGTAACGTTCATGGTGTCTTTTCCACTTGCCTGCAAATTTAGTGATGTCATTTTTAATAGCTTAGTAATACTCCATTCTTTTGTTAAGAGACATCTAGGTTGTTTTCGGGTCCCTGCTATTATGAGCAGATAAGCAATAAATGTTTGAGCAAGTGTCCTTGTAGTAGGATGAAATGTCTTTTGGGCACATGCCTAAGAGTGTTATAGAGGGATCTTGAGGGAGATCAGTTCCCACCTTCCTGAGAAAACATCACACTGATTTTCATAGTAGATGTAAGACTTTGTTACACTCCCACCAGCAATGAATAAGTGTTCCCATTGCTCCACATCTTCCTCAACATGAACTGTCAACTGTACGGACCAGTAGACATTCTGATGGTGTAAGATGAAACCTTGAAGTAGTTTTGATTTGAATTTCCCTACTAGCTAAGGATATTAAACATTTCTTTAAATGTTTCTCAGACATTTGGGTTTCCTATACTGAGAATTCTCTATTCAGATCTGAATTTGAGCTTTTAATTGGATTATTTGTTTTTTTTTTTTGATACTTAGTTTCTTAAGTTCTTTATATACTATGGATATTGCCCCTCTATCAGATGTGGAATTGGTAAAAACATTTTTCTATTCTATAGGCTACTGCTTTATACAAGTGACAGTGTCCTTTGCCTTACAGAAACTTTTCAGTTTCATGAGGTCTCGGTTATTGTTGCTGTTAGTGCCTGTGCTATCAGTGTTCTGTTCAGAAAGTTGCCTACTGTATCAGTTATTTCAAGGCTATTCCCCACTTTCTCGTCGATCAGGTTTAGTGCATCTATTTTTATGTTGAGGTCTTTGATCCATTTTTAATTGAGCTTTGTGCAGGGTGATAGTTTAGATCTATTTGGATTCTTCTGCATGTAGATATTCAGTTAGATAGCACCATTTGTTGAACATACTTTCTTTCTTCCAGTGTGTATTTCTGGCATTTTTATCAAAAATTAGGTGTCCTTAGGTGTACGAATTTATGCCTGGACTTCAATTTAAATCCATTGATCAACATGTCTGTTTTTATGTCAATACCATGGTGTTTTTTATTACTATAGTTTTGTAGAGCAACTTGAAATTTGGAATGGGAAGACTTCCAGCAATTTTTAATTGTTCAGGATTGTTTTTGCTACCCTGGATTTTTTCTGTTTCTATATGAAACTGAAAATTGTCCCTTCAAGATCTGTGATAATCCTATGATTTTGGTCTTTCAGTTTGTTTATACAGTGCATTATATTTATTAATTTAAATATGTTGAAGCATCCGTGAATCTCTGGGATAAAGTCTACTAGATCATGGTGAATTATCTTTTTGATATGCTCTTGGATTCAATTTGTAAGTATTTTCTTGAGCATATTTGTATCTGTGTTCACAAAGAAAATAGATTGTCATTCTCTTTTTTGTTGGGTCTTTATGTGGTTTGGGTATCAGGACAATTGTGGCCTAATAGAATAAGCTGGGCAATGTTCCTTCTGTTTCTATTTTGTGGAATAACTTGAGAGGCATTAGCATTAACTCTTCTTTGAAAGTCTTACAGAATTTTGTGCTAAAACCAATCTGGCCCTGGGCTTTTTTGGGCTGGGAAAATTTTAATGACTGCTTTTATTTCTTTTTTTATTGCTATTTATTGAGCTCTACATTTTCCTCTGCTCCCCTCCCTGCCTCTGCCCTACACCCTTCAATCTTCCCCTAAGGTCCCCATGCTCCCAATTTACTCAGGAGATCTTGTCTTTTTCTACTTTCTACTTCCCATGTAGATTAGATCTATGTAAGTCTCTCTTAGTGTCCACATTGTTGTCTAAGTTCTCTGGGATTTTGGTTTGTAGGCTAGCTTTCTTTGCTTTATGTTTAAAAACTACCTATGATTAATTCTCTATTAGGTTTCTGTCTGATTGACCTGTCCATTGCTAGGCAGTTTGGATGCTCAACTTACTAGACCTGGATGGAGGTGGGGGTTCCTTGGACTTCCCACAGGACAGGGAACCCTGATTGCTTTTCGGGCTGGGGGGAGACTTAATTGGGGGAGGGGGAGGGAAATGGGAGGCGGTGGCGGGGAAGAGACAGAAATCTTTAATAAATAAATAAATTAATAATAAAATAAATAAATAAATAAAAAAGAAAAAAAACTACCTATGAGTGAGTACATGTGATAATTTCTTTCTGTGTCTGGGTTATCTCACTCAAAATAATGTTTTCTAGCTCTATCCATTTTCCTATAAAATTCAAGCTGTTGTTAGTTATTTTCTGCTGTGTAATACTCCATTGTGTAAATGTACCACATTTTTCTTATCCATTCTTCGATCGAGGGGCATTTAGGTTGTTTCCAGGTTCTGGCTCTGACAAACAATGCTGCTATGAACACAGTTAAGCACATGTCCGGGTGGCATGACTGAGAATCCATTGTAAATATACTCCAAAGTGGTATTACTGAGTCTTGAGAAAGGTTGTTTCCTAATTTTCTGAGAAATCACCACACTGACATCCAAAGGGGCTGTACCAACTTGCATTCCCACCAGCAATGCAGAAGTGTTTCCTTTACCCCACAAACTCTCCAGCATAAGTTGTCATCAGTGTTTTTGATCTTGGCCATTCTTACAGGTATAGGATGGAATCTCAGAGTTGTTTTGATTTGCTTTTCTCTTATGACTAAGGACGTTGAACATTTCCTTCAGTGTCCTTCAGCCATTTTAGATTTCTCTGTTGAGAGTTCTTTGTTTAGGTCTGCACTCTATTTTTTTATTGGATTATTTGTTCTTTTGATGTCAAATTTCTTGAGTTCTTTGTATATTGTGGAGATCAGACCTCTGTCTGAGGTGGAGTTAGTGAAGATCTTTTCCCATTCTGTAGGCTGTCGTTTTGTCTTGTTGACCATGTCCTTTGCTTTATAGAAGCTTTTCAGTTTCAGGAGGTCCCATTTATCAATTGTTTCTCTCAGTGTCTGTGCTACTGAGGTTATATCTAGGAAATGGTCTCTTGTGCCAATGCATTCAAGTGTACTTCCCACTTTCTCTTCTATAAGATTCAGTGTGGCTGGCTTTATGTTGAGGTCTTTAATCCATTTGGACTTGAGTTTTGTGCATGGTATTAGATATGGGTCTATTTTTATTCTTCTGTGTGTTGATATCCAGTTATGCCAGCACCATTTGTTAAATATGCTGTCTTTTTTCCACTTGATATTTTTTGCTTCTTTGTCAAAAATCATGTGTTCAAAGGTGTGTGGACTAATATCCGGGTCTTCTATTTGGTTCCACTGGTCCTCCTGTCTGTTCTTATGCCAATACCAGGCTGTTTTCAGTACTGTAGCTCTGTAGTAGAGTTTGAAGTCAGGGATTGTGATGCCTCCAGAAGTTCTTTTATTGTACAGGATTGTTTTCAGCCTGTTTTTTTTAAAGAACCCAGGACCAGCAGCCCAGGGACGGCACCACCCTCCATGGGCTGGGCCCTCCCCCACTGATCACTAATTAAGAAAATGCCTTACTGCCTGATCTCAGGGAGGCATTTTCTCAAATGAAGCTCCTTCCTTTCTGATGACTCCAATTTGTGTCAAGTTGACACACAAAATAAGCCATTACAGTCTTGTATTGTATTCAAAAAGCTATTTTAAGGTCTTTTTCTTGTGGTTAGCTATGGTACAATACTCAGGACCTCTGTCATTGGCTCTAGTGGAAACATACTGTTCTGGCTGTTATTGTGTTTTTATGCTGGCATCTAGGCTTCTGGGTTGGGGAAGATTGTAATTCCAGGTGCTGATATCTCATCTTTCCTTTTTGTAATGGGTTTTTTTTTGACCATTAGTGAGTTCTTGACAAAATGTGCTTCTAGGTATTGGTACCTAAAACTTGGGAATGGGGATGAGTTGTGAGGTGGGGGCTGAAGGGTTCACAGGAAGAAGGAGAACAGGGTGTTATACCAGGATCTGCCTAGTCCCCTTGGAGTCACTGCAGAGTGTGGAGAGGCCACAGCAGATCTGACACAGATCTGAGGATGATAATGGGAGATTGGACTGGGAGGAATGGAGGGAGAGGTGAAGATCTCCAGTTAGTCTACCTGTTTCCCTGGTCAAAGTAGCCTGTAGGCTCCCAGGGAGTGCCTGCAAATATTGGGAGCTGGGATAAAACAATAAGTGGGGGAGATCTGTGTTGTGGAATACACTGAAGATGGGCTAAAAGAGGAAGGGAAGCTGTAGCAGGTGTTCTAATGCAGATCTGAAGATGAGACTGGGAGATTGGGTTTGGAGGAGCAGAGGGAAAGATGGAGATCTTCAATTAGCATACCTGCTTTCCTGATCATAATGCCCTGTGGGTTGATGAACCAGCCTGCCTCTATCTTGGGCTTAAAAGCCATCTTATAGTAAGGCAAACTAGGCCCATTCCTGTTTATGATTAAATCTGTTTCTCAAGGATTGGGCTATGCGCCACCTGTAACCTTAACCACAAATGGTTCTGTACTGCCTCTTTCAAGAAATGACAACCATGTCTTTGTTTCAAAAGCTTATTATGACCACTTATAACCTTGTCACCTATAGCCTTGCACCTATAACCTTGCAACCATACCTTTGTATCAGGAGGTCATTATGACTAACTTGTTACACTTATGTTCTGCTTCCAAAACCCCACCTATTTGCCTGTCAAATCCCCCATTTGGAGCTACAAAAGCCCTTATCTTTCTATGCCCCAGACAGCTGTCTTGAACCTCAACCTAGGGGGAGGCAGCCTATGTACATGAATAATTTTTTTAATTAATTTGGCCATGATGATTTAGGTTAATGGTCTTTCTCCTCAAATCTTTGAGATTAACAGAGTTACCAGGAATTACCTCCTGGGGTAAGGGCCTGGAATAAAGCAATGAATTGGGAGAGGGTGGTTAGGATTGGAAGATCTCTTTGTCTACTGGAAATGTGGACATAAGGCTGGTAGTGATGGTAGGCCACAGCAGGTTTGCTGCTGCAGAGTTAGGGATGAGACTGGGGAGGTAGATCTGGAGGAGCAGTGAGAGAGTTGCAGATCTGTAGTTAGCCCACCTGTTTCCCTGGCTGGAGTCGGCATTATTTTATAATGTGAAGAAATGGGGATAACAGAATAAAAGAAAACATCTAAAAACAGGGAAAAAAGAAAAGATACAAATTCTCACTTAATGGAATGCTTATAATGGATATGGCATAAAGTAGTTTTGTATGTGTGTCCCACAGTCAGAGAACAGAACTGATAGAATGAATATATACATACTGAAAGGGGATTCATTAGATTGCTTACAGGCTGTAGTTGAGACTAGTGCAACAGTGGCTGCCTCTTTGTGGAAAGGCCAAAAATCTGGCAATCGTTCAGTCTGTGAGGATGGATTCTCAGTCTGTTGTGGGGTATTCACCAGAGAAGACTGCTCAGACATGGGTTTAAGCCAATAGAAAGTCTTCATTAACTGGCTAGTGACTACATTGGGTGTTTAGGATCCCAGTGTAGCCCTGAATCTTTCTCAGGATGAGCTTTTAAGCACAAAATCCATGTTCTGGGTTGACATACTTCAGCTCACAATACCAGTTAGCCAGAAGCAGAACTATAGAAGCAAAAAAGCAAGGTTAGTACATTTAGAGCCTTCCCAGAACGATAGGCTTTGATGGATTGGGTCTTTGTTTTCGTTTTGGTACATGGTGCTGTGTACATGCTCAATTTTATGGCCTGAATGGCACTTCCATCATGGAGTCAGTTGTGATAACGTCTGGGATCCTACTAAGTTCTAGGCCCTGTTTTATCCCAATTTGTCTTAGTTAATGAGTCAAATCATCGACTTATCCTGTTCTAAAGAGCTGTAGCTGGTCCTAAGGACCATTAATTTTACATAACTCTTACTCATATGTAGTTGACCAAATAGTTTAAGATCCAGGGACTAGCTGTTAATATACTCGGAATGAGAATTAAAAGCCCAGTCAGGGCTGATAGCCAGGAGAACCAAAAGAACAGAGATTTGTATCAATTTTCTGACTTAAATATTTGTCTCTTTGTTTTTTTTGAAGTTTTTTTTCCAATGCTTGCCAAGATTTTTCTTAATCCTGGTCAATTATCATAGAAACAACAGGTCTTTCCTAAACCCAAACACCGTTTTCTTTATCTTATGAAAATTAAGTCTAAGGCTCTCCAGTTTTGTAGGACCATTTCTGCAAGGAAATCTAACAATTGTTTTAATACCTACAGCTCCTGATCAGCCTGTTTACTTAGTTTGGAAAGCACCAGAAGAGGCATATGTAATCAAACTATTGGTGCATGCCCACCAAGTAATCTCAGGGCCTCGGTAACATTGCTGTTATCCAGTTGAACTAACCCATAAGTCAGAATAGCAGGCATCAGACTAAGGGGAAATGCCTAGGGGAAATATAGAGGAAATGCCCCTATATAAGTCCTCTAACATTAATCTGGACTGTCCCCATCACAGTGAGTTGTCAGTTAGTGGGTTGCCAGTCTGGTTGGCAGTGGGTATGTGAGTGCAGGTCCCTGCAGATGCCAAGCAAACAATGGTCATGTCAGTGCAGGTGCTGGCAGAAGGCAGATGGGAGCAGTGGACTTTTGAGTGCATGTGCCTACAGAGGCCAGAGGGGAAAGGGGCATGTGATTGTAGGTTACTGAAGAGGCCAACCAAACAGTGGGCATGTGAATGCAGGTGCCTTAAGATGCCAGGTCAGCATTAGTCATGTGAGTTTAGGTGCTTGCAGAGGCCACAGAGGCACAGTGGGCAGATGAGTGCAGATGCTTGCAGAGTCCAGAAGAGGGCAGTGGATACATGAGTGTAGCTGCCTGCAGAGGCCAGAGAGAAGTATGAGTAAGCGGACGTAGGTGTCTGATGTGGGCATAAGGGAAAGGGATATTTGTTATGTGAGTGTCAGTGCCTGCAGAGGTCAGAGAGAGGCAGAAGGGATATGAATGCAGGTGCCTGGGAAGACCAGAGGGGGAACAGTGGGCATAGAAGTGTAGGTGGCAGTAAAAGGCAGAGAAGGGTTGTGGGCAAGTGAGTGCAGATGCCTGCAGAGGCCAGAGGGGAGCAGTGGCAGTGGGCATGGGCTTGTAAAGGCCAAAGAGAGGCAGCATGCATATGAGTGAGCGCTGGTGCTTACAGAGGCCAAAGGGGACAGTGGACAAAGTGAAGGAGCCAGCAGGAGAAAGATGGGGACCGTGGGCATGTGAGTGCAAATGTCTGCATTGGCCAGAGAGAAGCAGTGGGCTTGAGTCTGTAGGTGTCTGCAGAGACCAGACGGTGACAGCAGGCGTGTGAGTATAGGTGCCCGCAGAAGCCAGGGCAGGAAGTGGGCATGTGAGTGCAGGTGTCTTCAGAGGGCAATGTGAGACAATGGCCATGTGAGTGAAGGTACCTAAAGAGGCAGGGGGAGGGACACTGTGACTGTAAATGTGTTTGCAGAGGCCAGACAAAAAGTATGCATGTGCATTCAAGTGTCTGCAGAGGTTAGAGGAGGCAGGTTGGCATGTGAGTGCCCACAGGCGCCTGCAGAGGCCTGGGCGGGGCTTAGGGGCAACATTGGGTATGTGAGTGGAGGTGACTGCAGAGGCCAGGGCATGTGAATGTAGGGGCCTTCGGAGGCCACATGGGCATTGGACATATGAATCCAGGTACTTGCAGAAGCCAGAGAGGTACAGTGGATCTGTGATTGCAGGTACCTACAGAAGCAGTTGGGCAATGGTTATGTGAGTGCCCATGCCTGCAGACACCATTGGGTGGTGGGCATCTGAGTGCAGGTGCCTGTAGAAGCCAGATGGTGGTTGTAGGCATGTGAATGCAGATGCTGCAGATGCAGTAGGCATGTGACCTGGGATTCCTGCAAAGGCCAGATTCAGGAAGAGAGAATGTGAGTAGAGGTGCCTGCATTGGCCAGAGCTGGGCAGTTGGCACGTGAGTGCAGATATCTGCAGAGGACAGAGGAGGACAGTGGACAAGCGAGTTCAAGTGCCAGAAACAATCAGTTGAGCAGTGGGCAGGAAGAGCAGTGGACATGTGAGTGCCCGTACCTGCAGAGCACAAAGGGACATGAAGTGAGCATATGAATGCAGATGCCTGCAGAGGCCAGTGTTGTGGCTTATTTGTTTAAGATGGATCACATTCGTTCATGATGTGAAATATTTGTTTAATGATGCAAAACTGGGTTGCAGTCTTTTATGTTGCCTTTGTTCAACTCTGTGAAGCTGTGTTACTTTAGCTGATTGGTCTGATAAAGAGCTGAACGGCCAATAGCTAGGCAAGAGAGGGATAGGCAGGGTTGCCAGGCAGAGAGGATAAATAGGAGGAGAAATCTATGTATGCCAGGGGTGAGGAGTGGAAAAAGAAGGAGAAGATGACACAAGGGGCCAGTCACCCAGTCACACAACCAACTGCAGAGTAAGAAGGAATGAAAATTGGGACAAAGAAAGGTAAAAAGGCCCAGAAGCAAAATGTAATTAAAGAGAAAATCGGATAATTTAAGTTAGGAAAGCTGGATAGAAACAAGCCAAGCTAAGGCCAGGCATTCATAAGTAAGAATAATACTCTGTGTATTTATTTAGGAGCTGGGTGACTAGCCCCCCAAGGAGTAAAAATAAAAAAAGCAACTCCAGGCCAGAGGGGTGCAGTGGGCAGATGCATGCAGGTGCCTGCAGAGGACAGAGGGCAGAGTGGGTAAAGGAATGCAAGTGTCGGCAGAGGCCATGGAGTGTTGTGAGAGGCCACTAGTTAGTTCCCGTTTGCTTAGCTCCGAAATAATCACACAGAAACTGTATTAATTAAACCATGCTTGGCCTGTTAGCTCTAGCTTCTTATTGGCTAACTCTTACATATTAATTTAACCCATTTTTATTAATCTGTGTATCGCCACATGGCAGTGGCTTACTGGGTAATATTTTTACTGTCTGTCTCAGGTGGAGGACCCATGGCTTTTCCCTGTGTCTGCCTTTTTTTTCATTCAGCCTAGCTTTCCCTGCCTATCTGAGTTCTGCCTTGCTATCCAAAGCAGTTTTTTTTATTTATTAATGGTAATTACAAAGTGGCCTCCTTCCAACACTTGGAGTGTACTGGCTGTTTTTGTGTGTCATCTTGACACAAGATAGAATCATCAGACGAAGGAGCCTCACTTGAAGAGCTTGAAGAAATGACTTGATGAGATCCAGCTGAAAGGCATTTTCTCAATTAGTGGTCAATGGAGAGGGTTCAGTTGTAGTCGATGGTACCATCCCTAGGCTCTGGTCCTGGGTTCTATAAGAAAGTGGGCTGAGCAACCCAGGGGAAGAAAGCCAGTAAGCAGCACCCCTCCAAGGCCTCTGCAGCAGCTCCTGCCTCCAGGATTCTGCTCTATTTGAGTTCCTGTCCTGACTTTCTTTGGTGATGAACAGCAATGCTAAAGTGTAAGCCTAAGAAACCCTGTCCTCCCCAACTTGCCTGTGGTCACGGTGTTTTGTCGCAGCAATAGACACCCTAACTAAGACATGGAGGGAGACAATGGGCATGTGAGTTAAGGTGACTGTAGAGGTCAGAGGGGCAATGGGCATGTTATTACAGGTGCCTTAGAGTTCTGTGGGGCTTGCGAGTAAAGGTCCCTGCTCAGAGACCAGAGCAGGGTTACAGACATATGAGTGTAGTTGCCTCCTGAGGCTACATGGGGAAGTGGGTATGTTAGTGTAGGTATCTGAAGTGACAGGGCAGGCAGTGGCCATGTGAGTGTGGGTACCTCCAGAGGCCAGAAGGATGGTGGGCATGTCAGTGCAGATGCTTGCAGAGGGCAGAGGGGAGCAGTGGGCATATGAGAGCAGGAGACTGCAGAGGGGAGCAGTGGGCATATGAGAGCAGGAGACTGCAGAGGGGAGCAGTGGGCATATGAGGGCAGGAGACTGCAGAGGGGAGCAGTGGGCATATGAGAGCAGGAGACTGCAGAGGGCAGAGAGAAACAGTATACATGCAGTGGGCATATGAGGGCAGGAGACTGCAGAGGGGAGCAGTGGGCATATGAGAGCAGGAGACTGCAGAGGGCAGAGAGAAACAGTATACATGCAGTGGGCATATGAGAGCAGGAGACTGCAGAGGGGAGCAGTGGGCATATGAGAGCAGGAGACTGCAGAGGGCAGAGAGAGACAGTGTACATGCAGTGGGCATATGAGGGCAGGAGACTGCAGAGGGGAGCAGTGGGCATATGAGAGCAGGAGACTGCAGAGGGGAGCAGTGGGCATATGAGAGCAGGAGACTGCAGAGGGGAGCAGTGGGCATATGAGAGCAGGAGACTGCAGAGGGCAGAGAGAGACAGTGTACATGCAGTGGGCACATGAGTTCAAGAGCCTCCAGAGTCCATATGGGAACCATGAGCATATGATTGTAGTTACCTGCAGAGACAGTTCAGCAGTGATCATGTGAGTGCGCATGCCTGCAGATGCCAAATGGGCAGTGATATTAGAGGGCAGGTACCTGCAGAAGCCAGATAATGGTGGTGGGCTTGTAGGTGAAGGGCCTGCAGATGTCAGAGCAGAACTGAGCATTTGAGTGCAGGTTCCTGCAGAGGATAGAGGAGGTCATGTGTGTGAAGTGGCCAGCAGAGGTCAGGTGAGCATTTGAAATGTGAATGCAGGTGCCTGCCAGAGCCAGAGAGGCTCAGTGGGCATGTTAGTGTAAATTCCTGCAGCGGCCAGAGGGGGGGGGCAGTGGGCAGATGAGAACAGGTGCACACACAGAAGACGGGAATGCAGGTTCCTGCAGATATCAGGCTGGGGGTGAGCATGTGAATGCAGGTCCCTTCAGAGGCAAGGATAGACAGTGGGCATGTGACTGGAGATTCCTAAAAAGGGCAGATTTGGGGAGAAGGAATGAGAGTGCAGGCGCCTATAGAGGACAGTGGGGAAGTAGCCGTGTGAATTCAAGTTCCAGCAATGGTCAGTTGGGTAATGGACATGTGAGTGCAGGTACCTGCAGAAGAAAGTGGGGAGGTGGTGAAGTGACCGCGCATGCCAGCAATGGTCGGTTGTGCAGCTGGGAGTGCAGGTGCCTGCAGAAGACAGTGAGGAAGTAGCCAAGTGAATGCATGTGCCAGCAGTGGTCAGTTGGCCAGAGGGGGGTTGTGGGCATGTGAGTGCAGGTCCCTGCAGAGGCCAGAGTGGGGCACTTGACGCTTGACAGCAATCCTACTCTGAGACAGGCTTCTTTTGCCTCCCTGCAACCGATAGCCAAGATAGGTAGCCTCTGATGTACAAAGTCTGGATTTTTTTAGCTGACATTCTGTAGCCAAGGTCTGCAACCCTTGTAGCAGTCCTTCAGAGGCCTTTTATAATATGTTTCTCAGAAACCTCTGACTGAAGGGCAGGAGGTCTGCATTTAGTTTCTCATAAAACAGTGTTGGAGAATTTTTTTTAAAACCCTGGAACAACCTGGTCCAGGTAAATTTCCCACTGTAACTTACCTCTAGGTCTGGTCATTTAAAATCAAAGATGGGTTGACTGACTTCTGTCAATGGAAGGCTGAAGAATGCATCTTTCCGGTTCAAGACAGTATACACCTGTTTCTCTGGGAGAGTCAGACTCTTGCTAATCAGAGGTCCCAGGTGTCTTCAGAGGCAGGAGAACTGTATTCCAGGGTGACTGTCAGGGCACCAGGATGTCTCTCTCTTCAAGCCAGGCAATATGAACTGCAATTTTCCCTTTTGTGTCTAAGGTCACTGGGTATTATTTAATATGGACAGAGGTAGCTGAACTGATTAGTTGAACAATTACAATAACTTGGTGTTGGACCAGTCCTAGGGGTTGGTTTCTTCTGACAGAGTTCAAGAAACCAACATTTTGCTGGGTATCTGTAAGTCTAACTGTGTCTTGTCATCAGAGAAGGTGACAGTGGCTTTTAGTTTAAGCCAAAGTTCTTGTCCCAATCAATTGTCTGTTGTTAAAAAAAATTTAAGTTACCTCCGGCGATTGGGACCTGCTTATTATATTTTTCTTAAAAAAACTTTTAAAAACTTCTAATATCTGGGGATGACTGGGTGGCAAAGGATAACTTTTTAGCAGTTGTCTTAACTCTTCTTAACAGGATCTAGCAAAATTTGTCTAAAGTCCCCTTTATTGCTGTTGCTCATTCTGTCCATGCTGCATTGCCTGATAGTGACCCTCTTGTCCCGCCCGGGGGCTTTATTATTGTTATTGTTTATTTGAGTTTTTGTTTTGTTTACTTTTTAAAGAGAATGGTGGGTTTTTATGGATCATTGGTTTAAAAAGAGACATAAATTATGAAAGAGAAAGGAGTAGAACTTTCTCTTTTTCCTTGAGCTCAACCAAGGGGAACTTTTCCCATTCCCAGTGGCTGCTTAGTGAAGTGGGGGTAAATACTCATTGGGGGAACTATTTCCCCCTCCCTGTGTGCATTCTACTTAGATGACCGGCAGTCCCAGATGAGAGGCCTGAATCCTCCCCACTCCATACAGGAACCAACCCTGACGGTGAGCAGGAGTCAAGCAACAAAACAAGCAAGTTTTCCAGGACAGGTGGAGGTTGAGGGGGTTCTCTGGGTGACCTGGCAGCGCCAAGAAAATTTGGGTCCCAAAAAGGAGGGCCACAGGGATGGGTTCCACTCCAGAGAAAGCTATTGGTCAATATAGGGAAACAGAATGGGCAGAAACACATGCACACATGAGAGAGAGAGAGAAAGAGAGAGAGAGAGAAAGAGAGAGAGAGATAAAGAGAGAGAGAGAGAGAGATAAAGAGAGAGAGAGAGAGAGAGAGAGAGAGAGAGAGAGAGAGAGAGAGAGAGAGAGAGAGAGAAGAGAACAACCTGGGAGGGCCACCACCCATTCATACACCTGAACAGTGACAACTCATGAATCCTGAATACTAGATCAGCAGCCATGTCCCACCTGTCCTCTATGTGTTTAAGTAGAAGGTGCCTTAACCAGACTTACCTCCAGAGGTGACAGACCATGTGACTTTCTAATTTGTTTCTTAAGGTGGAGGTGTCCATCCCCTCTGAAATGTTAGGCAGCAATTGATCAAAGGGAGCCCTGGGACCTGGAACATCTAAGGTTGTGCACCCCTAGAAATCCCCTGATACATTACACTCTTCCTTACTCCAAGGGGCTCTGAGAGCCCAGTGTCTTAAGGTCTGGTCTCTGGGATCTCAGTGAAACCTTCAGAAATGTTGTGGGGTATTCACCAGAGAAGATTTCTCAGACATGGGTTTAACCCAATAGAAAGTCTTAATATCCTTCCCTTGACTACACTGAGTGTTCAGGGACCCAGTGTATCCCCAAAGCTTTCTCAGGGTGAGCATTTAAGCAAAAAACCCCCACATATCCTGGGTTGACATACATCACTTAACAAGAACAGTTAGCTAGAAGCAGAACTACAGACGCTAAAAAGCAAGGTTAGTACCTTTAGGGATGGTCTGATCTTTGTTTCATTTCTGGCATGTGGTGTTGTCTATGTGCTGAGTTTTACAGTCTGAATAGTATCCCCCTATGGAGTGTGTTATGTGAAGGTCTGGGGCCTGGTTACAGTCTACATCGGACTCCTGAAAGAGTACTCTCTTTTGGGGGGCATTGGTTTTTTCCAGACAGGATTTCTCTGTGTAGCCCTAGCTGTCCTGGAACTCACTCTGTAGACCAGGCTGGCCTCTAACTTACATAGATCCACCTGCCTCTGCCTTCTGAGTGCTGAGATTAAAGGTGTGCGCCACCACTGCCCAACTAGGAGTACTTTTTAATACCAATGAGTGAATTCCTCTAAGAGCAGGAGAGATGAGCATTTTAATCAGAGTGAGGACAAACAAGGAAGAAAACCCTTTTTCCATGTTCTTTTATGTGAGCTACCACTAGAAGGCATGGCCCATATTAAAGGTGGGTCTTATTACCCCAAAAGATCCAATCAAAAAAATCTTTCACAGGACTGCCCAGATGCTTGGGTTTTAGATGAGTCCAGATGTAGTCATATTAACAACTAAACTTAGTCATCACTTGTCCATCCCTTGTCAATTTGACACACAATCACATCTCCCTATGCTTAATTTCGAAATAAAAATAGTATCCAGGTCATAATGCGACCTAACATGATGTAGCTATCACATGTGCAAGCACAAATGCATTAATATTTTTGAATAGGTGACAATTTCTCTTTAGAAATGCTTAGTCTTTTAATATCTCATATCTTAAATATGATAGTAACCACTGATATGATCTCAATCTATATCATACTGCATGATAAAATGTAGGAATGAAAACACAAATATTTTTCTTGACATACGTGTATATGTGTACAAAGATGGTCTTGTCAAAATAAGAGAGAGACAATAAGCCAATTACAGCTCTTGTTTCTGCAGTTGGTCACATTGCCTCACCTAGTTTTAAAGCTACTTTCCTCTTCTACCCATTCTGTGTTTTCTCTACACTCAGCAATAACCTCAGCAGGTTCTGGCTCTTAGGGAAGAGAAGTAACCTATAATCTTCATTTCTAAAGGGTCTGCAATATATAATAGTTACAACATGTTAAGTGGAATTATGACCTGGATAATGTTTTTATTTAGAAATAAAGCATGATCCTTAGTCATCCTACCTGGATTAGACTGCTATAGTTTTCATTGCCTTTAATCACAGGACATGGTAGCACCAAGAAATGCCTTAAAGAGTCTCCTTCACATAATCATATCTACCTCCGTAATGGAGAAACAATCTAATTTCCTCTTGGGAATCTGGATAAATCACCCCTTCAAATACTGTTATTCATTTCTTAGCCTATTGACTAAAAGACATCAGAATACCAATGTGACCAAGAGAAAGTCTGAGCTTCCAATTCAATGGAATGTTGTGTCTTATGGCAGGAGCAATTCACATTTGGAACCAGGCCAGCAGAATTTAAGGTACCCAGGAACAGTTAGCATAAGTTTTCCTAGATGTTCACTAGGTATGATAGTGAGTGGAACAATTTCCGTTTCCACCTTTTGATTCCTGTACTCATGAACCGTGGCTTTGGGAGAAACTGTACCATACATTTTATTCTGATTCAAGTCATATGCTACTTTTTGGAGAACTGTGTCCCATGTGGCTTGGAAGCAGATGGCATTGTAACAGAAGTAGAAATCATAGACATTTGGGGAACTTCTTCATGTGACTGAATTTTTTGTTCCCTCATGATCTGATCATATATATATATATATATATATATATATATATATATATATATATCACATCCAATTGATTATAGATGGCTGTTGTGCATATCCTAACTTATGGATTGGCAGGTTATATAATACTCAGCCCATGAGGAGCAGCTCAGGTGACATGGTAATTTGGTGGCTCAAAATATCAAGTTTTTTTTCTATAATCCATAGACTGGGACCTGCTCAAGGCTCCAAACAGTATCCCCATCTGCCACTGACACCTCAAGTTCCATCATGGTCCAAGTGCTAGAGCAGCCTGCATGGCAGCCTGGACCTCTTGAAGAGCGTCTCCTGTCCCCAGCCTCCCACAAAGCTAGCAGCTTTCCTACTTGACATATGGGCTGGAGTAACACACCCAAGTGAGGAATGTGCTGTATCCAGGATCCAAATAGGCCCAGTAAGTGTTGTGCTTCTTTCTTGGTAGTGGACGATAAGTTACGAGGAATATCTCTGCACGCCCCAATACCACTGGACTCCTGGAAATTTCACTGAGATTAGAAGCCTCTGAATTTTGGTTGGATTTATTTCACATCTTCTGATGCATATATCTGCCAATTTCTAAGTATATCTATCCCAATTATACATTCTGTAACTGGGGAAATAATAGTAACTAGTTCACACTATTAATGCTCTTCATGTTTCTAGGAGAGAGAGACTTCAGAAGCTGCCAGTATAGCGATTTCAAAAGACTTCTAGATGCTTTGTATTTCATTCTTCCAGTACTGTTTCTCTAGTACCACTCTGGTACCACAATGGTTACTAGTGGGCTCTTGCAACAGAATTATATCTTTTTGAATATTTGGCATTATTCTGCTATTATTTTATTGAATATATTTTCGTGTCATCAACCTTTAGTCTGTCTGCTTCAGATATACCAATTACGTTTTATTTGATCATGTAATGCTATCTAAGTGAGCATGAATACTGTTCTCAATCTTTTTCTTTTTTTTTGTCTAAATACATTATTTTGAAAGATTTGTCTTTATGCTGTGATTATTTTAATGTGACTAATCTAGTGTTCTATAAAGACTTTCAACTGAATTCTTTATCTGATTCACTGAGATATTTCTGTGTTAGTTTTCTTTTTGTTATGGGGTGATACAACTTGGAATTTTCAAGGGTGGTGGTTCTCACATGACATTTCACCTTTGACTCTCCTATTTGGCCTGTATGGCAGGTGGATTGTGACAAAACACCATGACCAAGGTGACTTACAAAAAAGCATTTAACTGGCTTCTGGTTCCAGATGGTTAGAGTCCATGATGGTGGAGCAAAGGCTTAAAGGCAGGAACAGCTGAGAGTTAACATCTTAAACTGAAAGCAGGAGACAAAACGCACATTAAAAATGGCAGGAGTCTTTCAGAACCTCTAGTACACACACACACACACACACACACACACACACACACACACACACCCCACGGTATACCCCTCCCGACCAAGACCACACCTACAAATCTTTCCCAAATAGTTGCACAAACTGGGAACCAACCATTCAAACATGTGGCTGTATAAGGGTGATTCTCATTCAAACCACCACATCCCATGCTGTGACCTGCAGAGCATATCATGATGCAAAGTGCATTTTGTCCAACTTCAAAAGTCTCCAAAGTCTTTCTGCCTCAACAATGTTTCAAATCCAAAGGTCAACATCTTTTCTGAGACACAAGGCAAACTCTTAATAGTAAACCACTGTAAAATCAAATAGCAAATCGCGTGTTTCCATAGAATATGTCAGAGAATATACATTACCATTCCAAAAGGGAGGAACCAGAGCATAGTTAGGAAATACAGGACCAAAGCAAAACTGAAATCCGCAGAAGAAACCTGCAGGTCCTCTAGCTCTGTGTCTGATGTCAGATGACTTAGATGGCTCTACCCTTCCAGCTTTACTGCCTGAAACAAAACTTCTCTCTCCTAGACTGGTTCTACTCCCTGTGCTCAGTTCTCACTGGTATTTGAGGGCTTTGGTACCTCGGACATTTTAGAGTCTCTAACACAATGCAGGTTTCACTTTTACAGCTTAATGACTTCTCATGGTCTCCATCCAAGGAACCCCCAGCCATATGCCTGCCCTTAGTGGTTCTTCCTAACCATAGAGGAAGATTCTACCACCCCCCCTTACTATGCATTCTCATGAATCTAAACACAGAGCCACATGGACGATAAGGTATTACCATGTTTAATTGCCTACTGGGGTTGAACCCCTGGCTCCCTTAAATGATTTATGCACCAGCTTTGATTGCTTGTTGCTTTTTGGAGCAGAAAATTCCTTAGACCTTTTTCTTTCATGACTTGGAAGCCTAGCTGGGCAGGGTCTTGCTCTTAAAGCACCCTTTCCTTTATTCTGATTCAGATTAGGCCTCTCCTTAATCTCTTCATCTCTTTAAGCATAAGTCTTCAGTAAAATTTCTTGTTGCTCCTTTTCTCTTCAAACTTGACATTTTTATTTCTTTTTGTTCCACTTCTATATTAAACCTCTGTCAAAGATGTTATTCCACTGATTTTTCTCTTCACTTAGTTGATGATTTCCTTTGCTGTACAGAGGCTTTTGTTTTTATGAAGTCTTGCTTATCTTCTTGGCCTTAATTTTGGGGCATACAGAATTCTATTCAGAAATTTCTTCCCTGAACCTGTCTTGAAGAGTGTAGCCCTTCCACTATTTCACCTTTTACACTGAGATGGTTGGTTCATTTACTATTAAAGTTTGTGCAAGGTGCTAGATACGGGTCTAATTTCATTCTTCTATATGTGGACATTTAGTTTTCCTAGCACCATTTATTAAAGATGCCATATTTTCTCTAATGTATGTGTTTTTTGCCTTTTTACAAAGTATCAAATGACTTTAGTCAATGCATTCATATTTCAGTCTTCTCTTTTGTTCCATTGGGCTACGTGTTTGTATTTTTCAATGTCTGATTAATTTATCATTAATGTCCAGCATTTTTCTCCATATTTTATTAAACTGTTTGAAATTTCACACGTTTTATTGATCTATTAAAAATCATTATGAGGCAAGTGATGCCTCCAGTTTGATATACCTGAATCTCTTGGGTGAGAGCCATGAAACTTTTATATGTCATATTACCTTTTCTTGAATTCCTATCTTGATATTTTCACATATGAGGGGATATTCTATTGATCTATTAAGGCTTTCTCAGTAAGTAGATTTCTCTTGGTGATGTATTTGGGATATCGCATCGTTGCGTAATGATGATTTTATTTCCAATTAGATATTGTTGCCATTTCTCTGTAGTTTCTCTGGCTATGGTTAGTCCTTTTATATACAATGCATGTTATATCAGAGTTAAGGAGACCCCAGTATCTTTGCAGGTTTTTAATTCACTAGATGGGGTGTGGACAATGTAGTACTAATATCCAGTATTCGCAACAATGCACAACCAGATAAAATGCAGCAGTTATAATGTGTCAAAGTGCAAGAATAAATGACTATGAATCAGTACTACATGAAAATCTTTATCAATTCTTAAGTCAAGGCTTAGATAATACCATGTAAAAGGAAATCAAAAGAATGTAAGAGATCAAGTTGTGAAGGAGATATGTTGGGGGAAATCACAGGGAGAGTTACAAGGGGGCAGGAGGGGTTTAGATATAAACAGGATACATGTATAAAATTTTATAAAGAATAAATAAAAATATTAGAAAATAAATAAATATACAAAGATTGTAAAATATTACTAGACTAGGTTATAAAATAGCAATACTTGATCTGTGCAATGAAAGAAATTCCAAATCAGAAATTCAACCAAGAATTTAAAGCATAATAAGGTATATATCAGGACCTAAACTGAGAATGCTGCCAAAAGGATTCCCTACTCGACAGTTACCTTTTCAGAAAGTGTTTCACTAAGATCACTACACAGATGCTGGTGCAACTGTAGTTCACAGGGTCCAGGCTCCATCTGGATATCGTAACTAAACTTGGCAGTGTTGGCAATGTGGTTCTGGTTTGGTGTGCATGAGAGTTGGAAACACTGAGGAGGTCATGGGGACTTGCACCATGATTCCAGAGAGCTGCTGAGGCCAGACGATGTGTGAAAGGTTTGGAGTCCCTGAAGAGGGTGCTGTGAGACCATTGTATGAAGCTGTGAAAATTAAATGTGTGGAGAGCCCAGGATGTTTGAGATGTCAAAACCATGGGATATGGATTAAGAAAAGCTGCAGACAAGGAAGAAATCTGACTCAATAGAAAAGTTGTATGTGCATTTAGAAGCAGAGGAAGAGGAGTGGGGCTACCTAAGTAAACCATTTTTAATGGATGTGATTTCATCATGGGCTCCAGATAGCAAACAAAACTTCGGGATTTGGCATTTGCTCTGCTGAGTTTCTATCTTTGGTGTGATCATTCCTTGTTATGTTCTCATTCTTCCCTTTGAGTTAGGAATGTTTGTTCTATGGCATTGTATTTTTTAAGTAATATATTTTTATTTTACTTGTTTTAATTTGCATTTATTTGTTTATTTTGTTTTTGTGTGGGTACGTGGACACATACACACCATGCAACAAATTTGTGCGCATGCGTGAGTGTGCGTGTGCACACACACACACACACACACACACACACACACACACACATACTGTGATTATCTGTTTGTGGAGGCTAGAGGACAACTTGCAGAAATGAAGAGTCAGTTTTCTCCTCCCAGCATGTCATTCCCAGGGTCAAACTCAAGTTGACAGGTATGGCAGCAAGTGCCTTTACTCACCGAGCCATCTTGTTGCCCCCTCCCTTTTTAACAGAAGGTTATAGTTAAGAAATTGCTTTGAATTTCAAATGAGACATGGACTTTGGATTTTAAAATAATGTGTTGGAACTGCTGAAGAGTATGAGAACTTTAGAAGTAGGACTTGAGGAATGCATTTGGTATTATGAGAAAACCATCAACTTATGGGAACATATAGTAAAAGGATATGACTTAAAAGTAATCTGTTTGGAGGGCTTGAAAGATGGGTCACTGGTTAAAAGCACTAGCTTCTCTTGCAGACGGCCTGGGTTTGATTCTTAGCATTCAAATGGCAGCTCACAACTATCTATAACTCCAATTCTGGGAAATCTGATGCCCTCTTCTGGCCTATGAAGGCACTGCATGTGCATGGTGCACAGGCACACATGAAGGAAAAACACTCAAAGCACATAGTAATACTATTTTTAAGTAATATGTTTCTTTTTTTAAAATTTACTTATTTATTAAAGATTTCTGCCTCCTCCCCTCCACCGCCTCCCATAGCCCTCCCCCTCCCCCAATCAAGTCCCCCTCCCTCATCAGCCCGAAGAGCAGTCCGGGTTCCCTGTCTTGTGGGAAGTCCAAGGACCTCCCACCTCCTTCCAGGTCTAGTAAGGTGAGCATCCAAACTGCCTAGGTTCCCACAAAGCCGGTACATGCAGTAGGATCAAAACCCAGTGCCATTGTTCTTGACTTCTCAGCAGTCTTCATTGTCCGCTATGTTCAGCGAGTCCGGTTTTGTCCCATGCTTTTTCAGACCCAGGCCAGCTGGCCTTGTTGAGTTCCCGATAGATCATCCCCATTGTCTCAGTGTGTGGGTGCACCCCTCACGGTCCTGAGTTCCTTGCTCATGCTCTCTCTTCCTTCTGCTCCTGATTTGGACCTTGGGATTTCGGTCCGGTGTTCCTGAGTGAGGTAAGCCAGACCCAAAAAGAGGAACATGGGATGTACTCACTCATATTTGGTTTCTAGCCATAAATAAAGGACATTGAGCCTATAATTCGGGATCCTAGAGAAGCAAAATAAGAAGGTGAACCCAAAGAAACACATAGAGTCATCCTCCTGGAGAATAACTTTCATCGGGCAATGAAGGCAGACAGAGACAGAGACCCAAATGGAACACCGGACTGAAATCCCAAGTAATATGTTTCTATGTCAAGTTGACAACGGATGGACTTGTGATAGTCTATATTGTTTTCTAATTTTGCAGGATCTAGAAGCACTGAAAGAACAAATCTCTGGGTATGTCTGTTTAATTGATTTAATTAACAGAGGTGGGAGAACTAGTCTAACTGCCCAGCTGAATGAAAAGGAGAAAGGAAACTGATAATCAGAGTTCATTTCCTGTTGCTTCCTAAATGCAGATGCAATGTGACCAGCTAGCTTCCTTTTTCTTCCATTTCTTGTTTTGTTTTGTTTTGTTTTACCGGACAGGGTTTCTCTGTGTAATAGCCCTGACTGTTCTGGAACTCACTTTATAAACCAGGCTGACATAGAACTCACAGCTTCTGTGTCCCAAGTGCTGGATTAAAAGCATGTGCCACCACCACCCAGCTGTTTCTTCCATTTGTGTTGCCATGTCTTCCCTGCTATGATGGAATGTATTCCCTAGAACTGTCAGTCAAAATAATCTCCTTAAATTGCTTCTTGTCAGTTATTTTGACATAGCTATGAGAAAAGTAGCTAATATAGTGTGGACAAGGTGGTGACTGGGGGAAATTGTGGAGTTTAATTTGATGACCATAGGCTAACCAGAAGGAGATAGGTACAGACAGACCATTCCAGTATCTGAGAATAATAAGTAAACAGATGTGTCTTGAAGAACCCCGATTCCATGTGGTTTACAAGCAACTCTGCTATACCAGGGCTCACAAATACTCTGTGTGATCCATGCTTCACCCTCTGCCTTCCTTTATTGTTACATTTTTTCCCATTGGGCAAAGATTAAATATACCACACACAATCATACGAGAACCAACAGCATTTAATCCCTGAGTAGCAGCATGGACATATTGCTGTTCAGCCTGGTTCAGGCATAGGAGCAGAAAAATGACACCTAGTCATTAATAGGGGAAGGAACGGATTCAGATGGGTCTTGAGGCTTTGAAGTACTAGCATCAGTACTTGAAAGAACACGGCGTCTTCCCTTGTGATGACCCCAGGCACAGAGTATATGACAATTGTCATCATCTTCTTTCTCACTTTCTGAAGAGCTCTCACCAAAAGCACGTGGCTTCTCATAAACACAGCAACATTTGGAAGAGCGACGGCCCAAGTGCTCATTATCAATAGTGTCACTTGACCACTCAACCCTCTTGCCTGATTTTGCCTTCTCTAATGGGTTGGACAGGTTGATATTTTTGATCTCATTTTCCAGATCAACTGTGGGCTCTGAGATGACTTCGGTCAGCTTAGATGTTGGCTCTTCCATAGCAGAACTGGAAGCAGGGCAGAGGAGAGGAATCGATGTATTCAAGGAGTCTGAGGAAATAGGAATTTGAACCCAGTTAGAGTCACAATTAGAATGTAAAGTTACACTTGTTTTTGTCTTAACTTTCTCACCCACAGGTACCCAACTTACTGTTGTTTCTTAGTTGCTTATTTGTTTAAAATCAGGTCTTGAAATCACAGAAAGTAGTTTGGTTCCCAGGGAGGTGGCAGAAAGGAAATCTGGGCCAGACTGCTTTAATCTCCTGTAAGATTAAAAAGCACATAGATGACACTTTAAAATGCATGTCTTTGCAAAAATTAGCTTAGAGAAATCACCATACGGATCTTAATTTCTGAATTTTGAGTAATAACAGACACACAAAGATCAATATTTATTTCTGTGTATAAAAAATGTTTCTCTATTTGAGTATGTCTATGGCCTACTGTGTGGCCTACTGCGATTGTTAAAGACACGGTTGGAAAAGAACTCAAGTGTCACACTACTAAGGGAATCTGAATTTCATAGTGAAATCCTTCTAGAATTATTACTTTATTATGCAAAGAATGCAATTTACTGTGTATCTTAAGTTTTAATGATGTATCAATGTGAAGTCAGAAAATGGATACTTTAGAGATTTGGGGATTTAGTTAGTAATATAGATGAGTAATTACACATTAACTAACATTATTACTAGTGATAAACAGAAGAAAGACAATTGGCAATAACTTAATCATTTAAAAGGGGAAATCACTTGTTATTAAAGGTGGACATGAATTACAATGTGGGTGACACCAGATCTGATGACAATAAGGACAAGACTAAGCCAGGGAAATTAGCAAGCTAAAAATCATTGGGTCTAGAAAATCAGAATCCCTGTGTTTTAAATGGCCCACACTATATACATACCCATTTACTTAGGATCTCCAACAGGTCTTTCTGGTCTTATTTAGGTATTCTGTCGTCAGACATCCTTAGGAGACCAGCTTTCTTGCTGCTTTGTTGTGCCTGTCTCCATGCCAACTAAAAGACACAGATAGAATGTATGCTTCTATCTCCTAAGAGACCTGACTTTGAGTAGTCTAACTACTGATTGACTTGAAAAATAGTTTACCTTGTACCTGTTTGTTTCATAAGGGACCAGATCTCTAAAACAAAAAAAAACGAAACAAACCCTCAGAGCCTTTGCAGTCATTTCCATTCCTGTCACTGCTTGACAGAGCCTGAGAATTTCATTTATCATATGCATCTGTTAAAGCTGTGTCAAATTCCTTAAAATTTTTTTTAGCAATATAAACTTATTAAACAAAGAAATGGGCTTCATAATACTGCTTCTGCTTAAATATATCAATTATTTTGACTGTTTTCACCCTCCATTACTTTCTCCTATTTCTCTTTCTCAAGTGCCCTTTCCTTGTTTAATAAACCTTTTATGATTACATATCCCCAGTTCCAACCCATGAAGTCTATAATTCAATGCACACCATAAATATTTTTCACATATTATAAGTTTGGTCAAAAAGTAGATTAAAAATATGTTGACTCACAAATCTATTTCATCATGATTCAAAAGTGTTTAATACCGGTAAACTTTAAGTAGTTTAAAAATGCACATAAGGGACATCTTTGTAATTCTTTATATCAGTTTAGACAACTTAAAATGACACAATTAAAATATTTAAAAATAGAAGTATCATTTACCCAGATTTCCTCAGTGACAGCATTTTATGTAGCCACAAGTTTATCAAATCTTGATTATGGACACGGACGAGATATTATTAGCTAAATGATAAGCCTGCTTTAGATCTAAACACTTTTACTTATACTCATAACTGGTTTTTCTTCTTGTTTTGTAGTTCTATGCAGTTTTATTATATTTCAGGTCACACAGACATAATCAGAATCAGTGCACAGAAGTATTCCAACCTCTCAAACTATCTCTTATACCCAAATTATTAAAAACCTCCTTATTCCCTGGAAATAAGTGTTTGTGCTTTATCTGTGAAAGTTTCTTTTATCTAGGCAATGCTATATAAAGGAATTATAGACATTTTGAAATTGAACTTCTTTTTCACTCAGTGAATTTTACCTGATTGTTTCATCTTTATAATGCTGCATTTGTGAATTATCATAAGTTGTTTACACAGTCATCTGTTGAAAGATATTTAGGTTATTTTCACTTTTAAGCCATGTAAATAAAGATGTATTGAACATTCATAAAACAACTTTCAGAAAGCATAAGTCTTCCTGCTTCTAGAGTAAATTCCTAGGGGAAGTGGCAACAAATATCTGCCATCCCAGCATTCAAGAAGCAGAGGCAAGCACTATGGAAAACATTGTGGCATTTCCTCAAAAAATTAAAATTATTACATGACCCAGCTATACTACTCCTTGGAATATATGCAAAGAACTCTATGTCTTACCACAGAGGTACTTGCACACCCATGTTAATTGCTGCATTATTCACAGTAGAAAGAGAATGGAACCAGCCTAGATGCCCATGCTCAGATGGTCACCATCAGATGAATGGATAATGAAAATGTGGCCCAATACACAATAGAATTTTACCCAGCCATTAAGAAATATTAAATCATGAAAATTTCAGGGAAATGGGTGGAACTGGAAAGTATTTGGGGTGGCCCAGGCTCAGAAAGATAAATGTTCTCCCTCATACACATAGCCCAACTTTAAATGCTTGTGTGTATATAAATAAGGAGTTGTAAGAGTGGATACAGACTATAAGACTAGATAGAAGACCACAGGAGATGAATATGATATGCTGAGAAGGGGAGCAGTAGAAGACCACAGAGAACTCAAAGGTAGAAAGGAGGCTACTAAATGTGAAGAGGAGGAGGAATAGGGAAGAACGGGAGAAAAAGAAAAACAAATTTTGTTTGAAACTTGGTGTAGTGAAATAATTCTCTGTAAGTTAACGATAAGTAAATAATAAAAATGAATGAATGAATAAATAAATAAATAATCAAAAAGGAAGGGGGGAATAAGACTAATATAAGATGACTATGAGTTTGACACCAGTATTGGTTACATAGGGAGAACCTATATTAAAACACCAAAAACAAAGAGTCAATACCCAGTAACATCACTGCTGAGCAACACAAAAACTAAATATTTTGCTTTATTAATTGTAGAAAGAGTGGTAGGCTGCATTCCCGCCCAGCTCCCGCATGGCTAGCTTTACACCCAAAATAACAACACACAAATTGTATTCATTTAAACACTGCTTGGCCCGTTAGCTCTAGCCTCTTACTGGCTAACTCTCACATCTTGATTAACCCATTTCTAATAATGTGTGTAGCACCACATGATGGTGGTTTACTGGGAAAGATTCTAGCCTACATCCGTCTTGGGTCAAAGAATCATGGCATCTGACTCACTTCCCTTCTTCCCAGCATTCTGTTCTGTCTATTCCACCCACCTATGTTCTGACCTATCAGGCCAAGCAGTTTCTTTATTAATTAACCAATGAAAGAAACACATAGAAAGAAGACCCACCTACATAATTTCCCCTTTTTCTGTTTAAACAAAAAAGAAATGCTTTCACTTTAACATAGTAAAATTACATATAGCAAAACAGTTATAAAGCAATAATTACAGTTACAATATTTATATCTATTTTATCTTTTATCATAACTAAGGAAAATTATAACTATCTATTCTTCAACTCCATCAAAGACTCCAGAAGGATATAATATTACCTAAGCAAACAAGAAATAAGCAACTTCCAAACTCTAGAAATGACAGAGACATCTTGCTGCCTGTACAGTCACCCAAAGTTCTTTTGTACCATTAGGGCATCCATCTTCAGCCTTCAGGCCCATAGTATCCAGCAGATATTTCCATGAAGCAGGAAATTTCAAAGACAGTTCAGTCACTATCTTCTGTGTCCTGCAGAATGTCTCACAGACACTTTCATGAGTCAGGAACCCCAAAGGAATTATCTCACCTTTAGGCAAGTTCAACAGTCCTCTCTCTGCAGGTTTTTTGTGTCCAGTTCATGCGTCAGTCCAGGCAAGAGCAGTTGCTTGCCCAAATGGCTAAAAAACTCCATAAGGAGCCTCTTCAATGCTCATCTTCCTCTTGAAGTAGCTGGTGCTGCCAGGAGCAGACGTGTCTTATTGTCATGAAAAGCCCTAAGTTATTAAAACATTTAAATGCTACATTAAATATTAGAATACTACAGTCTTTGAAAGATATGAAGAATGTCTATCTAACTGAAATATATCTCTATATATCTAGAAAATCTACAAGCTTGACTATTATCAATGATTATCCATTAACCTATATTTTAATTATACATTATGTTTTTAAAGGAATTACATAATCATAATATTTTAATCAAGATCAGAAATACACATACAAATAACAAAATTGACCTTAAAATTCCATACCAATGCAAATTATTTATATCTATATCATATACCTCTTTAAATGTTAAATAACATTTATAAGCAATATTTGGGAATATGGGCGCAGTTATTTCTCTCCAAACTGCTTCCTGCTGTATTGGGGCACTGTTATTTAGGTCTTTCAAGGTATAACCTGTGTGCCAGGTTCCTCTCAGTCGGCAGTTGAGTGAAGTAATTTATTTAAGGTATTCACAGCAACTTTTCTGGAGGGCATGGTCTG
Organism: Microtus pennsylvanicus; assembly: GCF_037038515.1. Classification (NCBI taxonomy): domain Eukaryota; kingdom Metazoa; phylum Chordata; class Mammalia; order Rodentia; family Cricetidae; genus Microtus; species Microtus pennsylvanicus. The sequence goes on along the minus strand of NC_134601.1, from coordinate 130,707,763 downwards.
TCATACCATATTGGGATAAAAGCAATCCACAGGGTCTCATACTCTGTTAAAACAAAAGAAGACCCTCTCCAAAGCATCATATCCTTAGACCCAAATTCTGAAATCATAATACCCTTATGATATCCATTCTGGTTTAGCTTGACAGCCCATATAATGATATGTCTCTCTGTACTTAGCTCCTTCACAGACAAAAAATTTAAAGGAAACACAATGTACATAATCCAGACTCTCTGTGAATTTTCCATTTTTACGTGGCTTATTTTTACTCTATCACTTCACTTTATTCTGTCTCTTTAAAGACTTTACCAATTTTTAAGGCATTAACTTTATTCTATATATTCATTTTCTTCTCTCTCCCAAGCCTATGTACACTCATCCAACATTGTGATCCATATAGAGATACAGAATCATCATGGTTACAATATTCATTTATATAATGATTAATGACATTGATCTTATTATCATGTCTTTATGTCCTATTCAGGTGTCCTCTCTGATGACATGTATTCATGATTTGCCTTTTTATATTTTTGACAAGTCTGTTTTAGAAAGTTGAGAAAGATACCTTGAATTCGTAATCATGACTGGCTATGAATTTCTCAAAAAATTTTACCACGTCATTGAAATTATTATGGTATTCTGCTCTTACAGTGGCATAGACTACATAAATTTATGTTGTAATATTGTATCAGTAATATCTTCCAACAATAATCTTCACTTTTGTTGCATTGTTTGGTTTATGGACTAAATTTGCTAGTGTTTATTGACTGTTTGTGCCTAGTTTCTATTAGTGTACTTTTTTCTCATATGCAAAGTCATGCTAGATTTGAAAATAACTTAAAATATTTCTCTTTTTTATGGAAGATACTGTATAAAATTGGCATGATTTCTTCAAGTATTTCACAAAACTGAATAGTGAAACAATTACTGTTGCAGTATTTTATATCCAAAAAATTAAACTATAATTTCAAATTACTTAATAATTAAACTACTATCAAATTACACTTTTCTTCTTTGTTTAATTGTTTTAGTTTGTTGATTTATTCATCATAATTTCCAAATATCTGTGTGAACAGAGACTATGCTTTTATTTCTCAGTTGCCCAGACCCGAATAATCACACAGAAACTATATTAATTACATCACTGTTTGGCCAATGGCTTAGATGTATTCCTAGCTAGCTCTTACATCCTATATTAACCCTTTTCTATTAATCTATATATCATCATGAGGCTGTGACTTACCAGAAATATTCTTCAACCTTTCTCCTTCAGTGACTATATGGTGTCTCCTTGACTCTACCTATTCTTTCTCTCTATCTATCTTTGTTTGGATTTCCCCGCCTACCTTTACTGTGTTTCATTGGCCAAAACAGCTTTATTGATCCTATTCATCAACCAATAAAAGAAACAGATATACAGAAATACATCCTACATCATATCTGTTCTATTACATACTGGAAGAGATGTTTTGAGGGTCACATTCATAATTGTGGAATTTTCTATTTCAACTTTCTATTACTCATGAATATTTTTATCACATATTTTGAACTTCTGTTGTCTATTGAAGAGATATTAAACACATGTTGACAATAGTCTCATATTCCTGGAGAGGTAATCTTTATAAAATTATGTAATCATTCCCTTTGTCTATACAATTTTTTACATAAAATATTACTTATTTAGTATTAATGTAAAATTAGAGATTTATTTATCATGCTCTTATTTACTTTTTTGTTTTTATTAATTTTAAGTTAACACATAAAATAATTGGTTTTATTATAGTATTTTATACATATATATCAGTATACTGTATTCATCTCCTTTTTCCCTGCTTTCTTTTATTTTCCCTTATCTCTTCCTTGTTGTTCCCACCATTTCCCTTTCGAGCATTTCTACAACTTGTATTGAAAGCCAATTTCCTATGAACAGAATACAGATAGGCAAAATTGTTGTTTTATCCACTTTGAAAATGTCTTTGAAAATGGAAAACTCAGATGTTGAAAGAACATTTATACACCTTTTCAGTAAGCAGAGCATCAGAAGTATACCTATGTGGAACCAAAGCCTCATCTAAACTGATTCCTGCCTCCACAGGAAAGAAAGCCTGGGATTTTGTTTCTATGATATTATATCATTGTGTGTGTGTACTATATTTTAAACCCATTCATCTGTTGTTGGACATCTAGGCTGATTACATGACTTGAGATTCAATCTCATATAACTTAGAATGGGTTCCAGAAAGAAAGTAAAAAAAAAAACATCAAGTGTTGCTAAAAATGTTGGGTTGGTATTATAGATCACTCAACAGATTAAATAGAATTACTATATATTGCAGCTATATCACCCCTATATATATATTTCTAGAGGAATCGAAGGCCTCATGCATTATATACAACTGCATACCCAGGTTTCTTGCTGCACATTCATAATAGCTAGTTCATAGAGAGTTCATAGTTTATTTTGGGATAATAATAATAATGAATCATTTTCTGATCTTCTATATATTTTATATGTTTTTTATGAATTGTTTCCTGATAGATATTTTTATTGTACTCTGTATGCAGTCTCTTCATTGTATTGATTATTCCCTTTGTCATCTAGATAAGTATTAGTTCAATTTAAGGACATTTGACTTTGTTGGTTTTATTACTTATATTAATATCTTTTTAAAAAGATTTATTTATTTATCATGTATAGTGTTCTGCATGCATGCATTCCTGCAGGCAAGGAAAGGGCACCAGATCTCATTATAGATGACTGTGAGCCACCATGTAGTTGCTGAGAATTGTACTCAAGACCTCTGGAAGAACAGCCAGTGCTCTTAACCTCTGAGCCATCTCTCCAGTCCTTATATTTTAAAATGTTTCCTTTGTGTATTCATTTAGTATGTTTCTACTTCATCAGAGAAACATCTACGGCAATGAGCAGAACTCCATTACTGGACAAAATGCCAATAATAATCGATGTTGGAGTGTTCACCTTACATCCATCCCCTTCAATGATCAGGGAACATATGTAAAGGAGAATGAAAACAGCTAAGTGAGAAGATGAGAATATTTGTAGCAAAACTGTCTTCTAAATACCAGAAAACCATTGCACTCATTAACTCACTTGTGGTTATTTTTACAAGACCTACACAAGACGAGGTGCATTAATATTTCTTCATGGATGGCGAAGGGAACAAAATGCCTCCACCCCTCCCTGGCAGTTAACTATTGGCAGTTTAACTGTTGTTGTGGAAAGGATTATCATTTTCTTTAGTGTTGTAGCCACTGGTATAAGATCCTTGCCCTATTAAATTGCCTCCCATCCATGAAAATGTAATTAAACTTGGCAGGCTGCAAATAGAAATAATTCATGAAAGTAGCTGAGGCACTTGAGAAGAAGGATTCTAGTAGAAGAAGGAGAATGAGAGAAGGGAATGGGAGGTGAAAATGTTCAAAAGTTATTATATAGATGTATGAAACTCAAAAGTGAAAATATATGGTGTTCTATCGTATACTAAAGATAAATCAACAAGAATGTACTATGCGTAGTTATGTACTAACATCATGAAGTTTTGTTAGCAATGTACTAAGGACATGGTAATGATTCCACAATACCAAAGTGGATAGCCTTTGTGGTGGTTTGAATAAGAATAGTCTCCATATGCTCCTATACTTGAATGCTTATACTTGAAAGTAGGTATGGCTTGTTGGGGTGGGTATGGCCTTCTTGGAGAAAATGTGTCACCAGGGGTGGGGTTTGGAGTTTCAGAAGCCCAAGCCAGTTCCACTGGCTCTCTCTTTTCCTTCTGCTTTCAGATCCAGATGTAGAACTTAAACCACCATGTCTGCCTATGTGCTACTCTGCTTCCTGCCATGAGGATAATAAACTAAACCTCTGAAACTGTAAGCAAGCCTGAATTAAATGCATTTTTAAAATTACAGTTGTGGTCATGGTGCCTCATGCAGTTGTAGACAAGCCCTCAGGCAGAAGTATTTAATGGTCCCAGGGTTGTTAAAGTGCCCTGTATGATCGACATATAACTTAGCTAAGCCACTTGCACGGATGCGTGGATTATATCATCTGCATATGACTCAGCTAAACCTTCATGTGCATGCGTGAGCCCTGTTATCTGCTTATTTCATACCCATGTCAACCTCCTGTGTGTATGTGCTAGGTAGCTTTTCAAAACTGGATGCACCATCTTCCTCCCTCTCTCTGTACACTGACTTCCCAGGCCTGTGCATGGCCCTTCTAATAAACTTCTAAGTGGGTTTGTTGCATGTTCTGTGTTTCCTTCTCACTTGCACCAGGTAATTTCATTGGTGCCATGAGGCTTGGGAGGCTCTTCTGCCCCAAACCCTTCTCCCAGGTTCAGGATCTGGATCTGGGTATTTTTTCCACAACAACCACACACTCCATATGCCTGAGCACAATTTCTATGGATAACACTGGCTTCAGTTGGTGAAGCTCCAATTGGTGAAGGCCCATTCTGGTCAGCTTATCTGTTTCTCTGAACCCGAGGAATTGATCCTAGAACTCCCAATAATCTTCTGGTGTTCTTAGAAATGGGAGAGGGGAAAGCCCCCAACCATACACTTTAAGGCTAAGGTTGAGTCCTTCACTGATATTCACCTCTGGATTGCTTCTCTTAACTAAAATTGTGTTTGGACAACTTGGGGTTTGTCCTCCCACCACTGGGGGCCCAGGGGCCCTTAGATTCTCCTTTCTCTTTTCTTTTTCTTTCCTTTTTTCCCTGCTGTGAAAGGATGCTCAGAGTGGCCTCTGGTGTCTCTGGCTTCTGAGTCTCCCTGACCAGATTTAGTCAGGCTGTAGCCCCACCTGTAGGCAGAGAATGCTTTACTACAGGTCTGTGGTGTTCACTGTCAATTTACACCCTGCCTGTATGGGGAGGCATAATGTTATAGGCCTTGTGGTGTCACCGTTTCGTGGGTTTTTATGATTTCAGCTATGGGTAGCAAGACATCCAAGCCATCAATCTGGCCTCCCCTCTGGCATGCCTTTTAGAGACCCTATAACCCCAGGCTTTAATGTCCTACTTACAGATTCCCACATTTGTCCATCTTTTTTTTTTAAATGGCCTCTTTACAATTTAGATAACAATCTAAAGTGGCCATCTAATGGCACCTTTGATCCCAATATTTTACAGGAGCTTTCTAATTACTGTCAGCACACAGGCAAGTGGAAGGAGTTTCCTTACATCCAAGCCTTTAACTATCTAAGCTCTAAGACTAAGCCCTCTGTTCTTTCAAGTTGTTTGCCTGCTCACATGTTACTTGCTATGCCATCTGAACTGGAAGAATCTTTCACTTCTGCTCTGGATCCAGCTAATGAACCCCTGCCTTTTTGACCTCAGTGGGCAGCTATCCCCATTCCTCCTGTCCCTATCCCTGCTCCTTTAGCTCCTACCACCATCTCTCCAGCTCTTACCCCCGTTCCTTCAGCTACTGCTCTGGACCCTGCTTAGGAATTCACACCTTCCTGACCTCAGCAGACAGATACTTCCACTCCTTTACTTCCTGCTCCCTTGCCACCTCCCTCCACTCATTCTTCAGCTTTCTGTCTCTCACACTAACTACTCCATCAGCCCCGCTGGGCCATTCTTCCTCTCCGATGCCTGGCCGCAACAGTCGCCTGGCTCTGGCACCCACCTTTACCCCTCCTCTCACATACTCACATGCTGCTATGGAACCCAACCCTGACCAAGTCAAGCTGGCTGCTGTTCTCCCCTTGTGAGAGGTGGTTCATATAGATGGACTGATTAGGGTACACATTTCTTTCTCACTCTCAGAACTCTCCCATATAGAACAAAAATAGGAGTCCTATATGTCTAATTCTACCACTTTCCTAAAACAATTTCTATATATTACCCAGTCTTGTAATCTCACCTTTCATGACATCTATATGAGCCTATCTAATAACCTACTTCCTGAAGAGCACAGGCAAGTTTGGGAGCAGGCCAGACTATATGTAGACAATATTCACCAAACACATGCAACATACCCTCCACGGGCAGAGGTGGTCCCCGAGCAGGAAACTCACTGGGACTATAACACTTCAGGTGGAATTTTAGCTAGGGACTGATTTTTGACTTGCCTCCTGTCAGGTCTCTACAAAGCTGCTCTTAAGCCAGTAAACTATAATAAGCTCTCAGAGATCATTCAAGATACGAAGAAAAATCCTTCTGCATTTTTGGAATGCCCCACTAAAGCCCTGTTACAATATACTAACTTAGATCCAGAAATCATGAAAGGCAGACAGCTACTCATGACATTTTTTTCTTCAGTGCTATCCTGATATTAAGGCCAAACATAGGTTTTTGGAAGAAGGCCCCTTGACCCCGCAGGCAAGAAATCTTAGAGTTGGCTTAAGGTGTGCCATGCAAGAAATGACAAAGCCCACAATCACTGTCATGTGCTAGCCATGGCCCTCTGACCAGCTGAGGTGACAGACTGCCTAATTTGTGTTGTCTGTGTTTCTCTCCTGCCACACAGGGCTCAAGAACCACCAGGCCTGTGTTTCAAATGTGGTAGAACTGGTCACAGGGCCCGAGCATGCCCTAATCTTCATCTTGGTCCCATGAGACCTTGTCCAAGAAGCCATAGGGAAGGACATCAGGCAGTTGTTTGTCCTCATGCATACAGTGCATGGAAACAACAAACTAAGAAAATTTTCAAGTTGACCTTCTAGGTCTGGCCATGGATGAATGAGGCCACCCAGGCTCCTTTGACCCAACCACAATTGTCATCTATAACAGGGAGCCATGGGTGAACATCACTGTGTCAGGACAGCCCATCTCCTTTCTCTTGGACACCTGAGCCACGTACCCAGTACTGAGCGAATTCTGGGCGCCTACCTCTCCTCTACTTTCCCTATTGTCGGGGTAGGGAAATAGCCTTATCTACCTCAGCAGATCCCACCACTTAACTGTGTGTTTAGGAATATTTATCTCAATCATTCATCTTTAGTTATGCCAACCTGCCTGGTACCTCTTATGGGAAGAGTTTTTTTTTTTTTAGCAAAAGTAGGAGCTTCCATTTCATTTGCTCCTTCCTCCAGACATGCCAGCAACTCCCCTCCTCTTCTTTCTAGCCTCCAAACCTCCCAGCCCCAATATGTCTTTTCCTCTACCAGCCTCTCAGGAAAACAAACCCCCAAGTATGGGACACCCCAAACCCCTCTGTTGCTAAACACTATTTCCCCATCATTATCCAATTATAAGACCCTACTAAATACATTACCCAAGCTCAGTACCCTTCTCTCCAGAGCCTTAGGGGACTTAAGTGTATTATCTCTGACCTTCTAAGAAAAAAGCTACTTTGCTCCACCTCTTCTCCCTTTAACACCCCTATACTTGCTGTTAAAAAAACCTAATGGAACCTATCACCTGGTTTAAGTCCTCTGGCTCATTAACTCTGCAGTGGTCCCTCTTCATCCTGTAGTGCCTAACCCATACACACTTCTTTCCACTATTCCTCCAGGAACCTACCACTTCTCAGTTCTAGACCTCAAGGATGCTTTTATCTGTTGTAATAGGAGCAGCGGGGCTGCGTCCCCGGTACCCGGCTGCCCACATGGCTAGCTTATGCCCCGAAATAATTACATGGAAACTGTATTCTTTTAAACACTGCTTGGCCCATTATATCTAGCCTCTTCTTAGCTAACTCTCGCACCTGGACTAGCCCATTTCTAATTATGTGTGTAGCATTCCAAGGTGCGCTTACCGGGAAGATTCTAGCCTATGTCCATCCTGGGTCGGAGCTTCATCGCATGTGCCTGGGAGAGAGGAGCATGGCCTCTGCTCCAGAGAGCAGAGCTATCGAGTCTGAGCTCCTCTTCCTCTTCCTCCCAGCATTCTGTTCTGTTTACTCCACCCACCTATGTTCTAACCAATAAAATGGGCCAAGGCAGTTTCTTTATTAGCCAATGACCTTCCCCCATCATTTATCTCTATTCTTCTCAGCTCTCAATCTCAAAATATCTTTGCCTTTACCTAGACTGACCCTGACACTCACCTCTCCACACAGCTCACCTAGACCATCCTTCCTCAGGGATTCTGGGACAGCCCGCACCAGTTTGGTCAGGCTTCAGCTTCTGATCTACTTTACCTGTCTCTCCCTAAGTCTAAACTCATACAGTATGTAGATGACATTTTACTCTGCAGTCCATCCTTGGAGATTAGCAAAATGGATACCTCTGCTCTTTTAAATTTCTTGCCTAAAAGGGGCTATAGAATCTCACCTTCTAAGGCCCAACTGTCTACCCCTCAGGTCATTAACGTGGGATTAACTATTATCCCAACCCAAAAAGCTATTACCCTAGACAGAAAAAAGCTAATTCAGTCTCTTGTAGTTCCTTATACAAAAGAAGAGGTTGTATCATTCCTAGGAATAGCTGGCTTCCTGAATTCCTGGATCCCCTCTTTTTCTCTCCTTGCCCACCCCTTATATGAGGCAGCTCTCAGCTCTCTGCATGAGCCCCTTCTCTATACCATTACTAAACACTTCTAGAGACTCCAGCAAGCCCTTATACATGTGCCAGCTCTTCATCTTCCAGATTTAACTCATCCTTTCTACCTCTATGTAACAGAGAAGGAGGGATATGCCCTTGGTGTTGTTAAATAATAAAATCCTGGGTTGGCTGTAATGTAAAAGCGGAGGCGGTTACGCGAGGAAAAGACACAGACACGCGGCGGTCCCACGTGGGTGCACTTTAATGGGGGGAGGGGCAACAGGCAGGTACAGGTGTGTGAGACACTAGGAGAACAAGGGGGGAAGGGAAAAGAGAAGGAAGAGGGACGAACTCGTAAAGACCTTCGCTTTTAACGGGGAATGCAAAGGCTTCTGGGAAATGTCCGTATCCAGGAGAATGCTGGGAACTGTAGTTCGGCAAAGGAATAACATTACACCCTTTTGGTTTGATTAAAAAAGAAAAAAAAATTGGGGGACCTTGAAGGGTAGGGAGTAGGGGCGTAGTCCGGTCTCTAACTGCTTCCTGCTGGCTTTGGGCGTCGAGGGGTCCAGGGAATGTTCCATTGGCCTTTGATCGCTGGTGTAGCTGCTGGTTGTTTGAATCGCTGATTGAAGAAATCGCTGTCATCTGAGGTAGCTTCTGTCTGGCTCTCCTGAGTAGCTGGGTCATCATTAAGATGCTGGAAGGCAAAGTTGCATTAGTAAAAGGAAAAAGATTAAAAAAGTAAAAAGGAGGTTAAAAAATTTGGGGGAGATACTTATCCTTAGTGGTCCGCTTGTGCTTGATTTGTTTGGATAGGTTGGGCTGGCATCCTGGAGCTTAAAGAAACTGTCTTAAAAGAAATAGATTCTAACCATACATTTCTTAACATTTCAGGGGCCACTGCTGCAGTCAGTGGCTGGCCTGTTATGTTAAAGAGTTTGTAGAGGAGAATCTGCTTACCACTTGACTCCGTGTTTAGTGAGGGTACCTGCAAACGACAGCTAGATTATTTATGGATTTAACACAGCGACGGATGGGGACCAGTGTTCTCTTCAGCCTGTGGTAGGGGGACTGGATCAGGGTGTTCTCTGGAACTTAAGAGAACAGGCTCCAGTTTGAGTTACCGTATATGAAGGATTATCTTGAGCTGTGGAGATAAACGGTTTAAGATGTGACAGGTGAATCCAATGAGGAATCCCTTCAAGCTTGGCGGCTGTAGGAGTTAAAAGAATTACTCTGAAAAAGCCGCAAAAGAGCAGAGCTGGAGAGCGGAGAGCGGCCTGCGGAGAGGATCACGTTGCACCTGCGATCCCGGGAACACGCGTACCCAGACGCTCCGCCCCTGTCCCCCCCCTGCTCGCGATGGTGCGACCCAACAGGGAACGGCGAGCAGGGTCCACTGCGGGAGGGGGGGGGAGGGGGCGCGGCGCGGCCGGCGGCTTGCAAGCCGCAGCCGAGCGGGACCGGGCTTTTCCGGGAGCAACGCGCCCAGAGGCAACAAGGGGAAAAGGTGCAGGAGCGAGAGCAGCGAGTGGCCCCTCCAGGAGCGGTGGGGGGGGTATGGAGTTTGAGGTTTGTCCGGGATCCATGTCCATGGCGGCAGGAGCAGAGGGTCCCTGGAGGGATGGCATTGTACCAGCCTTCCAGGTGCGGGGGTTGGTTACAGAGCCCATGACTTGAATGAGGGCGTGAGGCTCCAGAGCTTTCAGAAGCTGCCCGAGCGGGGAGGATGGAGGGATTGGCTTTGAGTGCTCGAGCCCATGGCTAAAGCGAAGGTCACCCACGAAAAGGTACCCGAAAAGTACCGCGAACACGGCAGGCCAAAAACACAGGCGTCCGAGTGTTCTTGGGGCGTGCTAAGGCTTAATTGGCCCGAACCCAACAACCGTACGGGGTAGAAAAGCCCCGGTTGGGAGGAGACAATTAAGCTGTTTGGGGCGTGTTGCCCGAGAAGCACCGCAACGTAGCGGGCCGGAGACAGAAAAGTTTAGAAAAAAAGGAGAAAAAGGCCGGAAGCACCGAACTCCCGGTTGTGGGTGACGCAGGCCTAGGCCAAGGGCAAGAAGCAAGGGGGGGTGGGAAAGGAGGTTGGCGACCCAGTCCGGGACACAGCAGAGAAAGCCGGCCGGACAGTCTCTGAGCACCCCGGGGGAAGGGTAGCCAATTCAGGTTAACTCACGGTTGAGGATGAGGCCGTGGCAAACAGGTGAAGTTGGGCGCAGTAATCGGTCGAGATGAGTCAAACGGCACCAAATTGTTGTTAAATAATAAAATTCTGGGTTGGCTGTAATGTAAAAGCAGAGGCGGTTACGCGAGGAAAAGACACAGACACGCGGCGGTCCCACGTGGGTGCACTTTAATGGGGGGAGGGGCAACAGGCAGGTACAGGTGTGTGAGACACTAGGAGAACAAGGGGGGAAGGGAAAAGAGAAGGAAGAGGGACGAACTCGTAAAGACCTTCGCTTTTAACGGGGAATGCAAAGGCTTCTGGGAAATGTCCGTATCCAGGAGAATGCTGGGAACTGTAGTTCGGCAAAGGAATAACACTTGGGGTCCTAGGGCATCAGCTGGAAACTTCCTTTGCACCTGTAAAGTACCTCTCAAAGAATCTGGACCTCACCACTCATGGCTGGGCACCCTGCATACATGCTTTAGTGGCTGCTGAGTTTCTGATTCATGAGTCAAAAAAAACTAACCTTTGGGTCACCCAACACTGTCTTCTCCCACCACAATCTGTCTCACATCTTAACTTACAAACCTGACCCCCTTTCCGAGTCCTTTCCCTCCAGATGACGCTAGTAGAAGATGCCACACTCACTTTCCAATGCTTCCCACCCCTTAATATCTCAAATCTCTTACCTCAACCTAATGTTAATTATTTCCCATCTCATTCCTGCATTGAAAACTTAGAGAATCTACTGTACATCTCACATATACAGGAGGGCAAACTGTTCCAAGCCACTTATACCCAGTACACAGATAGCAGCTCCTTTTTATGTGAAGGGACCCATAGAGCAGGCTATTCCATAGTGTCAGATACTGGGATAGTGGAGGCATAGCACTCCCTGCCAAAACCACTAATCAGCAGGCTGAGTTAATTGCCTTCCAGTTAGCAAAGGGACAATCTTTAAATATTATACAGATTCCAAATATAGATTTCATATCCTCCTGTCCCACACAGCTATCTGGAAGGCATGTGGGCTTTTTATGAAAAAAGGAGGATCCATAACCAACTCAGGTTACATTATGGACTTGTTAAAAGCCTCCCTCCCATCTCCCCAAAGCTATAGGAATTATTCACTGTCAGTCTTATCAGACTGACAGTTCCATTATTTCCAAGGAAAATAACTGGGCTGACCAAACAGCCAGAACAGCAGAATTCCATAGCCCAAACCTACCCCAATCACCTTAGGGGGTTCATACAGTACAGCCCACATTCTCGCAGATACCCCTGATACCTGGCAAATTCTGTCCTACCTACATCAGCTCTTTCATTTTAGTAGCAAAGCTCTATTTAATTTTGTTAGGACTCACCTCCAACCTACCCCTGAGTACTTAGAGTTCTTAAAAGCTATCACTGCCTCTTGTCAAATTTGTCAAAAGTCAGATCCCAAGACCAAATATCGTAGCTTCCCTTTACCCACCCACCAGGCCTGGGGCTCCTTTCCAGAAATTGACTGGCAACTTGATTTTACTCATCTGCCCACAGTCAGATGAGTTAAATATCTCCTTGTTTTGGTGGACAGCATTTCTGGGTGGATTGAAGCATTTTCCACCACTAGCAAGAGGGCCCAGACACTTCCCAATGTTCTTCTCTGAGAAATTATCCTCCAGTTCGGAATCCCAACCTCTCTTTAGTCTGATAATGGCCCAGAGTTTACTTTCAAGATTTCTCAAACTTTGTCTAAGGCTATTAACATTCCCTGGCATTTTCATATCCCATACCACCCTCAGTCTTCAGGGAAGGTAGAACAAACTAACCATTCCTTAAAAACTGTTCTTGTGAATATGTCACAGGAGCTTCACCTCGACTGGGTAAAACTTTTGCCTCTGGCCCTTTTTAGGCTTAGGGCTCCTCCCCAAAACCCCCTTTCCATCTTGCCCTTTGAACTCATGTATGGGTGGCTGGTTTTAACAACCAGCCTCTCACCTAAAAACCCTCCCCTTCCTATTCAGATGCTTACTCTGCTGTTATTCCCTCTATGCTCTCTGTTATGGGAAATTACCAACTACTCATTACATCAATCATATGCTAATTCATGACCACTGCTGATTAAAGCAGGAGTTCAGGTACTATTCTCTCCCTAAGACTAATGCCCCTCACCCCGTTCCCCTAAATGGCAGGCCTCCTTTAAAGTAATTCTTGTAACTCCCATGGCTGCCAAGCTCGAGGGACTTCCTCATTGGATTCACCTATCCCACCTTAAATCTTTTACTCTTCCAGTTCAAGATATTCCCTCATATATGGTAACTAAAACAGGGCCCTGCTCTCTTAAGTTCCAGAGAGCACCAAGACCAGCTACTCTTTCTCTAGTTTCAGAAAAATAAAAGTCTCACCACCCTACTCAACTCTCCTGTGCCAAAAACTCCATATACTTTCCCTCTTCCTCTTTCTCTTATCTCTTTTGCCAACTTCTCTATATCTCCAATGTCATGCTTAAATTTCCATTTAACTACTCAGATGTTATCACAGGGACCACCATTAAACATAGAGCCAGAGGTACAAGGATTGCCAAAAGCTCAGGTGGTAAGAAACAATAATGAGTTTGGGGACATTCACAGCCCAATACAGAGTTTAACATAACAGATTTATTACTGACTACAGCAGTGTCTCCTGGATGTTAAGGTAATACCATGATGCTAAAGAGAACAAGTGCCTTAAGATATGCTTCAGGTAAAACATTAAGGGATCTAATAATTCCCCTTTCCAATAATTCCCCCTTCTTTTCTTCCCTTCTCCCCACTGTCTTCCATTCCAACATTATATCATATTTATCATAAGCTTTTAATACATCTGAAATTAATTTCAAACATTTTTTCATAAGCTCCAGGGAACCAATTGGACCTACCTAAATGGACCAGACTTAAATAAATTAAGTATCATTTAATTCTTCCCTTATCATTCCTAGTCTCAGGAACCCCTGCGAAATTTTCTCCCTACCCCTCCCAAAATCCCTCTATCTTCCATCTTGAAACACTCCTCCCTTAATCACCAAGATCTAAAAATTGTTTTCAGATAAAATTTTCTGCCTTTCTAGGATCTTGGGAGGTCCAAGCTGCCAGCCAGCTAGTTCCACAGATCCCGGAAAAACACAAAAGTAATCAGTCACCCCAGGACGTGGTCAAGCATCTCAACTCCCTGATGCCCACAAAATCAGCAGGAAGTAGTCATGAGAGATGGCACCCCATTCCCATCCATTAAAGACCCCAACCTCCCCAAATTGTTATAATATACAAAAAGGTAAAATGTAATGATTTCAACCATATAAGACTGATACTTCTGGGTTCTAGGGGTCATGCAGGTACAAATAAGTACTCAGGCAGAAGTGCCTAATGACCCCTGGGGATGCTAAAGGGCCTTACGTGATCCACATATGGCTCAGCTAAGGCCCTTGTGTGCATGCATAAATTGCATCATCCACAGATGACTCAGCTAAGCCCTTGCATGCATGTGTGAGCCCCATTATCTGCCTATGACATAGCCACATCAACCCCCTGTGTGTATGTGCTAGGCAGCTTTTAAAAACTGGACGCGCCATCTTCCTCCCTCTCTCTGCACACTGACTTCCCAGGCCTGTGCAGAGAACTAATAAACTCCTAAATGGATTTGTTATGTGTTCCCTGTTTCCTTCTCACTCGTGCCAGGTAATTTCAATTGTTGGACTCTAGCGTCCAAACACCGAGAAGGAGTCACCCCCAGAGACCATCTCATACACCACAGCTGATGCAAAAGCATGAGGATTTTATTAATCCTGTCATGACAGGGTCCCCCAGCGTTCGGGAAGCCAAGGGACCTCAAATAGCTGGTACAGTCTACTTTTAAAGGGGCCACAGAAGCAAGGGGGGTTGTTCTTTGACTATTCTGATTGGCTTATTCGAAAGGGCTATTACCAATAATTGACTGGAGAGCTGTTGCCAGATCAGATGAGGTAAGAGGTCATTTTGACCCCATTTCCCAGGGGACTGAATCAAAACATACGTATATGGGTAATTGTTCAGGAACTGAGTACGTGCGAGTGTAGCTGTGAGATCCTTGGTTCCCAGGGGAGGAGGGGAAGCACTATGGCACAGAGGCTGAGAGGATTCAGAATTGTCAAAAATGGCTTCAGGATTGTCTTAAAGTCTTACACAATCACAGCAATAGAAACCCTAATTAAGACAGAAATTAGTATTAGGACTGTGGAATTTTACTGTGACAGAACTGCCCAGGCTGCCTATGGATCTAATGTGGACGTGGGGACTTTGGATTAGGAAAACATTTGAATGCTTTATGTGGGGCTTAATGGGCCATACTAGTAAGAACATGGAAGATAGTTTTGAGCAAAATTATAACTGTGGTTGCCTGGCTCAATAAGTTACAGAGGAGAAGAACATTAGTTAATGGCCTAGAGCCTGTTCTTGTGATGGTGAAGGGTGTGGCTGCTTTCTGCCATTGTCCAAAGAAAAATCCTGCCTGAGGTTAAATTGAAAAATTTTGGATTAATAGCATTGACAGAAGAGAATTCTAGACAGTCTAGTATTGACTGTGTTGTTTGGTTACTAGTGTTCACTTTTACGTAGATCTATAATGGAAAGGAGCAAGATAAGAAAGTAAAAATACAAAATATACAGTTTGAGGAGAAAGGGAGCATCAGGTCATGTAATAGAGCTAAATCCAGTCAACAAGGAGATTAAGAAGTTTAAAGAAAAGCCTGGTGGTAAATTGAATAAAGGGAGTGGTGGCCTCAGGGCAGGACCCCACCAAGCTAAACTTCTAACTTGTGGAAAGGAATTAAAGAAAAGTTTAAACAGTAAAGAAAGCCACTAAAAAACAAAAACAAAAAACAGAGCCCGGTGGTGGTGGCGCATGCCTTTGATCCCAGCACTCGGGAGGCAGAGGCAGGTGGATCTCTGTGTGTTCAAGGCCAGCCTGATCTACAAGAGCAAGTTCCAGGTCAGGCTCCAAAGCCACACAGAGAAACCCTGTCTCCAAAAACAAAACAGACAAAAAAACCCAGAAATCTGGTGAAAATATATTTGAACAAGGGAGTCAAGTTCCAGCTTCTGCAAGCAGAAGAACTTGGTAGCTTCAACAACATGATTCAAGCAGGGGGTTGTGGAATCTTCCTTATGGCTAAGGAAAGCTGCTGAAATCAGGCAAGTTTCAGTGCATGTAGGTACAGAGAGGCCATTTTGTGAAGTTATTAAGGTGAAGCTTAGATTGCCTTAGAGACCTCAAGATGTTGTAAATGCCAGAGCCATGGGATGCCTACTATGGAGAGCTGTAGACTAGGTATAAAACAAGCCCAAGAAAGAGAAGTGTGTTGAGGTTAACAAATATGAAAGGAATTAAAAATCTAAAGAGTGCTTTTACAACAGACATGGAGATGCAAAGTTTAGAGTTTGTTATGCTGGTTTTCATATTTGCTTTAGTCCAGTATTTTCTCACTATTCTCCCTTTCCTTCCTTTTGGAAGGGTAATGTTGTATTTTGTGCCATTGTATGTTGGAAGTATGTGACATCCTTTTTATTTTTATTTTTTTTAGATTTATTTATTTATTATGTATATAACATTCTGCCTCCATTTATGCCTGCACGCCAGAAGAGGGCGACAGATCTCATTACAGATGGTTGTGAGCCACCATGTGGTTGCTGGGAATTGAACTCAGGACCTCTAGAAGAGCAGGCAATGCTCTTAACCACTGAGCCATCTCTCTAGCTCTATATTTTTATTTTACTGGAATTACAGTAATGAGATTGCTTTGAATTTCAGAAGAAATTTTGAACTTTGAACTTTTACACTGTGTTAAGACTGTTCTAGATTATAGAGACTTGAAGTTGGAGTGAGTACATTTCTCCATTATGATATATCTGTATGTTATGGTAAAAATAATAAAGCGGTGCCATTCCCCAAGTTGCTGCAATGGGCAGTGGGTCCTGAGACCCCTGAGGACCACAAAGGCAGCTGCTCCCAAGCAGGGAGCTGCTTGGCAGGTGAGAGACAGAGACTTGTCACACAGAGAAAGTGGGTATTTATTTAGTGGGTTATGGCTGGGAAAGGGGGGAAGAGGAGAAAGGACAAGAGCAGAGAGAGAAAGAGAAAGAGAGAGAGGAAGAAAGGGAGAGAAAGGAGGAGGAGAAGTGGGGAGAAAGGAGAGAGGCAGAAGCAACCTCTTTAGGAGAGAGCCAGAAAGGAAAGAACTGAGGCTAGAAGTGGAAGAAAGATCTGCTTGCCTCAGCAAATGGGGGAGGGAGTGGGCAGGGCTTGTCTCTTAAAAAGACAGGACAGATCATTACACTGTAAGCCTTTGGGGGCCAGGGAGTGGAATGTGGTGGCTCGAATATGAATGGCTCTCTTGGAATGCCTGTATTTCTCTCTATGGTACAGTTCATGCTACTGTACCATTCATGAGGCACTATTTGAGCACATTAAGGGATGTAGTTTTGTTAGAGTGTGGTATTATTGGGTAGGTGTGGCCTTTTTGAAGGAAATGTGTCACTGAGAGGGGCATTTGGGGTTTCTTCTGGCTTCTGCCCAAGCCAGGTCCAGTGACTCCTTCTCTTCCTGATGCCTTCACATCCGGATGTAGAACTCTCAGCTACCATATATGTCTGCAGAACAAAATGATCCCTATCATGAGGATAATGGACTGAATATGAAACTGTAACTGAGCCCGAATTAAATACTTTCTTTTATAAGAGATGCCATGGTCTAAGATCTCCTGAGTAAATTAGGAGCTTGGGGACCTTGGGAGAGGATAGGAGGGGAGGAGAGAGGAGAGGAGGGGAGGAGAGAGGAGAGGAGGGGAGAAAAATATAGAGCTCAATTAAAAAATTTTTTTAAAAAGACATGTGAATCCATGTATGCAAATATGATATGTTTTGTGAATTTTCCCCTTCTAATAAATAATATATATAATTCAATTATTTTAGAGTTAGCCTTGAATTCTTTGACTTGTGTCGTTACCCTTCAACAGTATAATCTTGGAGGAAGTGTGTCACTGGGGTGGACTTTGAGGTTTCCAAAACCCAAGCCAAGCCCAATGTCTCTCTTTTCCTGCTGACTGCAAATCCTGATGTAGAACTCTCAGCTCTTTCTCCAGCACCATGTCTGCTTGTATGCTGCCATGCTTCCAGCCATGATGATAATGGAATAAACAACCTCTGAAACTGCAAGCAAGTCTTAATTAAATGCTTTCTTTTGTAAGAAAAATAAAAGTTGTCATGGTCATCATGTCTCTTCTCAGTAATAGAACATTGACTAATACAGACTGTCACATAGCTTCATGGAAAAAATAACCTTGTATGGAGCTGTACACACCAGTAAAAACTTCCACAATCTGGGTTGTAGTAGTACACACCTTTAATCCCAGTACTCAGGTGGCAAGGCAGGTGGGTCTCTGTGAGTTCAAGGTCAGTCTGGTCACCAGAGTGAGTTCCAGGACAGGCTCCAAAGCTACAAAGAAACCCAGTCTTCGAAAACCACAAACACAAAACCAGAACTAACAGAAGTTCCACAAACACATTACCAGTTTATCAGTTAGCTACAATTTCTGTCATTGGGCTTCTGGGCTGGCAGCATCTAGGCCAGTGATGACAGCACAAATCATTCTTGAGGCAGATCACCAGGAACCAAGGATGGTGATCATGGGTCCTTTTTTAAAGTACAATAAACGAACTAATGTAACAGGCTTAGTATGATGTAATGGGGCAATGCCAGTGATTCTTTTTTTTTTCATTTTTTTAATTTATATTTTTTATTTATTTATTTATTAAGGATTTCTGCCTCCTCCCCGCCACCGCCTCCCATTTCCCTCCCCCTCCCCCAATCAAGTCCCTTTCCCTCATCTGCTCGAAGAGCAATAAGGGTTCCCTGACCTGTGGGAAGCCCAAGGACCGCCGACCTCTATCCAGGTCTCGTAAGGTGAGCATCCAAACTGCCTAGGCTCCCCCAAAGCCAGTACGTGCAGTAGGATCAAAACCCAGTGCCATTGTTCTTGACTTCTCAGTATTCCTCATTGTCCGCTATGTTCAGCTAGTCCGGATTTATCCCATGATTTTTCAGACCCAGGCCAGCTGGCCTTGGTGAGTTCCCGATAGATCATCCCCATTGTCTCAGTGTGTGGGTGCACCCCTCGCGGTCCTGAGTTCCTTGTTCGTGCTCCGTCTCCTTCTGCTCCTGATTTGGACCTTGAGATTTCTGTCCGGTGCTCCATAGTAACATTCCCTTTCCCTTATTCTTCAAACAGTTTAAATGTGTCTCATAATAACTTGCTTTGTAGAACTTTAAAACAATTCTGAAGCCATTTCTGACAACTCTCAGTACTTCCCCTCCTCCCCTGGGAACCGAGGACATAACAGCTAAACATGCAAGTACTGAGATGTTGGGAACTTTCCATCTCTCTGAATAGGGGCAAGATAACCCTTAGGTGTTGACTCAGTTACTGATGTTCTGACTTAGTCCCTAGGAAAGGGGCAAAGTGACCCTCAGAAGTGTCCCTTTACGTCATCTGATCTGGCAACCACTCTCCAGCCAGTTATTGGTAATAGCCTTTTTGAATAAGCCAATCATAATAGTTAAAGAACAACCCCCAGACACCTCTTCCTTCTGTGGTTTTTCCCTTTAAAAATAGCCTGTACCAGAAATTCAGGGTCTTCTAGCCTCCCGACTGCTGGAGGACCCTGTCATGACAGAATTAATAAAATCCTCATGCTTTTACATCAGCTGTGATGTGAGAGATGGTCTCTTGGGGAGACTCCTCCTCCTCTGTGATTGGACGCTAGGGTCCAACAGCTTTAGAATGGAAAGGAACCAAAAACCAAAGATGGATTTTGGTCCAGATTAAGTTTATACTGTTACACCCAAAGTTCAGAACTTCGAAATACCATCATGGAACCAAATTCAATACAAAAGCAAAGAATCATTATTGTGAATTAGCTCAGGGCCCTCTGTTAGTCTGAAGTGGCAGCAGCAGTAATAGCAGCAAAGAAGAGAGACCCCAAGCGGTGTAGGAGAGCGGTTTTTTTTTATAGAGGGGAAAGCTTGGGTAATTCCAAGTCTACAGACTTGGAATTGGCTGTCGCTACCCATGGGGTGAGGAGATTTTCTAAGTCTACAGGTTTCAGATTGGCTGACCCCTCTGGGCTAAGGTTCGAAAAGTTCATGGTACATCTCTAGGTTAAGGGCTACTACCTCCCTAGGCTTAAGATCTATGGGGAGTCATGTTACTAGACTAGAAGTTACTACTTCCCTACTCAGAGATTGGTCGTTTTTTCCTGGTCAGGCACTGGTTGGTTTCTTGTCAGGGGCAGAGATGGCTCTCTGATTTCAGGACCAAACTGTGATTCCTTTTCTGATGCTTTTTAGCTTTTAGGCTCCAATTTTAGGGTCAGAGCACATTTCTTTAACTGGCCCTGATTCTAGGGAGCAAGTGTGTTTCTTTGGCTTTGGTTTCAGGTTTGGGGTGTTCTTCTGTGACTCTGGGTTCAGGGCTCAGGTTCCAGATCCTGGGTGTATTCCTTTCACTGGCTCTGGGCTCAGAGTCAGGGTGCTCAGCAATTGTGCTAGGGCTATGGATCACAGAACTGTAGGAGCCTGGGTCCTCAATATTACACTTTCTGTTCTTAGTTCCAAATAAGCTTGTATTACAGATCCACTGCCCTGATTCTAGGGGCAAGTGTCTTTCTTTGGCTTTGGTTTCAGGTTCAGGGTGTTCTTCTGTGACTCTGGTTCAGGGCTCAGGTTCCAGATCCTGGGTGTATTCCTTTCATTGACTCTGGGCTCTGAGCTCAGCAACTGTGCTAAGGCTATGGATCACAGAACTGTAGGAGCCTGGGTCCTCAATATTATACTTTCTGTTCTTAGTTCCAAATAAGCTTGTATTACAGATCCACACAATTCCATCATATATGCTTAGTCTGTAGACTGTACCTAAAATCTATCAACAGATATATGACCAATTTAAAAAAATGTAAATGAGGTAACTATTATAGAATTCTGAGGATTCTGGCCTGGCAGAAGTACAATAACTGCTTCAAAGAAAGACAAGAAGCATATAATTATGGATAGTGAGAACCAAAGAACAGTGATGGCAAGATAATGTCAGTTAGTTTGAGAAAGGGAAAAAAGGGGCAAGAAAAGTGAATGTAAGGATAATCTGATTGACCTTAAAACATATATGGTTTGGTGAAAGTAAAAGGTGGGATAAAATAAAAGAATTTGGGAAATTGGACATTTTGTGGTTAGTTTCTAAGAGACCATCATTGGGAAAACAATAGTTTTCTAGCTGGGATGGTAATAGAAGAAATACTTTATAACTTAAAATCAAAGGTTTTATGTAATTGGCAAAAAAGGCATATAAGCTACTACTCATCAGTTATTCCAGAATACCTTTGTACTAATAACCCTCAACAAGAATTCAGAAGCTTTTTCCCACACAGGAGATCGGAATGAGCTTCTAAAGCCAATGTGAATCTTGATGCCCTGAACATTTAGTATGTTAGGCTCTGTCTAGTAGTTACCTTCATGAGGTTTCACAACTCAAAACTATGAATGTATAAGAATAATCATAGAGTTGCTGAGGAATCCCTTCAGGACGGGTGAGTGTGTGCTATCCAGAGGCGGACTGTCCTGGAAGAGAGCACAACCCCCCCTCCCCCAGCTCCTTCTGCAGGGCTGTCTTTCTTTCACACGACCCAGCCCCCCAGCACCCCTCCCCAACCCTGCCCTGCTGTATGCTAGGACCAGTGCTCAAGTACAGTTTTAAGCTCCTACACTAAGGCTACCCACCCAGAGCGGTGAGTGCTTGCCTACCGGGCAGGCCTCAGGGTCCCCTGTAAGGGAGCCCAGGCACCTTCAGCTCCGGTGCCAGGCTTCCTGTGCGCTCCTGGATACCACGCCCCCCCTTGCTCCATTCATCCTTTTGGCCCTGGATCATTGGGCTACCGGCGGCCCTGTTTAGTTGCTGAGGAATCCCATCTGGACGGGTGAGTGTGTGCTATCCAAGGGCGGACTGTCCCTGAAGAGAGCACAACCCCCCCTCCCCCAGCTCCTTCTGCAGGGCTGTCTTTCTTTCGCACGACCCAGCCCCCCCCCAGCACCCCTCCCCAACCCTGCCCTGCTGTATGCTAGGACCAGTGCTCAAGTACAGTTTTAAGCTCCTACACTAAGGCTACCCACCCAGAGCGGTGAGTGCCTGCCTACCAGGCAGGCCTCAGGGTCCCCTGTAAGGGAGCCCGGGCACCTTCAGCTCCGGTGCCAGGCTTCCTGTGCGCTCCTGGATACCGCGCCCCCCCTTGCTCCATTCATCCTTTTGGCCCTGGATCATTGGGCTACCGGTGGCCCTGTTTAGTTGCTGAGGAATCCCATCTGGACGGGAACGGTTCCTGCTTCTACACTGAAGAGATATACCCAGAGAGTCAATCACAGCAAAGACTGAACCGAGACACCAGGCCTCTCCTGGCTCCATTTGAAGGAAGAGATTGGAAGGCGCCAATGCAAGAATTCCTCCAACAACCTGAAAGGCAACATGACACCACCAGAACCCAGGGATCCCGAAATAAGAAGAATTGTACACCCTACTCCTGAAGAAATAGAAGAAATCGACTCAAAAGTGAACTATATGAAAATAATAGAGGACCTTAAACAGGAGGTGAAAAACTGCCATTAACAATTAGAGATTACAAACAAAAAGGTAGAGGAAATGAATAAATCGCTCAAAGACATGCAAGAAAACCAAGAGAAACAAGAAAAAGCAATCAAACAGGTTAGGGAAGCGGTTCAAGACTTGAAGAATGAAATGGAAGCAATGAAGAAAGCACAAACAGAGAGAAGAATGGAGATGGAAAATCTGGGTAAACGAACAGGAACTACAGAGACAAGTACTAACAACAGATTACAAGAGATAGAAGAGAGAATGTCAGACACTGAAGATACCATAGAGAAAATAAACACACTGATCAAAGAAAACAGCAAAACCAACAAATTCCCATCACAAAACATTCAGGAAATCTGGGACACAATAAAAAGACCAAACCTAAGAATAATTGGAGTAGAAGAAGGAGAAGAAGTGCAGCTCAACGGTCCAGAAAATATACTTAATAAAATTATAGAAGAAAACTTTCCCAACCTGAAGAAAGATGTACCTATGAAGGTTCAAGAAGCATACAGAACACCAAATAGGCTGGATCAAAAAAAAATTCCCTCGCCATATAATAATCAAAACACAAAATATACAGAATAAAGAAAGAATATTAAGAGCCGCAAAGGAAAAAGGCCAACTTACTTATAAAGGTAAACCTATCAGACTTACACCTGACTTCTCTATGGAAACCATGGTCCTGGATAGATGTACTACAAAAACTAAGAGATCATGGATGCAAGCCCAGACTACTATATCCAGCCAAGCTTTCGTTCACTATAAATGGAGAAAACAAAATTTTCCAGGGTAAAAACAAATTTAAACAATACGTAGCCACAAATCCAGCCTTACAGAAAATAATAGAAGAAAAATCACTAACCAAGGAGTCCAACAATGCCCACAATAACTCAGTCATCTAGAGACCTTTCACCAGCGCAACTCAGAGAAGGGAAACACACAAACCCTACTACTAAAAAAGTGACCGGAGTTACCAACCACTGGTCATTAATATCACTTAATGTTAATGGGCTCAACTCACCTACAAAAAGGCACAGGCTAAGAGATTGGATACGAAAACAGGATCCAACATTCTGCTGTTTACAAGAAACACACCTCAACCACAAAGACAGGCACCTACTCAGAGTAAAGGGCTGGAAAAAGGCTTATCAAGCAAATGGACCTAAGAAACAAGCAGGTGTGGCCATACTAATTTCTAACAAAGTTGACTTCAAATTTAAATCAATCAGAAGAGATGGAGAGGGACATTTTATACTCATAACAGGAACAATTCATCAGGATGAAGTCTCAATCCTGAATATCTACGCCCCTAATATAAAAGCGCCCACGTACGTAAAAGAAATATTACTAAAACTCAAGGCAGCCATCAAACCACACACACTAATAGTAGGAGACTTCAACACTCCTCTCTCACCAATGGACAGGTCAATCAAACAGAAACCTAACAGAGAAATTAGAGAATTAATGGAGGTAATGAAGCAAATGGACTTAACAGACATCTATAGATTATTCCACCCAAATAGGAGAGAATATACCTTCTTTTCTGCAGCTCATGGAACCTTCTCAAAAACTGACCACATACTCAGTAGCAAAGCTAACTTACACAGTTACAAAAAAATATTAGTAACCACCTGTGTCTTATCAGATCACCATGGATTAAAGTTAGAATTCAACAACAATGCTACACCCAGAAAGCCTACAAACTCATGGAAACTGAACAGTCAACTACTGAACCATACCTGGATTAAGGAAGAAATATAGAAAGAAATTAAAGTCTTCCTTGAATTCAATGAAAATAAAGAAACAACATACTCAAACTATGGGACACTATGAATGCAGTGCTAAGAGGAAAGTTCATCGCACTAAGTGTCCACTTAAAGAAAACAGAGAAAGCACATATTGGAGACTTAACAGCCCACCTGAAAGCTCTAGAAAAAAAGAAGCAGACTCACCTAGGAGGAGTAGAAGACTGGAAATAATCAAACTGAGGGCGGAAATCAACAAAATAGAAACACAGAAAACAATCCAAAGAATCAATGAAACAAAAAGCTGGTTCCTGGAGAAAATCAACAAGATTGATAAACCCCTATCCAAACTAATCAAACGGCAGAGAGAGAATACGCAAATTAATAAGATCAGAAATGAAAAAGGGGGCATAACCACAGACACAGAGGAAATTCAGAGAATCATTAGATCTTACTACAAAAGCCTGTATAACGCAAAACTGGAAAATGTAAAAGAAATGGACACTTTTTTAGATAAATACCATATGCCAAAGTTACACCAGGACCAGGTGAACAATCTAAACAGACCTGTTGGTCGCGAAGAATTAGAAGCTGTTATCAAAAACCTCCCTACCAAAAAAAGCCCAGGACCAGATGATTTCAATGCGGAATTCTACCAGAACTTCCAAGAACAGCTAATACCTATACTCCTTAATGTATTCCACAATATAGAAACAGAAGGGTCATTACCTAATTCCTTTTATGAAGCTACAGTTACTCTGATACCAAAACCACACAAAGACTCAACCAGGAAAGAGAATTACAGGCCAATGTCACTCATGAACATCGACGCAAAAATTCTCAACAAAATACTGGCAAACCGAATCCAAGAACAAATCCAAAAAACTATCCATTATGATCAAGTAGGCTTCATTCCTGAGATGCAGGGCTGGTTCAACATACGAAAATCTATCAATGTAGTCCAGCATATAAATAAACTGAAAGAAAAAAGCCATATGATCATTTCATTAGATGCTGAAAAAGCATTTGACAAAATTCAACATCCATTTATGTTAAAAGTATTGGAGCGATTAGGGATACAAGGGTCATACCTAAATATAATAAAAGCTATATACAGCAAGCCGACAGCTAACATCAAATTAAATGGAGAGAAACTCAAAGCCATCCCGCTTAACTCAGGAACACGACAAGGCTGTCCACTCTCGCCATACCTCTTCAATATAGTGCTTGAAGTTCTAGCAATAGCAATAAGACAACATAATGAAATCAAGGGGATTCGAATTGGAAAGGAAGAAGTTAAACTTTTGTTATTCGCAGATGATATGATAGTGTACTTAAGCGACCCCCCAAACTCCACCAAAGAACTTTTACAGCTGATAAACAGCTTTAGTAATGTGGCAGGATACAAGATCAACTCCAAAAAATCAGTCGCCCTCTTATACATAAAGGATATGGAAGCAGAGAGAGAAATCAGAGAAGCTTCACCTTTCATGATAGCCACAAACAGCATAAAATATCTTGGGGTAAATCTAACCAAGGAAGTGAAAGATCTATTTGACAAGAACTTTAAGGCATTGAAGAAAGAAATTGAAGAGGATACCAAAAAATGGATGGACCTCCCTTGCTCTTGGATTGGGAGGATCAACATAGTAAAAATGGCAATTCTACCTAAGGCAATTTATAGATTCAATGCAATCCCCATCAAGATCCCATCAAAATTTTTCACAGATCTGGAGAAGAAAATAATCAACTTTATATGGAAAAACAAAAAACCCCGGATAGCCAAAACAATCCTATACAATAAAGGATCTTCTGGAGGCGTTACCATCCCTGACTTCAAACTCTATTACAGAGCTACAGTAATGAAAACAGTGTGGTACTGGCATAAAAACAGAGAAGTTGACCAATGGAATCGTATAGAAGACCCAGACTTTAACCCACAAACCTATGAACACCTCATTTTTGATAAAGGAGCTAAAAGTATACAATGGAAGAATGAAAGCATCTTCAACAAATGGTGCTGGCACAACTGGATGTCAACCTGTAGAAGAATGAAAATAGACCCATATCTATCACCGTGCACAAAACTCAAGTCCAAATGGATTAAAGACCTCAATATCAGCCCGAACACACTGAAAATGATAGAAGAGAAAGTGGGAAATACCCTACAAAAGATGGGCACAGGAGATCACTTCCTATGTATAACCGCAGAAGCACAGACATTAAGGGCAACATTGAATAAATGGGACCTACTAAAACTGAGAAGCTTCTGTAAAGCAAAGGACACTGTCACTAAGACAAAAAGGCAACCTACTGACTGGGAGAAGATTCACCAACCCCGCAACAGACAAAGGTCTGATCTCCAAAATATATAGAGAACTCAAGAAACTAGACTTTAAAATGCTAATTAACCCAATTAAAAAATGAGGCACTGAACTGAACAGAGAATTCTCAACAGAAGAAGTTCAAATGGCCAAAAGACACTTAAGGTCGTGCTCAACTTCCTTAGCAATCAGGGAAATCAAATCAAAACAACTTTGAGATGTCATCTTACACCTGTCAGAATGGCTAAAGTCAAAAACACCAAGGATAGCCTTTGCTGTAGAGGCTGTGGAGGAAGGGGTACCCTCATCCATTGCTGGTGGGAATGCAATCTTGTGCAAGCACTGTGGAAGTCAGTGTTTCGGTTTCTCAGGAAATTCGGGATCAACCTACCCCTGGACCCAGCAATACCACTCTTGGGAATATACCCAAGAGATGCCCTATCATATGACAAAAACATTTGTTCAACTATGTTCATAGCAGTATTATTTGTAATAGCCAGAACCTGGAAACAACCTAGATGCCCTTCAATAGAAGAATGGATGAAGAAAGTATGGAATATATACACACTAGAGTACTACGCTGCGGTTAAAAACAATGACTTCTCGAATTTTGCATGCAAATGGATGGAAATAGAAAACACTATCCTGAGTGAGGTATCCCAGACCCCAAAAGAGGAACATGGGATGTACTCACTCATAATTGTTTTCTAGCCATAAATAAGGGTCACGGAGTCTACAATAGGTGAATCTAAAGAAGCTAAGTAAGAAGGGGAACCCAAGGAAAAACATATCGTTATCCTCTTGGATAAGGGAAGTAGACAAAATTGCCGGGGAGAAAATTAGGATCTTGGGGATGGGGTGGGAGTGGGGTAAGGGGAGATGGGGAGAGAAAAGTTAGAAGGGAAGGAGGGGGGGGCTTGTGGAAACAGGAGGATTGGGATAAAGGAAGGTTGGACAGGGGAGCACGGAACCACAATTCTTAGTTAAGGGAGCCACTTTAGGGTTGGCAAGAGACCTGACCCTAGAGGGGCTCCCAGGTGCCCAAGCCGAGGTCCCCAGTTAGTTCCTTGGGCAGCTGAGGATAGGAAACCTGAAATGACCCTATCCTAGAGCAATACTGACGAATATCTTGCATATCAACCTAGAATCTTCATCTGGTGATGGATGGAGATAGAGACAGAGACCCACACTGGAGCACTGGACTGAGCTCCCAAGGTCCCAATGAGGAGCAGAAGGAGGGAGAACAAGAGCAAAGAAGTCGGGACCACGAGGGGTGCACCCACCCACTGAGACAATGGAGCTGATCTATTGGGAGCTCACCAAGGCCAGCTGGACTGTGACTAAAAAAGCAAGGGATAAAACTGGATTCTCTGAACATGGCGAACAATGAGGGCTGATGAGACGCAAAGGACAATGGCACGGGGTTTTGATCCTATGCATTGTGCTGGCTTTGTGGGAGCCTAGCCAGTTTGGATGTTCACCTTCCTAGACATGGACGGAGGGGGGAGGGCCTAGGACTTACCACAGGGCAGAAAACCCTGACTGCTCTTTGGACTGGAGAGGGAGGGGGAAAGGAGTGGGGGGAGGGGGAGAAGGGTGGGAGGAGGGGGAGAAGGGTGGGAGGAGGGGGAGAAGAGTGGGAGGAGGGGGAGGGAAATGGGAGGCTGGGAGGAGGTGGAAACTTGTTCTTTTTTCTCCTTTTCTCAATAAACAAAAAGAATAATCATAAATGGAGTGGATCCAATTCTTTGAAGACTTTCAGAAGTGAACTCCCTAAAGGACACGTCACCATAAATGTTATAAATACAATAATAGCTCGGTAATGAGTCATTAATCGGTTGCAAATAAGTAAATGTTAGAAATGGTGCCAGAGAAACAAATTTTGCAAGAAAAATTGGAAATTTTTCAATTATATTTCAAAATAATAACTCATATGCTATGAATATTGTTGATGCCCTTAATAGCTTCTGAATGAATGTATCAATCCTTCTTTATTGTATAATACCCCAAAAATTTGTGTGGGCTGACTGCCTCAAATTTAGAGTGGGCTTTTATTGTGATAATCATATTAGCTAAATGAATCTACATTATTAGCTAAATGTGCTTAGATCTGAAATTAGCATATAAAATGAATATAACATAACTAGGAACAGCATTTGAGGGGACTATATTACAAAGGGAGGCAAATGACGTGTGATAACACAAAATAACTTTGAAAGAAATTTTTCGATAAGATTTTACAATGAAATAACTCTTTGTCCCAGTGTTTGTAAATGAGAAAGCATTTATTTGCTAAACTTGAGAACAGTTCTAAGATTTTAGAGTGACAGTGAGAACATAAAATAGAAGACAGGAAAATTTGGCTGTTGGTGGCATAACAGGGTATTTCCATGCAGGGCACTTTTGACAAAGTAGCACAGACTCAGTGGCTTAAACAACAATACTTATTTTCTCAAAATTGTGAACTTCCTAAGTTTAAATAAAGGGTTTATCTGTATTCAGGGCATTTCTCTCAGCTTCTGCATGTTGGTCTTCCCTTCCAACTTCAGATGACCTTATCTGAGTGTCTCTGTATTCTAATTTCTTATAAGAACTATAATTATATTGGATTAGAACAGATATACATGATTGAATTTGCCTTCATTACCTCTACAAAGGCCCTATCTCCATAAAAAGTCACATTCTTAGGGGCTAAGTGCTGAGATATCAAAATATAAGTTGATGGAGACATAATTCAGTCCTTAACACTGAGTGCCTAGATTAATACTCACTCCATTTGTCAGGCGGTCCAAAAAATACTCCATTTATTGAAAAAAAAACCCCCACTTTATTTGGTTTTACTTAAATGTAATAAAAAGCATCATCATATAACATATATTATTTCCAGAATTACAGGCTGTGTACCACAAAATATACATAAACTGAAAGTACAGAAAAATGAATCATACCCATAGCATGTATGAAGGCTACCCCAAGTTGTTTATAAGTTGAAATCACAATGACAATAATTTACAGGTAAAACAAGCCTGTATTTCTTTAAAAACTGGTATTTGGATCTAATGTACACATATATACTATTTTAAAGAAACACGGGTAGCCCCTTGGTGGTGGCAAGTGCCTTAAATACCTGCACTGGGGAGGCAGACACAGACAGATCTCTCTGAGTTCGAGGCCAGCCTGGTCTATAGAGCAAGTTCCAGGACAGCTAAAACTGTTACACAGAGAAACCCTGTCTTGAAAAACAATGTTGTAATAATTGGAGCGGTGGGCTGTGTCCCGCCACCCGGCTAGCTTTACCCAAAATAATTACACTGAAACTGTATTCTTTTAAACACCGCTTGGCCCATTATATCTAGCCTTTTCTTGGCTAACTCTCGTACCTGGACTAGCCCATTTCTAATATCCGTGTAGCTCACGAGCTGGCTTACCAGGAATGATCGTAACCTGCATCTGCCTGGAGTGGAAGAATCATGGCGACTCTCTGACTCAGCTTCTTTCTCCCAGCCTTCTTTTCTGTTTACTCCTCCCACCTATGTTTTAACCTATGAGGGCTAGTCAAGCAGTTTCTTTATTGCTTAACCAATGAAATCAACAGATTGATATATGACACTCCCACATCACTTCCCCTTTTTCTGTTTAAACAAAAAAAGGAAGGCTTTAACTTTAACATAGCAAAATTACATATAGCAAAACAGTTATAAAGCAAGAATTACAGTTACAATATTTATATCTATTTTATCTTTTATCATAACTAAGGAAAACTATAACTATCTATTCATTATTCAACTCCATCAAAGACTCCAGAAGGATATAATACTACCTAAGTAAACAAGAAATAAGAAAACTCTAGAAATGACAGAGACATCTCGCTGCCTGGACAGTCACCCAAAGTTCTTTTGTACCGTTGGGGCATCCATCTTCAGCCTTCAGGCCCAAAGTATCCAGCAGAGATTTTCATCAAGCAGGAAATTCCAAAGACAGTTCAGTCACTTTCTGCTGTATCCTGCAGAATGTCTCGCAGACTCTTTCATGAGTCAGGAACCCTGAAAGACCATCTCACCTTTAGGCAAGTTCAGCAGTCCTCTCTCTACGGGTTCTCTTTGTCCAGTTTATGCAACAGTCCAGGCAAGAGCAGTTTCTTGCCCAAATGGCTATCAAACTCCATAACAATCCTCTTCGATGCCCATCTTCCTCTTGAAGTAGATTGGTGCCGCCAGGAGCAGACATGTCTCATTGTCATGAAAAGTCTTAAGTTATTAAAATATTTTAAATGCCATAGTCTGTAGCCTTTGAGAGATATGAAGAATGCCTATCTGATATATAGCTCTATATATCTAGAAAATCTAAGTATCATGAGTACAAACTTGACTATTATTTATGATTATCCATCAACAACCTATATTTCCTAATTATACATTACATTTTAAAAAGGAACTAATCAATCACACCTTATTCAAGATCAAAAATACATATACATATAACAAAATTGACCTTAAAATCCATACCAATGCAAATTATTCATACCTATATCATCTCCCCCTTTAAATGTAAAAGAACATTTATAAACAATATTTTGGGAACATGGGCGCAGTTTTTTCTCTCCAAACTGCTTCCTGCTGAATGGGGGCGTTGTTAATTAGGTCTTTCATGGTATAACCTATGTCCTAGTTTCATCTCAGTTGGCAGTTGAGCGGAGCAATTTTCTGAAGATGTTCACAGCAACTTTTTGGGAGGTCATGGTCTATCACACCATATCGGGATAGATGCAATCCACAGGGTCTGGTCCTCTGTGAAAACAAAAGAAGACCCTCTCCAAAGCATCATATCCTTAGACCCAAATTTTGAAATCATAATACCCTTATATCCATTCTGGTTTAGGTTGGCAGCCCATGTAATGAAATGTCTCTCTGTACTTAGCTCCTTCACAGTCAAAAATTTTAAAGAAAATA
Organism: Microtus pennsylvanicus; assembly: GCF_037038515.1. Classification (NCBI taxonomy): domain Eukaryota; kingdom Metazoa; phylum Chordata; class Mammalia; order Rodentia; family Cricetidae; genus Microtus; species Microtus pennsylvanicus. The sequence continues at coordinate 130,676,428 of NC_134601.1, read as the reverse complement.
CAATGTACATAATCTAGACTCTCTGTGAATTTTCCATTTTTATGTGGCTTATTTTTCTTTATTTCTTTTAATCTCTTAACTATCTGTACTGTCTCTTTAAAGACTTTACCTTTTTTTAAGGCATTAACTTTATTCTCTCTCTATATTTTTTTCTCTCTTTCTCAAACCTATGTACATTCATCCAACAGTGTGGTCTTTTATGTCTGAATCTGTTTTATTGTGAATCTGTAACATTTTTTACTATCCAGGAGCATTACTTAAAATGGTAAGCAGTTCTTAAAAACTTAAGTTGCACCATGTACAGGTAATCCGGTACCGCCTGTGTCCTGCCCAGTCTAAACCTTAACTGCGCTGTTATCACAGTAATTATGTTAGTTCCTGCTTGAGACCAGCACAGTTCAGTATGGTGGAGCCGAGCAGCTCCTGCCTCAGAGCCATTTGGTGCCCCTGTGCCATGCACAGTTCCAGGCACACAGCAGTCCACATTGCCATCAAGCAAGCCATAGCACTTTACTCCAAATGCTCCATTCAAAACCTCTGTCTCCCGCAGGAGCCAGACAGAGAATGCGATGGCGGCACAGCCCAGAAAGCCAGCATTTTAAAACAACCAGTTTTTTCCTGCTGCTGAGTCAGGACAATTTCTTTGCGGCATGCAACTCAGAAACAGCAAAAAGCTGTCTTAAATTCTCTCTCTCTCCTTTATAAGCCCTCTCAGGTTTTACATGGAGTTCATTAGCACGTTGGGCGCCATCTGTTGTAGTAATTGGAGCGGCGGGCTGTGTCCCGCCACCCAGCTAGCTTTACCCGAAATAATTACACCGAAACTGTATTCTTTTTTTTTTCCGAGACAGGGTTTCTCTGTGGCTTTGGAGCCTGTCCTGAAACTAGCTCTGTAGACCAGGCTGGTCTCGAACTCACAGAGATCCGCCTGCCTCTGCCTCCTGGGTGCTGGGATTAAAGGCGTGCGCCACCACCACACGGCGAAACTGTATTCTTTTAAACACCGCTTGGCCCATTATATCTAGCCTTTTCTCAGCTAACTCTCGCACCTGGACTAGCCCATTTCTAATATCCGTGTAGCTCACGAGCTGGCTTACCAGGAATGATCGTAACCTGCATCTGCCTGGAGTGGGAGAATCATAGCGACTCTCTGACTCAGCTTCTTTCTCCCAGCCTTCTTTTCTGTTTACTCCTCCCACCTATGTTTTAACCTATGAGGGCTAGTCAAGCAGTTTCTTTATTGCTTAACCAATGAAATCAACAGATTGATATATGACACTCCCACATCAAAACAAAAACAAAAGAAAGGAAGGAAGGAAAAAGAAAAAACTAAACACACAACAGGTGTGTTTGTCAGTATGTTATTCAAAGAAATTAAGCCTGTGCCTAATGTAATTGAACTGAGTCACACACTGGGTTTATGTGGCGTTGGATATCCATATCATCATAGGCAAAAATCATTTTTAGTGAATATTAATAAATGAATACTTATAAATGTGCACATAGTGTATATAATATGATGTATTATTTATGACCAAACTTAGTAAGTTTTGTGTTTGCATGTGAATTTGACAGTGTAAGTGAGGGGCACAATTAAGAAACTACTGAGTTGCCTGCTCCTTTGTAGGAGGGAAATTTTCGATGGTAGGTAAGAGAGCATCCAGAGGCATCTAAAGAATCCAGAGCAGTGCAAAAAGGAAAGAGACCAGACATAGCCAAGGCTAGGAAAGCAGGGCATGGACCAGGAAGATGAGTAGCTGAGGGTAGGGAACCTGGGATCTGGTGAGGCCTGGCAGTTTAGGATAGATGTGGAAGTGAGGAAGGCCAGGAGCCAGGTGCTTCAACGTGTTTCACAAATCTCTGACTCTAGACTGACATAGCTTAAAGGCCAGCAAGGACTGTGGAATGCAATCATAGGTATCTGTCACTGTGGAGCCATTTGACCCTCCAGGCAGAGGCAAAGAAAATGACTCCTTTTAGCTGACAAGCCAGTTTCACTAGTTCCTGAAGAATGTTGACTTTTATCTAACTACCAGAAATCTTGAGTTCAGTTTGAACTTAATTTAGGTGCAGTTTTGGACCAAAGCAGTGGCCCTGCCTTTTGGGGGAGAAATGGGACATATTTTGGACTTTACTATATAACAAATAATTTAAAGAATTTCAAAAAAGTATCTGAAGCAAAAAAGTAGAAAGGTGGAACTAAAGAGTACAAGAAAGTCAAAAGAGTTAAAAGGACTTTAAAGGAACCACAGTACTGAACATTGGACAAAAAAGAAATGCAAGAGGAGATACAGACCAGAGAGAGAGAGAGAGAGAGAGAGAGAGAGAGAGAGAGAGAGAGAGAGAGAGAGAACAAAAAAAGAAAAAATATCCCACCATCCCAAAACCACCACCAAAAAGCCCTGCAAAAGAAAGCTTAAAAAGGATCAGAGATAAATATACAGAATGAGAGAGGAGCAGCAGCTGCTGGAATTCCAAGGTGACAGGGCAGCTGCCTCCAAGAGAGGAAAGCTGAAGAAGCCAAGAGCCCACCAGCCTCAGGACACCACGGGTGTTCCAGTAGCCTGTCCCGCCACTCTTCCGGGCAGCCCCCCGCAGGCAGGCAGGCGAGCAGGCGGATCATCCCCTTAGGCTCGCATTGCCTAGGCTGGCGTCTTCACTGCGGCCTTTAAACGGAGGCAGCAGCCAGGTGTCCAATACTGGCACGCAGAGCCCTGGACCCCACAACAGGACGCCTGGCTAGGCAAGCTTCTAGGCGGGCGCGAGGCCTGAGCGGAGGGGGAGGACATCCGCAGCCGGCAGAGGGAACGGGGCTTTAGGAGCCCCGTGCAGATTCGGAAACGAGTGCGGAGAAGCCCGGAGGTAGGTACCACGCAGCGGCCTGGGTAGGCGGCATGGCTGTGAGCCGCAGGCGGGATGCTCAGCACACTGAGGTGAAGGACAAGGTGGAGGAAGGAGAGGAGCTTTGCCTCGCTTCTCCGCTCTGCTTCCAAACCGGTTTGATAGGGCCACGTGGGGCGCGGGCCGCGGACAGTTGAGCTTAAGAGTCGCCAGTTCCGGCATTTCGGAAGTCCAAATCCTGTTTCATATCCGCCGCCACACTGCTGCTCTCCAGCCCTTCCCAACAGCAGCAGGGAACCAGGAGAGCTCAGCACAGCAGCAGGCACCCAGCAAGGTGTCCAGCATTGCCCTCAGGCTCCTGGGGTGGGGTGAGGGCCAGTTAGGGACCAGATCCCTGGAGTGGAGGCATTTAACAAGGGGTGGGTGTGAGTAAGTTGGCCCTTTATCCCTTTAGCTAACTGTCTCTTCCCGTTTCCCCAACACAGTCATGGATCCAGGCACCAGCACCCAGTATTTCCGGACCACTGAGGCCCAAGTGGAACCCGCAGATGCAGCTGCTGGACATGAGTTCTGTGACAAGATCGCCAAGACCAAGACTGCAGATTTGACCAAGAAAACACCTGCACAGAAGAGGCAGAGGAGCAGATGTTCGTCTCTGGCAGAAAGGAACATCGTGGGCTGCAGAATTTCTCACGAGTGGAAGGAAGGGGATGGGCCCATCACCCATTGGAGAGGAACGATTCTCGATCAGGTTCCTCTTAATCCCCCTCTCTATCTTGTGAAATACGATGGAATTGATTGCGTCTATGGATTGGAACTTCACCACGATGAAAGAGTGTTGTCCCTTAAAGTGCTCTCTGATACAGTAAAACCATCCCCAGTCCCTGATCCTAACCTTGCTGATACAATAATTGGCAAGGTGGTGGATCACATATTTGAGGGTGAGCATGGCTCAAAAGATAAATGGAGGGGGATGGTTCTGGACCAAGCTCCTATCCTTAATGCCTGGTTTTACATTACCTATGTGAATGATCCTATCTTATACATGTACCAGCTTCTGGATGATTATAAAGAGGGCAACCTTCGTATCCTGCCAGAGTACAATGAGATTCCTCGACCAGATTTAAACCTGAAATTTAAGGATGGTCTGATAGGGAAGATTGTGGAATATACCCAAGACGACGGTTCCAAAAGGACTGGCAAGGTGATTGGCAAAGTAGAAGCTAAACAGTCAGTGTACTTCATCAAATTTGACGATGATTTTCATATCCATGTCTATGACTTAGTGAAAAATATCTAATTGGCAAAGTTATGCCACAACTATTGAAATAAAGTTGTCATTTTTAGACTTCCAGAGGCTGCTGCTTTTAAGTGTGTTGGGAGCTCACCATGGACATACATTTCTGTGTGTATGGCATGCTGTCTGTAAGCACTTTGCCTTGTGGAAAACACTGGGTGTGTTTGCTGGGTGGAGCAGGGAAGGAGGGAACAGCTGTCAATTCAGCCTATGAGACAAGGGAGCTAGTATCATCTAAAAATGGAATGGGACTTAGCAGGTCTGGTCCTGGGGGGAGGAGGAGAAGGAACTGGAGTTGGGCTGTGGAGGAGGGGACTGCCTAGGGAGAAGTGGAGGGGAGCCAGAGTGAGAGAGAGGCTCCCTGGGGGTGGGACAGAGGGAAGCAAGAAACATGGATTGGGAAGGGCAGGAGGGGTAACAGAGTGAAGAATTCAGACACCTTCTGGCTTTCAGAAAACCATAGGAACTCCTGTAGGAGAATACACACAGCAGTATGAAGAAGGACACGTGAAGGATAGGAAAGATCTGCTGTGCAGGGAGGTCCCTGAGGAGAGCCTCTGGGACTTCAGAGGTCAGGGGGACCCACACATAGGCCATGGTACACTATAGGCTTAACTGGAAGGAGCTTTGCAAGAAGAAAGGCATGATGCACCCACCTTCTTCTGTCTAGCACTTCATAGTGGCAATGGTCAGCTGTCAAGCAAGGCACATGTGTTAGAGGGTCACAGAATGGTCTTTCTAAGGGCTTACTGGGAGAATGGAAATCAGTGTCAAGTTTGTATCTACATATCAGGCTTGTCTGTTTTCAAGAGAGTCTGACACAGCCTGAAGCCTAAGCAGCTAACAAGAGTTCATGGCTAGCTCTGGGCAAAGGGAAAGTGCTTTCTTTGGGAAAATGGATAGTTGGTGAATCCAGGAATAGCAGTTCTGACACTGTCCTGCTGGCTGGAACAATCCTTGCCTTCCTGGAGGGATGGGGCATCTGATGGCTGTGCCTCATGTCTCCATGGTATAGAGAGAACTTGGCTGTCCATGCTCTGTCACAGCTGCCTGGCTCCATTCAGTGCCCAGGCAAAGGGAAACTGCCCTTCCTTAGGCATCCCATTCTGGTAAGACTCCCTGAAAAGCCTGTAGCAACTGACACCTTCTAGGTATGTCCTACCCAAACCAGATTCCCCTTCCTTTTTAAACTCACAGCTACCCCTGATGGAGATGTGTGCACCTCTCTTTTGCAAGAGGGTGGTATAACCTGGGCATGAGGGTAGGGCTGGGAATTGTGGCTTTGCCTAAGTAATTCCTTTTGCTGGAACTGCCCTTTGAACGGGCTGTGCTCTGTGGAAAGAAGAATTGAGAATGCCAGGAAAGTGTCTCACAACTGTAGAGTTCAGGACATGGGTCTCTGTCCTCCTCTTCTGCTCTCTGTTGTCATTCCCCAACCTTCCAAAGTCCCTCTGAGAACACTGTGTGTGCTCTGCCTCCTCCTTCCACTCTTGCCTCCCAAGAGAACTGTGTTTCTGGTTCATGCTGTGGGGGTCTTCCTAAAGACACACTTGGAGCAAGCAAGGATCTGCCAGACACTGAAAGAAAGTGCTAAACCTCATCGATTCTCACCACCGGGCAAGCGTTGACTCTATAGATTGATTGCCTCAAGAATGACACACGACAAGCACACCTCACAAGGGCAGCCTTAGTTGTCTTTCCTACATCATGTGGTTTTGTTCAGACAACACGAGTAGGTCCTCTGGGGAGCACTTCTGCTGTCAGCTTCCATGTTTGTTGGTTGGTTGTGTTTCTGCTGTGTTCTGCATCCAGGTAGACTTGTGGTAAATTCATATCACATAAACGTCCTGGGATAGGACCCATCTCCCAACAGGGATACAATGAAGGAAGGATTGACCTCACTTTAGTTTTAGTTGGCCATGCCTTGGTAAAATCCAAGTCTATGCTTTGGAAAGAGGTTCATTTGCAGCTTTATGGCTAGAGCATGGATACTTGTCTGATTTCATATGCTCAATCCCATAGATTGTTCATTCATTTGTTTTTATCTTCATCCCATAAACACTTTGGGTGGGCAGGCACTGTTCGGGACATAGAGGTGAGGTCAGTGGATACAGCAGATGAATGGATTTTATCCTCATGGAAATTCCTTTGTAATGTGTCATATCTGTAGTTAGCCATGTAGTTCATAAATCTATGAGAAATACTTTCATATTGATAAGTAATAAGAAAGGACATACCTAAGCCTGTTTTTGGAAAATGAAGTTTGAAGATAACGCTCCATACAGAGAAACAGAGTGGCCAGGAAAGGTTTCCCGGATCCTCTAGGTTTAAAATGAAAAAATAAAGGTTGTGAGAGTGTGGCCCTTTGGCAGCAGTAATGGAGAATGTGCATTCTAGGTAGAGTGATGACAGATGCCTAATCTCAAAGAAGACCTGGCACATTTGAGGAGAAGCAGCTGGGATGGCAGAGAGAGTTGGGCATGTAAGGCAGAAGTATGGCATGATTTGTGTTACTTTTTAACAGGAACAGCCTGGTACCTCCAGATAACCTTCTTTATGCTTCTGAAATCAGGATCACAAAAAAGCAAATATTCCAATGTGAATGTGTCCATAGATGAGAATACATTTTGCACCCAGGAATAGTGCCATAGTATACCTCAGATATCCTTGGAGATAATAATTACTCAACGACTATTCTTTTTAACAGTGTCTAGGAATCTTGACCCACTCAATGAGGTCTTTGTATCAAATACAATCCTGTGTGTACTAGAGATGAGTCATTTATTAATATTTAGATGCTCACTTACCCAGATGGGTATTCCAGGCTGACAGTGTCCCCAAGGAGGGATGAAAGGCTGAGCCAAAGTAATGTAATTCTCTGGAGCAATATGCCCTTTGTGAATACACTGCTAAGCCTACTGTCTAAATCCCATGAGAAAAGTAAAGTTCCTATCTTTCTATGCCTAGTGTATGAATGTCATTATCCTGCATAAGCTCATAGGGAATGACACTATTAGTAGGTGTGGCTTTGTTGGAGTACGTGTGACCTTGTTGGAGGAAGTATGCCATTGTTTGGGTGGGCTTTGAGGTCTGCTATAAGGCCAAACCATACCCAGTTTCTCAGTCTACTTCCTATTGCTTTGTGATCAAGATGGAGCGAGCACCATGTCTGCCTGCACACTCCTATGCTCCCTGCCATGATGATAATGGACTGAACCTCTGAGCTGTAAGCTACCACATTGTTCAAATATTTTTCTTTTTAAGAGTTGCTGTGGTCATGGTGTCTCTTCACATTAATAAGAACCTTTGCTGAGGCCCCAAGTTATTATTAATATCACCAATAAATTTTCTGCCGTGTTAACCAAGTTCATTTGAGAGTAAAAATATTAACATTCAGCCAGGCATGTTGGCACACAACTTCAAGTCCAACAATTTTGAGGCAGAGGCAGGTGCATCTCTGTGAATTTGAGGCCAGCCTGGTTTACAAAGCAAGATTCAGGACAGCCATGGTTGTATCACAGTAACCCTGTCTCAAAAACCAAAACCAAAACCAAAAAATGTTAACATTATTAATAGGAAGCATTTAGCTATGGCTGCTGAATGAAAACCTTTCTAAAGCTAAAATATATGTTGTCAGCAATTAGGACTATAACTCCTGCTCTAAAATAATAAGTAATATGGAAAATATGTGTAGTTCAGTCTGGTAAAACATCAGTCATCACTTATTGTTCCATACAGAGTCCAAAGTAATCACCAGGTCCTTCTAAGGTCCCAGACCAAATTGCCCTGCACGGTCTCTGACTCCATCCTTTTCTTCATCTCAAACACAGCAAATGTCAGGAGCAAAACACTTATTTCCTGTAGGTGGTGGTGTTTGGTTATATAAAGAACAAGTAGGACATTTCCTTATAATTTCCTTATAATTTGGTTTGTTCCATGTAAGAGAAAAGTCTTTTTTTAAAAAAAAATGTTTTCTCATTTACATGATGTTCATATGGAATTCTGAGGTCTTCATCACATTTCCAATCAATAATTGATCTATTTCTACATTACCTTGTGCTAGAGAACCTGGCAGACCCATATGGGATTGGATGTATGTTATGTTATACAGGATGATGATCATATCTTGTTCCTGAATATTAATGAAGTCAATTCTGTATCACCTGTTATAAATTCAGTGGTTTTAATAGGCAAAACAACTCTTTATGTAGATTGTGAATCTGTAACTATGTTGAAAGTTTCTTTACAATCCCTTAGTACCATGAGCACAGTATATAATTCTGAATTTTGGACAGAATGATAAGGGCTTTGCTCTATTACTTAAATTCTTGGATTTGTGACCTGCTTTTCCTGATTTATTTGCATCAGTATAGAATGTAGGGGCTCCAGTTATTGGTGCGCCCTGTACAATGCAAGGAAGGATCCAATTAGTTCCCTTTATAAGTTAATTTTCTTGGTTTTGGGTATAGCCTTTGTAAATATCTCTTAAAAAATTACTACAAGTTCTTTGCCAGCATTCCCTTTCTTCCCATAATTTGTCAATTTCATCATTATTAAAAGGTACTATAATTTTACTGGGTCTATTCCTGTGAATTAAAAAATCTCAATTTTCCTTTTAGAATTAACTCAGAGACCCTTTCCACATAAATTTTAAATTTTTACTTAGTTTATGTGATAAAAAGATCCATTATAAGATAATATCTTCCCTCTGCATTAAAATTTTTGTAGGGGAATATGTAGAGGGTAATATGACCATAATGCAGTTAAGATTTGGATCCACACAATCCATATGTGCCTTATGTAATATCTCTAAAATCAAAGCTAATTCTCTCTTAGTTTCAGCTGATAATTTCCTGGGATTATTTAAGTCCTTGTCACAATCTAAGGTTTTGTTTAAATTAATCAGTTCATCAGGTTTTATCCCAATAGTGCACTGCAGATGGGAAATATCTCCTAGCAATCTTAGAAAGTCATTAAGAGTCTGCAATTGATCTCTGCTAATTTGCACCTTTTGGCATCTAATTTTTTGTAAACCTATTTTATAACCCAAATAATTACTAGAATCTCCTCTTTGTAGTTTTTCAGGAGCAATTTGTAATTCCCAACAAGGCAAATTTTTCGTTAATTCTTCGAACATTTTTCTCAAGTATCTACATTTGAATCAAATAGTAAAATGTTGTCCACATAATGTAATGATAAATTTTAGATTGAGGAAATTGCTTATGTATCATTTTCAATGGCTGACATACAAAATATTGACACAAGGTGGGGCTATCTAACATACCCTTTGAGAAAACCTTCAATTGATATCTCTTAGCAGGTTGAAAATTATTATAAGTAAACACTGTGAAGGCAAATTTTTCTCTCTTTTTCTTATAAAGGTATAATAAAAAACAATCTTTTAAATCAATAACTATAAGAGGTTATAGTTATTCTTTAGGTAACAGAGAAGGCAAAGGAATTCTAGACAGTAGAGAACCCCTTGGCTGAATCACCTTATTAACATCTCTTAGATCTATTCCCATCCTTCGTTTTTCATATTTCTTTTTAACAACAAATACAGGAGAATTCCAAGGGCTGGTTGATTCTTCAATATGATGAGCATTTATTTGCTCCAGTATGAGTTTGTTCTAAAGCCTGAGGTGTCTCTATTGTTAAGGGCCATTATGCAACTGATACAACTTTGTCCATCTACCATTTTATAGGTAGGGCTGTTGGTGCCTTTGAAATATCAACCACTGGTATTTCCTATTTTTGTATAACTTGAATGACTGTTCTTTATAATGTCTTATAATACTTTTCCCAGAACATACATTAATTTGTATTTTGTCTCTAAGATTGGGAGAATGTTAATCTGAATATTCCATTGCTGTAATAAATTATATCCCCACAAATTCATTGCTATGTTAGTCACATATGGTTTTAAGATTCCTGTCTATCCTTCTAGTCCTATACAATCAACCTATGTCATGCTCTGCTTCACTTGAGATAAAGTTCTGATCCCTAAAAACTGAACATTTACATCTGGAGGAGACCAATTTGGATCTCTAGATTCTGATGAAATTTTTGTTACATTTGCACCTTTGTCTACCAGTCCTTCAATGACAATGTTAGTTATTCATATTTTTAATTTTGGTCTTTTTTCATTTGTAGAAGTTTGCGAAAATACTTGCTTTATGATTGCTCCTGAATTTTTTGTTCTCTCTTCTATAAATGTTCTATTACCAGAGCAGGATGGTTTCTTACAATAGGCATTAGGTTCTTTAATTGCTCTGGAAAGGAGTTTCCTCTACAATGGCAGGAAACAACTCAGCCAGATTTGGACCGCGAGAGGCCCCTCAAGGAATTTCCCAAAGCAAAGGATTATCTTCAATATCCCTTATAGACTTATATTCATTAGTCCAATGGCTGCCTTTGCCATGCCTTCTGGTTAATCCAGATGGAAGGGCTTTCTGAATGAAGTATGATTAGAAAAAAACATTGTTTCTAGGAATGCCCTGTTTACAATCCCTGTTAAGGTGACCTTGTTTCCCACAATTGAAATCCTTGACATTTTGATTTTTATTCAAACCTCTAGAAATCACCTCTGCTATCCAAGTATCATCACAGTCATGAGATTCATTATTAATTGTATCTCAGATCCATTCTTCCAAAGGTGTTAACCCATTTTATGAGGTTTTTTTTCCAAAGTCTGTATCTTAGACTCAGATTAACCAACTTTTTAGTGATAAAACAAAACTGGTATTGCTGACAGTGTTTACAATTAACATGACATAAATCCCATCTAAATTAGTTATCATCATTCAATTGTTCCATTTTCAAACTGTCTAGCATATTATCTTACAGAGACCCAAATCCTTCTGTTGTAATGGTTTTTCCATTTTTTTTCATGTGGGAGAAAACTCTTTCTTTTAACTAATTCTTCACTTTAAGAATCTCCCATTGTCTTAACAAATCTACCTTTGATGTTCATGAAGATGTGAGGCTTATTGCTGCTGCATAGAGCAATAAAAACCTGACTGAATTTCAAGGCAGCTACCTAGTTTGGCAGCAGCCCTCCAGGAGAGAAGAAAGCAAAACCTAACTGGTAGGATAGTGGCTTTAGCCGCATGTAGCTCTCACCTATGCCAGTGGCTGTACAGCCGCAGGCCAATGGTTTTCTTGTGAATTTGTACACCAAACACTGGTCACCAAATGTAACACAATTAATAAAAACCCAGAGAGAGATTTTGCAGTTCAAGTGGACGATTAAAAAAGCAAAGCAACCAACTACTAGAGAAACTTTTTACCTTTATTTAATCTTCAGGCGATAGCCTGTCTCCACAAATTCTCAGACTCCACACTCCAGTGAGTTCCTGTCTTGCCCCTTTATATTCTTCTTTCCACCCAGCCTGTTGGAGAAGGGAAGCTTTTTGGTTTCTGGCTGCCTGGCTAGCTTAGATGTGAAATAATGACACAGAAACTATATTAATTAAATCACTGCTTGACCCATTAGCTCTAGTTTCTTATTGGCTACTCTTACATATTAATTTAAACCATTTCTATTAATCTTTGTGTCTCCACATGGCTATGGCTTACCGGCTAAACTTCTAGCATCTGTCTCCAGCAGGGCTACATGGCATCTCTCTCTCTCTCTCTCTCTCTCTCTCTCTCTCTCTCTCTCTCTCTCTCTCTCTTTCTGCCTTCCATCTCCCAGCATTCAGTCAAGTTTTCCTGGCCTACCTAAGTTCTGCCCTATCCACAGGCCAAGGCAGTTTTTCTATTCATTAACCAATAAAAAGAACACATAGACAGAAGAACCTCCCACACTATCAGCCATATTTCTCTTGTCTTCACTTCCATAGTGCTCCTCTACCTCCATAGTATACTGGTATTAAAGATGTGAGCCACCACCATTTGGATCTGTTTCTGAATTGATCTTGTTTCCGGGTGCCCTTGAACTCATGGAGATTTATCTGCCTGTGTCTCCTGAGTCCTGACATTATAGAATTATATGGCTGACTAGTGTGGCTGCTTTGCCCTCTGATCTTCAGGCAAGCTTATCTCCTGAGGAAGGAGTGAGGAAGAGTGCAAGTGAGTGCTGGAATCTGCAGAGGCCAGGAATGCAGTGTACATGTAAGTGCAGGCTTTTACAGAAGACGGAGCATAGTATGTAGGGTCTAGAAAATACTGAGGGAAGACTAACTTTATAAATGGATTAGTTTATATTGAAGTATTTTATGACCACTTTGTAAGCAATTGTTTTAACTAAATTCTAATACAATTAATTTTATTTGTGATGAGAAACATATATAACCATGCATCTAAGTTTTGCAAATGTTGCTACTATAAAGCATGTAAGATCAATGTATGCAAAATAACCAGCAAGTACTGTTGCTCAGTTTAGTGCCTTCTCAGGTAGGTAGATTTACCTCTGTGACTTCAAGGTGTGGCAGGACATACCTTTAATCCCAATGCCTGGGAGGCAAAGACTGATGGATCTCTGTGAGTTCAAGGACAGCCTGGTCTACAGAGTTATTCCAGGACAAAGATATACAGAGAATCTGTCTCAAAAAATAAAAGTAAAAATAAATGAAATGGAGGTTAAAATAAAGCTGCATAAATATGGAAAATACACAGAGAATCTTGATACTGTATGCTATTATGCTCTCTTTGAATTGTTTGTATGCTGAGGAAGGAGCAACAGCTGATAAAAGATATTTGTTTGTAAATGCTGCTGAACTAATCCAAGATAGATATTTTGAAAATACCTTGACTTCAGAATTTGGATCTAAGTTTATGATGCTTTGGAAAAGTCCTTCTTTTGTTTTCACAGAGGATGAGATTGCTTCTATCCCAATATGGTATGAGAGACCATGTCCTCCTGAAAGGTTGCTGTGAACACCCTCAAAAATTTACTTTGCTCAACTGCCGACTGAGATGAACCTAGTGACAGATTATATCATGAACGACCTAAACAACAGCGGCCTTATTCAGCATGAAGCAGTTTGGAGAGAAAAAACTGCACCCATATTTCCAAATATTGTTTATAAATTTTCTTTTACATTTAAAGGGAGATATGATATAGATATGAGTAATATGCATTGATATAAATTTTGCCTTATTGATAGAAATTTAAGGTCAATTTTGTTATATGTACATGTATTTCCGCCCTTTATTAAGGTATTGTGATTGTGTAGTTCATTTAAAAATGTAATGTATAATTAGTAAATATAGGTAGTTAATGGATAATCATCAATAATAGTCAAGCTTGTAGTCATGTTATTTAGATTTTCTAGAAATGTAGTGATATATTTCAGTTAAATAGGCATTCTTCATTTCTTTCAAAGACTACAGAATATGGCATTTAAATGTTTTAATAACTTAGGGCTTTTCATGACAATGAGACACGTCTGCTGCTGGCAGCACCAATCTACTTCAAGAGGAAGATAGACATCGAAGAGGCTCTTTATGGAGTTTGTTGGCCATTTGGGCAAGGAACTGCTCTTGCCTGGACTGATGCATGAACTGTACACAAAGAACCCACAGAGAGAGGATTGCTGAACTTGCCTAAAGGTGAGATGTGCTTTCAGGGTTCCTGATTCATGAAAGAGTCTGTGAGACATTCTGTAGGACACAGCAGATAGTAACTGAACCGCCTTTGAAATTTCCTGCTTTATGGATTCTTCAATGGTACAAAAGAACTTTGGGTGACTGTCCAGGCAGCGAGATGTCTCTGTCATTTCTAGAGTTTTAGAATTTCCTTATTTCTTGTTTGCTTAGGTAATATATATCCTTCTGGAGTCTTTGATGGAGTTGCAGAACGGAGAGTTATAGTTTTTCTTAGTTATGATAAAAGATAAAAATAGATATAAATATTGTAACTGTAATTCTTGCTTGATAACTGCTTTGTTATATGTAATTTTACTATGTTAAAGTGAAAGTCTTTCTTTTTTGTTTAAACAGAAAAAGGGGAAATGATGGAGGAGGGTCATCTGTCTATGTGGTACTTTCATTGGTTAATAAAGAGACTGCCTTGGCCTTTTGATAGGGACATAAAATTAGGTAGGTGGGGAAGACAGAACAGAATGCTGGGAGGAAGAAGGCAGTGAGGCAGATGTGATGAGGCTCCAGCCCAAGATGGATGTAGGTTAGCATCTTCCCGGTAATCCACCACCTCATGGTGCTACACACATTATTAGAAATGGGCTAATCATGATGTGGGAGTTAGCCAGTAAGAGGCTAAAACTAATGAGCCAAGCAGTGTTTAAATGAATACAATTTGTGTGTTGTTGTTTTGGGTGTAAAGCTAGCCATGTGGAAGCCAGGTAGGACGAAAAGCAGGCCTGCTCACCCTATCACTACATCAGCAGTCAGGTGGGATTGAGGGAGAGACAATAACTGGGGTGCAGTCAACCAAAATCATGCCAAGTAGTGGACACACTAGGTCAGAAAATGTCCAGTGTCCTTTCCTTCCTTCCCTTGGTCATATGCCAGACTGAATTTCATTCATTAACTACAATGAGGAGTGAAAAATGAACAGAAAAACAAAACAAAAAACCCAGAAAGCCAAAACAAACAAACAAAAACATAACAAGTACCTGAATGAGAAAGAGAGACAATTCTTAGAAGCTGTTAGGGTCTCAAGAGCTGACAAAAACTTTTGAGACAAGGTTTCTCTGTGTAGCAGACCTGGTTGTCCTGGAACTCACTATGTAGACCAAGCTGACCCTGAACACACAGAGATCTACCTGCCTCTGCCTTCTGAGTGCTGGAACTAATGGCTTACTTCATCTTTATTTTTAATAAGAAACATATGTGCTTTAGTGCAGGAGAGATGGTGTAATGGTTAATGGTATTTCTAGAGGATCCAGATATGATTTGATTCAAAGCCATCCATAATCTCAGTTTCAGGGGACCCAACACCTTCTTCTGACTCCATGGGTCCCAGGCATGTAAATAGTTCATATACATTCTTGCAGGTAATACTTTCATGCACATAAACAAATCTAAAAAGTCTTCTAGCTTTTCTCTTTTAAAGGATCAACTGATATCAATTATGGATCTTTGATACTAATTGGGTCTTGCCAATGTTTTACTTCTTTATTTATCACAGTGGTTCTCTACTTTCCTAATGCTGCAACTCTTTATTATAATTCTTTACATTGTGGTGACCCCAACCATTTTCACTGCTACTTTATAATTGCAATTTTGATACAATAATAAATCATAATGTAAATCTGTGTTTTTTACTATCTTTTATTCATTATTTTTGGCTTTCATATGATTCATCTCAATCCTATTCATTTACCTGTTGTTGTGATAAAAATAAAGCAGCGCAGGTCCCTGACTGGAGGCAGTGTGCAGCAGGCACGAGAGCACCATGGGCCAAGAAGTCAGCTGGTCCCAGGTGGGGAGCAATGTGGCAGGTGAGACACAGAGACCTATTAGGCACACCATGCATAGAAAGTGGATATTTATTTAGTGGGTTATGCAGGGGAAAGGTAAAGGGGGAAGGGGGAGAAGGAAGAGAGAAGAGAGAGAAAAAGAAAGAGAAACAGAGATGAGTGAGTGGAGAAGTAGGGAGAAGGGAGCAAGGCAGAAGCTGCCTCTTTGGGAGAGAGGTGGAAAGGAAAGAACTCAGGCTGGAAGCAAAAGAAAGATCTGCTTTTCTCAGCAAACCTGGGAGGGAGCAGGTGGGGCTTGTCTGTTAAAGGGACAGGACAAACCATTACATTTGCATCTCTTTTTTATAATAAAAAGGCGAGAGGTTAGGCACCACAGGTTAAAGAAATTGGGGTAGCAAATTCTCAAGACTCCTTCCTACTTATTTGTGGGAGTCATCTTGTGTGTGGGAGAACCCGAGAAGGCTGGGTGTTGGTCACATCCTGAAGTTGTTGGTCTCTTTGATCCTGTCTGGTGTTTGTGGTATGGAAGTGGTGTTTGTGGTATGGAAATGTCTGGTGTCTTTTATACCTGTTAAAGGCATTGGCAGAACAGAGGACAAAGTTAACTTTAGGAAAAAATATTTAGGACCAGGGAATTAAGGGGGGGGGGGGTTGTATCTGACCTGTTTCAGGTGGATCCTACAATTTGGCTCTCTGGTACTCAAAGAAATTTTTTGTGATTGTGAAAACATAAGTTTTATTTATTTATTTTTTAAATTTTCCATCCAAAAATTTCCACTTCCTTTTTTCCTCCCATTTCCCTCTGACTCTCCCACTCCCCAGCTTCCCTTGCTCTCCAGTCTTAAGAGAGGGCAGGGTACCCTGCCCTGTGGAAGTCCAAGGACCTCGACCCTCCATCCAGGCCTAGCAAGGTGTGCATCCAAACAGACTAGTGTCCCAATAAGCCAGTACATGCAGTAGAAATAAGTCCCAATGCCATTATCAGTGGCTTCTCATTCAACCCTCATTGTTAGCCACATTCAGAGAGTCCACATTCACATGCTTGCTCAATCCCAGTCCAGCAGGATTTGGTGAACTCCCATTAGATCAGGTACAATGTCTCAGTGGGTGGACCAATCCCTCATGGTCCCGACTTCCTTGCTCATCTTCTCCCTCCTGCTCTTCAACTGGACCTTGGGAGCTTATTCCAGTGCTCTGATGTGGGTCTCTGTCTCTATCTCCATCTATCACCAGATGAAGGTTCTATGGTGATATTCCAGATTATCATCAGTGTGACTATGGGACAAGGCTAGTTCAGGCACCTTCTCCTCTGCTGTCCAAGGACCTAGCTGGGGACATCCCTATGGACACCTGTGATACACTCTAGAGCCAAGTCTCTTGCCAATCCTAAAATGGCTCCCTTGATTAAGATATCTTTTTCACTCCTCCTATATCAGCCCTTCCTCCATTTCAACCCTCCCACTCCTCAAAGATCTCCCCACTCATTCACTTCTTTCTTCTCTCTCCCTCTTCCCATTCCCCCACCCCACTCCAAAACCACCCCCATGCTCCCAACTTTTGTCTGGCAATATTGTCTGCTTCCAATTTCCAGGAGGATCTATACATGTTTTTCTTTGGGTTCACCTTACTATTTGGCTTTTCTAGGATCGTGAACTATAGGATCAATGTCCTTTGTTTATGGCTAGAGTCCACTAATGAGTGAGTACATACCATATTCATCTTTTTGGGTTATTTCAGTCATGATAGTGTTTTCTATTTCCATCCATTTGGATGCAAAATTCAAGATGTCATTGTTTTTTACTGCTGAGTAGTACTCTAATGTGTATATGTTCCACACTTTCTTTATCCATTCTTCCATTGAGGGCCATCTAGGTTGTTTCCAGGTTCTGGTTATTAGAAATAGTGCTGCTATGAACACAGTTGAACAAATGCTTTTGTAGTATGATTGGGCATCTCTTGGGTAATTCCCAAGCGTGGTATTGCTTGATCTTGAGGTAGGTTGACTCCCAATTTCCTGAGAAACTGCCACACTGATTTTCAAAGTGGTTGCACAAGTTTGCATTCCCACCAGCAATGGATGAGTGTTCCCGTTACTCCACATCCTCTCCAGCATAGGCTATCATTGGTGTTTTTGATTTTATCCATTCTGACAGGTTTAAGATGGTATCTCAAAGTTGATTTGATTTGCATTCCTGATCGCTAAGGAAGTTGAACATGACCTTAAGTATCTTTTGGCCATTTGAACTTCTTCTGTTGAGAATACTCTGTTCAGATTTTAATTAGGTTATTTAGAATTATAATGTCTAGTTTCTTGAGTTTTTTTATATATATTTTTGAGATCAGGCCATTGTGTGATATGTGATTGTTGAAGATCTTCTCCCATTCTGTAGGTTGCCTTTTTGTCTTAATGATAGTGTCCTTTGCTTTACAGTAGCTTCTAAGTTTCAGGAGGTCCCATTTATGCATTGTTGCTCTTATTGTCTGTGTTACTGGGGTTATGTGTAGGAAGTGGCCTTTTGTGCCCATGTGTTGCAGTCTGCTTCCCACTTTCTTTTCTATCAGGTTCAGAGTGGTCAGATTTATATTGAGGTCTTTAATTCATTTGGACTCAAGTCTTGTGCTTGGTGAGAGATATGAATCTATTTCCATTCTTCTACATGTTGACATCCAGTTATGCCAGCACCATTTGTTGAAGATGCTTTCTTTCTTCCATTGTATAATTTTAGCTCCTTTGTCAAAAATCAGTGTTCATAGTTTGTGGGTTAATATCTGTGTCTTCAATTCAATTCTATTGGTCAACATCTCTGTTTTTATGCCAATACCAAGCTGTTTTCATTACTGTAGCTCTGTAATAGAGTTTGAACTTAGGGATGGTAGTGCCTCCAGAAGTACTTTTATTTTATAGGATTGTTTTGGCTATCCTGGGTTTTTGTTTTTCCATATAAAGCTGATTATTGTCCTCTCAAGATCTGTGAAGAATTTTGTTGGGATTTTGATGGGGATTGCATTGAATTTATAGATTGCCTTTGGTAGAACTGCCATTTTGAGTATGTTGATCCTACCCATCCAAAAGTGTGGGAGATCCTTTCATTTTCTTGTGTACTCTTCAGTTTCTTTCTTCAAAGCCTTAAAGTTCTTGTCAAATAGATCTTTCACTTCCTTGCGTAGTGTTACCCAAGATTCTTTATGCTATTTGTTGCTATCATGAAAGGTGACATTTCTCTGATTTTCCTCTCTGCTTCTTTATCCTTTGTTCATAGGAGGCCTCTGATTTTTTTGAGTTGATCTTGTATCCTGCCACATCACTGAAGGTATTTATCAGCTGTAGAAGTTCTTTTGTAGAGTTTTGGGGGTTACTTATGTACACTATAATATCATCTGCAAATAACAAAAGTTTGACTTCTTTCTTTCCAATTCGCATCCCCTTGATGTCCTTATGTTGTCTTAAATGTTACTGCTAGAACTTCAAGCACTATGTTGAAGAGACATGGAGAGAGTGGACAGCCTTGTCTTGTTCCTGATTTTAGTGGAATGGCTTTGAATGTCTCTCCATTTAATTTGATATTAGCTGTTGGCTTGCTGTATATTGATTGCTTTTATTATATTTAGGTATGATCCTTGTATCCCTAATCTCTCCAAGACCTTTATCATAAAGGGGTGTTGAATTTTGTGAAATGCCTTTTCAGCATCTAATGAAATGTTCATGTGTTTTTTCTTTCAGTTTATTAATATGATGGATTACATTGATAGATTTTCATATGTTGAACTAGCCCCGTTTCTCTGGGATGAGTCCTACTTGTTCATAATGGATATTTTTTAATGTGTTCTTGGATTCTGTTTGTCAGTATTTTATTGAGAACTTTACATCGATGTTCATGAGTGAGATTGTCTTTAATTCTGTATCTTGTCTGAGTCTTTGTTTGGTTTTGGTATCAGGGTAACTGTAGCTTCATAAAATGTGTTTGGCAATGATTCTTCTGTTTCTATCATGTGAAACACATTAAGGGGTATAAGTATCAGCTCTTCTTGGATGTTCTGATAGAATTCTGCATTAAAAACACCAGGTCCTGGGCTTTTTTTGGTTGGGAGGTTTTTGATGACAGCTTCTACTTCCTCGCAACTTATCGGCCTATTTAAATTGTTTATCTGGTCTTGATTTAATTTTGGTATATGGTACTTATTTAAAAAAAATAGCCATTTGTTTTACGTTTTCCAATTTTGTGGCATACAGGCTTTTGTAATAAGACGTAATGATTCTCTGAATTTCTTCAGTGTCTGTTGTTATGTCCTCCTTTTCATTTCTCATCTTGTTAATTTGCATGTTCTCTATCTGCCTTTTGATTAGTTTGGATAGGGGCTTGTCAATATTGTTGATTCTTTCTAAGAATAAGCTCTTTGTTTCATTGATTCTTTGGATTGTTTTCTGTGTTTCTATTTTGTTGATTTCAGCCCCGGTTTGATTATTTCCAGTCTTCTACTCCTTCTGGGTGAGTCTGCTTCATTTTTTTCTAGAGCTTTCAGGTGTGCTGTTAAGTCTCTAATTTGAGCTTTGTCCATTTTCTATATGTGGGCACTTAGTTCTTTGAACTTTCCTCTTAGCACTGTTTTCATAGTGTCCCATAGCTTTGGATATGTTTTGTCTTTATTTTCATTGAATTCAAGGAAGTCTTTAATTTCTTTATTTCTTCCTTGACCCACAGGTGGTTCAGTAGTTGACTGTTCAGTTTCTGAGTTTGTAGGCTTACTGGGGTTATAGTTGTTATATTCCAACTTTGTTCCATGGTGATCTGATAGTAACAGGTGGTTACTACAATTTCTGTGTATATATGGATGTTTGCTTTGTTACCAATTATGTGATTAATTTTTGACAAGGTTCCATAAGATGCTGAGAGGAAGGTATATTCTTTTCTGTTTGGGTGGAATGTTCTATAGATGTCTGTTAAGTCCATTTGGTTCATTACATCTGTTAGTTGGCTTCTTTCTATGTTAAATTTCTGTTTGGTTGACCTGTCCATTGGTGAGAGAGGAGTGTTGAAATCTCCTATTATTAGTGTGTGGGGTTTGATATGTCCTTTGAGTTCTAGTAATGTTCCTTTTACAAATGTGGGTGCTTTTATATTAGGGGTATGGATATTCAGGATTGAGACTTCATCCTAATGAATTGTTCCTGTTATGAGTATAAAGTGTCCTTCTCCATGTCTTCTGATTGATTTTAGTGTGAAGTTGATTTTGTTAGATAGTAGTATAGCCATAACTGCTTGTTTCTTAGGTCTGTTTGATTGAAAAACCTTTTTTCAACCCTTTACTCTGAGGTAATGTCTGTCTTTGTGGTTAAGTTGTGTTTCTTGTAAACAGCAGAATGTTGGGTCCTGTTTTTATATCCATTCTCTTAACCTGTGCCTTTTTATAGGTGAATTGAGTCCATTGATATTAAGTGATATTAACGAACAGTGGTTGTTAACTCAAGTTTTTTTTTTGATGAAAGTATTTGTGTGTTTCCCTTCTTTGAGTTGTGCTGGTGGAGGGTTGTTAGATTTCTGTGTTATTATGGGTATTTTGGGGTTCCGTGGGTTGTGGTTTTTCTTCAGTACTTTCTGTAAAGTTGGGTTTGTGGCTATGTATTGTTTAAATTTGTTTTTATCCTGAAATGTCTTGTTTTCTCCATTGATAGTGAAAGAAAGCTTTGCTTGGTATAGTAGTCTGGGCTTGCATCCATGGTCTCTTAGTTTCTGCAGCACATCTATCGAAGACCTTCTGGCTTTCATGGTTTCCATTGAGAAGTAAGGTATAATTCTGATTGGTTTACCTTTATATGTTACTTGACCTTTTTCCTTTGCAGCTTTTAATATTCTTACTTTATTCTGTATGTTTTTGTTTTGATTATTATATGGTGAGGTAATTTCTTTGATCTAGTCTATTCGGTGTTCTGTATGCTTGTTGTACCTTCATAGGAATATACTTCTTTAAGTTGGGAAAGTATTCTTCTATAATTTTATTGGATATAATTTATGGGCCTTTGAGCTGTAATTGTTCTCCTTCTTTTATCCCTATAATTCTTTTGTTTGGTCTTTTCACTGTGTTCCAGATTTCCAGAATGTTTTGTATTAAGAATTTGTTGGATTTGCTGTTTTCTTTGATTAATGAGTTTATTTCCTCTATAGTATCTTCAGTATCTGAGATTCTTTCTTCTACCTCTTGTATTCTGTTGGTTATACTTGTCTCTTCCTGTTTGTTTATCCAGTTGTTCCATATCCAGGCATTCCTCCATTTGTGTTTTCTTCATTACCTCCATTTCAGTTTTCAAGTCTTGAACTGTTTACATTACCTGTTTGATTGCTTTTTCTTGGTTTTCTTGGGTATCTTTGAGGGATTTATTCATTTCTTCTAACTTTTTGTTAGTCTTCTCATCCATTTCGTTAAGTTAGTTTTTCACATCCTGTTTAAGCGACCCTATCACTTTCATAATGTTATGTTTAAAGTCTATTTCTTCTGCTTCTTCTGGATTAGGGTGTTCAAGTCTTCCTGTTGCATGTTCGCTGGATTCTGGTATTATCATGTTGCTTTTCAGGTTGTTGGAGGAATTTTTGTATTGGTGTCTGCCCATTCCTTCCTTCAAATGCGATCAGGAGTGTCTCGGTATCTTGGTCCAATCTTTGCTGTGGCTGTTTACTTGGGTTTTTTTCTTGTTTTGCCCTCTCTTAGGTCTTCTCAGCACTGGAGTTGGCTCTCAGATTCACTCTACCCTGACAGGGGCTGTGGTGGTGAAACTAAGGACCCTTTAGATGAACAGGAGTACTTGGTGGCAAGATGGGATTGGGTAAATAGATAAAGCCAGTAGCTGGCAAGACCTCCTGCTGAGTGGCCAGGAATGTTAGGGAATAGGAGGAAGCCTGAACTCCTTTCCGAAGGTGTCTGGCTGGCTGGGTGCGCACACACTTACCCCTCCAGGTGGATCTCCTGGTACAAAAGCAGGGCCTCTTGCTGGCCAAGGACCTCAAAGACAAAAGGGTGGGCTTGGTAGGTGCAGGGTCCTGTGGAACAAAGAAACCCCTGCAGCAGTAGCACTCACCACTAGGTCTCCAGACCCTCAGCCTCGAAGCAGGCTGAGTTGGGGGATCCTAGGACCCTGGAGATTAAAAGGGGTGCTTGGGGGCAAGCTGGGATGGGATAAATAGAGAAAGCCAGTAGCCATTGTGAAGCTCCGCTGAATGGACAAAAATTTAGGGAATTGGATGGTGCCTTAACTCCATTTCTGGGGCGTATGGCCAGCCAGGTGGACACACACTTACCCCTCCAGATGGATCTCCTCAGTACGGGAGCAGGGCCTCTTGCTGTCCAAGGACCTCGCAGACAAAAGGGCAGGCTTAGCAGGTTCAGGGTCATGTGAAACAAAGAAGCCTCCCTCTGGATGGATCTCCTCAGTACAGGCAAAACATAAGTTTTAAATAGTAGCACATTTATATCAGAATGAAAGTATTTTTATGACTATGAAAGGAAGCAAGGGAGAGAAAGTTGATAACTTGTATTTTCCTCACACCTTTATAACTTGTAGGTATATACTTTAATAACTTATATTTGTATTTTACTGAAATTTGTTTATTGATGCTGTCCTTTTATACTGACAAAACTGCTGTCAAACTGGATCAGAGATCTTTGAGAAGAATAAAATTTTACTTCAGTTATTGATTAAAAAATGACAGAGAATTTACTTGGTTGGCATCTAGAGGTCCTCCTTAGGGTCCTCTTTGGTCACGGAGGGTAGTATTTGCCTTTTGTTGTTTAACACAGTGCCTGTCAGTCTCCAGAATATCCTGTGGGGTAAGAAATCTGTAGGAAGACAAGCCTACCTTGACCCGAGCAGCTAGGCTGTCAATTCCTGTGATTCTGCTCATGGTCTGGAGATATTCAGTTTAGATGGAAGGTAGTTTTACACAGTGGTCAGCACTTGGCAGTTGAAACGAAGTGCAGATGGATGTTGTTTTGTGCCCATTTGCCTTCTTTGGAGGAAGTAGAGTGCTGCTAGGAGCCAACCTGTCTCTTTTTGTTATGAAAAGCTGTTTAATAATTACATATTTAAATGCCACATTCCCCCAGATCTCTGGGCAGTTGAGGGCTGTTTATCAGGTGTAACTACAGTATAGAATCTGCATGGAGAGCTGGGTTCAAGCTTGACTGTGCTATCTCTCAACTTAACAGGTAAGATTTACACTCGTAAAAAGAAAGAAGAAAAAACTGCTTGTAATAGAAGGTTAATGGGAGAACTGACAATAGTAGAGAACAGCTTAATATATTTTAAATCAGGGTTGTATTACATATATAGTATTTTTTAAGAGGCTTAAAAGTACATACCAGTTTAAATCATGAGACTTATTTTTTGTAGTTTGAAATGAGATACAATGAACAGACAATTGTGACATTTAACAGTAAACATAGGTATATTTAAGTTACATGTATGCACACACACACACACAACACACACACAGTGTGAACAGGAATTGGGTGAAGTGGATGTTCTTGGTGGCCCTACCAAAGGCATGTCACTACACAAAACACACATGCAACAGAGTCAACACTGGGAAACCAGGCAAAGAATACCACAGTAAAGATGGCAGGACTTGGTCACCTGACCTGATTCTCAGTTAAGATTATGGTGAAGTCATCTGACCTCATTTAGGATGGAAGTAAGGTCACCTGACCTCAGAAAAATAGCAGTGGTCACACATTCTATGGAAAAGCCACTTTTTCTGAGCTGTGGGAGTTTTAAACATAGTAATAAGAGAGACCTAGAGGTCTGATCTGCTCTGTTGCCGAGCTACAGCACCACAAGCTGTGGCTGGAAGCAAAGGCTGGACTTGAAAACATTTGCCTTGTGGATCTGACTAATCTTGTCGGTTTCTTTGGGACCAGTGGCAGCCGTGGCTGGAATAGTTTGAGGAATAATGGAGCTGGCAGGACATGGGCAGAGCATTTACAGGTAGGTGGCTGATAGTTTGAGGATTTATACCATAGCTGAAAATGTGAAAAACCATGAAAATAGAAAATGAACACTCCAGGGCTTATAGAAGGATGTCTCCTCTCTAGAGTGGGGATGTTAAAACCTGACTGGCTCTGGTCCAGGTGACTTGGAATCCAGAGAGGCTAGAGGCTACTCTGAGTGGTCTCTCATGGTAGAGACCACTGATGATTGGTCCAAAAGAAAAGAAAAGTAAAAGAAAGAGAAAAAGAAAAAAATCCAAGGGACCCCATGCTTCAAAGTGAACACACTGCTCAGCATATGCAGGGCTAGCACGGAAGGACTACTCCAATCATGTTTTTATCTATGGGAAAAAAACAGAGGTGAATATCACCAAAGCACTCAACCATAGCCAAGAAGGCTGTGATTGGAGGCTGGAAGGGGAAAAGTCACCACCAAAGCTGCTGGCATGAATAGAGGTTGGTGTTCAGGCAGATAGAATGAAGAGCTGTTGCAAAGAAACCTGGTTCCCGACCCCAGGGTTCCACATGTCCTTATCTGGCCCACCTAGGGGCAGGGGGGAACATGGAGAGAGCCTGGCCAAGTCACAAGTACTAACGTTATGGTAAAAATAAAATGGTGTTGTTCCACAAGTGGCTGCAGCAGGCCATGAGAAGCAGTGAGTCCCAGGCAGGGAGCCATATGGTGGGCGACAGACCGAAATGGAGAGGCAAGCCATGAAGAGTGAGGTTGGATATTTATTTAGTGGGTTATGGAGGGGAAAGGGGAAAAGGGAGAAGAGGAGAGGGAGAGAGAGAGAGAGAGTTAGGGAGAGAGAGGAGGAGGGGGGAATGGGAGAAATAGGGAGAAGAGAGAGAGGCAGAAGCTGCCTTTTGGGGACAGAGACAGAAAGGAAGGAGCTCAGCCTAGAAGCAGAAGTAAGATCTGCTTGCTTCACTGGATGGGGAGGGATGGGTGGGGGTTGGCTCTGAAAAGGGACAGGACAGACCATTACACCTGTCCCTTCATATCTGCCCTCTGTCCTTGCAACCCCCCTCCACACAAATAAAATAAAAGATAGAAGAAAAAAGAAAAGAATTAAAGGAAATAGTATGATACAGTGCATCACTCAATAAACACTTTTCTCCATCTTTCTTTACTTTCAAGTGTTCAATGCAAGGAGTCATTGGTCTGGTCCAAGGCTTCTGGTTTCTGCAAAACTTGAGAAACTGGGTACTCACTGGGACTTGCAGTCCTGTGTCATGGAGAAATGATAAATCCTATTTTTATCATGAATAATAAAAACCCAGAGAGAGATATTGGGGTTCCACCTAAAGATCAGAAAAGGAAAGCAGCCAAGCCACTGGAGATATCTTATCTCTACCAAGGCCCAGACAAACAAAGGGGTGAACCTATTTTCGATGTGACTGCAGACTGCAATGCTCTCCACCAAACCTCAGACTGCACACTCCAGTGAGTTCCTATCTCTTTAGCTTTATATTCCTCTCTCTGCCCAGCCAAATCATTTCCTGTCTCCACCTCTCTAGTGCTAGGATTAAAGTCATGGGATCCCAAGTGCTGTGATTACCTCTGTGTGAGCTCTGTTTCTCTTTTATACATATTTATTCTTGTGTAGCCCAGGGTGGCCTTGAACTCACAGAGATCCATCTGCCTCTGTCTCCCGTGTCCTGGGATTAAAGCTGTGTGGCACTACTCCCTGGCCTGCTTTGCTTTCTGATTTTCAGGAAAGCTTTATTTATCAAAACACAAATAATATAGTATTATATCTATTAAAAGCAATGTGATTACTTTGATTAATACTGTAAAGGATTTTTAGTGGTTAGCAAGGAAAAATATTACCACAAGATGTCAGTAGCATGCAAAGAGCTTTATTTGGGCTGATTGACCGGCTGGCTTGCTTGCTTTTGTATTTTTCATTTTCCTTCCTTCTCTTTCTTTCTCTTTTTTTTTGGGGGGGGGGATTTATTTTTGACATATTTTCTCGTAACCCAGGTTTGTAAAGAACTCACTATATAGTTGATAAGTTCAATATGACTGGTACAGAGGCCATGGTTTGGAGATGTCTTAGGGGAAGAGTTGAGGAAGATGGATGTGTAAGTGATTTCAGCTCAGTGTAAAGTCTGTGAGTCCCAAAGAGCCACAACACAGAGTGTTGAGTCTCGAGGCTTATCTACAGCATGTAGATTTTTGGTGCTGTTTTATGGAGTTGCAAAGCAAGCAAACTCTAAATGAACAAAACTCTGCTTATTTGTGGATATATTTAAAACAATAGGTCATAACATCATTTGATTGTTTTGTTGATAAGCTTGAGCTAATGAGCTTTAGCTTGCTGTGGAGAAATTAGTAACCTGGAATTCAGTTTGCAGTGGATTGTGCCTTTCACAGCACTCTTCCCAGTTCTCTGGCTATTACTTTCTTTCCAGTCCACCTTTCTTGATGTCCCCTGAGTTTTCTTTTGGGAGGTTATATAGTTGTCCCATCTTTTCTTGATCCTTCACAGTCATTTGTTCTCAGGACTTTGAACAGTAATAAGTGTCTTTTGTTTTCCTTGTGAGAAGCAAAGTTAAATGCTGGAGACTATTCATGTTTTCATACCCTTAAACAAGTTTGTGTGAGCCATCTGCACCTACACTGGATGTATTCGGTCACATGTACGCAGGCACCACATGGACAGGAAATACATATGGATGTATGTTCAACCCTGATTAGATATAAACTTTTTTTATTTAATCCATTTCAGGCTATCCCTAAAAGCTCTCTAGGCATTCTTGCATCATTGGGCACACCTTGCCGGACAGGTCATTATTGCAGTGTTCAGTGCTGAGTAAAATCTTTTCTTCCCCAGCAGCCTGCACTGGACATTCCAGTATGATGAATACTAGTTTGCAGGAAGAGCATTTCTTGGACATTTGAGGTTGATTTCTTTATGTCCTGCATTCAAAAATGAGAGACATCTTCAGCAATAGATTCTTACTAGGAACAACCTATTTCTTTGTCATTTTTTTAAGAAAAGTCTTTACTATATATCCCTGACTTGCCTGAAACTCAAGGAGATCCACCTGCCTCTGCTTCTTGAGTGCTGGAACTAAAAGTGTTTACCACCATGCCCTGCTCTCTTTCTTTGTCTTTTATTTTGGTGGTTTGACCATAACATGTAGTCAGGTTCTGTTTATGTCCTGATAGCCTCTAGTAAATTTAGATCTAAATGTTTCCCATGATTATGGATATTTCAGTGGCCATTTCACTGAATAGACTGTAGAGGACAAGAAATGTGGGCCCATTTCCACCTTGTCTGACAGTCATAGAGTTTGAAAGTAGCTCAAATGATTGACAAGTATAGTTGCATGTCCCACCTCAGGGTGTGATTACTTAGTTCTTTTAACATTAAAACAGCTCATTCAAGTAGGTCCATGCCATCCTAAAAAATAGACAGGTTATGCAAATATACTTCTACATCTTTTTTTTGTAATTATGAGGTCAAGGGGAGGGGCAGCCTTCAGGATATATGATGTAGAGCAGCTTTACCACCTAGACAACAGAATGCTAATGTTTTGATGTCTCAGAGTGATAAATCAATTTGACTGTTTGAGTTATCCTCTGTATCATGTTAATAGCATTTTTGTTACCTTCTCCCCCATTTATATTGGGTTTAAAAGCTGTGGAAAAATAAACACAGGTGATTTTCAGTAATCACTGGAGTGACCTCCCAGTATTATTCTATGGTTTCTGTCTTACTAATTTTTATGCATCTTCATATTCTTTACTAATATTTCTAAATTTCAACACCCATACCCTGGTGAGCAGTATTTTTGTAACTTTTATGTCCATACCTTCTTTTCCTTCCTCCACCATCCACAAAATGAAGACATTTGTTCACTGAATGATTTTCCAAAGATTTCTTTTTAAAATTATTTCTTCATTCTTTATAGCTTTTCATGTGCTGTGATATTTCAAAAGATTTATATGTTCCCATATTCTTTCATTTGTTTCTTTAAACCTGTTTCAGATTTCACCTATGTTTTTCATTTGACTGGCTAAACTCTGTTTCTTTTCAAAAACCTCTTTATTACTCACACCTTACATTATCTTTCTTTCTTTCTTCTTTCTTTCTTTCTTCCTTTCTTTCTTTCTTTCTTTCTTTCTTTCTTTCTTTCATTCTTTCTTCCTTCTTTTTGTTGATATTTTGACATAGGGTTTCACTGTGTAGCTCTGGTTGTCCTGGAACTCACTCTGTAAACCAGGCTTGATGAAGGAAGGTCATTGGTTAATAAAGAAACTGCCTCGGGCCATTTGATAGTCTGGCCCTTAGGTGGGTGGAGTAGACAGAACAGAATGCTGGGAGAAAGAAGTCAAGTCAGTCAGTCACCATGATTCTCTCACTCCAGACAGACGCAGGTTAAGATCTTTCCTGGTAAGCCAGCTTGTGGTGCTGCACAGAATATTAGAAATGGGTTAGATCAATATGTAAGAGCTAGCCAATAAGAGATTAAAACTAATGGGCCAAGCAGTGTTTAAAAGAATACAGTTTCTGTGTAATTATTTCGGGGCATAAGCTAGCTGGTGGTCAGGAGCCGGGCGGTGGGAAGCGGCCACGCAGCTCCTCACAACACAAGCTAGCCTTGAAGTCACAGAGATTCCTCTGCCTCTGTTTCCTGAGTGCTGGGATTAAAGGTAGGTGTTACCAGCTCTGGCCTCCATTGTCTTTCTAATCAGTTAACTGATTATCATCATTTCTTAAAACCTCCTGAGATTTTTCTTAAACAATCATTTTCTAGGGTTCCAAAGAGGAATATGAAGGAACATGCATATGAAGAAATATTTGACTCCTAGAACATTACAGATCTGGCAATAGCTCACTTTGGGTGGCTCCTGGCAGTGACATTCTGAAAACTTTTCCTCAAGCTAGAGAGAGTTCAGGTTATTTCTTTAAGTGGGCTTTAGTCTTGTGAAGAAGGTAAAACTCTCCAGTTGCTATAGCTACCAGCATCTACACTCATACCCTGCCTTTGTGAGGCTCTCTGCAGTAACAAAGGGATTTTGCATCTTTTCCTGTAATGTTGTCAGGTTTCTGGATCATACATGGCTGCATTCTCTCTATTCCTGTGTTCCACAGTAATTGACCTTAAAATGTAACAATAAACTTTTTATTATTTCCCTCTGTTTAGAAGAGAATATTTGTGCTGGGTATGTCCATATGGCCATCAGGAGAGTCCTTTTGTTTTCACCTTCCTGTCTCTAGCTGTAATAGAGCAAAATATTTTAGTTTTCTTCCTTGATTACTTGTTGTAATTACTCAACCACAGAATTTCATTGGTGCCATGAGACTCAAGAGGTTCTCCCGACCCAGGACCCTCTCTCCCCCGGTGTCAGGATCTGGAACCAGGGATTTTCTCCAAAACAACTGTGTGTTTCATATGCCTGAGCATGATTTCTCCAAACAACACCAGCTTCAATTGGTGAGTTTCCCCATTCTGGCCAGCTTAACCATTTCTCTGAACCAGAGGAACTGACTGTTGAACTCCAGCAACCTTCTGGTGTTCCTAGAAATGGGGGGGGGGGGACTGCCCCCAACCACGGTCTTCAAGGCTATAGTTGTTTCCTTCGCTGGCATTCATCTGTGGATTGCTTCCCTCAGTTGAGATTGTGTTTGGAATGGCCCGGGGCCAATCCACCTGTGTCTGAGGGCCCAGGGTCCCTCAGATCCTTCTTTCTCTCTTTTTTTTCAATTTCTTTTCTTTTGTTTTTTTTTTTCCTTGCCATGAGAGGCCGCTCAGAGAAGCCTCTGGCCTCCCTAGGTTCTGAGTCACACCAACCAGATCTAGACAGGCCTAACCGTCCCACCCGTGGCAAGGGGACACACTTCCACAGGTCTTGTGACATGCTGATTTGCACCCCACCTCTAGGGGGAGACGTCCCACTAATAGGCCTTGTGGTGTCGCCGTTTCATGGGTTTTCACAGTCTCAACTATGGGAACCAAGCTTTCCAAACCCATCAATCCAGCCTCCCCCCTGGGATGCCTTTTAGAGGCCCTAAAACCCCAGGCTTTAATGTCCTACATACAGATTCCCATACTTGTCCACCTTTGTTAAAAAAATTGGCCTTGTTACAATTTAGATGCAAATCTAAAGTGGCTACCTAAGGGCACCTTTGACCCCAGTATTTTACTGGAGCTTTCTAACTACTGTCAGCACACAGGCAAAAGTTGGCAGCATGGGGGTATGGGTGGGTTGGGGGTAAGGGGAGATGGGGAGAGAGAAGGGAGAGGGGAGGATTGGGCAGAGCTTGGGGGCATGGGATGGTTGAAATGGAGGAAGGGTGGATATGGAGCAGGGAAGAAGATATCTTAACTAAGGGAGCCATTTTAGGGTTGGCAAGAGATTGGGCTCTAGAGGGGTTCCCAGGTGTCCAAGGGGATTTCCCCAGCTAGGTCCGTGGGCAGCAGAGGAGAGGGTGCCTGAACTGGCCTTCTCCCATAGCCACACTGATGAATATCTATCTTGCATATCACCATAGAAACTTCATCTGGTGATGGATGGAGATTGAGACACAGACCCACATTGGAGCACTGGACTAAGCTCCCAAGGCCCAGATGAAGAACAGAAGGAAGAAGAACATGAGCAAGGAAATCAGGACCGCGAGGGGTGCGTCTACCCACTGAGATGGTCAGGCTGATCTAATGGGAGCTCACCAAGGCCAGCTGGGCTGGGTCTGAATGAGCATGTGATCAAACTGGGCTCTTTGAACGTGGCTGACAATGAGGGCGGACTGAGAAGCCAATGATAATGATACCAGATTTTGATTATACTGCATGTACTGGCTTTTTGGGAGCCTAGTCTGTTTGGATGCACACCTTCCTAGATCTGGGTGGAGGTGGGGGGCTTGGACTTCCCACAAGGCAGGGCACTCTGACTTCTCTTAGGACTGGAGAGCGAGGGGGAGGGCCAGTGCGAGGTAAATGGGAGGATGGGGGGAGGTGGAAAATTTTAATTAATAAATAAAATGGACTTTTCTCTTACATGTCAACAAACGACATTATAAGGAAATGTTCTACTCATTCTTTATACAACCAAACACCTACAGGAAGTAACTGAAAGGGTACTCAAAAGGAATGAAATCCGGCAGATAGATGTGTTCCATTTTGTAGAATTTGAAAAATTAAAATATAACCATTGATATCAATTCAAGTTTTCAGTGGGAAACTGTTTTGAGTTTGGAAGAGGCTATTTGGTAATGACGCATTTGCTACAAGTATGGCCATCATGGGTATACCTGTACAAATGAAGAAAGACAATGATCCAGCATTTGTCTCTAAGAAAATGAAATGAATTGTTGCTTATTATAATATAAAACATATTACACATATACCACACAATTCTACAGGACAGGCAGTTAAAGAAAGTTCAAATGGAACGTAAATGATATGTTAAGTAAAGAGAAAGGGATGATAAAGACTCCCAGAAATAGATTACATAATGGTTAATTAACTTTGAATTTTCTAAATGCTAATGAGAGAGGAACAACAGCTGCAGAGAGACATTGGATAATAAAAAAATTAAAATCAGTTGATATTCTTCAAAGATATCCTGACCTCAGAATAGAACCAAGACATGTGTTATGTTGGGGAAAGGGTTTTGCTTTGGTTTCCACAGGAGAAGAAAAGCTATGAATACCATCAAAATTGATAAAGGGTTGATTTGAACGAGAGATATCTCTAAATTGGAAGAGATGATACTTCATCAAACATTATGACTGTTTATTCTAAACTAATCTACAAAACTAAAAAATGGTTTACATTTGATCAGATATAACTTGCCAAAATGAAACCTCCCCAAATTTAGGGTTGGAAGAGGGTTTTGTTTCTGTCTTTTCAGAAGAATAAAGGTATCTCCCTAAGAAATCCAAAGACAACAGAACAAAAGAGACCTCTGAAGAAAAAGGACAAATTATCCCGGAAAAAAAAATGTCTCAAGAAAAAGAATAAATTGCCTATTGGTATATCATATTTCCAACAGGGCAAAATTTCATAAATTTCCCAAATGTTTGTTTTTGCTATTCTCTACAAATATATAATAAAAATGGTCTTTTAGCAGTCCCAGTCCACTTAAAGATTAAAGCTGGCTTTGGAGTTGGAGTGTGGCTTTTTCCTTCTATATACCCAGTCATGCTTGTTAAAGTAAAATCCAAAAATCTCTGTCTCATGTCAGAAGATTCACCTAATATGGGACAAAACAAAAAGTTAAGGACAATTTTATTGCCACTAATGTCATAATCATTTGGTTTTATATTCACTCTTTAACAGCATTTTTTAAGATATAAATTTTATAAAATTAATAAATATATGTATTTAATTTTTGTCATGATATCAATGGTCATATAGAGTACTAGCTAATTCTAGAAAATGGTTTTATCTACCTTCCTGTACATGATCTTGTGTTTGAGTCTTGATCAGTTTTCAACAGTGAACCATGAGCATGCCTAACAGGGACCTTTGAAGTCTCCAAAAGGAGGATGGGACTCACAATGATGATTCCTCCAGGACTATGCTAACACCATTAAGCTAAAAATCTCCACTTAAAGATTGGCTTTGGGTTACAAACTTCTCAGAACAATTTCAAGGTGGCTACCTGAGATGATCCAACCTAACAGACTTCTCTAGCCAGATCTTGAGACAAGCTCTGCACTTTCCCATTATGCAGACATTGGGCAATGAATGATACTGCTACCTCTCCCAGGACTTGCCAATTAACCCAAACTTTTCTTTTCAGGATGCCCTAAAGATTCTGTTGCCTCCAGATAGCAGAGTAAATTTAAGATAACAATGCTCACATTCCCAAGAGGTGGGGTGGGTAGTTTTTTACTTTCCTTGAGTTATGGATATTTGTCATTGTTTAGGGTGTTTGGCTTTTTTGTTTATGACAATGAGACTTGTCTTCTCCGGACAGCAGCGATCTACTTCAGAGAAGATGATGAGCATCAAAGAAATTCCACAAGGAGTTTACTTTCTTTTTCTTTTTTTTTTTTCGTTTTTGGCAGCAGGGTTTCTCACTTTGAGCCTGTCCTGGAACTAGCTCTTGTAGACCAGATTGGCCTTGAACTCACAAAGATCTGCCTGCCTCTGCCTCCTGAGTGCCGGGAGTGTACCACCACCACCCAGCTGGAGTTTATTTTCTTTGTGGCAAAAAAAAGCCACTGGGGAAGAAAGTGCCCTTGTCTTTACTGCTGACAGTATGCTGCCCTTAATTGGACAAGCAGAACATACAAAAAAGTGACTACCAAACATTTTCAAGGCAAGTTGGGACAGCCCTTCAGAATATCCTGTTTCTCATAATTGTCTGTCAAATATTGGAGACCTGTAGGCCAAAGATGGATACGTCAACATTGCAGAGGAACTTTGGGTGACTGTCCAGGAAGCCAGTCATTTCTGTCATTTCTCACATTTTTGGAAGTTGCTTGCTTAAACTTCCTGCTTATTTTATTAACATTTATTTATTAATTTATAATATAAATTTATTAATTAATTTATTTAATTTTTTTCTTCTTGACCTTTGAAGGAGTTGAAGACTAGATAGTTATACTTTTCCTTGTTTACCAGACACAGAAAGCAAGCTATGCTATAAAGTAAATTAGGTACAATACTTTGGACTCACCAAGATAGGATAAATAATGGAGTATTTTCTCTGAATTTTCAAATACAAATCGACTAGACACTGTTGATGTATTTAATGCCTGTACATATTGTTTACAGTTATTGTACTTATTTTACATATAGTTTTCTTATATTAGTTATAGCCTTCTTTTTATTTTAGACGAAAAGGGAAATATTGTGGTATATTATTTGTGTTTTGATAAATAAAGCTTGCCTGAAGATCCGAGGGCAAAGCAGCCACACTAGCCCACCCTACAGTTCAGGGAGTGATGGCACACACCTTTCATCCCAGGACTCAGGAGACAGAGGCTGATGGATCTCTGTAAGTTCAGGGCCACTCTGAGCTACATAAAATCAATCCAGAAAAAGATACAGGTAGTGGTGACTCACACCTTTAATCCCAGTATCCCAGCACTAATGAGGTGGAGACAGGAGTGATATGGCAGGGAGAGTGAGGAATATAAAGCGCAGGAAACAGGAACTCAGTGGAGTGTGGAGTCTGAGGATTTGTGGAGAAAGACTTTTGCCCTTTTCAGTCTGAAGATTTGGTAGAGGTAAAAGTTATCTCTAGTGGTTGGCAGCTTTGCTTTTCTGATATTCTACTTGAACTCCAGTATCTGTCTCTGGATTATTTATGCTACAGCCCCCCTGGCCTATACAGGCAAGTACACTCACATTCCCACTGCCCCTTGGCTAATGCAGACATTTTCATACCCACTGCAACCCTCTGTAGGCACCTGCACTCACCAGTTCACTGCCCCACTCTGGCCTCCTCAAGCACCTGAACTCACAAGTCAACTTTCCAACTCAAGCTTCTGTAGGCACCTGCATACACATGCTCACTGCCCAAATCTGGTTTTGTAGGCACCTCCACTCACATGCTCACTGCCCAACCATGAGTCTGCAAGAACCTACACTCACATACCCACACTCTGGTCTATGTGCACACCTGAACTCTCATGGACATAGCCCCATTGCAGGCACTTGCACTCAGATGCCCACTGCCCCCTGACCTAGGCAGCAACAATCATATGTCCACTACTAACTTGGTCTCTGTAGGAAAGTTCATGTCCATGCAATCTGTCACCTTCTTACCTTTGTATACACTTCCACTCACATTCCTACTGCCTTCCTTGGCACTGCAGCCACTGGCATTAGCTGCATACCACACACCTCTGGCCTCTGCAGGCACCTCCAATCACATGCCCACTGGCCCTGTTAGACCTCCACACTCACCTGCACTCATATGCTCACTACCTTCCTGGCCTCTGCAGGTACCTGCAAGCCCCTGCACTCATGGCCACCCCTCATCTCTGGCCTCTGCAGATACCAACACTCACTCATTCCCTGTTTTTCTCTTTCCTCACAATAACATGCCATAACATGCAAATAATTTATCAACCTACACTCTTCATATCTCTTCACTCTCATGCCCAATGCCCTGCTCTTGCCTCTGCAGTCAATGTACTCCCATACCCACTGGCCTCATAGGCAAGTACACTCACATGCCCACTACCCTCTGGCCTATCTGGGTACTTCCATTCATATATCCACTGTCCCTGTATGCTCCCCAGAGACACATGAACTCACAAATCCACTGCCCTCACTGACCTCTTTAAATACCTGCCCTCATAGGACAATGCCAAAATCTGGCCTCTGTAGGCAACTTCTTGCACATGCCCACTGCCCATATCTGGTTTTTCTCTCACATGCTCAGCCTTAGCCCTTGAATCTGCAAGAACATGTTGTCAGAAGCTACTAGTTCATTCACAGCTTCTCAGATTTAAAATAATCACACAGAAACTATATTTGCAACATCGTATGGCCAATAGCTTACGTGTATTTTGGCTAACCCTTATATCTTAATTTAATCCATTTCTATTAATCTTTGTATTGCCATATGACTGTGGCTTACCAGCAATATTCTGGTGTGTCTGTCTCCTATAGGTGGCCACAAGGCTTCCCTCTGACTCTGCCTACTCTCTCTCTCTCTCTCTCTCTCTCTCTCTCTCTCTCTATATATATATATATATATATATATATTCCAGTCTGGCTATATTCTGTTAAGCCATTGGCCAAAAGCAGCTTCTTTGTTGACCAATAAAAGCAACACATATACAGAAGGACTGCCCACACCATTTTGCCTTTTCCTTTTAGATAAAAAGGATGGTTTTAACTTTAACATAGGAAAATTGCATATAAAAAACAGGCATCAAGCAAGAATTATAGTTACAATATATATATATATATATATATATATATATATATATATATATACTTTATCTTTTATCATGACTAAGGAAAACTATAATTATAACTATCTATTCTTCAACTCCATCAAAGACTCCCAAAGGATTTAATATTACCTAAGTAAACAGGAAATGCATTTTAAGCAACTTCCAAAATTTTAGAATTGACAGAGACATCTAGCTTCCTGGACAGTCACCCAAAAAATCTTCTGTATCAATACAGGCACTTATTTTCAGCCTACTGGCCAATAGTATCCATCAAACATTTCAATGAAGCAGAGAATATCATAGACAGTCCCACCTGTATTGACAGTTTGTCAGTCACTTTCTTCTGTGTCCTGCAGAATGTCTGACAAACTTTTTCGTGAACTGGAACCCTGAGGGTCTATCTCACCTTATTCAAGACACTTCAGCAGTCATTTTTCTGTGGATCCTTCAAGTCCATTCAAATAATACAGGCGTGTTGTGGGACAATGGTCCTTTATTCTATCACTTGTATTATTTCTAATAAAATGCTGAGTGGTCAGTAGCCATGCAGAAAGTATAGGTGGGACAACCAGGAAGGAAGTAGAAGTGGGGTGATGAGAACAGGAGAATTCTGGGAAGAGGAAAGCTCAGCCTGCAGTTATTTCGCAGACACAGAAGACAAAAGATGTGAATGTCTCGTGGAAAAAGGTACCAAGCCACGTGGCTAACAGACAATAGTTATGGGCTGTTATAAGTTATAATAATTGATTAATAAGAAGCCTGAGCTACTGGGCCAATCAGTTTATAATTAATGTAGACCTCTGTGTGACTTCTTTGGGACTTAACGACTGCAGGAACTGGGCATGACAGAAACCTCAGTCATCAGAATGTTGCCCAACATGTGGCCAACTGCATCCATATAAAGCCTGAGAGAGTTTGGGAAGTTATTCTAGATAGAAAATAATAGAATTAAACATGGCTTATTGATGGCAGCACTTTCTTGGGTGATCTCTGCTTGCTAGAGACAAGCCCTCTCATTTAAGAGAAGCTTCCTGGCTCAACTTTAGCTGCATAAACTTGGAGCGCTTTTAAGAGGCCCTGCCACCAAACACTTAAATGGTGTTTATGAATAGCCAACAGCATGATTCATTGTGGTGGCAGGGACCTTAAAACTTCATAGAGTTGTTTCATTAAACATGCCTCCTGCCAGTACCTCTGCCATGAAGCCAGACTCCCAGAAAGCTATGGTGGATATGTGGTGGATCCAGGCATCAATACCACACTTTAATCTTAGCCATATTGCTTAGCAAATTAAAGACTCATGTGGTCAGAAAAAGAAAGATATACAGTAAAGATAGATTAAGACAAAAAAAAAGCTCTAAATGGCTTACAGTGTGTTTAAAAATATATGCAGGCTTTGTAGAGAAAAGAAAAAGGGTGTGGTGGCACACGCCTTTAATCTCAATACTTGGGAGGCAGAGGCAGACAGATCTCTGTGAGTCCAAGGACAGCATGTTCTACAGAGTGAGTTCCAGAATAGAAAAATCCTGTCTCAAAAAACCAAAAATTAAAAATAAAAGAAATAGAGTTTAAACTAAAGCCATGTAAAAATAGAAAATACACAGAGAATCTGAATCATATATGCTATTATGTCTTTGAATTGTTTGATGGCTGAAGAAGGAGCAACAGCTGCTAAAAGACATTTAATTACAAATGCTGCTGGATTACTCCAACATATATATTGTGAAAATGCCTTGACTTCAAAATTTAAGTCAAAAGATATGTTACTTAGGAGAAGAGGTTTTGCTTTTTTTCCCACGGGAAATGAAAGGCTATGGGTTCATTCTGGGTTAAGAAAAATCAAGTTTGATCAAGGAAGACCCCCTGAAAAATCTCCAATGGGAACAGATGTCCCAGATGATCCAATATTTCAGAGGACTTCCGGTGGAGTTTCTTCTGAGTTCTACATCCAGAACAGTCTCAAGAATTCTGGTTGAAATGATCAAGATGCACAGAATATTCTAGTCAAGACTTGGCCATAATCCTAAATATTCTTTATGTCCCCATAAGATTATCAGCACCCCTAATCACCAGAAAGTAGCCTAGAAAACTATATCCACATTCCCTAAAATTAATTGTGGATGTTTGCCTTTGTTTAGAGTGTTGGTTACAAGTTGTTATGGATAATAGTTAGGAAAAAAGCTAAACAAAGGAGATTAGATTCAGAGTTCTCGTTTTGAAAGGAAAAGAAAGGGGAAGTGCTGTAGGACAATGATCTTACCCCTGTAAAGATTTGTCACTTGTATTGGTTTAATAAAATGCTGATTGGCCAGTAGCCAGGTTGGGTGACCAGAATAGGAGAATTCTGGGAAGATGAAAGGCTCAGTTAGCAGTCATCACCCAGACGCAGAGGACCAAAGATGAGAATGCCTCACTGATAAAAGGTACCAAATCACATAGCTAAAAACAGATAAAAGTTATGGGTTAAGGTTTAAGAGTTAATAAGAAGCCTCAGCTAATAGGCCAATCCATTTATAATTAATGTAGGCCTCTATGTGTTTCTTTGGGACTGAATGGCTGCAGGACTGGGAGGAACAGAAACCTCTATCAACAAGAACTTACATTCACATGTTCATGGTCATCCTCTGACCTATTTGTACTTGTAAAATCTCATGTGAATACCACTTTTGGATTCTGCAGGCACTTTCGCTAATCTGTTAAATGCTCCATAGTCTTGGCAGATAGAAGCAATCCCATGACCACTACCAACTTGGTCTCTGTAGAAGACTGCATGCACATGCTATCTGTCACCTTCTTGTCTTTGTGTGTACCTGAACTAACATGTCCAGTGCCTCCCTGGGTACTGCAGGAAGCTGCAATCACATGTCCATTGCTCCCCTCGAATTTGCAGACTATTTTTTATTTGAGACAGGGTTTCTGTCTGTAGCACTGGCTGTGCTGAAGCATGCTCTGTAGATCAGGCTGAACTTGAACTCTGAGACTTGCCTGCCTTTGCCTTCCAAGTAGAAGGACTAAAGGGTTGCACCACCACCAACTTCCCCTGAACTTTGCAGGCAAATACACACATGATCATTGCCCCTAGCCCCTGCAGGCACCTGTATTCACATGCCCGCTACCCCCCTCTGGCCTCTGGAAGAAAATGTAATCCCATGAACAGAACTGACCTTTGCCCTCTGTAGGCACCTGTACTCTCATTCCAGATGCCCACCTGACTGGCCTCCACTGGCACCTGCACTTGCATGTCCTCTTCTATGGACCTCATGCATCAGTAGGCACCTACACTCACATGCCTACCACTTAGTTCTCTTCTCTACAGTCTCCTGAACTTACAGGCCCATTACCAGGATCTGACTTTTGTTGGCATCTGCATTCACGTGACCACTGACCCAGTCAGACCTCTGCAGGCGCCTTCACTCATGTGCCCACTACCCATTTCTGGCCTCTTCGGACACCAACATTTACATGTGCAATACCTGGATCTGGCTTCTTCAGGTACTTGCATTCACAAGCCTACTGCTTTCTTGGCCTCTGCAGACACCAGAACTCACTTGCCCACTGCTTCTCTCTAGCCTCAAGAGGAACCTGCCATATTACGGCAAATTCACCTCTCTTCCCTTCTCACACACCTTTTACTCAGATGCCCACAGACCTGCTCTTGCCTCTGCAGGCAATGTACTCACTCACATGTTTCTGCTCCCTGTCTTATGCAGTCACATGCATTCATGCATTCATTGCCCCCTTCTTACCTCTTAAATCACATTTACTCACATGCTAACTGCCCAACTCTGGGCTCTGTAGGGACCTGTACTCACATCCTCACTGCCCAAATCTGGATTCCCAGGCATCTTCACTCACATCTCCACTGCCTGACCTTGTGCCTGTAAGAACCCACACTCACACACCCATGGTCACTCTCTGGCCTATGTGCACAACTGAACTCTCCTGAGCACAGCCCCACTGTTCTCAGCAGGCATTTGCACTCACATGTCAACTGCCCCCTGGCTTCTACAAGCACCAACATTCACATGGCCCATTACCAAATCTGTCTCTGAAGGAACCTGAATGCATGTGCAATCTGTCACTTTCTTGCCTTTGTGTGCACCTGTACTCCCATGTCCAGTGCCTCACTTGGCCCTGGAGGAAACTGCACTCACATGTCCATTGCCCCTCTAGACGTTGCATTCTATTTGATTTTTTTTTCAGTTTCTGTTTTGTTTTGTTTTTGACACTGGTTCTCTGTGTGCCCTGTAATATGGTCTGTACAACAAGCTGGCTTGAACTATGAGAACTACCTGTGTCTGCTTTTCAAGTGCAAGGACTAAAGGGGTACATCACCACTAACTTCCCCCTGGCCTTTGTAACCAAGTACACACATATGACTATTCC
Source organism: Microtus pennsylvanicus (assembly GCF_037038515.1). Lineage (NCBI taxonomy): Eukaryota > Metazoa > Chordata > Mammalia > Rodentia > Cricetidae > Microtus > Microtus pennsylvanicus. Next base: position 130,635,659 of record NC_134601.1, on the reverse strand, counting down.
TCCCTAGCCTATTCAGGCACCTGCATTTACATGCCCAATACTCAACTGACCCTTTCAGGCACTTGCATTCACGTGGCCAGTTTCCCAGTGTCTTCTGCAGGCACTAGCCCTCATATACCCAGTGTCCCTCTCTGTCCTCTGCAAGCACCTGCACTCACATGCTCACTGCCCCCATCTGTCTTCTGCAAGCATTTGCAATCACATGTATTGTGCCAGCCTGCCTTCTGCTGGAAACTGCATTCACATGACTGCTATAATGCTCTGAACTGCAGGCACCTGCACTGATAAGACCACTGCCCCTCTCTGGCCTCTACATGCACATGCACTTGCATAAACAATGCTCAACTGACCATCACTGGTACCTGACACCCAATATCCAGCCACACATATCCACGCAAGGCCTGAGAAAAAAGTTATGAAAGTGGAAGACACGAATTCCTGGTGACCACAGTCTCTGGGGTAGGCTTGGCATACTGATATACTGTTCTTTTAAAAGGTTATTCTGTGCAACTGAGCATTTGAGTAGTCAGCACAGGGTACAAATGCCTGCCACAGGTGAACACAACATATTCCCAGAGTTGGGACTTGTAAATGTAGGACCAGTACCCTCTCACATGAGGCTAGGCTCTCACAGAACCAAGGATGGCAGAGCCATCCACCAGAGTCATGTGGCAGTAACCTAGCAGTTTAAAGTTTGTCTCATTTAGTCAGAGAATGTTGTAGATGTACAGTAAGACAGGTACAGACTAAAAAAAACATATAAACAGATAAAGAATTCTTGAAAATGTGCTTAAATGAGGAAGAAAGAAAAGAAAATATGTATAGACAATCTAAAAGTAGTTTAAAAATAATAAAGTCTTTAAAGAAAGATTAAAATAATATAAAAAGGATAAATCATATAAGGATTGGAAATACTATAACATAGAAGTTTGGACTATATATATGGTGTTTTCTTGATTTGACTTTTTAAAATGCTTCTGAACAGAAAATGGCAACTGTAAAGAGACGTTGAATTATGGAAGGGATTTCCAAGTTAAACAAGTCTATATACTTTAGGGATGTCTTAACTTTAGAATGAAATTCAGAAAATGTATTGTATTAGGGGAGAGGTTATTACTTTATTTCCATAAGAAACAAAAAGCCTGTGGATTCCTTCAAAATTAGTAGAGATTAGATTTTATTGAGGAGACCTCCTGAAAATCTTGGTGGCTACAGACATGAAAAAAAAACAAGAAAAACTACAAGACAGTTAATGTATATGCTGATCCTTCTACATGAGAACATCTGTTTGTTTGCTTACTCTTTTGGCTCTTTACACTTCGAGGGTCCACCACCCAGCTCCAAAGTTAATACATGGAGGCTTATTCTTTCTTATGAATGCCTAATCTTATCTTGGCTTGTTTCTAGTTAGCTTTTCTTAAATTATCCCATCTAACTTTTGCCTTTGGGCTTTATCTTTCTCTACTTCTGTATATCTTTCTTTACTTCTTCCTCTTTGGCTTGCTGTATAGCTGGGTGACTGGCCCCTGATATTCTCTCTCTTTCTTCTCTTACTTCTATACCTTTTCTTCCAAGATTTATCCTTCTTTTTATTCTTTCTGCATGCCAGCCCTGCCTTATCTTTTTATTCCTGCTTTGCTGTTGGCCATTCAGCTCTTTATTAGACCAATCAGGTGTTTTACATAGGTAAAGTTATACAGCATCACAAAGTTAAACAAATGCAACAAAAAAGTATACAACACATCTTTGCATCATTAAACAAATATTCTACAGTGTAAACAAATATCTTTAATATTCTACAATATCTTTAATATTCTACAAGCAGTTCTGTTGAAGGGAACAGGGCTTCTTGTTCTGACCACCCAGCTAGCTTACACCTGAAATAATCACACACAAACTGTATTCATTTAAACAGTGCCTGGCTTATTAGTTCTAATCTCCTATTAGCTAATTCTTACATACTAATTTAACCCATTTCTATTAAATCCGTGTGTCACCATGAGGTTGTAGCTTACCAGGAAAGATTCAGCATGTCTGATCTGTCAGCTCCATGGTGGTTCTCTCTCTCTCTCTCTTTCTCTCTCTTTCTCTCTCTCTCTCTCTCTCTCTCTCTCTCTCTCTCTCTCTCTCTCCTTTTCTTTCTCCCAGAATTCAGTTCTGTCTACTCTGCCTACCTAAGTTTTGCCCTATCAAAAGGCCAAGGCAGTTTCTTTATTCAACCAATGAAAGCAACACATAGCCAGAAGGACCTCCTACACCATTTCCCCTTTTTCTGTTTAAAAAGAAAGGAAGGATTTAAATTTAACATAGTAAAATTACATATAACAAAGCAGGTATCAAGCAAGAACTACAGTTACCATATTTTTATCTATTTTATCATAACTAAGGAAACTATAATAAAAATATCCATTCTTCAACTTCATCAAAGACTCCAGAAGAATATAATATTACCTAAGTAAACAGGAAGTGCATTTATAAGCAACTTCCAAAACTCTGGAAATGATAGAGACATCTTGCTGCCTGTACAGTCACCCAAAGTTCTTTTGCACTGTTGGGGCATCCTTCTTCAGCATACAGGCCCATAGTACCCAGCAGACATTTCCATGAAGCAGGAAATTTTAAAGACGGTTCAGTTACTTTCTTCTGTGTCCTGCAGAATGTTCTACAGACTCCTTCATGAAACAGGAACCCTGAAGGATCATCTCACCTTTAGGCAAGTTTAGCAGTCATCTGTCTGTGGGTTCTTCTTGTCCAGTTTATGCATCAGTCCAGGCAAGAGCAGTTTCTTGCCAAATAAATAACCAACTCTATAAGGAGCTTCTTCAATGCCCATCTTCCTCTTGAAGTAGATTGGTGCTACAAAGAGCAAACATGTCTCATTGTCATGAAAAGTCCTAAGTCATTAAATCATTTTAAATGCCATATTTTGTAGTCTTTGAATGATATGAGGAATGCCTATCTAACTGAAATATATCTCTATGTATCTAGAAAATTTAACTAACATGAATACAAGCTTGACTATTATTGATGATTATCTGTTAACCTATATTTCTTAATTATACATTATATTTTTAAATGAGCTACACAATCACAATACTTTAATCAAGATCAGAAATACATATATATAATATATATATATATATAACAAATTTGACCTTAAACTTGTATCAATAAATCAAGATTTATACCAATGCAAATTATTCATATTTATAGCATATCCCCCTTTAAATGTAAAAGAACATTTATAAACAGTATTTGGAAATATGGGCGTAGATATTTTTACTCCAAAATGCTTCATGCTTCACGGGGGTGCTGTTAATCAGGTCTTTTATGGTGTATCCTGTGTGCTAGGTTCATCTCAGTCAGCAGTTGAGCAAAGTAATATTTTGAAGGTGTTCACAGCAACCTTTCAGGGGGGTGTGTTCTCTCATACATTATTGGTCTAGAAGCAATCCACAGGTTCTCATCTTCTGTGAAAACAAAAAAAAAGAACCTCTTTTCCAAAGTACTATATTCTTAGACCCAAATTCTGAAACCAAGATACATTTATAATATACATGTTGGTTTAGTTTAGCATCCCATACAATGAAATGTTTCTCTGTACTTAGTTTCTTTATTGTCAAAAAAATTAAAGAAAACACAATAATATACAGAATCCAGACTCTCTGTGAATTTTCCATTTTTACGTGGCTGATTTTTTTACTTCCTTTAGTCTATGACTAGCTGTACTCTTTCTCTTTAAAAAACTTTACCCTTTTTTAAGCATTAACTTTATTTTATGACTCTCTATACTCTTTTTCTTCTCTCCCCCAAGCCTAAATACACCCATCCAACACTCTGACACATTTAGAGGTTGTTTATGTATGAATCTGTCCTATTGTGAATCTGTAATTCTTTGCTGTCTAGAAAAGCTTTTAAAATGCTAAACATCTTGGTTGCAGATACTCTGGATGTTGGCTCCACCTCTCTCCAATTTCAAAATGGTGGACGTACCATTTCTGTGAGCTCTGGGGCTGCCAGGTAGGAGTTACATTGAGGACTTTAATTCTGAGAATCAGCATGCAACATATAAACTCTTTATCTGTGTTACAGCCAAATCTGCCATGCAGAGCACTGCGCAACCTGAAAACATCTCTGTGTATGGAGCAGGAGTCCGCCATGCTCTCCTGCTTGTGCATGCCTACTAGACCTGATCCCAGCACCTGCCCAGGTGGGGAGCACTGAGCCATTGGCATGGTCTCACAGTACTTTCTTCTGGATCCCAAACAGGCACACAAACATCCAGTCCCACAATAGCTATTGAAATGCTTCATAGCCAGAGTTCATGCTGGCAGTACAGCCCAGGAAGCTGTGTTTTAAAACTGCATGGCATTTTTTCTGGTATGGCTGCTGAATCAGGAAATTCTCTCTTAAAAGAGCTATGACAGTCTGCCAGCAAATAGCAAAAAGCTGTGTTAAACTCTGTTTGTTTGTTTTTTGTCTAGGATTTCTTTTTAAGCCCTCTTAGGTTTTACGTGGATTTAGTTGACCACATTGGGCAGCCACTTTGTAACAGGAGTGGGCTGCTTCACCAATCTTTTGAAGGGATCAGGGCCCCTTGTTCTGACCGCCCAGCTTGCTTACACCAGAAATAATCACACACAAACTGTATTCATTTAAACACTGCCTGGCCTGTTAGTTCTAACCTCCTATTGGCTAATTCTTACATCTTAATTTAACCCATTTCTATTAAATCTGTGTGTCACCCTGAGGTCGTGGCTTATCGGGAAAGATTCAGCATGTCTGACCTGGCAGCTCCATGGTCTCTCTCTCTCTCTCTCTCTCTCTCTCTCTCTCTCTCTCTCTCTCTGCTTTCTTTCTCTCAGAATTCAGTCCTGTCTACTCCATCTACCTATGTTCTGCCCTAGAAAAAGGCCAAGGCAGTTTCTTTATTCAACCAATGAAAGCAACACATAGACAGAAGGACCTCCTACACCACAGTTCTGAGACTAAAAGGGATATGATAAATCTTGTTGGTTACAGAGTCCTCATGACTTATTATATTATGATTTGGTTATACAGTCCAAATGAACTTATAAAGTTGACAGATGCCTTTTACTTGTTCAAACATAAGAGGAAAAAACTTCATCTTTGACTTGTGCACACTTTTACACATTCCATACTTGCATTAATGTATATGTGTGTGTGTGTGTGTGTGTGTGTGTGTGTGTTACCTTTAAAGGTTTGTGCATTTTCAGATAAAAAAGGAACTAACATCAGTAAAGACAAGTAGCCCAGGTGATCCAGCCTCTTAGAATGCCTCTGTTTCTGTTTCCTCAAAACTCTGTATCCAGGACAACTGTAAAGCTGATAGCTGAAATGGTTCAGGCTCACAGACTACTCCAGCCAGGATCTCAGAAAAGCCCTGTGCACACAGAGATTAAACAAAAAAATTAATGCAGCTAGCTCTCCCAGGACGTGACCATTATCCATATTTTCTCAGAATCCCCTAAAGATGCTATCACCCCCAGACAACATGAAACTGTTTAGAGAGCATGACACATACATTCCCAAGAGGTGGGGTTAGTAGCTTTTGATCACTTGGTGAGTTATAGACGTTTGTCATTGTTTAGGGAGGTTGATTGCAAGTTGTTAATGGTTATAGTCAGAGGAAAAAAACTAAGCAATAGAGTTAGATTCGATGATCTCTTTTTAAAAAGAAAAAAAGAGGGTACAAAAAAGGTAAGATAAAAGGGTAGATTACTGAATTCTACTTTAAACTAAAAGCAACTATTAATCTCAAATATTTTACAATGGTATGTGTTTCTGTATATTTAAACAAATTTAAGGTTACTTTTGTTATGAAATACTCTATATATTGATGGAGGAAGGTCATTAGCTAATAAAGGAACTGCCTTGGCCCATGTTATTGGTTAGGACATAGGTAGGTGGAGTAAACATAACAGAATGCCGGGAGGAAGAGGAAGTGAGGTCAGACTCCACAGCTCTCCTCTTCAGAGCAGACTCCTCAGAGAGACGCCATGCCCAGTGCCCAGGCAGACGCACACTATGAAGCTCCGACCCAGGATGGACTTAGACTAGAATCTTCCCGGTAAGACCGGTGCTCACAGATTGTTAGAGATGGGTTGATTGGGATATCAGAATTAGCCAGTAAGGGCTAGAGCTAAGGGCCAAGCAGTGATTAAAAGAATACAGTGTCTGTGTAATTATTTCGGGGCATAAGCTAGCCGGGCAGGCGGCTGGGGTGTTGGGGACGCAGCCCCGCCGCCGCTCCATATTACTACAAATGACGCCCAGACGTGTGGCTAACTGAGTCCACAGAAAGCCTGAGAAAGCTTGGAAAAGAATAGAGTAAAGCATGTTTCTTATGGCAATTTCTTGGGTCTGCTCTGCTTGCTAGAGGCAAGCAAGCGCTCTCATATAAGAGAGGCTTCCTGACTCAGCTTCAGCTGCAAAACCCTGCAGCTCATTAAGAGGTTCTGCCATGAAACACTCAAACAGTGTTGACAAAAAGCTGAACACATGCTTTTCGGTTTTCAGCCGTAGCAGGAAAAAAGTTGCGCCGTTTAAAAATGCCGGCTTTCTGGGCCATCCTGCCAGGGCAAACTCTGTTTGAGGCAGGAGGGCCGGCTACAGAGAGAGGACTTGAGTGTTTTCTGTTGTAGCTCGCTGGCTGGCAGGGACCTTGAAACGCCATAGAGTTGTCGCTATAAACATGGCTACAGCCAGTACCTCAGCCATGAGGCTGGAAAGCTAAGGAATGGGCTACATCTAGCTGGCAAAGCCACGCCTTTAGTCCTACTGAGATTGCTTGGTAAATTAAAGACTCATGTGGTCAAAAAAGAGAGATATACAGTAAAGAGAGATTCAAAGACAATGAAAATTTCTAAATGGTTTACAGTGTGTTTAAAATATATGCAGACTAAAAGTTCAAGTTCTTAAAGTAAAAACAAAAATAAGGAAGAAAGAGAGTAGCCAGGTATGGTAGCACACGCCTTTAATCCCAGTGCCTAAAAGGCAGAGACAAACAGATCTCTGTGAGTTCAAGGTGTAGTAGCAAACACCTTTAATCCCAATGCCTGGGAGGCAGAGACAGGCGGATCTCTGAGAGTTCAAAGACAGCCTGGCCTACAGAGTTATTCCAGGTCAAAGATATATGCTAAAAAAGCAAAAAGTTAACCCAGGAATGTCACAGCTTAGATTTTTAAGCGCCTAGTGATTTAAAGGCACAAATCAAAAGTGCTCCTGGATAGTAAAAAATTGCAGATTCACAATAGGACAGATTCAGACCACTAAATGAGTCACACTGTTGGATGAATGTACGTAGGCTTGAGAGAGAGAAGAAAAAGAATATAGAGAATAAAGTTAATGGTTAAAAAAAAAGGTAAAGTCTTTAAAGAGACAGAGTACAGATAGTTAAGAGATTAAAAGAAATAAAGAAAAATAAGCCACGTAAAAATGAAAAGTTCACAGAGAGTCTGGATTATGTACATTGTGTTTTCTTTAAAATTTTTGACTGTGAAAGAGCTAAGTACAGAGAGACATTTCATTATATGGGCTGCCAAGTGGAACCAGAACGGATATCATGAGGGTATGATTTCAGAATTTGGATCTAAGGATATGATGCTTTGGAGAGGGTCTTCTTTTGTTTTCACAGAGGACCAGACCCTTTGGATTTCTTCTATCCCGATTTGGTATGATGGACCACGCCCTCCTGAAGGGTTGGTGTGAACACCTTCAAAAAATTACTTCACTCAACTGCCAACTGAGATGACCCTGGCACACAGGTTATACCATGAAAGACCTAATTAACGACGCCCCCATTCAGCAGGAAGCAGTTTGGAGAGAAAAAACTGCGCCCATGTTCCCAAAATATTGTTTATAAATGTTCTTTTACATTTAAAGGGGGATATGAGATAGGTATGAATAATTTGCATTAGTATAGATTTTGCTTTATATCAGTATCTCTATCAGAGATTTATGGTCAATTTTGTTATATGTATATGTATTTCTGATATTGATTAAGGTATTGTGATTGTGTAGTTCATTTAAATATGTACTGTATAATTAAAAAATATAGGTTGTTAATGGATAATCATCGATAACAGTAAAGCTTGTAGTCATGTTAGTTAGATTTTCTAGATATATAGAGATATATTTTAGATAGACATTCTTCATGTCTTTCAAAGATTGCAGAATATGGCATTTAAAATATTTTAATAACTTAGGACTTTTCATGACAATGAGACACTCTGCTCCTGGCAGCACCAATCTACTTCAAGAGGAAGATGGGCATCGAAGAGGATCCTTATGGAGTTTGATAGCCATTTGGGCAAGAAACTGCTCTTGCCTGGACTATTGCATAAACTGGACACAGAGAACCCACAGAGAGAGGACTACTGAACTTGCCTAAGGTGAGATGATCTTTCCGGGTTCCTGATTCACGAAAGAGTCTGTGAGACATTCTGCAGGACACAACAGATAGTGACTGAACTGACTTTGAATTTTCCTGCTTTATGGAAATGTCTGCTGGATACCATGGGCCTAAAGGCCGAAGATGGATGTCCCTACGGTACAGAGGAACTTTGGGTGACTGTCCAGGCAGCGAGATGTCTCTGTCATTTCTAGAGTTTTAAAAGTTGCTTTTTTCTTGTTTGCTTATTGTATCTTTCTGGAGTCTTTGGTGGAGTTAAGAATAATTATAGTTTTCCTTGGTTATGATAAAGATTATTGTAATTTTTACTTGATAACTGTTTTGTTATATGTAATTTTGCTATGTTAAAGTTAAAGCCTTGTTTTTGTTTAAACCGAATAAGGGGAAATGATGGAGGAAGGTCATTGGCTAATAAAGGAACTGCCTTGGCCCATGTTATTGGTTAGCACATAGGTAGGTGGAGTAAACAGAACAGAATGCCGGGAGGAAGAGGAAGTGAGGTCAGACTCCACAGCTCTCCTCTTCAGAGCAGACTCCTCAGAGAGACGCCATGCCCAGTGCCCAGGCAGACGCACACTATGAAGCTCCGACCCAGGATGGACTTAGACTAGAATCTTCCCGGTAAGACCGGTGCTCACAGATTGTTAGAGATGGGTTGATTGGGATATCAGAATTAGCCAGTAAGGGCTAGAGCTAAGGGCCAAGCAGTGATTAAAAGAATACAGTGTCTGTGTAATTATTTCGGGGCATAAGCTAGCCGGGCAGGCGGCTGGGGTGTTGGGGACGCAGCCCTGCCGCCGCTCCATATTACTACAATATATGTTTAAAATATATTGTATATTGATACAAATATAAGATTATTTTCATTATACTGTGTATATATTTCTACTTTTGTTTAAGGTAGTATAACTATGCAACTCATTTAAGAATTTAATGTACAGAGGCAAGTGGATTACAGATTGAGTCCAGCCTGGTCTACAGAGAGAGATTCAGAATAGCCAGGCTACAGAGAGAAACTCAATCTCAAAAATAAATCAAACACAAAAATACTGTACTTTGTAAATATTATTAATTTAAGTTACCTTGATTTTTCTTTGTTCGTTGAGATAATACCTCGTAAGTGTTCAGTTGGCTTCAGATTCACTGTTAGGATTCAGACAACCTTGAATTTCTAGTCTTCTTGCCTCTACCTTCCTTGTGCTGGGATTACAGATATATAGTACAGACATGTACTCCTGAATTTTTACAGAGTTGAGGTTGATACAGGGTTTTGCACATGGCCTGATAGGCAGGGACTCCATTGGCCAAATTATATCCTTAACCCCTGAATGACCTTGAGGCCAAAGATTATCTTGGATGCAGTTGGTGGGTACAGTCTAATCACATGAGGCATTAAAGGCTCAAGAGGAAGAGAAAAGAGTTTCAGAATGTAATGACATTGCTGAGACAAGGAGGTGGGAGCTAAAGGATGGAAAAGACTCGTTGGCCTTGCAGACAAAGAAGCACGTGAGCCAAGGAATGTGGACCATTTTCAGGATCTGGGAATGGACATTGGCAGCCAGCCAGTGTGTTCATGGGAACCTTAGTAACACAACCACAACAGCTGGATTCTTCAACCTTCTACACAGGCAAGGACACAGCTTTACCCTGGGAGGCTGTGGAGAAGCTGTATTCTGCAAAAATAATTTTAATTCCATATTCCAGGGAGATCTGTTTTGGCATTCTCACCTATGAAACTGTGATGAAATATGTGTATGTTGCTAAGTTCCTTAGACAGTAATAGGACACTGATACCAGAAAGAAGTCCTACTGATGATATATGGGGACTAACTCTGTATAGATGCCTTCTTTCAGTAGGAGGAATTAGGAAACACTTTGTACACAAGGTTAGGAGGAAAGTGAATAGTGGGATGAAAGAAATGAAGAAGGAATGTGTCTCCATTTGCCCCTCTCCTATTCACTCCGGGCCTCAGAAAACTATGTGGAGCCTTCTCATAAATGAGAGAAAACTGAGCATTAAAGAACGAAAGAAAAACTTTTGTGACAAATGCCTTGGGACAAGCTCCAGAAGGGCTTGTCCCCACGGCTGGCTGTGAAGGCGTTTTCATACTCTGCAGGTTAAGAGTAGCCTTCCTACTCTTCATATATGTGACAGTTGTTGTAGTTTGGTCCTCTTGTGGGACTCCTAACAGTGGAAACAGGAGCTGTCTTTGACTCCTTTACTGACTTTTGGGAACCTATGCCTTATGCTGGGTTACCTTGCCCAGCCTTAATACAAGGGGAGGTTCACAAGCTTAGAGAAGCCAAATAACAAGGTGAACCCAAAGAAAAACAATTTCCTGGAAATTGGAAGCAAACAAGATTGCAGGTCAAAAGTTGAGAGCATGGGGGTGGGGGTAGGGCTGAGTTTAGGGAAAGGGGAGATGGGGAGATGGAAGGGAGAAGGGAAAGACTGGGGAGAGCTTGGGGGACTGGGAGGTGGAGAGGGAAGATGTATGTGCAGGGAAGAAGATATCTACATTAAGGGAGCCATTTTAGGGTCGGCAAGAGACTTGGCTCTAGGGGAGTTCCCAGGTGTCCACGGGGATGTCCCCAGCTAGGTCCTTGGGCAGCAGAGTAGAGGGTGCCTGAACTGTCCTTGCTCCACTGTCACACTGATGATTATCTTGAATATCATCATAGAATCTTCATCTGGCGATGGATGGAGATAGAGACAGAGACCTTCATCAGAGCAAGGACTGAGCTTTCAACGTCCATTTGAAGGGCTGAAGGAGGGAGAAGATGAGCAAGGAAGTCAGGACCGTGAGGGGTGCATCTACCCACTGAGGCAGTGTATGTGTTCTAATGGAAGCTCACCTAACCCAGCTAGACTAGGACTGAAGGAGCATGTGATCAAAATGGACTCTCTGATTGTGGCTGACAATGGGGTCTGACTGAGAAGCCATTGATAAAGGCACTGGTACTCATTTCTATTTCATGTACTTCCTTTTTGGGACCCTAGTCTATATGGATGCACAGCTCCCTAGGCCTGGATGTAGGGGGGAGGGCCTTGGCATTCCCACAGGGCAGGGTTCCCTGCCCTCTCTCAAACAGGGAGGGGTAGAGAGGAGGGGAAGTGGGGGGGTGGGAGAGGAATGGGAGGAGGGAAGGAAATGTAAATTTTTGAATGGAAAAACAAAATAAAATAAAGTCTTGGATTTGTTTGACTACAAAAAAAATTAAAATGGAAACTAAATGTGGTCGATTTCAGTATTCCTTGCAACTCCCTCTTGTTACTAGAATATGTTTCTGTTTTATTATTTTCACTTGTGTCTTTGTTCTCTTTACTTATTTTTTTAATCTCCATCCTCCTACCATTGTAAGGTGGTATCTTTGTTGAAGCTGGTCTTCGACACAGTGGGGCCTCTGCACATACCGGATCTCACATGTTTACTGTTCAACTCTGGCTTTTGCAGCCACCTACACTCACATGCCCACTGCCTCTTTGCCTCTGCAGGAACCTGCACTCAAATACCCACACCCCATCTCTGGTCTCTGAAATCACCTATACTCACATACCCACTGCCGCCCTGGCCTCTGCAGGTACCAGTACTCACATGCCCACTGACCCTCTGGCTTCTGAATGCACATCCACTCACATGACTACTACCACACAAGCCTCTGAAGAGACCTGCACTCACATGCTCATTGACCTTCTCTTGCCACTGCAGGCCACATGGCTATTGACCTGCACCCACCGCCACACTCTGCCCTATGTAGTTCCCTGCACTCCCATGCCCACTGGCCCACTCTGTTCTCTGCAGGCATATGCATTCACATGCCCAAACCCACCATCTCTCTTTGGCAGGAAACTCACTTCACTTGCCCACTGTCAGCCTGACCTCTGCAGACACCTGCGGTCACAAGACCATGGCTATTTTCCGGAATTTCTGGAACCTGCACTCATATGCATACTTCCCACTTCTATCCTCCCTGGGTACCATCTTCACATGACCACTGTCCCAATTGCCTCTGGGGACACATGCGCTAACATACCTACTGCCTCCTCTGGCTTCTGCAGAAGGAGCACTCACATGCCCACTGCTCCACTCTGGCCTCTTTAGGAATGTGCACTCACAAGCCCACAGGTACCCTCTGGCCTTGGTGCCAACCTGCATTCACACGACCACGGCTCCCTGGTCTCTGCAGTAATTGCACTGGTATGCCCCGGCCTCCTGGCCTCTTCAGGCACCAGCCTTACCCACTGACTACCTGACTCTGCAGGAACATACACTTACATTCTCCCCTCTGACCTCTGAAAGCCTGTGAATTCACTCACAGTGATAGTGATATGTACTCACTATCCCATGCTGCCCTATGCAATTACCTATTCATGCCATTGCCACTCTCTGGCATCTGCAGCATCTGCATGCACAAGGACTGTGCCACCATCTGACTTCCGAAATTGATGAACTCACTGCCAATGGCCTCTGCAGTAGCTGCACTCTTATACAGGCTGCCTCAGTCTGTCCTTCGGAAGGTACCTTCACTCACATTCTAAATGCATCCCTGGCATCCGTACTCACACACCACTTCCAAGATGGCCTCTGCAGGCAGCTACACCCACATGCCAACGGCCACCCCTTGGCCTCTGTAGGCATCTGCACTCACATGCCCACTGCCCCTCCCAACGTGTGCAGTCACCTGCAGTGTCCTCTGTATGCACCTACTCTCACATACCCACTGGCCCACTCTGTCCTGTGAGGAAGCTGCACGCATGCCTACTGCCCCCTGGGCTCTGCAACAATAGCACTCACATGCTCACTACCTCCTTCTAGCACTTTCAGGTATCTGATACACATGTCCACGACCTGCCTAGCCTCTACAGAAATCCGCACTTAACATGCCAATGTCCTCACTCTGGCCTCTGGAGCAACTGTATTCATAAATCCACTGCCTCATCCTGTCCTTCCAAAGGCACCTGCATTCACATGTTAAATGCATCCCTGGCCTCAGCGTTCACATGTCACTTGTGAGCTGGCCTCTACAGTCATCTGTACTCAGATGCCCAAATCATCTCCCTGGCCGCTGTGTGTGTTTGTGCTCACATGCAAACTGCTCCTGCTTGCTTTTGGAGGCTCCCGAACTCACATGCTGACCTTCCTCCTCTATACTCTGTAGGCACCTGCACTCACACGCCACTGCCTGCTGTGGCCTCTGCAGGCACCTACACACATACCCACTGCTCCCTTTTGTCCTCTGAAGGTGTCTGCACTCATATACCCATGGCCCATATGGCCTGTGCTGGCATCTCTTCAGGCACCTTTATCCACATGCCCATTGCCTGCCTGACCCCTGCAAGAACCTTCAATCATATGCCCACAGGCCCCCTCTGGCCTTGGTGCCCACCTGCACTCACATGCCCACCCCAACTCTCTGGCCTTTGCAGGTATTTGGACTCACATCTCCATTGCCTCCTTGTTTCCTAGGCACCTGAACTCACATGCAGACTTCCCTCTTCTATACTCTGCAGGCATCTTCACACACATGGCCACTGCCTGCCCTGGACTCTGCAGGTTCCACCACTCACATAACCCACTGCCCCCATCCAGCTTCTGTAACATCTGACCTGACATGCTGTCTTAGGATTTCTATTGCTGTGAAGAGACTCCATGACCATGGCAACTCTTATAAAGGAAAACACTTAATTAGAGTGGCTTACAGTTTCAGAGGTTTAGTCCATTATCATCATGGTGGGACATGATGGTGTCATGATGCTGGAGGAGGAGCTGTCAGTTCTGTATCTTGGTCTACAGGCAGCAGAAGAAGAGACTGCACTGTCCATGGCTTGTGCATATATGAGACCTCAAAGCCCATCTTGACAGCAACACACTTTCTCTGTCAAGACCAGAGTTCCTAATAGTTCCATTTCCTATGGGCCAAGCACTCAAACACATGAGCCTATGGGGGCCACTCCTATTCAAACCACCACACATGCTCACTGCCAGCCTGGCCTCTGTAGGAACCTCACTCCCCTTCCTACCACCCTCCTCTATCAGCTGCAGGCAGCTGCACTCACATGTCCACTGCCCACCTCTGGTCAATGTGCACGCCTGCTCTCACATGTCCACTGCCCCTCTGACCTCTGCAGGCTCCTGCACTCACATACCCACTTCCCCACTGGCCTGGGAATGTACCTGCACTCAAATAACCCAACATGCCCCCACCTCTGCAGGCACCTGTACTCACATTGTCTACTACCCCTTCTTGCCTCTGCAGGTACCTACACTTTTATGAGCACAGATCTCCTCTGACCTCTGGATGTACCTACTCATCCCTCATAAAAACAGTTCAAAATAAAATAAAATCTTTAAGTTTTTGAGATACATATATGTATTTCTGAAACAAAATTAATAAAATCTCAGAGAAAGAAACTGGGGTTAAACCTGAAGACCAGAAAAGCAAAACAGCCAGCCACTGACTCTTAGCTCTACCTCAGTACAAAACAGCAATCCTGCCTACAAGAATCTCAGAATGAGGCTGTTTCTGAGAGCTGTCTTCTCCCATTTTATAATCCTCTCGAGGGCTGGAATTAAAGGCATGTGCTTCCAAGTTTCTATGGCAACTAGTATTGTTACTTGGATTAAAGGTCTGTGTTAGCACTGCCTGGTCTGTAAGACTGACCAGTGGGGCTGTTTTATTACTCTCCGATCCTCAGGCAATCTTTATTTATTAAAATGTTAATGAAATGCCACTACATCTCTCTCAAACATATATATATAAACATATATAGCATATAATATAATATATATGTATTGCACGTGTGTGTGTGTGTGTGTGTGTGTGTGTGTGTGTGTGTGTGTGTGTGTTAGGATGACCTCAGAAGCCAGAAGTGTGTGTCTGATATTCTAGAGCTGGATTTACAAGTGTCATGAGCTGCCCAACGTCTGGAAACTGAACCTGCATCCTCTGTGAAGAGCAGGAAGTGCTCTGAAGTGCTCTGATTCATCTGTGTAGCCCTATAAAATAAAATACCCCAAAAAGAAACAATACAGAATTTATCCATCTAGTCTGGTTAATACATGTCCAGGAAGTTATCCCGAAAGCTGATCTCCTGAAGACACCATAAAAAGCTGAGATGAGGTAACTAACTTTCTAGTCCCTCAGTGAGATGATGTAAATTTCCAGATGCCTTACAAGAGCTTCCCCCATGTAATGAACGCTAAGCCTGCCTGTTTTGCTTTTTTGAGTTTTTACTCAAAAAAATTCGCTGTTCCTTTACCTTGATTTTTTTGTATCTCTCTCTCTCTCTCTCTCTCTCTCTCTCTCTCTCTCTCTCTCTCTCTCTCTCTCTCTCTCTCTCTCTCTCTCGGGGGAGTACATGCCCAAAGCCTAAAGCTGCTTTGCCTGACACCCTGGGTTCTTTGTTCTTTTTACTAATTCTCAGATGCAAGCTCCATCTCCTCCCTTTCCCATGATGCAGTGACTGGCTGACTTCCATTGCCAAATATGAAGTCCAAAGACTAAAAGTTATATGGTAACCTATTCTCTCAGATTTGCTTCTGCTACACGAAAGCTCTACTCGTTATTTCTATTAAGCTTTCATATAAAATCCCATAATAAAATTCATTTCTAAACATACCCTCCTATTATGTGTGACCTGAAATTCTTTAAGTTTGTAAGATGAAGGACCTAGAAGTCACTGGTCTGAGGATGCTTTTGTGGCTGTTTTTCCCTGGATCATTGTAAACTTCATTATGCTCATTTGGGGTGAGAAAGAAAGCCTCCACCCATGTTCTCAAAGATGGCATTTGCTCTGTATCATTAACTTTTTGTACAATAGAAAAATAGGATATTTTTTAGTGAAAGGAAGGAAAGGAAGGAGGGATGAAAAGAAGAGGGGAGGAGGGGCAAAGTTCAGAATGGATTTTTGATGGAGAAACTCTATTATAATGTTACAGGGATTAGCAACTTTGGGAACCATTGAGGATGGACCCTGATGGGCATGGCAAACATGGCACTAGTAGGTCTCGCCCTTCTCCCGACTTCCCTCTCCCTTCCTAAACCATTAGATTACATTCCTAAAGCAAAGTCAACAAAGTCTATTCCCTTTGACTACTTCTTTATGTCTAACTCAGTCCGGAGACTGAACACTAAGGTCCAAGCATCAACACCAAGGTCCATCCACTAAAGTTCAATATTTGACTACCCTAATTAAAATGTCCAATCAGAACTTACCAGCTCATCCTTGCAGAGAGAAACTCTATTCTCCTTACAAGTCACTCCTGAAAAGACACCTGCTACTGTCTTTGTTAAATCCAGAGGCAACACTGTCCCCTTGTCCCTCTGGGGTAAATGTCCTTCGTTTGTGCTGAGATTTGGTGTGGGGGTGTAATCTGTGCCTCCTTCAGAGCCCACCTCCAGTTTCTTAAGTAACACTAGAAGTAAATATCAGTCTTGCCATTCCTTTACTTTTTTAAAGGATGGGAATATCTGGTCTTTGTTATCCAGGGCAAAGCTACTTCCTCTGGATCAAAAGAAGAAAATCCAAGTTTAAGGTCTTGCCTTGGGTGGAGAACTGACATTCTAAAGTCTTGGCAACATTTGCATACTATTCTTTCCTCCTATTAAGAGTTAAAGGAACTGGGCCTGTTAATCACCTGGTCAGTAAATCTGAGATATCTGAAGGTGCTAAAGAGACAGGAGCACTAATTAGTCCTTCAATGAGGCAATGTATTTATCTTTCCTAGAAGCCCCTCCAGTATTGCTGAGGATTGCAGAGTTTCCACCTTTCAACAGAAAAATCCGCCTGCTTGTTTTAGTGACTTAGAACAGCGTAACTTTCCCCTTTCTATCTTTTTCTTTTGAATGCTGTTCAAAGCAGTGTATGTTTTACTTATGCTTTGGGCTTTTTGCTGTTTCTCTGCCACACCCACCCCCCCCTCGGCTTTATGACTGCTTACTATATCCAGTGCAAAAGGAATGGTTTCTTCTTCTTCTCCATCTCCCTTCTCCAAGCACCTGCCAAGACCCACAGCTTGCTGGTCTTGTTGTTTTCTCTCAGACATGAATAAAATTGTCCTCAAGCTTCTGTTTGAATCTGTTTTAAAATTCTTTATTGTATGAAATAAGAACTCCCAAAAAATGTGTTTTCCTAGGTAGCAATACACTGTAGGTAGTATTAAACACATACACACATATAATGGTTCCATATTAATTAAGAATATGTCTGAAAACTAATTTCTAATAGTATTTTAATCATGCTTCATCTTCCATGGTTGCATAGTATCACATTACATGATCATAATATCATATAACATAAATTATATAAGGAGAATATTTTCTGCTATGAACATGAATAGTCAGTTTGATGGTCCAATGAACAAAGAATCAAAATTTAATATTTCCATTTTGTGAATAGTACTAGTTATAGCTTTATAATTCTGCAATGTACACACACACACACACACAAAGAAACATTAGTAATATCCAATATTGTGATATTACTTAAAACAAAAGATATATATTGATATAAACATTTCTCACCTCAAAAAAGGATAAGAGTTTATTCTGGAGGCCAATATCAGTGACCATGGCCCAAGAACACCGATTTTCTTTACTGCAAATCCAAGTTTCAACAAGGTAACAGATCAATGAAGTTTTTATAAAACCAGAACAAAGAAAAGCATAAATCAAAACACTTTTTAAGCACATTACTAGTATCAGGCATGGTGGTGCACACTTTTAATCCCAGAATTCTGAAGACAGAAGCAAGTGGTCTCGGTGAGTTTGAGGTCAGTCTGGTCTACAGAGTAAATTAATTACAGGACAGACATGGCTACCGAATAAGACCTTATCTCAAAAATTAACAAATTAGTAATTGATTACATGGATTCAAAGAGCAGGTAGGCAAAGCAGGAAAACCTCTGCTATAGGTCTCAGATGCTGTCTAATGACATTCTTAGGTTTGGAGTTGGTGGAAACCAGTGTTCCCTCAAATTGATGCATCCCAAGGTTTCAATTTATGTCATATACAAAGCTAGGCAATAAGTGGTCATTTAGAGGTCTAAGGAATATTCCAGATAATTTGCAATTAGGCTCTGGACCTGCAACATTCAACTCCCTCCAAAATCATTGAAATTTTAACCAATTAGCCTTTAAGAATGTTCAGTGTAAGGTGTGGCTTTTTCTCTTACAACTTTACTTTGAAATGTAATTGCAGTACGAATAATATAAACCCAAAGACAGATACTGGAGTTCAACCTGAAGATCAGAAAAGCAAAGCAAGCAACCACTAGGGAGACCTTTTACCTCTACCAAATCTTCAGACTGAAAGGGCAAGATCCTGATTCCAAGAATCCTCAGACTCCGCACTCCACTGAATTCCTGTCTCTTCCCCTTTATATTCCCCTCTCCTCTCAGCCACATCGCTCCTGTCTCTACCTACCTAGTGCTGGGATTAAAGGTGTCTGACTCCTAAACACTGGGATTAAAGATGTTAACCACCACCACCTGGATCTCTTTCTGGATTGACCTTGTGCAGCCCAGGGTAGTCTTGAACTCACAGAGAACAGTCTGCCTCTGTCTCTCAAGTCCTGGAATTAAAAGTATGTGTCACTATTTCCTGGCCTCTCGTGACTTAGCTTTGCATTCTGATCTTCAGGAAAGCTTTATTTATTAGAATACAAATAAAATATTACTACATGTAATAGCTATTAGTCCAGCAGCAAAATTAGCTCATTCATCATTGATAAAATGCATGTAT
Source organism: Microtus pennsylvanicus (assembly GCF_037038515.1). Taxonomy (NCBI): domain Eukaryota; kingdom Metazoa; phylum Chordata; class Mammalia; order Rodentia; family Cricetidae; genus Microtus; species Microtus pennsylvanicus. The sequence continues at coordinate 130,616,481 of NC_134601.1, read as the reverse complement.
ATTTCATATGGATCGAAACCTAGAAATCAGGCAAAAGTATCTCTGCATTCAGGTCAATCCTAAAATTAATTTTCTGTATTTAAATTGGACGTTTCCTTAGCAAAAAGCAGTTTGGAAATTCTTTGGGTATTTAGAGAAAGCATATTTTAACACTTCAGTCACCCTTTATCCTTCTCATAAATTCTGGAGCAGATTTTTTTCCTCAGCATCAATTTCAAAAATTAACATTTGAAATCACCAGATTCAAGTCATTCCATCAGGAAAGATGTTCATAATTAACGTGCCAATCTGCTAACATTTTGGGTGGGTGTGCCTGAAGTAAAGTCCTGTATAAGATGTTTAATTTTATTCAATCTCAAATTCTTATAATTTTTGCTAGCTTTTTTTCAAAGTAAAAGAGGAAAAATCCCCACTGCAGAAACAAAGGCCTCGGCATATTAGTTAGTGTAGCTCAAACCCAGTCATATATACACATGCATTTTATACATCAGTTTAATTTTAAATTAGCATACAAAGTATTAGGTAGTATAATTGTGTTTTCACACAGAACATGTTTCAATTGATTATCCTCCCTCCTGATTTCCCACATCCTCTGTCCTCTTTATGTTCTTCTTCTGCCATCTTCTTTTGTCCCCATGTCACACGTGTCCATTTGCAGTCTTACCTGCTCCTGAGCACATTTTTCATCCTCTCTTGATTTTTCTAGTGTTTTAGGCTTTCTTTATGCACATTTTTACCTGTTTATAAGAACACATTATATGGTAGAATGATAGAATCTGCCTAAAAGCTGTAACACACAGTGGAGTCTTTCTGAATTTGGGTCACCTCAGTTAATATAATACTTTCCGCTTTCATCCATTTTCCTGCAGATTTCACTTTGCTTTGCACTTGCGTAAAAGTCCATTATGCACAGATGCCACATTTTTATTATTTACCCATCTATTGATGGCCATCTAAGCTGATTCCATATCCTTGCTATTATGAACAAAGCAGAAATAAACATGCATAAATGTGCATGTATCTCTGTATTATTATAAAGGATCCTTTGAGAATGTACCCTGAAGTGGTATAGCTGCATCAGTTTTTTGAGAGACTATCATACACCCTTCAAAAATGGCTATACTTGCTTGCACTCACTTCAGCAATGAATAAAGATTCCTCTGGAGTGACATTTTATTTGTATTCTAATAAACAAAGCTTTCCTGAAGATCAGAAAGCAAAGCTAAGCCACTAGAGGCCAGGGTATGATAGCACACACTTTTAATTCCAGGACTTGGGAGACACAGGCGCACTGATCTCTGTGAGTTCAAGGTTATCCTGGGCTTCACAAGATCAATCCAGAAAGAGATCCAGGTGGTGGTGGTTAACATCTTTAATCCCAGTGTTTGGGAGTCAGACACCTTTAATCCCAGCACTAGGTAGGTAGAGACAGGAGCGATGTGGCTGAGAGGAGAGGGGAATATAAAGGGGAAGAGACAGGAATTCAGTGGAGTGCGGAGTCTGAGGATTCATGGAATCAGGATCTTGCCCTTTCAGTCTGAAGATTTGGTAGAGGTAAAAGGTTTCCCTAGTGGCTGGCTGCTTTGCTTTTCTGATCTTCAGGTTGAACTCCAGTATCTGTCTCTGGGTGTTTATTATTCGTGCTACATTCCTTTTTTCTGGCATCCTCACTAGCATATGTTTTAAAATTTCTTGGTGATAGCCATTCTGATTTGGTTGAGATAATATCTCATCTTGAAGTAGATTTAATTTGCATTCCTCAGATAGCTAGGGATATTGAATACTTAAGAACTATTCTGTCTTGTTATTTGTAATTTTTCTAATGATATCTGTTCATTAGTTCATTTGTTGACTAACAGTTTTAATTTTTAGTGTTTTTTTTTTAGATTTTTATAAATCTTGGATAAATTAATCACCTGCCATCTGAAGTATAAATGGCAAAATTTTCTCCCATTCTATTTGGTTGTCTGTTAAATCCGCTGATAGTTTCTTTTGGGGGCTTCCTTCATAAAACAGAAGAAAAGAATCTAGAACCTATCCTGGTTAGATAGGATGACCTACATGTTTACGCAGGCTTAATGCTATTTATATTTTTGTAATAATATTTTTATTTATTATTTAAAATTTTCATAAATTTATTCTATGCATTTGATCATATGACCTACAACTACCTCCTTCCAAATCCCCTAATGTCCCCCACTCTGTCTCAGTGTCAACTTCATGTCCTCTCTTATTTTATTTATTTATTTATTTATTTATTTATTTATTTATTTAGTTTTTTTCAAGACAGGATTTCTTTGTAGCTTTGGAGTCTGTCTTGTAGCCTCGAACTCACAGAGATCCGCCTGTCTCTGCCTTCTCAGTGCTGGGATTAAAGGCGTGTGCCACTGCGGCGAGCTCCCTGACCAGCAGGAAGGAACAGCCACCAGACGAGGATTCTTCTCAAATCACGCTTTATTGGAGCCTGTTGGTTGTAGGGAGAGCAGAAGGCAAGGGGCCCGGAGCTCTGAACTATAGCTGCTTATATAGGGAGTCTGCCTAGCAACTTTTGATACTTTGATACTTTAACTGCTTTTCTGGAGACCCACCGGTAGGAAAGAAAGCAGGGGAACATCCTTGTCAATTACAGACCAGGATGTTCCCCTGCCGGTCAGGGGAAGTGTGGGCAGCTAGATCACAACAACTCACCCTGTTTTCCGGTGGAAGAACTGCAACCCTAATATGGAGTTATCTATCAAGCGAGGCTGGGGCCAAATGCCATCTTGTAATGGCAGCTATTCAAATCGGCTCCCAGCATGCCACCACCACCCGGCTTCACGCCCTCTTTTATAATTGTCACATTACCTTCGGAGTCCAATTAGCGTTGCCGATCATACGCACTTGGGTGTATAAGCCATCCACATGACGATCTACCTGTGCCATTCTCCCCAAAGGAGTGAGTCTCCCTCCCTCAGCAGCCAACCACTGCTAAAAGCTCTTCTATTAGGGGCCAGGATTCAGGGATCTCCCCCCCCCTTATGTTACAATTTTGTGTACTTAGGCCTTGTGAAGCCTGTGTGCAGATGACCACAACAACTGTGAACTGATATGTCTAACAGCCATGCCATGTCTGGAAATTAGCACTCCATAGCCCTCCTCACTACGCACTTGTTCTTACATCCTTTTTGCCTTCCTTGTCTGTGATGTTTCCTGAACCTTGGGCTGGGGGAGATTGATATAGATAAATCGTCGATAGCTGAGCAGTAGTGGGTACTTAGATTCAGGACTTTGACTAGTTATGAGTCACTGAACTGAACACTACCAACTGCAAAAAGAAGTTTCACTGACTAAAGCTGAAAATAGCACAAATGTGTGGGTATAAACAAATATTTCCTAGGGAATTTGACAACATGATCATATGCCAAAACAGCAAGAACTGGTTACCCCTAGGTTCTGTGGTCTCCCCAATCATGGGCTTTTGTCTGAGCATTTTAAAGAGATTTAAAAAAAAAAGAGGAGGGTGAGGAAGGGAGACAAAAGTTACAGAGGAGAGACTGGAGACATGAGGATTACACTGTTCCAGGCACTCCAGTAGAGCAGCACCAGGCAGGACGTTCAAGTAAAAACCTGCTTGCTGGCCAGCACAACACACACATTTAATCCCAGCACTCTGGAGGCAAAGGAAGGCAGATCCTTGTCAGTTCAAGGTCAGCCTAGTCTACTTAGCAAATTCCAAAACAGCCAGGGCTGCACAGAGAGTCCTTGTCTCAAAAAATAAGAAGAATGAATTAAAAAAAAAAAGCCTTCTGTGTCATCAACTTGGTAGCCCCAGACCCTGTGTGAAACACACTTCCAGGAATTCAGGAGAAATGTCCCGGGATGACGTGCTGAAACCTCTCCAGTTGGCAGAAACTTTAATTCAGAACCACACAGTGTTTAGAAAGAATCCTGGAGAGAGCCAGGTTCTGGCACAGGAACACATACAGAGGTTCCAAGCAATGCAAATGAATATCAGGAAATAAATCACACGAGTGGAGCCAAAACAGAAATATGACTAGAACCTGTGAAAGACTGCCTATTGATGGCACTAGCATCTGTAACAAAGATTGCCAAGGGTAGGTGTAGCTGTCACCTGACAGGGAGCCCAGGCAGGAACACAAGGAGCTGAGGCTGGAAGTAGTAGTTATTATCCCAAACAGCTCTTGCTCTTACTTATCCCTCATTTAACACCCCCATGTCAATTTAGCACACCAACTCCGCCCTCCTCTCTTTCTCTGTCTCCTTCTTCTCCTTCTTCTTCATTTTTTTCCATTTTTATTCTCAATTTGTTCCTTTTTGCTTTCCATTTGAAAAGCTTTCCCAAAGAACACAAGCGCACCTGGTCTAAATACAGTAACATAATTCTAGATTTTAAAAAGAATTAAGGAAAGGACTACACTACTATGGAAAAAAAAGAAATTGAAAATCTCTTACTTTTACTGCGTCTCCATGTACCACTATTATGAGAGCTGTGACTGTTAAATCATTTACCTACTCTTTGATAATTTCATACATATATACATCGGTCCTGTCCTTCCTGACTCTCCACTCCCACTCCCTCCCAGATACTTTCCCCAACACATTTCTCTCCTACCTTTATGTCTTCCTTCATTTTTTTTCTATTTTTTGAATCCACAAAGCTTAGTTAGTGCTGCATGTAGCATGAATAATAAAAACCCAGAGACATAACTGATGGTTCAACCTGAAGATCAGAAAAGCAGAGCAGTCAGTCACTGGCTCTTCCCTCTACCTCAGACTGAAATGGTGATCCTGTCTCCAGGAATCCTCAGAATGACATTGAGAGTGACCCCTGTCTCCTCCCATTTTACGTCGTTCTCTAGTGCTAGGATTAAAGGAGGGCACCACCTCTGCCTAGCCTCTGTGACTAACTAGTGTGGCTTCTGGGATTAAATGTGTGTGCCACTACTGCCTGGTCTGTATGGCTGACCAGTGTGGCTGTTTAACTCTCTGATCTTCGAGCAAGCTTTAGTAATTAAAATACAAATGAAATATCACTACAGCTACATACTGGAATATTGGCTTGGTATAGTGGCAATTTTGTTCAGGTATCTACAGCTCAGGGGAGTTCATGCTTTCAGCAGACACATCAATCCAGAGGACAGCATTTCACAGCACTGCCCTGGCTCTTAAATTCTTTCTATGTCCCCCTCTGTGATTTCCCTCACACTTTATGGAGTTGATAGAGCTGTCTCTTATATACGGATGGTCATTCAACAGGCACTTACTCTCGGTACTTTTCCAATTTACGAATTTCTGTATTAACTTCTGTCCACTGTAGAAAAAGGATCTCTGGCCAGGATTTAGAGCAGCACCAATTTATGAGGCAATTGCTGGCAGCTGTGCTGCATTGAAAGTTGAAGTCCTCAGATACCTCTGGTTTTGGCAGGCTCATCTTAGTCCTGTGTTTGGAGGGTAGATGAGTTGAAGCAACTGGCCTCAGCAGCCTCTTTTTTTCTGGCATGTTAGGGTGGGGGTTGGGGGAAGGACTTTGGAACTTTGGGCAAGAAAAGCCACCAAGTGTTGCCAACCTTGGTGAGCTGTTCAATGGGGCCTTGGAAGAAAAGGGTGTTGAGAGAAACGCAGATGATGGTTTCTGAAGTTCCAGTGAGTTGCTTAAAAACTATTGGGATCATTGCATATTTGTTATTTTGAATTAAGATTCTGTGGTTCTGCTCACCTGGTGTTGAAGAGTCAGTAGTGATTAACAAGAGACCAATGTATTTTAAGTAAAAACGTTGCTTTATGGGGACAATTGAGAAATTAGTGGTAATTAAGAAGAGACCATCACTGAGGTAAAATCTTCTGGGAAGTGTTTTCTGAGAATCAGTACACAGAAGTTGTGTTCCAGAGGTGGCCAAGGTTGTACCTTACACTGGCAGCTGAGTTTGGCAGTGTAAAAGTAACTCAGGTGGTACTGATTTGAAGACATAAAGCAGTCATGGAGAGCAGCTGAGGCTTGGCACTGTAAAAAGGCCAGGAGAAGCCGCTGGTGAAGGTGCAGCTTCAGTGGCAATTGAAGGCCCAGGGTTAAATGAATCAGGCAGAGAAGCTGAGGTTTGGCAGCATGAAAGGAGCTCAGGAGAGGTTACTGGCGAAAGTGCAGCCAATTTGCAGCAGAAGACTCCAGTATCTCAGTGATGTTAGGATCATAGTGTAATATTCTGCCCCTTTAAGAGACAAGCCACGCCCACTCCCTGCAACCCCCACCTCTCCCCCTTCTCCCCTTTTTCCTTCTTTCCCATAAATCAACTAATAAATATCCAATTTTATTCTGTACGATGTGTCTGTCCATGTACCTCCAACCTGCCGGGCTTGTAGGGAACCAGCCGTCAGCCACATGGCTGGGGACAAGCCACCTTTGTTTGTAGACTTGCTGCCACTGGGACCCTGCAGCAAGCTGCTAGGGGTCTGCAGCAAAACCTTCTGCATGGTGTGCCTGGGCCCTGCCCCAGGGCTGGATGCTCTCGGGACTCACTGCAAATTCATAATACATAGGATAATCAAGACCAGCAGCATGAGCCCGGAGCTGAGAGACTTTCAAATTTAAAGAAATTTGAGAGTTTTCAGAGACTTTAGACTTTAAAAGAGAATGGATTTTTAAAAATTTACCTATTTTTTCTTATTTTTTTGTTTATTTTCAACCACAGTTACTCCACCCTCCTGTCCTTCCAGTCCCTCCCTCCACCTTCACCCCCAACTGACTCCTCCTCCCTTTCTGTTAAGGAGAAGGCAGGCCTCCCATGGATATCAACAAAACATGGCATATCAAGTTGCAGTAAGACTAAGCACCTCCCCATGTATTAAGGTTGGGAAAAGCAACCCAGTATGAGGACTAGAGTCCCCAAATCAGGCAAAGGAGTCAGAGGCAGCCACTGCTCCCACTGTTAGGAGTCCCACAAGAAGACTAAGCTACACAATTGTAACATATGTGCAGAGGGCCTGGTTCAGTCTCATGCAGGCTCGCTGGATGTTGGTTCAGTCTTTGTGGGCTCCTATGAGGCCAGGTTAGTTGATTCTGTGGGTTTTCTTGTGGTGTCCTTGACCCCTCTGGCTTCTACAATCCTTTCTCCCCCTCTTCTACAGGATTCCATGAACTCCACCTAATGTTTGGCTGTGCATCTGTATCTGTTTCCATCAGTTGCTGGATGAAGCCTCTCTGATGGCAACTGTGTAGTAATATGAGCGGCGGCGGGGCTGCATCCCCCACACCCCAGCCACCTGCTCGGCTAGCTTTTGCCCCGAAATAATTACACAGACACTGTATTCATTTAATCACTGCTTTGGCCCATTTCTATCTAGCCTCTTCTAGGCTAATTCTCACATATTAATTTAGCCCATTTCTAATCATCTGTGTAGCGCCCCTAGGTGCACTTACCGGGAAGATTCTAGCCTATGTCCATCCTGGGTTGGAGCTTCATTGCTTGCGTCTGCCCGGGAGCGGGGCATGGCGTCTCTCCTGAGGCGTCTGCCCCCGAGAGGAGAGCTGTCGAGTCTGACCTCACTTCCTCTTCCTCCCAGCGTTTTGTTCTGTCTACTCCTCCCACCTATCTTCTAACCAATGAAATGGGCCAAGGCAGTTCCTTTATTAGCCAATGACCTTCCTCCATCACAACTGGACTAGGCACCAATCTGTGAGTATAGCAGAATATTGTTAGGTATTATTACATTGACAATTTTTCCTCCAGTAATGTTTCGTTCTACCCTAGGTCTCTGGGTCATCCAACCTGTGGGAGACTTGATTTTTTTTCTTTCTTTGAGACTGGATGTTTTTAAAGAAACAATTTTTTTTTAATTTTCCATTCAAAAATTTATATGTCCTCCCCTCCTCCCATTCCCCTCCCACTCCCCCACTTACCCTCCTCCCTCCCTCCTTAAGAGAGGTCAGGGTACCCTGCACTGTGGGAAGTCCAAGGCCCTCCCCCCTCCATCCAGGCCTAGGAAGGTGTGCATCCATATAGACTAGGGTCCCAAAAAGCCAGCACATGTAGTAGAAACAGGTCCCAGTGCTATTACGATGGCTTCTCAGTCCGCCCCCATTGCCAGCCACATTCAGAGAGTCCAGTTTGATCACACACTCCTTCAATCCCAGTCCAGCTGGATTTGGTGAGCTCCCATTAGATCAGGCACACTGTCTGAGTGGGTGTACCAACCCTTCACGGTCCAGAATTCCTTGCTCATCTTCTCCTTCCTTCTGCTCTTCAACTAAACCTTGGGAGCTCAGTCCATGACTCTGATGAGGGTCTCTGTCTCTATCGCAATCCATTGATGGACCAAGATTGTATGGTGATATTAGAGATAGTCATCAGTGTGATAGTGCGGCAAGGACAGTTTAGACACCCTCTCCTCTCCTGCACAAGGACTGAGCTGGAGACATAGCCGTGGACACCTTATGAGCAAGATTTGTCAGTAATTCTCTTTCTTGGTTGAGTCTTTGTGTGGTTTTGGTATTAGGGTAACTGTAGATTCATAAAAAGAATTTGGCACTGACTCTTCTGTTTCTATTATGTGAAACACATTAAAGAGTATAGGTATCAGCTCTTCTTGGAAGTTCTGGTAGAATTCTGCATTAAAACCATCTGGTCCTGGGCTTTTTTTGGTTAAGAGTATTTTTATGACAGCTTCTATTTCCTCATGACTTATAGGTCTATTTAAATTGTTCTCCTGATCTTGATTTAATTTTGGTATATGGCAGTTATCTTTTAAAAAATGTCCATTTCTTTTACATTTTCCAATTTTGTGACATACAGACTTTTGTAGTAAGACCTAATGATTCTCTGAATTTCTTCATTGTCTTTTGTTATGTCCCCCTTCTCATTTCTGATCTTGTTCATTTGCGTGTTCTCTCTCTGCCTTTTTATTAGTTTGGATAGGGGCTTGTCAATCTTGTTGATTTTCTCAAAGAACCAGCTCTTTGATTCATTGATTTTTTGAATTGTTTTCTGTGTTTCTATTTTGTTGATTTCAGCCCTCAGTTTGATTATTTCCAGTCTTCTACTCCTTCTGAGCGAGTCTGCTTCTTTTGTCCTAGAGATTTCAGCTGTGCTGTTAAGTCTCTAATGTGAGCTTTCTCTGTTGTTTTTTTTTTAATGTGGGTACTTAGAGCTATGAACTTTCCTCTTAGCACATAGGCTTTCTGGGGGAAGTATTGTTGTTAAATTCTAACTTTATTCAATGGTGATTTGATAAGACACAGGTGGTTACTAAAGTTTTTTTGTATCTGTAGAAGGTTGCTTTGTTACCAAGTATGTGAACAATTTTTGAGAAAGTTTCATGAGATGCTGAGAAGAAGGTATATTTTTTCCTATTTTGGTGTAATGTTCTATAGATGTTTGTTAAGTCTATTCAATTCATTACTTCCATTAGTTCTTTCATTTTTCTGTTAGGTTTCTGTCTGGTTGACCTGTCCATTGGTGAGAGAGGAGTGTTGAAGTATCCTACTATTAGTGTGTGGGGTTTGATGTGTGCTTTGAGTTCTAGTAATATTTCTTTTACATATGAGGGTGCTTTTATATTAGGGGCATAGATATTCAGGATTGAGACTTCATCCTGATGGATTGTTCCTGTTATGAGTATAAAGTGTCCATCTCCGTGTGTGGGTGTACCCCTCGCGGTCCTGAGTTCCTTGCTCGTGCTCCCTCTCCTTCTGCTCCTGATTTGGACCCTGAGATTTCTGTCTGGTGCTCCAATGTGGGTCTCTGTCTCTGTCTCCTTTCATCGCCTGATGAAGGTTAATATTCAGGAGGATGCCTATATGTTTTGTCTTTGGATTCACCTTCTTATTTAGCTTCTCTAGGATCTCGAATTATACAATGGGGATGTTCTATCAGGAATTCACCAAGGCCAGCTGGCCTGGGTCTGAAAAAGCATGGGATAAAACCGGACTTGCTGAACATAGCGGACAATGAGGACTACTGAGAAGTCAAGAACAATGGCACTGGGTTTTGATCCTACTGCACGTACTGGCTTTGGGGGAGGCTAGGCAGTTTGGATACTCACCTTACTAAACCTGGATGGAGGTGGGCCCTCCTTGGACTTCCCACAGGTCAGGGAACCCTGATTGCTCTTCGAGCTGATGAGGGAGAGGGACTTGATTGGGGGAGGGGGAGGGAAATGGGAGGCAGTGGCGGGGAGGAGGCAGAAATCCTTAATAAATAAATAAATTTTAAAAAAAAGATTAAAAAAATGTTCATCTCCATCTCTTCTGATTGATTTTAGTTTGAAATCAATTTTGTTAGATATTAGTATAGCCACACCTGCTTGTTTCTTAGGTCACTTTTATTGAAAAACCTCTTCCCAACCCTTTACTCTGAGGTAATATCTGTCTTTGTGGTTGAGGTGTGTTTCTTGTAAACAGCAGAATGTTGGATCCTGTTTTTGTATCCATTCTCTTAACCTGTGCATTTTTATAGGTGAATTGAGTCCATTGATACTAATTGATATTAATGACCAGTGGTTGTTAACTACAGTTATTTTTTTGGTGGTAGAGTTTGTGTGTTTCCCTTCTTTGAGTTGTGCTGGTGGAGGGTTGTTAAATGTCTGAGTTATTGTGGGTGTTGTTGGGTTTTTTGGGTTATGATTTTCCTTCTAGTACTTTCTGTAAGGCTGGGTTTATGGCTACATATTGTTTAAATTTGTTTTTATCCTGAAATATCTTGTTTTCTCTATTGGTGGTGAAAGAAAGCTTAGCTGAGTATAGTAGTCTGGGCTTGCATCCATGGTCTCTTAGTTTCTGCAGCACATCTATCCGAGACCTTCTAGTTTTCATGGTTTACACAGAGAAGTCAGGTGCCATTCTGATAGGTTTACCTTTGAATATTACTTGACCTTTTTCCTTTGCAGCTCTTAATATTCTTTATTTATTTTGTTTGTTTTGTGTTTTGATTATTATATGGCAAGGGGATGCTTTTTTTTTGATCCAGTCTATTTGGTGTTCTTTATGCCTTTCGTACCTTCATAGGAATATCCTTCTTTAGGTTGGGTAAGTTTCCTTCTATAATTGTGTTGAATATATTTTCTTGGCCTTTGAGCTGTAATTCTTCTTCTTCTACCCCTATTATTCTTAGGTTTGGTCTTTTCATGGTGTCCCAGATTTACTGGATGTTTTGTGTTAAGAATTTGTTGGATTTGCTGTTTTCTTTGATCAGTGCATTTATTTTCTCTATAGTATCTTCAGCATCTGAGATTCTTTCTTCTATCTCTTGTATTCTGTTGGTTATACTTGTCTCTGTAGTTTTGTTCATTTATCCAGATTTTCCATATTCTGCCATCTCTCAGTTTGTGTTTTTTTTTCATTGCCTCCATTTCAGTTTTCAAGTCATGAACTGTTTCCATTACCTGTTTCATTGCCTTTTCTTGGGTATCTTTGAGGGATTTATTCATTTCTTCAAACTGTTTGTTATTCTTCTCATCCATTTCTTTAAGGGAGTTTTTCACATTCTGTTTAAGGTACTCTATCACTTTTATAATGTTACATTTAAAGTCTATTTCTTCTACTTCTTCTGGATTAGGATGTTCAAGTCTTCCTGTTGTATATTCCCTGGATTCTGGTGTTGTCATGTTTCTTTTCAGATTGTTGGAGGAATTCTTGCATTGGTGCCTGCACGTCTCTTCCTTCAAATGCTGTTAGGATAGTCTTGGCAGCTTGGTCCAATCTTTGCTGTGGCTGTGTACTTGGGGGTTTTTCTTGGTCTTCCCTCTCTTAGGTCCCATCATCCCTGGAGTTGGCTCTCAGCTCCTCTCCACCCTGAAGTAGGCTGTGGTGGTGGATCCCTCTGGATGGATCTACTGGTACTGGATCAGGGCCTTGCAAAGAAAAGGGCCGGTTTGGTAGATGCTGGCTGTGTGGAACAAAGAAGCCCCTGCAGCCTTGCAGTCACCATTGTGTCCCCAGACCCTTAGCCCCGATTGGGTGATCCTGGGACCCCGCAGATGGAAAGGAGTGCTTGGGGGCAAGATGGGGTGGTATAAGTAGAGAAAGCCAGTAGCCAGGGAGAAGCCCTTCTGAATGGCCAGAAAGTTTAGGGGATTGGAGGGTGCCTGTACTCCCTTCGTGGGGAGTCTGCCATCTTGGGGGGGGCACACACTTACCCCTCTGGATGCATCTACTGGTACTGGATCCAAAAAACAAAATTTAAAGTGCTTGAATTTGTAAGGTTGTGGGATATTTTTAGGTTTGTATTTTTTTTTATTTTGTATTGTATTGTATTGTATTTATTTATTTATTTAGGTTTCTCAAGACAGGGTTTCTCTGTGTAGTATTGGTTCCTCTCCTGGAACTAGCTCTTGTAGACCATTCTGGCCTCGAACTCACAGAGGTCCACCTGCCTCTGCCTCCAGGGTGCTGGGTTTAAAGGCCTATGCCACCATTGCTTGGCTGTAAAATGCTTTTTATTGTGATGTCTTTATTAATATATCATGTTGGAAATGAACAAGAAAGGAAAAGTTGCAACTGACAGTGATGTGTTTGTGTATCAAGATGACAAGAGCACTGTTGTGCTGACTAATTTTATGTCGACTTGACACAAACTGTAGTCATCTGAGAGGAAGGAACATCAACTAAGAAAATGCTTCTATAAGATTGTCCTGTAGGCATCCATGTGAAGCATTTCCTTGGTTAGTTATTAATGGGGAAGGGCTCACCCACCATGGATGGTGTCACCCCTCAACTGGAGGTCCTGGGTTCTATTAAAAAAATAAAGGCAACTTGAGCAAGCCATGGGGAGCAACTCAGTAAGCAGCACCCATCCATGGCTTCTGAATCAGCTCCTGCCTCCAGGCTCTTGCCCTGTTTGTGTTCCTGTGCTGACTTCCTCCAGTGATGGACCACAGTGTGGCAGTGTAAGCCAAATAAGCCCTTTCCTTCTCAACTTGTGTTTGGTCATAGTGTTTTTCACAGTCCTGTACTTCCCAAACTTCCACGGAATTGAAAAAGAGAAAACAACTCAGACTTATTGAATTCATTTCTTGTAATTAACATTGAAATGTTCCCCAGAGCTTCTTGTATTTGAACTCAGCATCCAGCTGGTGCTGCTCTTTTGAAATGTGGGGGCTAGCAGAGGTCAGTGGGTTACTAAGGAATGGCCTGTGAAGGTTTTCTGCTTCTGGTTCTGACCTGTAATTTTGAGTTCCTATCTGCTATCAAATTAATCTAGTCATATTTTTAATGTCCCTGAGGTTTCAAATTTGGCAGTCCAGTTATATCCAGATACCCATTTCTTCTGTTTTTACAAGTTGTGGCATGTGATTTGTCACAATTATCTTTAGTGATAAATTGTGTCATTGTGGTATTTTGCATAATTTCAACTTTTTCACTTCTCATCTTTTGTATATGGTCATTATTTTTCCTGATTTGGCAGTGGGGTTTGTTGATTTTGTTCACCCTTTCAAAGAACCAGCACTGCTTCATCAATTTTTTTCCTATTGCTTTTGTTGTGTCTATTTCATTTATGTATCCTTTGATCTTTGATATTTAACCTAATTTTGCATTTGGTTTCTTTTTGTTTTTTAAATTATTTGCCATTTATTATTAGTGTGGTTAACCCTTTTCTTTTTGATGCACACATTCACTGAAATCAGTTTTGCTCCTAGTATTGATTTTTGTGATACTGTAGGCTGTACTCCCCTTTTCATTTGCTTGACATTTCCTACTTGGCCTTTTGCATTTCTTGAAATTCAAAATGTGTAAACTTAGAATGATCAAATTGAAATGGAAAAAAAATGCCTGATGAAGAACATGAAGGAATGACTATTTGAAAACCTTAGTGAGATTAAGGATTAGAAATGTGGATCTTTGTCCACTTACTGGTGCCCCATAATCTTTAATCCTCTTTTTAAAAAAATCCTTTTCTTTCTCACCCCAATTTTATTGTTTCAGTAGATTATTTCAAAAGCCCTCTATTCAAATTTATGTATAGATTCTTAATTTGTCATTATTTGTTGTTTTAGCCTTTGACATTAGTTATTTGTTGCATTATGGTTTGAATTTTCATAGCTTTTGCTTGGTTCTTTTTCTGACTGCTGAAATTTACCAATATCTTGCTGAAGCTTGAGTAAGTAACTGTTTTGGGTCATGTTTGGTTCCTGAACGACCTATACACATAGTCAGTGCAGTAGAATACGCATGGTGCCACAGGGTTTACAAAGTGCAAGGGTTTCTGAAACTTAAGGTAATTCAAATTCAGACTGTGACCCCTTCTTTGAATGACTCCTGGCTACAGAACCCTGGAATTTCATTGCTTGATATGCTGACATATTTTTTTAAAGCAATACTACTTAGAAGAATTCAGATGTCACATCTTCAGTGGGCTGAATATTTACAGTTTTTTGAAACTTTCTATTCAATGAGAGTGCCAACATCCACAGTGACGTTTGCTAAAACTCTGCCATTTATTCTTACACTTGCAAAGAAAAGAAGACATCCTCCTGGCCCTCTATGAACCTAGGTGAATTATACAAGATCATTTGATTTACTTTACTGTGCTGATGCCCCAGATCTTTTATCTTAAAAGTTTCCAGTTTCTCTACTGCTCATGTTCAGTGTTCTGTCATAGTCATTCATCTAGAAATGACAACCATCATTTTTGGGCTTCTGTGTGAAATGAGGTAGGTGCTGTGTGCCTCTGTTTGGCCCAGCTTGTCTTCGCTTTTAGCACACTCTTTCTAATGACCTTAATTTTACAGTAATTTTGTAATTAGTGAACAGTACATCACCAAGTATCTATGTACAAACACATTTATTTTTGTATGAGTGGAAAATTTCTTTCTAAAACTGAAAATTAATGTTTTTAGTTTTACATGTTTATTAATTTTTAGTTAGCATAAAGGATTCATGCTTATTATTCATAATTATAACCCATATGCCCCCTAAATACCTTCTTGCTTTTCTTGATAACTAATGCCTTCACACTCCCCAAATAGTCTCACCTAATTTACCATTCTTATTCTCGTTATCCTCTCTTATTCTTCACTCTGATCTCCTTATACATTATTGTCCCTCTTCATAGTTACCTTTCTACTTTATATGAAGGTAGATTATATATATGAAAGAACATATATGTGTGTTCGTAATTATATATAGGTTGCACATATGATATAAAACATAGTATTTCTCTTTTCTGCACTTGGCATTCTTTACAGGTGAATATAATCGAGTTCTACATGTGTCCCACAGTTTTATTATCTATTCCCTTGTTCATTGACATCTGAAGTGTCCTCACTTTCTGGCTGCCATGAATAGTACAGTAATAAATATGGATATGAAAGTGTTTCTTTGATATTCTGGCTTATTTCTTCACTTAAAGGTAATTTTGCTGAATATTTAAATTTTGGATGACAATTTCTTAATTTTGAGGTTTAAGATATATAATTTTGTGCTTTTCTGACTTTTATGGTTTCTGTTAGGCGGTCTGAAGTTATTTTGACAGATTTATGTTTGTAAATATGTTAATTTGATTTCTATTGCTGTGATAAAGACCATGACCAAAAGCTCTTGGGTTTTAGTCTATCACCAAGGAAGGCCAAGACAAGAACCTGGAGGCAAGTAATAAAGTAGAGACAACAGAGAAAAGCTGCCTTCTGGCTTACTCTTCATGACTCTCTCAGCCTTCTTTTAACATCCAGGACCACCTTCCCAGGAATGACACTGCTCCCTGTAGGCTGGATCCTTCCACATCAATCATCAACCAAGAAAATGCTCACAGACTAGCCTATAGGCCAGTTTGACACAGGCATTTTCTCAATTCCTTCTTATATGACAACATTTTGTATCAAATTGAAAAAAAGAAAGAAAAGCAAACCCTAAGTATCACAGTAAACATTTTTGTTATACATTTCTCCCTTTTATCTATTGAAAGCAGAATCTTTTCTCCCATAACATATCCTGATTACCCTTTCCCCTCCCTCTACTCTTCCCAGTCCCTCTCCACCTTGCCTCCCACATGGATCTATTTCCTTTATGTCTCTAATTAGAACAAAAGGGCTGCTAAGCGATAATATTAAAATATAACAAAATAAAATATAGTAAGGTAAACCTATCACATTAGACTTGGATAGGAAAAACATATAGAAGAGAAGGGACAAGAATCAGTTGTCACACTTAGGAGTCTCATAAAAACACTAAGTTGGAAGCCGTGATATGTACACAAAAGACCTGGTACAGACCCTGTGCATGCTGCTTCAGTCTCTGTGAGTTCATATGAGCTTTGAGCATGCTGATTTAACACACCTTTTTCTCCTGGTGTCCTCCATCCCCTCTGACTTCTACAGTTTTTCCACCTCCTCTTCTGAGCTCTGAGAAGGGGAATTTGGTGAAGACATTTATGTCTGAGTGTTCCAAGATCTCCCACTCTCTGTGTGTAATGTGTGGCTCTGCGTCTCTGTATTATTTCCATCTGCTATAGGAGGAAGCTTATTTGATGATGCCTGAGCAAGATGCTAATTGAGGAGTATAATACAATATCAGTCATTTTATCACTACTTTTTTTATTAAAAAAAGACCACTGGTATTTGATTTTATCTTAGGTCCCTGGGATATCTAGTCTGCTCTCTGGTTCTTAGTCATCCAAGCAGTGTCAGGGTTATATAGCAGGCTTTCTTGGACCACCAACTCCCAAATCATGACACAGAGACATATTATTATTATGAATATTTGGCCTTAGCTTACTTTAACTTAAATTAGCCCAATTCTATTAATCTATGTAGTACCCTGAGATTCATTTACTTATCTATGTACTGTCTATCCTGATTTTCTGCTTCCTCTTTGTCTGTCTGTCTGGCCCCAGGCTGGCTGGCCCCTATTCTTTCTGCCTACCAGCCCCATCTATCCCTCCTTTGCTTATCTATTGGCCATCAGCTTTTTGGTAGACCAGTCAGGTGCTTTAGGCAGGCAAGGTAAAATAGCAACACATCTTTACATAATTAAAAAATGCAGCATAAATAAAAGCAATATATCTTTGCATAATTAAACAAATATTCTAATCCACAACAGGAATAGGTTCTATCTCTGAGAGAAGCCTTAAGTCAAACCAGAGATTTGTCAGTTACTCCCACGGGTTCTCTACCACCATTGTTCTGGCATATTTTGTAGGTAGGATGGATTGTAGATCAAAGGTTTTGTGGTAGGCTTGGTCTTTGCAATTCTCTTGGAAGTCTGCAGAGTACCTTTTGGTGTTAAAGATACTAGAATATGGGAGTACAGGTTCTATTTAGGTACCAGTTTTTCCCTCTCCATGTTTAATGAACTGTACATGTGTTGTCTTCAGCCATGAGACCTTGCTGTCAGTTTGTGGAAACCTATTGCCTTGGCAATAGCCTGGGTTGTTTAAGGATTCACATGGGACCCCATTGGCCAACCACTCAATTAGATGTTTAACCCAGTCCTGGTACTGGAAGCTTCACTGAATGACAAGAAATGGCCAGTTGGCATTCTGTCTCCTCCATTATTTGATGATTTCTTTTAGATCACCTTCATATATATATGTTTTTAGGAAGAGTCTACTGTATTAGGTTTCCATACTAAACCTCAAATTACCCTTAATTTTAGCTGTCTTTTCCTGTATTGTCACTCTAATCCCTGTCTAGACCTGATCCTTCCTATTCCAAATCACCCCATGCATCCAGAACTATCCATTCTACGTCACTTTCCTAAAGAGATCTATCTGTACAATCTATCCCCCTACTCTATACCCACCCTCTGTGGTTCTACAGATTGTGGCTTGGTTATCATTGACTTGGCAGCTAAAATTCACATATAAGCAAATATGTACAATATTTATATGTCTGAGACTAGGATACTACTCTCAGGATAATTTTTTTAGTTCTATCTTTTTACCTGCATATTTCATGATGTCTTTTTTTTTACATTTTTTTATTTTTACTCAAAAATTTCTACCTTCTCCCCTCCTTCCATTTCCCTCCCCCTCCCCCTCCCTCTCCAGTTCAAAGAGCAGTCAGGGTTCCCTGCCCTGTGGGAAGTCCAAGGTCCTCCCCACTCCATCCAGGTCTAGGAAGGTGAGCATCCAAACAGACTAGGCTCCCACAAATCATGATGTCTTTTTTAATGTATGAGTAATACTTCATTGTATAAATGTTCTCCATTTTCTTTATCCATTCATCTGCTGAGGGACATCAGGGACATTTCTTATTTGTGGCTATTATGTATAGAACAGCAATGAACATGGTTGAGTCCTTGTATCCTTGTGATACAATAAAGCATCCTTTGGGTATATGCACAAAAGAGTGGTTTAACTAGATCTTGAGGCAATTGGATCCCCATGTTCCTGAGGATTTCCACAGTAGCTGTACAAGTTTGCACTCCCACCAGCAATGTATGAGTGTTCCCGTTACACTACATCCTCTCCAGCATTAGCTGAAACTTATTTTTATTGATCTTTGACATTCTGACATGGGTAAAATAGAATCTCAAAGTTTTGATTTGCATTTCACTGATGACTAAGGATGTTGAACCTTTTTAAGTGTTCCTTAGCCATTTGAAATTCCTCTATTGAGAATTCTGTTTAGATCTATACTTCATCTTTTTTTTACCTTTTAATTTTTAAATACCATATAATCTGAATACAGTTTCTCCTCCTTCTATTCTTCCCAGTTCCTCCCCATCTCCTTTCCTATCTGATCCACTCACTTCCTTTCTGTCTCTCATTAGAAAAGAATAGGCTTCTAAGGGATAACAACAAAACATAACAAAATAAGATATAGTAAGATAAAACAAAAGCCATTATACCAAAATTGGACAATCCAAGGCAACAGAAAACTAAAAAAGTTCCAAGAGAAGGCACAAGAATAAGACACAGTTGGTTACACATGCAGGAGTCCCAGAAAATTACTAAATTGAAAGCTATAGTATAAATCCCGAGGACCTGGTGTAGACCCGTGTAGGCCCTGTGCTTGCTGCTTCAGACTCTGTGTGTTCATATGATCATTGCTTAGTTAGAAGAGCTTGTTCTTCTGGTGTCTTCTGTTCCCTCTGTCTCCCCTCTTCTTTCCACCTCCTCCTCTGCAGGGTTGGTTACCTGAGCTCTGGGTGGAAGGATTTGATGGAGATATCTTGTTTAGACCTATGTGTTCCAAGGTCTCTCTGTGTGTATTGTTTGACTGTGGGTCTCTGTATTTGTTCCCATCTACTACAGGAGGAAGCTTCTCTGATGATGGCCAAGTAAGGCACTGTTTATGAGCATAGCAGAATTGTAGTCCCCTATTTCTATATGGTATGGCAGCCAGGCTCTAAAGCCATAGTCAGTATCTAAAATGGTCACATAACCTTCCAGACAGGCTGTCACTAACCTAACAAAAGGTCAAGATGTTGTTTTGCTCCTTTCTTTGTAATTTGGAGGATGCCTGATAGAGATGCTAATTCAAACCTACCTGACAGCTAGCATACAGAGCAGATAGGTAGATGAGAATGTGACTAAAAGTCATTCACCTGATTACCTAGGAGACAGAATGCTGGTGTATTTCCCCTCAGTTTATGTTTTGATATATAAGGCTGTTTAGACAATAAACAAGAGGAATTCTCCAGGATGTGACTCAGGACTTCATGAGGGACTACTGAGAATCTCCCTCACCATGAAACCATGTGAGTTGTATCTTTATTCCCATGCCTCTACACCGGTCCAGAGAGAGAAAGTTTATGTTGGGGTCTGGTTAAGAGAAATCATTTATGGTCCGGGCTAGCACAGGTCTCCAATACAGAATATCATTAAGAGTCATTTTATTGATACTTCTTTTTAGACCACTAGTGTTTCATTTTATCCCAGTTCTCTGGGCAATCTAGTCTCTGCTTTTTGTCACCCAATCATGAGCTTTACGTTCAATCAGATATTGGTTGGCTACTCCCACAAGTTCTGTGCCACCAATGCCTTAGCATATTTTACAGGCAGGATGGACTGCATATTAAAATTTTTGTGGTAGAGTCAGTGTTTACATTCCTCTTTTGGAAGCCTGTAGAGTAGCTTTCTGTGTCAAAACACTGGAACATGAGGGTGAAGGTTCTATGTAGATACCAGCTCATCCTCCCTATGTTCAATGAGTCATGTGGTATACCCCATTTTTAATTTGTTGTGTTCTTTTTTCTGAAAAGGTAAACTTTAAATTGAAAAAAATAAATGCCACACACAACTTCACATTTATGCTAAGCTCTTTCACTTGAAGTTTTTCAGACAAATCAGATTTCTACTGAATTCAAACAACCTGAATAAGTATCCACAGTAGACACAGAGTCCAGCCCCTTTCACAGGGGAATAATACTCAGTCTTCAACAATGTCCATGACTTGAGTGACTAATCACAAGTTCAGAATACCAGTTTCTTTATCAGCAGATACACTCTGGAATGCACCTCAAATTCATGTAGGTTGTTGGCATCACCCTGAAGCCTCATGAGCAGGCCCCCATAGGACACATATGCAGAGTGGCGTGTTGCCACTTGAGTAGAGGTATCATTTCCCTCAACCCTGTACACTTACCCATACATTGCATGCTCAAACTGCTCAGTCTTAGAAGGCCTATCATCTGTGGGGTTGTATTCACTATTATCTTAGGGTTCCAATTGCCTGGAAGAGACACCAAGATGATGACAACTCTTGTAAAGAAAAAATATTTAACTGGACGGCTTACATTTTTCAGAGGTCTAGTCCATTTTCCTCATGGTGTGACATGGTGGCATGTAGGCAGACTTAGTGCTGGTAAAAGTAGCCAAGGGTCCTACAATCTTGACTTTAGGCACTAAGAAGTGAATTGAGATACTGGATGTGGCTTGAGCATATATGAGACCTCAAAGTCCACCTCTACAATGACATGTTTTACCTAACAAGGCCACATTCACTCCAACAAAGCCACACCTCCTGATTGTACCATTCCCTTTGGAGTCATTTTCTTTCAAACCAACACAACCAGCATCCAAGGAACCATCTTCATACAAGGTACTAGTTTTGACCAATTGGAATTTGTAACCTAAGTCTACAAAGTAAATCTGAACATTTACATCTAAGATGTAATCCATCCTGAAAGATTCACTCTCAGAGTTCTGTCAAGATACTCAAATTTCTTGTCTTCTGGGACAATATCTTTCATATCAAAAATCTCTTCAAACAGGATGTTCACCGTCATGAGGGGCATGAAAGCTGCAGAGTTGCTGAACATACGGCCACCACTTGGGTTTTTTGTTTTCTTGATACCTAGTTTTTAAGAATCTTTATATAGTTTGGATATTAGCTCTCTATTTAATGCGTACTTGATAATCATCTTTCCCCATTCTATAGCCTGTGGCTTTGTCTAAATGACAATGTCTTTCACTATACAGAAATGTCTCAGGCTCAAGTGGTTCTGATTACTAATTGTTGATCCCAGTGACTGCACTTATAGTGTTCTGTTCAGAAAGTCTTTTCCTGTGCTGAGTTCAAGGCTATTCTCCACTTTCTCTTCCGTCAGATTCAGTGTATCTGATTTTATGTTGAATTTTTTAAATTTATTTATTTATTAAAGATTTCTGTCTCTTCCACACCACCGCCTCCCATATCCCTCCCCCTCACCCAATCAACTCCTCCTCTCTCATCAGCCTGAAGAGCAGTCAGGGTTCCCTGCCCTGTGGGAAGTCCAAGGACCTCCCACTTCCTTCCAGGTCTAGTAAGGTGAGCATCCAAACAGCCTAGGCTCCTACAAAGCCAGTATGTGCAGTAGGATCAAAACCCAGTGCCATTGTTCTTGACTTCTCAGCAGTCCTCATTGTCTGCTATGTTCAGCGAGTCCGGTTTTATCCCATGCTTTTTCAGACCCAGGCCAGCTGGCCTTGGTGAATTCCTGATAGAACATCCCCATTGTCTCAGTGTGTGGGTGCACCCCCCACGGTCCTGAGTTCCTTGCTCATGTTCTCTCTCCTTCTGTTCCTGATTTGGACCTTGGGGTTGTAGTCCGGTGCTCCAATGTGGGACTCTGTCTCTGTCTCCTTTCATCACCTGATGAAGGTTAATATCCAGGAGGATGATTATATGTTTGTCTTTGGGTTCACCTTCTTATTTAGCTTCTCTAGGATCACGAATTATAGGCTCAATGACCTTTATTTATGGCTAGAAACCAAATATGAGTGAGTACATCCCATGTTCCTCTTTTTGGGTCTGGCTTACCTCACTCAGGATAGTGTTTTCTATTTCCGTCCATTTGTATGCAAAATTCAAGAAGTCATTGTTTTTTACTGCTGAGTAGTACTCTAATATGTATATATTCCATACTTTCTTCATCCATTCTTCCATTGAAGGGCATCTAGGTTGTTTCCAGGTTCTGGCTATTACAAACAATGCTGCTATGAACATAGTTGAGCATATACTTTTGTTGTATGATAGGGCATGTCTTGGGTATATTCCCAAGAGTGGTATTGCTGGGTCCTGGGGTAGGTTGATCCCAAATTTCCTGAGAAACCGCCACACTGTTTTCCAAAGTGGTTGCACAAGTTTGCATTCCCACCAGCAATGGATGAGTGTACCCCTTTCTCCACAACCTCTCCAGCAAAGGCTATCATTAGTGTTTTTGATTTTAGCCATTCTGACAGGTGTAAGATGGTATCTTAAAGTTGTCTTGATTTGCATTTCCCTGATCGCTAAGGAAGTTGAGCATGACCTTAAGTGTCTTTTGGCCATTTGAAGTTCTTCTGTTGAGAATTCTCTGTTCAGCTCAGTGCCCCATTTTATAATTGGGTTGATTAGCCTTTTACGGTCCAGTTTCTTGAGTTCTTTATATATTTTGGAGATCAGACCTTTGTCAGTTGCGGGGTTGGTGAAGATCTCGCAGTCAGTGGGTTGCCTTTCTGTCTTAGTGACAGTGTCCTTTGCTTTACAGAAGCTTCTCGGTTTCAGGAGGTCCCATTTATTCAATGTTGCCCTTAATGTCTGTGTTGCTGGGGTTATACGTAGGAAGTGATCTCCTGTGCCCATAAGTTGTAGAGTACTTCCCACTTTCTCTTCTATCAAGTTCAATGTGTTCAGATTGATATTGAGGTCTTTGATCCATTTGGACTTGAGTTTTGATATCCTTTCTTTGTTTTGTACACCTAATGTCTTGACTATTATCTCGAGGGGACATTCTTTTCTGGTCTACTCTATTTGCTATTCTGTATGCTTCTTGTACCTTGGTAAGCATGTACTTCTTTGATTAGGAAATTTTCTTCTATGATTGTGTTGAAAAAATATTTTCTGTGCCTTTGACCTGAGTTTCTTCTCCTTCCTGTATTCCCATTATTCTTAGATTTCTTTTCCTCGTATTGTCCCATATGTACTTGATGTTTTGTGTCATATTTTTTTAGATTTAATATTTTCTTTGACTGACACATCCATTGCTTTCAGTTTCTGATATTCCCTCTTCCATCTCTTATATCATGTTGGTGAAGCTTTCCTCTGTAGTTCTTGTTTGATTTCCTAAATTTAGGAGGGAGAAAAGCAGAGTGTTCCACCAGGATCCTCTTAATCCCCTCAGAATAAGGATATAGAGTAAGGAGAGGTTATAGTAGAAGGTTTGCTACAAAGATAAGGATGAGGCTGGGGAACTGGATTTAGAGGACGAGAAGTGGAGGTGAAGATCTGCAGTGAAGATCTGAAGCAGCCTACTTCCCTGGCTGCTTCCCGGGAGTGCATGCTGGAGCTGGATCCAGGGACATAGCAATGGGTTGCAGGAAGGAGGTTAGGAGAGGAAGATCTGTGGAATTCCCAGGAGATAGGGCAGTGGTGCTGCAAAGCAGGGGGTGAGACTGGGGATTTTTTTGGAGGAGCAGCAGAGGGAGAGGTGAATATCTGCAGTCAGTCTTCCTGCTTCCCTAAGAAGTATCTTTTATACATTTAAATATAATTTCCTTTTTATATACTTTTGGTATCCTGACAGTAATATTATGGAAAGGTTTTTCCTTTTTATGCATATTTGAGTTTCAAAATGTCTTGTGTTAAGAGTTCCATTTCTTTTTAATCTGAGTAATTTTCTGTTGTAATTCATCGGATCCATTTCCTGTGTTCTTCATTGTTTTTGTTGTCCTTTTATTTACTATTCACTTATATTTTCTCTGTTTCTTTCATGTTAAGTTCTGCTTGTATTCTTTCTACTCTTATGATTAGTCAATAATATCTAAGTATGAGCCATGCTTCTCTGTACTGACAAATTGTGTTGCCGGTGCTTCACAGACCCTCTGTGCAAGTCAGAGTGGTACTGAGGTAATAGAAAGTGATACTACATTGAAAGTGATATTATTTGTGCCATACTGATTTTAGATTAATATCAGAATTATTTGATTTCTATCTTAGAATGTGTCCCCCTTCACCACATTCATTTCTTATTTTGTCTCTTCTGCTAATGTTATCCTCCTGTGACCCCCATTCCAATTCATCAGTTGCTAAGACTTTCATATGTACTCTTTGTTATCTCTTGGTAGGTTGACAGAAATATATCTACTGGATCACATTCCTG
Organism: Microtus pennsylvanicus; assembly: GCF_037038515.1. NCBI lineage: Eukaryota > Metazoa > Chordata > Mammalia > Rodentia > Cricetidae > Microtus > Microtus pennsylvanicus. The sequence continues at coordinate 130,591,991 of NC_134601.1, read as the reverse complement.
GTCCTAACTAGAGTTGTCACTCATCTTTGTGGTGATCTAGTTTTCAGTTTCTACTCTGAATCAATCCCAGAAGAGAAAAAAAAAAACTTCTGGGTATCATTTAGACAAATAAGATTGTCCCTTTTAATGTGCCTTTCTTCTACAAACTATGCCAAAGCCAACTAATTTCCTCTGGTTTCTCTGCCATCCCCCCTCACCTCCCTAGGAAGTTCTGTAGGTCTTATCTTTGACAGTCTCTTCCCTCAACCAGGCTGAGCCATCAAATCTGAGAATGTAATGATACTTTGTTGGAAGAAGCCAGCCAACTTCAACAGTAACTCTGAACTTGGTTGAACATTGGGTTTTGAGGATGATAAAAACTTCATGATGACAAGAAGCCAAATACAGTGTGGCCATGAAAGAGCACTTGTCACAGGACAGGACCCAAGTTATCAGTGGATTCTATTTTATTTTATTTTTGAGACAGGATCTTACTGTGTAATCCAGACTGCCTACTAAGAGCTGACATTAAATGTGTATACCACCATATCCAACCATAAGTGGGTATTTTAAAGGCAACCCTACTCCAAATGAGTTTAACAACCTACCATAGAATCAACAGATTAGAAGTTGGGAGAGAAGGTAGAGGGGACAAGGACTAACAAACCAACCCGTGTTATGGTCTCTAAGAATTTCCATTTTTTCTTAGGAATCTCTCAGCCATTATCACAGTCTCTAGAACTGTTCTTTCACCTCTGCACTTTCCATGAGCAAGTGGGAGCTCACTGGCTGGAAAAGAATGACCTTTAACCACAGCAGGAATGATAGACCATGTGTTAAATTCTCCAGAAAATGAAAAAGGAGGGACCAAGACTCTCAGAAGGACACACAGTGACCGACTGGGCCACAGCAAATGCATGTGGATGGACTTGTCTTTTCTTGGGTAGGTGTGTGTGGAGGCTTGATGACGTGTGAAGGCAAATAGAGGCCAGAAGCTGCAGCAGCGGCAGAGTTTATTATTTATGGAGTTTAGGAGGTAATGTTGGGATTATAATCTAAATATTTAGAACCAAAGATGACCCCAGGAATGAAAGCTTTCATCATACTGGCCAACTAATAGGTTGTCAATAGGCAACCATTGGAACTTATAGGATAAAAATTGTAAGTATATGTTTCTCAAGTGGTGTGATTCAAGAATGTGATATTAATTTTGATAATAAAAATATCTCAGTGAGACCTGGATGGAGGTGGGTGGTCCTTGGACTTCCCACAGGGCAGGGAACCTTGATTGCTCTTCGGGCTGACGAGGGAGGGAGACTTGATTGGGGGGGAATGGGAGGTGGTGGCGGGGAGGAGGCAGAAATCTTTAATAAATAAATTAATTAATTAAAAAAATAAATAAAAATATCTCAGTGGACAGTAAACATAACTTGAAAATCAATGTTGATCAGATTTTGATGAGCATTTGGAATACAAGACTTTTCAGATAAGAAACTCAGAGAATCAAATAACTGCATGTAATCCTATTTGCATAGCACTTGTTAAACTGTAAAGGAGTATGATGTGATCTCTCAGATTTGCTTCTTTTTATCTTGGAGTACTTGGTTAATATTTGAAAAGCAGTGCAAATGGATAATCTAAAATGCCTTTTTAACATTGGAACAAAACATTTCAGAGAGCCAAGCATATTAATGGAATAGGAATCCCAGGTGTTCATCCACTGTGGAACAGATCACTGATTTTATGAACTTTTAACTCTATATTATCTATACCAAATTGTTTCAAAGATTATCCAGCTACCTTGGAAATAAAAAACAATGAAGTCACACCAGAAAAAAAAACACTGTAGTTTTGAAATGGTGGATAAACCTGAGAAATTAGTACATTAAGTGGGAATGACATATCCCCAGGTGTTATACAAAAATCCAAATATGTGAACCCTATCCTCTGGCAAATCAGCTTTTCATGAGGCAACATTTTATTCAAGGTCTAGCACTGTAGATACCTTATGTACCCTTCCAAAAACCTGTCTGACTGAGATCCTAGGTGGATGCTGAAGGAATCAGAGTACCTTTCACATAGCAAAAAACATAGTTCTGCATGAGCTACAATGGATATAATATTCAAACTCATAAAAAATATGCATGTAAGAAAAATGAAAACATTCATTCCATTCCAATCTTGGGAAATGAAAATGCTGGCCTCAAAACAAGGGGCTGAAATAAATAATTCTAAAAACTATTTTCCTATTGTCCATTAGGAGACAGCAACTGAATGAGTTAGGAAAATAGAACAATTGTTAGTTGCTATGATAAGCAAGAGATATGTTGAACTTAAAATAGGGAAGAAAAAAATCATGGGAGAAATGAGCATTGTTGCTTAAAAAAAAGTTTTACCAGCCAGTGAACTTCTTGCTCTGAAGCACAAGGAAGGCTTCAGTATATCTATCTCAGGAAGCAGTTTCTTGTATCCTTTTGAAATTGTCACTCCATTCTCATAGAAATAGAAACTACTACTTTTCTCATGAGTGTTTTGCTCATCTAAAACATTTTCTCCACAACCTGAACAATAAAAATACTCTAGAACTCAAGCAATCGATAATAAATGAGAAAAATTATACATCATATCAATAGAGACTACATCATATCATTCAAATATAAAGAAACTGGGACCACATCAAAGAAGGATTTTGAGTTCCAATGTTTATCTCTCACAATCTCAAACTCAGTCTTTGAATCAAAGGACCTACAGTTTACCCCTGAAAGAAAAAGAACTAAAGATTTGAATTAATAATTCACCCAGAGAACATTCTGATAGAGTGTACAGATATACTGTTACATGTGTGACTGGTTTTAGTGTTCATGATAATCTAAGTTTGGAAAATATCCAAATTTATCAGTAAGAATTTACTAAATAAATTTTTGTAATCATACACTGAAATACTACATAAAGAGAAAACAACATTAAAAATTACAAATATCAAAATTGCTTTGAAAAAGGCCAGTTTTATAATAAGATATATACTATGATTTGAGTTTGTAAATTTCTGTATATAAACAAATATACATGAATATTATTTTCATATATATAATATTCATATATATTTATATATACAGTATATACTGTTTTCCCTTTGTATATCTACATACACACGTAATGACTGAGATGAGACCTAAAAAGTTTATGATCTTTTGATGCCTAGGAATTGTATTGGAGTTGTCATCACCTAATCTTGATCAGAGTATTGATGGATTTCATCCTACTAGTAATATAGGAAGCATATTGACTAGAGTGTGATTGTCTTGTTCAAACCATAAAGCTACATCAAATCAAGACAGCATGTAACTCACAGGGAATATGCCAAGTTTAATGTCTGAATCAGAAATAAGAACATATGAGGCAAGCCTGACACTGAATATGAATGAGGCAGAAAAATTCCTTCCAGTTTATGGTTGAAGAAAACCTTAGCTGTATCTTCATGTTGAGGAGAGCTGTGATAATACTGTGACTATGTCCAGTGGTTAGAAAGCAGGATAAGAGAAAGACAGTTAAAACCAAAGAAAGTGAGAGACTGCAGGACAGGTTTGCACATGAATAGCTAATTGTGATTGTATTTAGGGTAGCAGTTTCCTTTGAGCTTTCTCTCAAGCCTGGGGACTATTTCAAAAAGCTTCCCTTGTGCGCAGTTCTGGGATGAGATAGACGAGAGGGTACAGTATTGGGTTCACAGCAATTGTCTATGGAGGACAGTTCTTCCTAGAGGAGAGGATTTCACATCAATCAGCTCCATCAGTAGTAGGGGCATCCTAAAACTCTACAGCAGTAAAAGACTGCTCATTAGTGCAGGTGAATATAGAAAATCAAATATTTGAAAATCTCTATAAGAAGCCAAAACTATTTTAGTTACCAGTATGTGCCCTAGAATCCCGCCTAGTGATTTACACAACTGTATGTAAAGCATTGCAATGGTTGTCTTCCAGCCCAACTACTCCAGTTATGCTCTGTTCTTCCTAATTCTGCATTTTTGAGAAGACAACATTTGTTCCTATTCCCATTCTGCTCAAAATCATCAACTTCCATTATTTCTTCAGAATAGAATATGAAATCTCTAAGTCATCGTTGAAAGGCATATGTGGATTCTGTCTACTCGCGCCAACTTCTGTCTTTGGTTATATGCTGCTTGGATTTTTTTTGTTTTGTTTTTACCTTTTTTCAAAGCATCTAAGCCTGCATTCATGACTGATATTTTCTTTGTCAAGATCTATCAATCTGACAGTTAGAAATTTCTTCCAGAGTATGGAAAATCATGATTCATTCAGTGAGAAAGAAGAAATGGAAAATATATCTCCAGTTAGCTACCTTCTTAATATCTCACACACACAGAGGCACACCACAATAAAAAGGGAAAAACAGGAACCAGACAGGCATCGTGATGTGTGGTAGTAATTCTAAGCCTATGGAGGCTGAAGGAGGAGGGTCACAAGTGTGAGGACAGTCTGATCTACGTGTACATGGAAGGACTCTGTGCTGGGAAAAAGAAAAAGAAAAGAAGAAAAAATTCTAAAGAAACAAAGTGAAAAGATGGAACAGAAAAATACACAAACCAACCAACCAAAGCAAACAACTAGCACCTGAGGCAATATTTAGTTCATTTTGTTGTTGTTTCAGATAGTGGTCTTTTAAACTGCAAACTGTAGTTCAATGTGAGTAAAACTGTAAATAATTAATTGATTTGGTTCCCCCTATTTGATTCCTCCTGTTTCTTGGGGACAAAAGAACTGTGTTAGCATTCTGTGAAAACATGTGAAAGCATGCACTAACTTGTCTAGGTTCTGACTGGCCTTTCGAGTTTATATGGAGCTGATGCTCTTATTTATCCTTCAGCTCTACTGAAGAGGGAATTATTCCTGGATATTTGAATCATACCTAAAGTCCCCACAATATTTTCAAAAAATAATTAATTAAACTGTTTTGTCTGGTTGCTTGCACAGAATTCTGAGGAAGATATTAGAAACTAATTCACAGGACAAAGAGCTTCCATTTCCAGTATCTACCTATATTGTAATGGACAGATATGCCTGTCTGCTCACTTCACATTGCCCCTTAACAGTTCATGGCACAGGACTATTAATGTGACTGGACTACAGGGTGAAAGCTCTGTATCCTAATTTTCCAACAACTAGGCTCTTGCCCAGTACACCCATTCAAGAGCCAAATGATGGTGAAAAGTAGGAGGAAGGGGACTTAAACAATGTGGCCTCAGTGGAAGGTACAAATAAAGAGATTCAGTGTGCCCCACGTCCCTATTTGGGCATTAGCAGGAACTTTAGTAATATAAGAGAGGAAGAATCAAGGGTAGGGAGCAAGCAGTCTTGGTCAAAGAATGGTCTGGTTGATCACTATCTCAGTTCTGATTTTGCAAGATGGTTCAAAGAGGTCCTTATTGCCAGAAGGAATAACCTATTTTCCATAAAATGATTATTCCATTTCCGAGTACTCTTACCTTCACAGAGAGCTGCTTTGCTTTGGGAGATGATTACTCTTGTGAGATTCTCTACTGCTTAAGGTGACTTGCCATTCCTTATCATAAAACTGTTTATTAAATCAGTCTTCATGTCTCTGAAACTGAAGGGTACTGTAGGCTTATGATAATGACAACAGACTATCAGGTGTCTGGAACAGGACACTGTGAAATCTGAAAATAAGGGGATAGATAGAAAATGAAAGCAGGCAACCAGGCAGAGGTGGCCCACACTATTAATCCCAGCACTAGGGAAGCAGAGTCAGATGAATCTCTGTGAGCTTGAGGACAGCCTGCTCTACAGAGCTAGTTCCAGGACAGTCTCCAAAACTACAGAGAAACCCTGTCTTGAAAAACAACAACAAAAATCCTTGAAAGCTGGCATGTCTGTCTTTTCATTACTTATCTTTTTTTTTCTTTTTCTTTCTTTTTTTCTAGTTTTTCAAGACAGGGTTTCTCTGTAGCTTTGGAGCCTGTCCTGGAACTAGCTCTTGTAGACCAGGCTGGCCTGAAACTCACAGAGATTCGCCTGCCTCTGCCTCCTGAGTGCTGGGATTAAAGGCGTGCGCCACCACCGCCCGGCTTCATTACCTATCTTATGGGCCCAAGTGACTAGGCAATACTTCTAGCAAAAGCAATTTCTAAATGCTGTCTATGTTGGCAACCACACCAGTATTTCTACATTCTTGCTCTACATAGATTTTCACCAAAGCCTGTCAAGCACTTGAGACAAATAGAGATCCCACCAGGTTCACCTCCACCTAGACAACTATTTGGAAGAGAAGTTTGGTATCAGTACTACATGTAAATATTTAAAACACACATATGCTAGTAGGAAGCTAAGACATCAATACAATTCAGGGACAAAGGGGAAAACAGTGTGGGTATAAAGTAAAGGCTGTATTGATATTTTATTTTCTTCTTTAAAAATTAAGACAAAGAAAAAGGAAAAGTGACAACCATGTCACAATTGTAGTCTAGTAGTGGATATGGTGGTTTAAGCCCTGGCCTTGCTGTAACTGTAGTTATTTTCTCCTCTCTGAATGTTCTCTGTACAAACAAGGAGATGGGACAAGACAATCTTTAAGGTTTGCTTAGCTCTGAAATTCTTTTTTTTTTTTTTTTTTTTTTTTTTTTTTTTTTTTTGCGTAAATTTTTATTTATCAGAGAATTAAGTTTTCATGTTTGTATTTGGAGTTCTTGCCTATTTTATATGATTTGACTTTTTTTTTTTTTACTTTTTTTTTTTTGATTTTTTATTTATTTATTTATTAAAGATTTCTGTCTCTTCCCCGCCACCGCCTCCCATTTCCCTCCCCCTCCCCCAATTAAGTCTCCCCCCCAGCCCGACAAACAGAAGAAAGAAGAGGCACAGGGGACCTTTAAATCTATCCAATCAAATAGTTAGAGTAAAGGGTGTTTCATCTCATTTTATGATTGGTTTTCCCATGAGCTGCCTTCGTTCTCATGTATGGTTTCTTCCTTCAATGGTGGCCTCCTACAGGTCTAGGTTTATGCCACTACTAAGATAAGTTTTGAATTTTCAATGAATAGAAACCTTCCGAACTTCAAATTCTAAAAATGTGTATCTAATCTCTTATATTTCCCATAGTGATACAGAGAAGAGTATTTTTTTTCTTACAATAATTTCAGAAACTAGAACTAGTTTCTGGCTTTTAGACATGTATCATATATTGAATGATGAATAATAAAATGCACTAAATAACTTACAATAGGTGTTTTCTGTGTGTATATGATTATGTCTCATAAATTAATTATATTAACTTGTTAATTGTATTAGAGCAGTGGTTCTCAATCTTCCCAATGCTTCGACCCTTTAATATAGTTCATGTGGTGACCCCAACCATAAAATTGTTTCTGCTGATCCTTCATAACTGTAATTTTGCTATTATTACAAATTGTTAAAAAATAAATTGTAATGTAAATATCTGCATTTTTCCAGTGGTTTTAGGTAAGCCCTGTGAAAATGTCATATGACAGCCCCCAAAGGAATCATAGCACACAGGTTGAGAACCACTGCCTTAGAGAATCAGTAAAGTCTGGAAGGAGTTGAGGATATAGTACAATGTCAGCTCATTGGCCTAGCATAGGCAAGGTCATGACTTTAATTCCCTCTCACCAAACAACAACAGCAACAAACAAGAGCATGCTTGCACACACACACACACACACACACACACACACACACACAGAGAGAGAGAGAGAGAGAGAGAGAGAGAGAGAGAGAGAGAGAGAGAGAACATTGAGATACATCATACATTGGTATTACACCACTCCTAAACTTCTCTGTGCCTTTGGGTTTCAAGAATTTACAGGACCAAGTAGAAGTTACCTGATTTCCCCTAGGTCTTATAGGCAATAGCTAATAGCAGAGAAGCAAGAAGTCTCCCTAGATAGGATCTGCTATTCTCCATTCATTTGTTCTAAAGGTAAAGCTCAGTGACAGGTGAGGAAACATCTTTATTTTCTGAGGCTGACCAGAGATAGATATCTGACTCTAAAAGAAGTCTTTTGTTAACAACATCCTCTTGTGGCAAACGCACAACATCATGAATATCTCAGCATCATAACTGCACCATCAGGGCTAGAATGGATATACATATGAACTCCTTGCCCTGAGGGAATTCAGCTCAGACTAGTCCACGAAGTCTAGGATCTGTGGTCAGGAACTGAAGAATGGAGCTCTGGTCTCACTGCTGATTGGCTAAAGGACCTGGGAACCCACACACTTCCCTTCTCAGCTTTTCCCTGTGAGAAAAGTGTTAAAAAGAACTGCAGGCTGCTATGAACATAGTTGAGCATATACTTTTGTTGTATGATAGGGCCTCTCTTGGGTATATTCCCAAGAGTGGTATTGCTGGATCCAGGGGTAGGTTGACCCCGAATTTCCTGAGAAACCGAAAAAAAAAAAAGAACTGCAGGCTGCAGTGGTTGATCCTCAGAGGAAAGCTGACACATACATTCAGAACTAAGGCTTATTATAATGAAAGGGTCTGAAGGCCATGGTCCTCCTCCGAAAGAGTACGAGTTAGTTAGACAGACTCCCTAGTAGGCAGACAGATAGGAAGAGGGACCATGCATGAGTAGGGAATAATGGAGGTGAATTTCCAAGATGGCTAGCTTCTTCTTCACCTTCCTGAATTGTGACAAAAGCCTGGCAACTTAAAGCAAAGGCTTTGTAGGCTTTTTGTCTCCCGCCAGTAAGCTCCTGGCTAATGGACTAGCTCAACAAGTTCAAGGCCTGCTTAGGATAGTTCACACAACAGTTATGGGCCAATGAACCATCCTGTATTCAAACTAACCAACCATAAATCAGGGGAGGAATACTCTTCAATACTTTAAGCATAAAAAACAAACCAGATCCTGAGAAGAAATTAGATTTCTAACTTCCTGGGTGCCCCCTCTACTTTGCAGAGGGTCTTTCTTTCTGTATGTCTGTTACATGTGTGTGTATTTCTTCACGTTCTAGAAATTCCTTTCTTCAACTGCCAATTTTGTCTATTCCTATGTGTAGTGTTTTGGATTTTTCCAATGCTACCTGTGACACTGAAGATTTTTATTGCCTTTTAATTATTTAATTGGTAGAGAAAGTGAATGCAATCGAGAACCCTTGATTGTGTCACCTCGAGGTGCAGGAGTTAAGGGAGTATTAGACAGAAGCAATACAATATATGAAGATAACTGAACATGATGGGGCCTTAAAGAGAAGGTGAGACTTCCCCATAAAGCCCAGAGATGGTCTTCCTTAAGAGTGAGAATAAGAGAGAGGGAGAGTGTGAGACAGAAAGCTCCAAGAGAAAGTTGGTAGGAGTGGCCTGAAGAGTCTCTTCAGATCAGTCTTCAACTCAGAACCAAATCCTTGAACAGTCTCTCTGAGGAGTCTTGGACCAGTCCCCTTAATGAAGGAAAGGTTTGACTTTTCATAACCACTTAGGGATGGTGGGAAGTTTTAGATTATGTGATGTAGTTCAGAGGAATATGCATAACAAGGTGTATTCAGTACCCAGGCACTCTAATACTGCTTCTATACCTTCTATCCAAGAAAGAATTACAGGGAACTGTGACCTGATTCATGCTATAGGATAGAGCCTAAAGGTACAGGGTTATGTTCTAACAACAGAGACAAACTTCAGACTCAAAGAAGTACTAGCAGTATTATCTAGGAGGTTGTATATTGATTCAGGGATGGCCTAGTGGCTCTGAGGACTATCTCAAAAAAAAATACCTTTCTTTTTGTTTTTGGAGGGAAAGACCCAGGGACAGTATTGCCTCTTTTATTTACTAGGTGCTTTAAAACTCTCGCTGAAGCCCTGGAGGGAAATTTGTTTATGAAGGAAAGTATCTAGAATATGGTGAGGACTCAGATTACACAGCCAATAACATCTGATGAGCTATCATTTTGGGGGGGGGCAGAATAGGGACAGGAATTTTTAGCAAGTGCTATAACAGATAAATTTAGGCCATGTAAGTACAAAAGAGGATGTGAACAACTGACTTAGTTAGAGTACCGAGTAGCCTCCAAAAATGATATACATCTTGACAAAGTGGGCAGGTTTGTATACAAGAAATGCCATGAGACCGTACATTCCAACAGGAGCTGGAAGTACTACAGCCAAGATGCTTGGAAGTTGGATTTTGCAGAAATTGTTCTGGAACTTGGGAGTAGGAAATAGCAACAAATAGTGTAAGAACAGTTAATTAGTAAAGATGGAATAGGATAAAGGACCCATGTCATGAAGAGCCAGCAAGCAAAGAACATCTTTCTTTAGAAACAGGCTCTTGGAAACCGCCTCTGCTAGACAATACTGGCACCTCATGTTGGTTCACAGGGTAACTAAAAGCAGCATGAGAGACTGGACGCTGCCCTCATTCTGTGTCTTCTTCCCTTGGCCTCAGACTTCTGCTTGATTCTTCTTACCTATCTAATTTATCTCACCCTGCTTCAAGGCTGCAGGTAAGAAGTCAAGTCATGTTCCTAACCCCATAGTCACCTCAATTCCAGTAACAGCAAAACTTTGCAGGACAGGACCAATACTCCACACAGATGGTGGCAATTATCCAGGAGTGCAAAGCTGTGTTCTGGTGCAGGAATTGAAATCTACAGAGAACCTCTTCATCCCCTCAAGAAACTTTGGATCACCTTTTGGAAACTTTGGACTGGCACTGAGAAAACGATCGAGCAGACCACACCTAGACCAGGACAATTTAATTATGTACACACTTCTGTCTCTTCCCATTTCTTCCTCTGTGCCTAAAGCTCATGTCAGATGGACTTAGACCCCTTCATCTGTTTCTCTTTCAATGTAGCCATATTCAATAAATCCCTCTCTGCTTTTCACCATTACTCCTGTCTTTAATTGGTGTAGTAGCTTAGCCTGTTGGATCTTCTGGTCTTGGCGAATTGTGTAAATCAACATACACTTCATGTGCTCTATTGTCCAAAATTGCAAATCCCATTTTCTCCATTTTGTGAAATTGTCTACACTAGCAGACATATTAAACTTCAGATGAAATAATGACATGTTCGAATTTCTAATACATTTCAATACCTGTCTTTCTTTGTTGAGGATGACAATTTCAATGTAGTAATCTCAGGATACCTGCTTCTTTTCTACTTCAGCTGATGGTACTCATGTGTACAGACTATTTCCATTTTAGTGAATGAAGGGAACAAGAAGAGAAGAAAGATTATGTTACCCTACATTTTAGTATCAGGACCTGAGTTTGACAGGCCTGACAAGCTAGGTATGGCCACACATCCTCAAAAGGCCAATTTAAGATAGAAGTAATAGTGAAAAAGAGAAAAAAGGATTGATTCAATGTGACTACACTGAAAAGAGGAACAACCTGCAAAAGTCCATCTTCTGAGTCCTAACATGAGATTTAGATTTAAATAAAGGCAAGAGGTATGCACAACTACCAGTCCTGATCAATATGAGGTCCCATCTATCACCGACCCTTCATTCTCTCAGCCCTGAGATCTCCTTCCCGCCAAGTAACATGACAAGTTTTCAGAACTCTGTGCAATCTCTTCTTCCTTTGGATGGTACTACCAGACTTCAGACTTTTCCTCCTCCCAGCATGAGATTCTGGGAAATTTCAATTCATTGGGGACTGTTGTTTTAACAATTTGCCAAAGAGAGGAACACAAGTGTCTCTCTAGGATATCATTGTTCCTATTTATGCTGTTACAAAAAGAGAATTGGAAAATAAGGAGATTTGTACCTTTGTCCCAACTATCCTTTTATCAAACTTTAGATCTCTCTCTTTTCATATGAAGAATAGAATGTCATAAGGAACAGTCAAATTTCATATCAAGAAACTGATAGTGTCTCAAGTATCTGAAGTTTTGGAGAGACGTAAGCCCAAAGCCATTTCAATTATTGCATTACTGGCTAAATCTGGCAGTGTGCGTATTCTTGATTTGTCTACCTTAGTGTTTGAACCATGGATACCTATAGCCAAGATATGCTTATATGGGAACTGGCAGATATCCATCAAACAACAAACCAATAAGGGTCCATGGAATCAATTAAGTACCAATGGCATCAACAGTTTCAATAGACCTAAGTGGCTGGGATGGCCTAAGGCTCTGAAAGCCCAGTATTATGCAAGGGCTGAAAATGATTCCCTGATAAAGTAATCCTCACAGAAATAATGTGTTACCTAACTAACCGCTGGCAGAAGAAACCTAATTATACTCCTCCCTGGTCTTTTGATGCTACAGTGTTCTGCACAACAGCAGTATCAGTTTGTTTCTATAGACAGACATTCACTAGAATGTGCTCACAAGTCCCATGGATTTAATGAAGACTTTAATGCAAACTCTGTATCTTCCCCACCTTGTACAACTTTTCTTCCAACATCTAACCCACTCCACACACTTGGTAAAACTTTCATTCACACAAAGGCCTTGCTGCATTCTCAGAACTATAGACACTTAAATGATAGACTCCTTCCCACTTTCCTTTTAGTAGTTTCTTTTAAAATTATTCAGTCTTGGAAGAGTGTGAGGCTGGATGCCAGCCAATAGGGAAAACACAGTCACTACCTATATTAGAATAAAATCCTGTTCTGATGCGTTTGTTCTTCTGCTTTTGTAAATAGCACACCTTTCAGATCAGAAGCAAAGCTTTGCCTTGTAGAAACATTTTATTTAGCATGACAGTCTACTTCTTTGGGACCACAAACTTATTCCTAAAACCACAATACCCTACTTTTCTTACTTCCATGCATTCCCTACTGTTTCCTTTACACAAAAGAGGAGAGACATCCTTTGAAAACATATTTCAGGTCAATTCTCTGATCAAAATATGCTGTGGCTCTGTAGATGGGGGAAAGCAAAACCCAGGTTTTCCATCAATGAAGGAATTGACACTTTGCTTCATCTGTCACACCTATTAGCTGAGCTGCCTCAGCTACAAAGAACTACATGGCACAAAACCATTCCTTTTCGCAGGATTTTTCTCATCAATAGCTGATTAAAATAGGAGTTTAAAGGTATGTGAGCCTTTGCTATTTGAAGAGCCTTTCTAGGTCTGGAACTTCCTGTGGATGTGACTGTCCATGACTTTTTATAGCTTAACTTCTCTCATAGTTCTTCTGACCCATTCCTGTGCAGGTAAAGGTGATGCATTTTTAGCAGTGTTAACTTTATTTTGGGTCTATTTCTTGGGGATTCTCGAGAATGGAGCTACCGTAGATAGGAACAACTGACCAGTCTTGGTAATAAGAGAAAAGGGGACCTGAGACTTAAACTGATACACATAGGGGAAATCCTAATGTAGTAATAGGAACGGCGGGGCTGTGTCCCCAGCACCCCGGCCGCCTGGCTAGCTTATGCCCCAAAATAACAACACACAAATTGTATTCTTTTAAACACTGCTTGGCCCATTATATCTAGCCTCTTCTAGGCTAACTCTCGCACCTCGACTAGCCCATTTCTAATAATGTGTAGCACCGAGGTGTGCTTACCGGGAAGATTCTAGCCTACGTCCATCCTGGTCGGAGCTTCATCGCGTGTGCATCTACCCAGGAGAGGGGAGCATGGCGTCTCTGAGCTCATTTCCTCTTCCTCCCAGCATTCTGTTCCGTTTACTCCTCTCACCTATGTTTTAACCTATCAGGGCCAAGCAGTTTCTTTATTGCTTAACCAATGAAATCAACAGATTGATATATGACACTCCCACATCATCCTAAGAATCAGACATTGAGACTGAGTCCTAGTTCAAATTGTATCTGAAACCCACCTAACCTGCAGATTACTATTTTAATTATGTGAGTCAAAGATGCTTGGTAGTTGTTCAAGTCAACTTTTTTTATTTGGTTTTGGTATGTGTGTAAACTTTTTGTTAGTGCTTTGTGGATTGATGTAAGCATATTCTTGCTTTGGTGTACGTGTGGAGGGCAGAGGGCAAATTCAGTCCTCACCTTCTTGTCTTCAACAGGTCTCTTTTTGAGCCAACTGCAGTGAGCCAACTTGGCTGGCCCATGAGTCTCCAGGGATTCTCATGTCTTTGCCTCACATCTTACTATGGGGACACTGGGATTATAGAAGTGTTATTGTGTGCAGCTTTATGTGTGTTTTGAGCATTCACACTTGCATAGTTCTCTCCCTAACCCTAAGTCTGTTTAAAATGTGTGCCTCCTAACCTGCAAGCATGCTCCCTTTGAAAATGTAAATCTAGTGTACTAACACAAATGAGTATGTGGAAATAGTTATGAGTGCATGTTTTAATAGAAAAACTGTAATTTTTATTTCATTTTAGGTTATTGATATTATTCTAAACTTTCTTACAGTTTTTTTCTTTTTTATTATTGATTTTATTGACCTATACATTTTCAATCCTCTCTCCCATGGTCCCCATGCTCCCAATTTACTCAGGAGATCTTGTCTTTTTCTACTTCCCATGTAGATTAGATCCATGTATGTCTATCTTAGGGTCCTCATTGCTGTCTAGATTATCTGGGATAGTGATTTATAGGCTGGTTTTTCTTTGCTTTATGTTTTAAAACCACTTATGAGTGAGCACATACGATAATTGTCTTTCTGGGTCTGGGTTACCTCACTCATTATGATGTTTTCTAGATCCACCCATTTGCCTGCAAACTTCAAGATGTCATTACTTTTCTCTTCTCTGTAGTACTCCATTGTGTAAATGCACCACATTTTCCTTATCCATTCTTCAGTAGAGGGACATTTAGGTTGTTTCCAGTTCTGGCTATGACAAACAATGCTGCTATAAACATAGTTGAGCACATGTCCCTGTGGTACAATTGAGCATCCTTTGGATATTTACCCAAAAGTGGTATTGCTAGGTCTTGAGGTAGGTTGTTTCCTAATTTTCTGAGAAATCACCATACAGATATCTAAAGGGACTGTACCAGCTTTCACACCCACCAGCAATGAAGGAGTGTTCCCTTTACCCCACATCCTCTCCAGCATAAGTACTAATCAGTGTTTTTGATCTTGGCCATTCTTACAGGTGTAACATGGAATCTCAGAGTTGTTTTGATTTGCATTTCCCTGACGACTAAGGATATTGAACATTTCCTTAAATGTCTTTCAGGCACAGGTTAAGATAATGGATACAAAAACAGGATCCAACATTCTGCTGTTTACAAGAAATACACCTCAACCTCAAAGACAGACACTACCTCAGAATAAAGGGTTGGGAAAAGGTTTTCCAATGAAACAGACCTAAGAAACAAGTGGATGTGGCTATACTAATATCTAATAAAATTGATTTCAAATTAAAATCAATCAGAAGACATGGAGAAGGACACTTTATGCTTATAACAGGAACAATTGATCAGGATTAAGTCTCAATCCTGAATATCCTGATGGAGGGCTGGTTCAACATACGAAAAATCTATCAATGTAACCCATCATATAAATAAACGTAAAGAAAAAACCATATGTCGTTTCATTAGATGCTGAAAAAGCATTTAACAAAATCCAACACCCCTTTATTATAAAGGTCTTGAAGAGATTAGGGATACAAGGATCATACCTATATATAATAAAAGCAATATACAGTAAGCCAACAGCTAACATCAAATTAAATGAAAAGAAACTCAAAGTCATTCAACTAAAATCAGGAACAAGACAAGGCTGTCCACTCACTCTATATCTCTTCAATATAGTACTTGAATTTCTAGCACTAGCAATAAGACAACGTAAGGAGATAAAGGGGATTCTAATTGGAAAGGAAGAAGTCAAGCTTTCGTTATTTGCAGATGATATGATAGTGTACATAAGTGACCCCAAAAACTGTACCAGAGAACTCCTACAGCTGATGAATACCTTCAATGATGTGGCAGGATACAAGATCAACTAAAAAAAATCAGTAGTCCTCCTATACACTAAGAATAAAGAAGCAGAGAGGGAAATCAGAGAAACATCACCTTTCACAATAGCCACAAAAATCATAAAGTATCTTGGGGTAACACTAACCAAGTATGTGAAAGATCTATTTGACAAGCACATTAAGGCTTTGAAGAAAGAAATTGAAGAGGATACCAGAAAATGGAAGGATCTCCTATGCTTTTGGATTGGTAGGATCAACATAGTAAAAATTGCAATCCTACCAAAGGCAATCTATAGGTTCAATGCAATCCCCATCAAAATCCCAAGAAAATTCTTCACTGACCTTGAGAAAACAATAATCAACTTTATATGGAAAAACAAAAACCCAGGATAGCCAAAACCAATCCTATACAATAAAAGTACTTCCAGAGGCATTACCATCCCTGACTTCAAACTCTATTACAGAACTATAGTAATGAAAACAGCTTGGCATTGGCATAAAAACAAAGATGCCGACCAATGGAATTGACTCAAAGACAAAGATATTAATTCACAAACCTATCAACACCTGATTTTCTACAAAGGAACTAAAATTATACAATGGAAGAAAGAAAGCATCTTCAACAAATGGTGCTGGCATAACTGGATGTCAACCTGTAGAAGAATGAAAATAGACCCATATCTATCACCATGCACAAAACTCAAGTCCAAATGGATTAAAGACCTAAATATAAATCTGACCACAGTGAACCTGATAGAAGAGAAAGTGGGAAGTAGACTGCAACACATGGGCACAGGAGACCACTTCTTACGTATAACCCCAGTAGCACAAACAATAAGAGCAACAATGCATAAATGGGACCTCGTGAAACTAACAAACTTCTGTAAAGCAAAGGACACTGTCATTAAGACAAAAAGGCAACCTACTGAATGGGAGAACATCTTCACCAATCCCGCAACAGACAAAGGTCTGATCTCCAAAATATATAGAGAACTCAAGAAACTAGACATCAAAATTCTAAATAATCCAATTAAAAAATGGGGTACTGAACTGAAAAGAGAATTCTCAACAGAAGAAGTTCAAATGGCCAAAAGACACTTAAAGTCATCTTCAAGCTCCTTAGTGATCAGGGAAATGCAAATCAAAACAACTTTGAGATACCATCTTACACCTCTCAGAATGGCTAAAATCAAAAGCACCAATGACAGCCTATGCTGGAGACGATGTGGACTAAGGGGAACACTCATCCATTGTTGGTAGGAACGCAAACTTGTGCAACCACTTTGGAAATCAGTGTGGTGGTTTCTCAGGAAATTAAGAGTTAACCTACCTCAGGATCCAGCAATACCACTCTTGGGAATATACGCAAGAGATGCCCAATCATACTACAAAAGCATTTGTTCTACTGTGTTCATAGCAGCATTATTTGTAATAGCCAGAACCTGGAAAGAACCTAGATGGCCCTCAATGGAAGAATGAATAAAGGAAGTGTGGTACATCTACACATTATAGTACTACTCAGCGGTAAAAAGCAAGAACATCTTGAATTTTGCATGCAAAAGGATGAAAATAGAAAACACTATTCTGAGTGAGATAACCCAGCCAAAAAGATGATTATGGTATACTCACTCATTAGTGGATTCTAGCCATAAACAAAGGACATTTAGCCTATAGTTCATAATCCTAGAGAAGCTAAATAATGTGAACCAAAGAAAAACCATATATAAGTCCTCCTGGAAATTCAAAAGCAGACAAGATTGCTGGGCAAAATTTTGGAACATGGGGGTGTGGTGGGGGTGAGGTGAGGGGAAGGGGAGAGGGGGAAGAGAAGGGAAGAAGGGAGGATTGGGGAGAGCATGGGGGAGTGGGATGGTTGAGATGGAGAAAGGAAGGATATGGGAGCAGGGAAGAAGATATCTTAATTAAGGGAGCCATTTTGGGGTTGGCAAGAGGCTCGTGCCTAGAGGGGTTCCCAGGTGTCCACGGGGATGTCCCCAGCTAGGTCCTTGGGCAGTAGAGGAGAGGGTACTTGAATTGGCCTTGTCCCATTGTCACACTGATGAATATCTTGAATATCACCAGAGAACCTTTGTCCGGTGATGGACGCAGATAGAGACAGAGACTCACATTGAGCACTGGACTGAGCTCCCAAGGTCCAGTTGAAGAGCAGAAGGAGGGAAAACATGAGCATGGAAGTCAGGACTGCGAGGGGTTGGTCTGCCCACTGAGACAGTGTGCCTGATCTAATGGGAGCTCACCTGATCCTGAGACTGAATGAGCTTGTGACCAAACCGGACTCTCTGAATGTGGCTAACAATGGGGGGAGACTGAGAAGCCAAAGATAATGGCACTGGGATCTGTTTCTACTGCATGTACTGGCCTTTTGGGATCCTAGTCTGTTTGAATGTACACCTTCCTAGGCCTGGATGGAGGGGGGAAGGCCTTGGACTTTCCACAGGGCAAGGTACCCTGCCCTCTCTTAAAACTGGAGGGGGGAGGGGGAGCAGGAGGGAAATGGGAGAAGGGGGGAAAGTGGAAGTTTTGAATGGGATTATTTAAAAAGAAATAAAAATTAAAAAAATTAAAAAGAATCTCCTAGGAAAGGAAATATTGAGAAAATAAAAAGTAAGTGTGTATATATATATATATATTGCTTTGGGATTCTATACAAACAATATTGCCTATAGCAATGCTTTTAAGTATTTCCTGTATCTTTGTTTCTAGCCATTTCGTTATTTCAAATTTTGGTCTTTGATAAACTTTGAGTTGATTTTAGTTTTATTCTTTACATATTTTAATTTTTCCATTATTGTTTGTTTTCTTTATATACTTTTTTCTTTATATTCTGTTCTTAACACTTTTTCAGAAAGCAATGGCTATGAGTATAGATTTATTTCTTGGTTATCTATTGTGTTCCCTTGATCTATATGTCTATTTTCAAGCTGTGTAAATATTGTTTTAGTAACTATATTCTTAGGGTAGATTGTATGGTCATATATGACACCTTAAGCTTTGTTTATTGGTTTGTTTTTGTGTTGTTTTTTCTGCCCTATGAGGGTTATTTTGACTATTCTGAGTCACTTGTATTTTATAGAATAATAGGATTTTTTTTCTTTCTGAATAGAAAATTGTATCACGAATTATAACCGATCTTAATAAATAAAGCCCAGTGTCAGGTATTAGGCGGTGAAAGCTCAAGGATCAGAGAAGCCGTGTTGACAGCCACTAGAGAGACCTTTTACATCTACCAATGCTCAGATATAAAGGGCGATCCTGTCCTCAGACTGCATCCTCAGACTTCATCCTCAGACTGTATCCTCAGACTGTATCCTCAGACTGTATCCTCAGACTGCATCCTCAGACTGTATCCTCAGACTGTATCCTCAGACTGCATCCTCAGACTGCATCCTCAGACTAAATCCTCAGACTGTATCCTCAGACTGCATCCTCAGACTGCATCCTCAGACTGCATCCTCAGACTGAATCCTCAGACTGTATCCTCAGACTGCATCCTCAGACTGCATCCTCAGACTGTATCCTCAGACCGCATCCTCAGACTGTATCCTCAGACTGTATCTCAGAGTGCATCCTCAGACTGCATCCTCAGACTGCATCCTCAGACTGTATCCTCAGACTGTATCCTCAGACTGCATCCTCAGACCGCATTCTCAGACCACATCCTCAGACTGTATCCTCAGACCGCATCCTCAGACTGCATCCTCAGACTGTATCCTCAGAGTGCATCCTCAGACCGCATCCTCAGACTGCATCCTCAGACTGCATCTTCAGACTGCCTCAGACTTTATCAAGCTCCTGTCTCCTCCCGCCTTTAGATTCCCCTCTCCTCCCAGCCATATCACTCCTGTCTCTACCACTCTAGTGCTGGGATTAAAGGCATGGGATCCCAAGTGCTGGGATCACCTTAGGATCCCAGCTGAGCTCTGTCAGACTGTTCATCTTAACTGCCAGTTTGTATGGAATCCCCTTCCAGCTTGCCAACAGCTTGTCTTAGCTTCTGTTAAAAACTGCTCACTTCAAGCTGCTTACTCTGCAAAGTCCAGATGCCCTGCAGGTGCCAAGCAAGATGCCAGGCTGAGTGTCCCATGTTCTGGACATTTGGGACCATGCCTAGATCCTGGAACACTCTTGGGCATAGTCCCAGCTGAGTGGAATAAAGACTTTCAGTAGGCTATACACTGTAGACACAGTAGTCATCTCTGGGAGCAATGAAGGTCTGATTCTTTTTAATATGTCATTTCTGGCAGCCTTCTTCATCAGGACATAGTTATATTTAAATATTTATGTTTTGAACTGTTATTTTATAAAATAGGTTTTCAGCGCCTTCCCTATGTTGTTTTCCTCCTGGAATGACCACATGTCATGTAACTTCTCCCCCTACTGTCATACAAGTTTAAAACATCTTTTTAATTTTTTTCTTTTTTCTTCTTATTTTCTACTGTGTTAATTCATTAGGCTTGTCTTCAAGTATAAAAAATTCTTTTCCTGTGATCCAATATGCTTTGGAAGTTCTCTATCGTTGTTTTTAGTTCATACACTGGAAATTTTAGTTACAATATTTTTATTGGTTTCTTCTTATGACTTCTGTCTCTTTTGTGTATTTCACATCCATATCCTGCATTGATTTCATTTATATGCATTGTTCATCCATAATATTTTACATCTTACTGAGTTTCTTTAGGATCAATATTTGAAATGCTTTCCTGAGCATCTCATTGGGTTTTTTTTTTCAAATTGGGGTCTATTTGTTGAAATGCTATTATTGACCTTTGACGGTTTCATGTTTTCATTTGTATTTCTTGTTGCCATAGTTCACCACATCAGTATCTGGTGTGACATTAATTCCTTCTGGTTTTCTGGAATGGATTCTTGAAATTAAAAACATGTTTGGATCATTTTATTATAGTTAAGACAAGCAACTGTGGATTTGTGAATTTGGATTTGTATCAAACTTACTCCCATGGACCCAAACATCCAAATATACATTCTCTCTCTCTCTCCAGCTCTCCCCAATGTTCCAGTACAAATAATAAACTCTTAGGGATTGAACATAAAAGAATGCAAGGGTTTCTTTTTGCTTTTGTTGCTGTTGTTTGCTTGTTTGTTTGTTTGTTATTGGGACAGTCTCACTATATATTCCTAACTGGTCTGCAATTCTCTGTGTTAACTTGGATATCATCAAAATCACAGTGATCCTCTTTCCTCTGCCTCATGGGTATGAAATTTCAGGCATGTATCTTCACTCCCATTTGAGAATGCAGTGACCTCTAATCCTGTGCACAGTACATTCAGGTGACAGGACCCTATTTAAGATGGTTACCATAAATGTCACCATATAAATGCACTGGAAATTGTGCAAATCTCTAGTATCAGCTCATTCTGCAAAAACAGATGTATTGCTATGGAACTCGCCTTCCAGACCTGACATGGCCACTGCTGTCTTGAAAACAGAACACCTGTATTACCCACATAAGACAAGAAAACACTACCATTCTTTTATGGAAATGGGAGAGGGCTCACAATGTGATGCAGCACCCAGAGGATGCATGAGACCTCAGTGAAATATACACAGTTAACCATTAATGGGTTTTTTCTCTGGTTGTATAGTTGTCTATACGTTCTCCATACTCCTATAACCAACCATCTCACTCATTGTAGGAAAACCAAGTTAAACTCATTGATTGGCTAAAGTTCTATTTCTTTGTTCCATCATTGGTGTTCTTTGTGTGGACAATTGTTACAACTCTGTAGTAATATGGGTGGCGGGGCTGCGTCCCCAACACCCCAGCCGCCTGCACGGCTAGCTTTTGCCCCAAAATAATTACACGGACACTATATTCTTTTAAATACTGCTTGGCCCATTAGCTCTAGCCCTTACTGGCTAATTCTGATATCCCAATCAACCCATTTCTAATAAACTGTAGCACCGGTCTTACCGGGAAGATTCTAGCCTAAGTCCATCCTGGGTCGGAGCTTCATGCGTGCATCTTCCCTGGAGCGGGAACATGGCATCTCTCTGAGGCGTCTGCTCCCGAGAGGAGAGCTGTCGAGTCTGAGCTCACTTCCTCTTCCTCCCAGTGTTCTGTTCTGTTTACTCCACCTACCTATGTTCTAACCAATGAGGACCAAGCAGTTTCTTTTTATTTAACCAATGACCTTCCTCCATCACAACTCCCCCAGGAAAAAGTTACAGAATATTTGATACCTTAACGTGGATCCTACAGAAACAAGATGGGTTTGGATGTTGCTACACTGTCCCTGCTATGTGTGATATGACATGCAACTGAAGTTAAGCTGTGTGGGGGCAGTGAAGCACCACAAGGTTATTCTCACCATGGTCATTCTGTGTGTGCTGTAGAATAGTGTGATTTCTGACTATAGAGCAGTTACAATGCATTGCTAGGGATGCTAATACGTGTGATTTAGATTAAGCTATCTACTCAGAGGGAAAATCAGGGTGGAAATCCCACAGCAAATATCTCTGTCTTGTGGGATGATACTCTTCCTTGATAAATGTGGTATACCAAGAGAATAGTAAGATACTTCAAAAATAGCTGAAAGACCAGAAACATACGGAAATCCCTAAAAGTGGCACAGATAAAGCAAGATTATAAGCAAGTTGAAGCAAAAGTTGGATTGTGTCTCCTATGGGTGATAAGACATATAACTGAAGTTCAGATGTTTGGCCAGAAAATACTTGTCTGCATAGTGGTGAAATTCTGAGATGAAGAAATGTGGATGCCATCTCCACATTAGTCTCTGATTTGGGCTCATGAGTGAAGTATAAGAGATGATGAGATAGAGCTCCTGGCTTGCTATTTCTTGTTCTTGAGAGAAGTATATATGAAAAAGAGAAAGAACAATTTAGATCTGTGCTAAATAGGTCCTCCCAGGATCCAAAATCTTAGAACTCATGGGAGAAGCAAACAGTGCAAATGGAAAAACTGAAATAGGAATAATAAGGAAAGAACTGGACCTAGAGGTACTGTGTGATGCTAAGTTCACCAGGTCAGAGAGGATTGCATCTTCTGGAGAGATAAGGAGGGTGAGTTATCAGAGACCTCCATACTTATGTGGAGATTTACTAGCTTTGATTAGAACCACAGTAGGATACAATCTTTATGAGGTAATAAAGGTTCTGGTGGATCAGACTGGCTTAGACTGGAACACAAATTGAATTCATAAAGTATTTGCCAAGTAAGAGGGAAATGAGAAAATGAAGAAGAAAAAGAGGCCTGTCCCCATTTCATTCCAAAGCAAATGTGGCACAACCCATGTCATGCTGGAGTTTCTGGTGGGAGCTGGGGTCAGAAAACAAGATGTGCTTGTGAGTTTCTCTAAGGGTATAGCCTGATTACTTCACCAAAGGGGGAGAGGAGGTTCAGATGACCACCATTTTACTGGCTGTTTTATAGGGAGGAGATCTCATATTAAGTAAGGGACCTGTCTCAGTTACTTCCCTTTCAGGCTGGTCAAGGTTGCTTGCTGGTAAGTGGCATGCAACAAGAAAGTCCATGTTGATCTAGAGATTTATTGGTCCTCTTCTAATGTGCAGAATATTTGGGATTTGGTTACCTGTTGGAACTATGCATCCCTTGGTTGCATATAGGTTCCTGAAATGCTTAGGACAATGGTTATCAGCAGATAGACATGGAGATAAGGCGGTGTGGGCCAAAGCTAAAGCCTCCCCTGATTCTGGGCAGTTATCCCTTCATGCTATGCTATCTGCATTTGTCTCCTGAAAAAAAAGAAATTTTACCTATTTCTGGATGTTTTTGGTGGCCAGATATACCCAATGACAAGATAGTAAAGGCTCAGAGCTTGCCCAACCCAAGAAACTGGAATATGCATATCAGATGAGAGCATGTTCCCATTCCCTCAGGGACCCAGACCAGGAGAAGCAGTGTTATTCAGCTTTGCTGAGACCTCCGGGGTTAAGTAAATAGGTGGCTGTGCTGTGGAAGTGCCCAGCATTAGGACTTGGGATAACTAATGGAAAATGATTATAGCAAATTATAGAGAGGTAACTGAAGTAGTAATTTTCATCCATGCTGCTATACCCAAAATTGCTTTTAGAGGACACATGTAACAGACGTAATGGGATTTTTTTCATGCTTTCCTGGGCCTTGCTAATGTTTTGTTCGTTTTTAGTATACTCTTAGCTACTAAATGCCAAAATCATTTGGCACCACTTGCTCAGAACAGATGGCAATAAGTGTTCAGACTTACTGCCCACCATTTGCAAAGTGGTTTTATTATATAATGTTAACTTCTGAGTATCTCACAGACCTAATGGGGGTATTGGAAAGACATGCAAATTAGAGTGAACAGAAAAGTGTAAGGGCCAGTTTATATGTAGACAACATGTTATTTAAAAATGGGCATGTGGCATAGTCCAATATGCCTAATGCTAGATATCTGTGGGACTGTAAATCAGCACAAAGTAGCCAACAATTTATGTTCAGAGAACCCAAAAGTAAGCAGTGCTATAACCTATTATATAACTACTCCTGACACAGTGACACCATTGTGTGATTTTTGTATAAATATGGCCTTGAGATCAGAAACCTGACCCTTGGCCATCATACACCTGCCTCTGTGTGTCTTCCTGTAGGCCTGTATGCCTAACTCTGTGCAGCCTCTGTGGTGTACGTATGCATGCCTATACCAGCTTGTGTACTACCCATGTGTGTTGGTGTGTTCCTGGCTGACTGCCAGTGTCCACCTGCCCAAGAGCCTGAGTGCTAGGGGATAAAGTGTGTCTAATCTGCCTGTGACTCCTTGCATTCTCTTTAGCATCCTGGCCTCCTGTAAGCCTCCTCCATTCCTAAAACTGAAGTTTGGAGGTTGGTGCAGCTAATGGGGTGGGGATGAGAAATAAGTCTGCACAGTGTGCAAGGGTCAGGCACAGCTATAAAATCTTAGAAGTTTTGTAGTTGGGTAAGGCATAAAGAACCAAAAAGATGATTGAACTATCTCACAACTGCCTGTGCCTATAAACATAAAGGCATCAATCAATTAGATGCTAGATGCAGAAACCACCTTTGTGAATAAGGAAAGACACTTTGAGAATTATTAAATAAAATCCCAGAGTCAAGGGTGTCCTACTTCCTTATGAGTGGTTAGCTAGGGAAGGCGCTAAGATATTCCATACAATATAGGCTATGGTCAGTAGTGTTGGTTACATGCTGGAACTAGATGGCAAACCACTGTTGTTAATGATTTTTTTTTTGCTTACAAGACATGAAGACATCAAGCTTGAACTTAGTTGGAAGCTTCCCTTTTTACTGGCTAGCTTTTGCTGTGTAACGTATCAGTTTATTTTTGTTGTTGTTATCGTTGTTGTTGTTACTATGATAAAAATACCCTGCCAAAAACAATAAGAGAGAAAGGGTTTATTTTGGTTTCTGGTTTCAGAAGGATACGGTCCCTTTTGGTGGAGAATACATGGAAACAGTCAGGGAAGCCATGGAGACAGGAGCAGGAAGTTAGCCGATCACATAGGAACCATACTCAAGAAGCAGAGAAAGAACAGCAAGTAGGGTCCGGCTATCAAACCTCCAATCCCATCTCCAGCAACACTCTGCCTCTTAAAATTCCATAACCAGGCTGTGTACTGCTCTTGCCGAGGACCTAGTTCTACCCTCTGTACCCAGTCACACGCACACACACGCACGCACACGCACGCACGCACATACAGACACACACATATAACTTAGAATAAGTTAATTAAAAGTTCTATAACCTTCCCAAACAGCTCCACCAACTGACGATCAAGTGTTCAAACACATGAGCCTATGGTAGATATTTTTTCTCTCTTTTCTTAACTTTAATTAATTAATTAATTAAAAAACCACCTTTTCTCATTTTACATACCAATCCCAGTTCTCACTCACTCCCTTCCTTCTGCTCCCTCCACTCCCTCCCCTACTCCACCTATCCACTCCTCAGAGAGGGTAAGGCTTCCCATGGGAAGTCAACAAACTCTAGCACATTGCTTTGATGAAGAACCAAGGCCCTTCCCACTATATCTAGGCTGATCAAGGTATCCCTCCAAAGAGAATGGGTTTCCAAAAAGCCAGTACAAGCAATAGGAATAAGTCCTGGTCTCACTGCCAGTGACCCTGCAGTCTGCCCCAGCCACACAACTGTCACCCACATTCAGAGGGCCTAGTTTGGCACTATGCTGGCTCCCCCACTGTCAGTTCAGAGTTGGTAAACTCCCATTAGCTCAGGTAAGCTGTTTCAGTGGTTATTCCCGTCATTTTTTTGTTCATATTCTCACTCCTCCATCTCTTTGACGGGACTGTGGGAGCTCAGCCCAGGGCTCCACTGAGGATCTGTGCATCTGCTTCCATTAGTTGCTGAATGAATGTTCTATGACAACATTTAAGATAGTCATAGATCTGACTACAGGGCAAGGCCGGTTCAGATACCCTTTCCACAATCGTTTAAGGGTCTTAGCTGGGGTCATCCTTGTGGATTTCTGAGAATTTCTCTAGTGCCAGGTTTCTTGCTAGTCTTATAATGACTCTCTCAATCAAGATATCTCTTTCCTTGCTCTAGGGAAATTCCTAGGAATCCAAAAGGTTGACACCAGCTAAGACCCTAAGCAATAGAGGAGAGGGTGCCCAAACTGGCCTTGCCCTGTAGTCAGATTGATGATTATCATAAATATCACCATAGATCCTTTATCCAGCAACTGATGGAGGCAGAGGCAGAGACCCATATGAGAGCATTGGACTGAGCTCCCAAGTTGAAGAGTGGAAGGAATGAGAATATGAGCAAGGAGGTCAAGACCATGATTGGTTTACCCACTACAACAGTTTACCTGAGCAAATGGGAGCTCACCAAACTCCAACCGGACTGGGAAGGAACAAGCATAGGACCAAACTAGTTCCTCTGAATGTGGTTGAGAGTTTCATGGCTGGGGCAGACTGAGGGGCCACTGACAGTGGCACCGGGACATATGCCTACTACATGTACTGGCTTTTTGGGAACATACTCTCTTTGAATATATACCTTGCTCAGCCTAGATATAGTAGGGAGAGCCTTGGATCTTCCACAAGGCAATGTGCCTTACACTCTCTGAGGAGTGGATGGGGGTGGGGTGGGAGGGCATGTGGAGGGAATGAGAGGAAGGGAGAGAGTGGGAACTTGGACTGGTATTTTTTTAAAAAATCTAATAAATTAAAAAAAAATAAATTACCAGACATGGTGGCACATACCCTTAATCTCAGCACTCAGGAGGTATAGATGGAAAGATCTCTGTAAGTTTGAGGTCAGCCTGGTCTACAGAGTGAGGTCCAGGACAGCAAGAACTATATAGAGAAACCCTGTCTCAAAAATAAATAAATAATATAATATTTTAAAAAACTGAGTCATCTATTTTAGCTTCATACTGTTTTATTGGGGATATATTTTATTTTTCTTCTTGATTAATCTTTCTTCCTAGACTGTGCTCTACAATGATGAATAGAAATGATGATGACTGATATAATATCATTTTTCATTTTCTGTTCTGGTATGGAGGATGCTTCCAGATTTTCATCACTGGATATACATTTATTCTTTTCAACATATTACTTTTATTTGATTGAAGAAAATTTCCCCTTTTTCCCAGATTGTTGACATCTGTTTTTATTCTTATCATGAAATTCGTTTGTTGAATGCCTTTTCAGTGAAAACTAAGATAATTCTGTGAACTTTCTGGTTCATACTGCTGAAGTGTATGACATTCAGAGAATGGATTTTCTTAGCTATTTAAATTGGATACAATATACAGTGACACAAAATCTACTATTCTAACCATTTTAAGTGACATCAAGTTCATTTCCATTACTGCAGAACTATAACCATGATATCTGTTTTCTAAACTTTTCCATTGTCACAAACAGAAAATACCCATTAGTGAACGATCCCTCATTCTTCCTTCATCTTTTCAGCCTCTAGCCATTTTTGTGTGTTTGTTTGAGAAGAGTAATATAATTTTGTTATTTTGTTCTTAGTTTTAATTAACATGGCATTTTTAATGTCCTGTCTGGTTGTAATATGTACTAGAATTCGATCTCTTTGGGGATGAAGCTTTAGCTCAGTTAAGTACTTTCTGGTTTGTACAAGATCCTAGACTAGATCACAAGCACTAGAAATAAAACAATTCTATCAACTTTTAAGAATGAATAATATTACACTACATACATATAATATGTGTTTATCAGCCCATCTGACAGAAACAATCAGAGCTATTTCTGCCTTTTGATGATTGTGGATAATGTTGCTCTGAACGTTAAAGTACAAATACTTGTTTGAATCCTGATTTCTGCTCTTTTGTGTATATACTAAAAAGTAAAATTGTTGGATCCCATGCCTGATTTTTTAAGAACCAACATTGTTTTATATCCACATCAGCAATGTCTAAGTTCATTCCTTTGCAAGTGACAACGCAGTCTTCCCAGCATTGTTTATTGAAGGGACGATTGTATTGGTGCTCTTCTCAAAAGTAACTGATCACAAGGCTTGAGAGATTGCTCAGTGGTTAACATTTTGTTGCTCTTCTAGAGGACCTAAGTTCGATTGCCAGCACCTAAATGGTGGCTCACAGCTATCTGCAGCTCCAGTTTCAAGGGATCTGATGCTCTCTTCTGACCTGAGGGTACTAAGCATACACATGATAAATATATACACACATGAAGGCAAACACTCTTGTACATAAGATAAACCAGTGTAACAACAAATAATTAATTGACTGTATATGTTTAGATTTATTTATAAAATCAGTATGTCTATATTTATGCCACTATTATACTGTTTGACTACTATTTCATTGTAATGCAAGTATAAATCAGAGAAGTGTGATGCTTCTGACATTTAAAAATATTTAAGTTAGTCTACCAAATAGTTTCAATTTTCTCAGAATGACTTTGGCTTTGGGGGATTTTTTGCAGCTCCATAGTATTTTAAGATCATTTTTCTTTCTATCTCTTCAAAGAATGCCTGTGAGATCTTTAAACTTTTGCACTACTTTGGGGATCAGAGGCACTTTTAAAACTCTTCTGATTTGTTGCAAATAAAGAAATCTTTCCACTTGTTTCTGCTTACTCTCATTCATCATGTTTCTTCTTGGTGTATAGGTCTTTCACCCTCCCCCCCCGGTTTAGTTTATTCCTAAGTATTATTGATTTTTGAATTATTTTATTAAGCTTATTTGTATGTGTGTGTGCATCTATACATATTTATGTATGTGTATATGAACATGTCTATGCCACTGTGAAAAAACGTTTGGAGGTCAGAGAATAATTTGCTGGAGTTGGATCTGTTTGTCCAGCACATGGGTCCTGGATATCTTATTTCCTGTGCCTTCTTGCCACAGCCCCTATGGTCTTTTGATGTTATCATAAGTGACACTGACTTGTTTTTCAGGTGAAAATTCTTTATGTGTAGAGATATCACCGTGGATTTTTTTGTCCACTGGGTTTCTGTTCTGAAGTTTTACTATTTGCTTTTGAGTCCTAATCATGTTGGGGCTGGTAGATTAACTGGAAAGTTGTACATACAAAATCATGTTAGCTGGAAATAAACAAATTGATTTTGTTTCCTTGCCAATTTGGATAGTATTTCTTTCTTTCCTTTGATTCTTGTGATATTTCTTTCAGTATTATGTAACAGTGCTTATCTTTGCCTTGCATAAAATTTCAAAACAGAAAAGAAGCTTTATTTTATCCCATTGCTAATCACATTAGCTGTGTATTTTTCACAAACGGCACTTTAACTGGAGAAGCTTTCACCTCTTGACAGTTTTTTAATCAGGAAAACATGTTGAACTTTGCTGGATGCTATTGTTTGAATGATGTCTCACATATCCCAGGTTGGGCTCAAGTTTTCTGTATAACCAAGGTTTACTTTGACCATTTGTCCTCCTGCCTCCACCTTCCAATGCTGAATATTTTTCAGTTGACTGACATGATTATGTGGTTTTGGTCTATAAATTTATCGGTTGTATTACATTGTACCACATTGATTGATCTGTGTATGCTAAGCCATCTTGAAACCCACATTAGGGATAAATCTCACTTGGTAATGATGCATAATTTGATGTACTACTGGATTTAATTTGCTGATATATTCTTGAGGTTTCCTTGACAAAAATATTTATCAGATGTATTAGCCTATAGTTTTCTTTAATTATACATTTTCATCTGGCTTAGATATTAAGACTACATTGGTTTCATAAAATGTTTTATTAATTTTCAATCCTACTTAATTTTGAGGGATAATTCTACCATTTGCTTTAAATTACCTCACTTGCAAACGTTCAACAACTCCCAATACTACCAATCTGAGAAACAACCCTCCAAATAGGAATTTTCGAGGGACAAATTTACACCATGGTATGATACTCCTTGATTCTAAGGTTTGTCTTATAACCCAAAATGCATTCATTCCCTTCCTGAGTCCCGAAATATTAAATCATCCAACATCAGTAAACACTCCAAGTCCAAAAATCACATCTGAGGCTCCAGTGTGAGCCCCTTGTGAAATAATATTTTAAAAAACAATTGAACAAGCCTAGGTTTTGCTGTGCAAGCCTGTAATCCCAGAACCTGGCAGAATGAAGCAGCAGGGTTGCAAATTCCAGGCCAGCTGGGCTGTATATTGAGATTCTGTCTTGAAAACAAAATAAAACAGAAACAAAAAATTAGTTTATATACTTCCAAGGCATGTTAGTGACACAGAGACAGAATATTTTCCTACTCCAAAAATGACAAATGAGCAAGAAGGATGAAGCAATTTGCAAAAAGGGAAAGATCAAAACAAGGCAAGTCAGCATTAAATCTCCAAGTCTGAAATCACTTGCAATGCTTTGTTGAGAGGCTGGTCCCTAGGTTTTGGGGTAGCCTCACTTATTTGATTTTCCTGGTAAAAGGCTACATGGTCGTTCTCCAAAGCTGCTGGATAACGACAGTTCTTCTATGTGGGTGGTCGATGCTGTTGTCTCTGCCCTTCTGCAATTCTTTCTGTGACTGTCACAACTCTATCAGGCATTGTCGCATAACAAGCTCTCAGTGGGACCCTGATCCTTTGACAAACCTGGATAGAGGTGGGCGGTCCTTGGGCTTCCCACAGTCAGGGAACCCTGATTGCTCTTCGAGCAGATGAGGGAGGGTGACTTGATCGGGGGAGGGGGAGGGAAATGGGAGGCTGTTGCGGGGAGGAGGCAGAAATCCTTAAAAAGCCGGGCGGTGGTGGTGCACGCCTTTAATCCCAGCACTCGGGAGGCAGAGGCAGGCGGATCTCTGTGAGTTCGAGACCAGCCTGGTCTACAAGAGCTAGTTCCAGGACAGACTCCAAAACCACAGAGAAACCCTGTCTCGAAAAACCCAAAAAAAAAAAGAAAAGAAAAAGAAATCCTTAATAAATAAATAAATTAAAAAAAAAACAAACCTTTCACTTCAAGTCTTGTAACAAGTAACTATGACCCCATGACTTTTACTTTCTTCACACCAGCATCTGTGAATGCCATGTCTGCTACTAGCACTACCAGCTGTTGGTTCAGCTTCTGTAACAGCTGTAACAGCTGCCTTGCTAGCTGCGTGCAGAGAAGCAAGTTCCAAGGCTACCGGATTCTATAAAACTATGCAGCCCTTCCAAGCCTTTGGGCCTGTGATGGGTAAGCTACTTCTAAGATTCTTAAGGTCCCCTTGAGGTTCTTTGCTGATTATTTATAGCTATAGTCAAAGGTAATCCGATCAACAAGCAGTCAGTTAGCCATACCCTTATCTATTATGTATGCTTATTTTTCTCCTTCTATTTTGCCAGGTTGTTGTACTTTTTCCAAATAGTTTCATTCTGAGTTTTGCTTTTCAATCTCAATGTAAGTGACTAAGAGTGTCCAGTTATACCCATGTAGCAGCTTGAATATTCTGGATATTGTTTTTTTTTTTTAAGCAGCTTCTTAGAAAGAAAATTGCTCATCTCTTACTGTGAGATTTGGCCTTCTACAAATCTTAGGATGGAAACTACAGCCAAGTTCTATGTTGTACTATAACAAGATGACTTTTTTCCTGGAATTCCCAATAGAATTCTCCTCACTTCCAACTTAGACTTGTGCCCTGGTTTCCTCAGCTTCTGAACCCTTGTCAGAATTTCCAGTAACTGTCTATTACAGCACACCAGGCTTTTCATACGTGTTCCTTTGAGCAATTCCAATCTAAGTGTAGCCCAGATTCAACGTCAATTTCACATAAATAAGTTCGAAACCCTTACCATGTACTCATCAAGCTCTGTTAATGCTGGTAGCTTAGCCCTTTCCTCAGCTTTGTTTAGACAGACTCCTTTTTGCAATTCTCAATGGCAATTCCAGTGACTTTCAGCTGGTCAAAGAATTAAGAATAAAGGGACCATTAAATGCGTTTTTATTGGGATTACTGACAGGGAAATGGGGAGGGATTACTTTCAGTAGTAGGAATGACTCAGAAGCAGCTGCATCACCAAAAAGCCCACTCCTCAAACAGGTGATGGATGATTCCTCAGTGCCTCAGGCAGCTGGGTTCATCTGGAGGGGTTCCTCTCCTGGGCAGCCTCTTCTCAACAGCTGTGTACTTTTTCTATAAAGCTAAAGCCTTGCAAAAATTCTTCCAAAGACGCTGCTCTCCAGTTATGTGATATTTTATCTCCTGAGCTTTCTGAGCCTCTCCTTCCCTCCTGGAGAGAATGTTTCAATTTTGAGGCAACATCCCACCATGAGGAAGGAGGAGACATTTTCTCCAGTAGTGTAGCCACCAGTGAGTTGCCCATGAGTGTGTAAAGAAGTCCTCACCTTTGCTTCTGTTCACAACCCTAACGAAAGCCAGAGACTTGCACACATGGAGACTTGAAAGGGGAGCTAGCTGGGGAGAGAAAGAGATTGGTGTGAGTGAGATAGGGACAAGATAGCATCATGAAGGTGAATATGATTGAAATACATTATATATCTCTATAAAGTGGTCATGATAAAGCTCATCATTATATTTAATCAATATATCTTAATAAAATTATTGAAACAAATATTAAAAGACAAATTTCAAGTCAATTCTGACTAGAGTAATGACCTTGCTTTTTGATACCAGTTTTTTTTATCATTTTCTTTCCCATTGTTATTATGCAATACCTGAGATATGTTGACTATAAAACAGAAGTTCATTTAGCTCATAGTTTTGCAAAGTCAAGGAAGGGGGACATATTAGAGAAACATGTAAGAGGTAGAGATCATACTACCAAAAAAGAAAAAGCAGAGTAAAAGTGGCCAGAAATGATTTCTCAATAAGCCCCAACTCTTAAAGGTTCACAGCACTGCCATGCTTTAGGACCAAACTTCTAATGCATGAACGTTTAGAAGACAAGCTACATTCAAACCATATCTCCATTTCCTTTCAGGCCCTCATGTTTGAGTTTTCTTTTTGTACTTAGCCTAGCTTGCTTTTTTTTTTGGTTTGTCTATTTTTTTCCTTTTTAGTCCCTCTGTTTTATGATTCCCCCCCAATCTGACTATTAAATTTGATTTCTATCTGTTTTAATCTTTATTTTCTATCTTCTTCTAATCTTGGATCTAGCTTGTTCTTCCAGTTTTAGTATCAGAAAGGAACTTCTTTATTTTCTGACAATGTTATTCACGTCTATGCTGAGATTTTGGTCATTTTCACTCTCCATTACCTTCTCTCATCTGCCTCTTTCTCTTCTGCTGTAATCTGCCTTCCCCCAGCCTTATTTGTTCAGGGCTTTTATTATAAAGGCATAATGAATTTCAGCAAGTGCCTTTTATGTCCCCATTCAGAATATCATATGCTATTCATCCTTCATTCTATTTATGTGGCATATTTTATTTCATAAGATAAGAGGTTTTTACATCCCCGGGATGAAACCAACTTAGTCACGGGATAGGATCTTTTTTCTGTGGTATTGAATTGGATTGATAAATATTTTCTGAAGGATTTTTAGGCACATGTTCATCAGCATTTTTCAGTTTTTATTCTATATCATGTTCTTGCCAGGCTTTGGTAGCAGGGTAATGCTAGCCTTGTCAAATGAATTTGGAAGGTTTCTGTCCTCAAAGAGAAACAATTTTTAAAGTTCATAACTTCTCGGTTTAATATTGTTATGCCATACACGTCTAGAAATTTAGCTATTGTTTAGGCTTTTTGATAGACACACCAGTTTTCAGAATAATGCTTAACAATCCTTCGAGACCTTCTTGTACACGTTGCAATTTGGATATTGTCATCTCTAATTTTATTTGTGATTCTTCATTTTTCTGTTAACATGATGAAAGGATTGTTGATTTTGTTTATTTTTTATAGAACCAGTACTCTGGGATCTAGCAAGATGGATGGCTCAGTGATAAAGGTACTTGCCACCATCACTGAAAACCTAAGCTCAATCCTTGGGACCTACACAGTGGAAGAAGAGAATTGTTTCCCACAGGCTGTCCTTTCATCTCCATATGCATGCTATGCAAATGAATACTCCCCAAATAAATAAATGTAATCATTTTTAAAAGTTAAACACTAGTTAATGGAAGGCTTATGATGGTTTTAGTTTGTATTTTATTTCTGCTCTGATTTTTATTTCTTTCCTATTACTAATCTTAAATTCATGTTTGCTTTCCACATCCTTGAGATATGTCATAAGGTGGTCATTTTAAATGGACGTGGCTGTTGCTGTCTCTGATGTAGACACTTTTGGCTACAAATGCCCCACTTTGTATTGCCTTTGATACATACCATGGGTTTGGTTATGTTTTGCTTCCTTTTTTGATTTAAGAAATTATTTATTTTCCACAAATTTCTGTAATTTCCAAAGTTTTTCTTCTGGTTTCAGTGGAGTGTATTTAGGAACACAGAGTATAGAACCAAGCGTTTTTAAAAAGTGTTGACTTGTTTCTTGATCTAATGGTATATTCTACAGAAATTTCCATGTGCTGATGAAAAGAGTAAGCATTCTGCAACTTTAGTTGGAATATTCTATAAATAGTAAGTTCATTTAATCTAAAGTATAATGCTATTATTTCTGATTAATGCCATTCCTGGATGAGCTGTCTGCTCTTTTAAGTAAGGTATTGAAATCTCACAGTGTCATTGCACTGGCGAATAGCCATTCCTTGAGCTCAAATATTTGTCTTTTAAGATTACATGCTATAATATTAGGCACATATGTGTTTACTATCATTATATCTTCTTGATAAATTGATCCATTGACCATTATAAAGTAATGTCTAGCGAGGCGGTAGTGATGCTCAGTTTTATTCCCAGCACTCAGGAGGTAGAAGACAGGTGGGTCCCTGTGAGTTCAAGGCCAGCCTGGTCTACAGAGTAAGTTTCAGGACAGCCAGGGCTACACAGATCAACTCTGTCTCAAAAAACTGAGTAATAATAATGATGATGATGATGATTAAAGTGATATTCTTTGACTCTCCTTAGAGGTTTTGTCTTGAAGTCCCTTGCTCACTTTCAAACTTCATTTCCTTGGAATGCCATTTTCTAGCTTTTCAGTTTAACTTTGTATTTCAATGGTAAACCATGTTTCCCATAGACACTCTTATCTTATATGGATGCGTATACTTATTTACCTTTTATCCATTCAGCCAGTCTGTATTTTCCAATTGGAATATTCAATCCATTTCTATTTACGTTTGCATCACCAAATTATATGCAGCTATTTCTGACATCATTTTCCCCTTTGCTAAAGAGTCTTTTGTTCTCTTCTTTGTGTCTTCATCCCTGTGTTTTGATAATCTGCTATAGTTTAAGGTTTTGCTTGATTTATTGAGTTATTTATTTATTGATTTATTGCATTAATTTGTTTGTAGTAGTGGATTTTGAACCTCAAACCTCTTACATGCAGCTTGAGCACTTTGAGTTACATCCGAAGCTCGTGTGCACATACATGCAAGCATGCACAATACAGAAGCCATAGAAATGGACGCTCCATGATTTGGGGGAAAGGTTTTTATTGTAGATCAGAGAGATAGAACATCCAAAGGTTTCTGGAAGAGTCCATGATAGACAAAAAAGAAGCAGAGTGGAAATGATCACTGCTATATTCAAGAGAAGGAGGAGAAACAGTAGGGGGGGGGAAACCTTATTTAATAGGAGGGAAGCCTGTGGACTGCAGCAGCCTAGAGCTAGCATGGTGGAGGAGGAAGGGAAGGAGGTGAGAAGGCCCAGGAGACTAGTTGGACTTTAAAATGTATAACAAGTACTTGTGAATATGGACTGAAGGAGTTTGGAGTCCAACATGAACTTTGATATATAACCACAGGTATCTGCCAAGGGAAGTGGCACTTTCTGACAGACAGAAACCCATTTTGCAGGTTCCTGAGAAATGCTGGATGTAGACTCTTAGCAATACTTGTATAGTTCTGCTTGAGCTGAGCCAAGAATATCATTTCTGAACTTATGCCCTGCCTTTTGGAATTTGAGAAATTGGGGTTCCCTTTGGACTTCACAGTGTGTGTGTGTGTGTGTGTGTGTGTGTGTGTGTGTGTGTGTGTGTGTTCTGGTTTTTTTTTAATTACTGAGTTCTTAATTTCCAATATTTCTGCTGTATCTTTATTAAACCATCACTTCTTTCTCAAATTTCTTATTTGTATTCTGTATTATCTTCCTAGTTTCACTTAAATGTTTATATGTATTCTTTCAAATCACATTGAGCTTTAAAAAAAACATTACTCTTTTGGATTGCTGTACATTTCGTCCATTTTAATTACTCTTAAAGAGTGTCAAAGACAGCTTATTCTAGAGCCATCTAGAGGACCCAAGGCCTGGGAACACCAATTTAGGTTACTCCAAATTCCATGTTCCAATGTGGAGGCAGTTCAAAAAGATTTTATAGCTTACAGAACAAAGAAAGTATAAGTCAAGGCAGTTTAATATGCATTGGTGGGTACCCCAGAGAGGCAGGAATATCAAGATGGAGGAAGCTTTATTATAGACCTAAAATGATATTTGATGGCATTCTTCACTCTTGGATTGGTGGAAGCTAGTATTCTGCTAAGTTAATAGCTTCTAATAGGTTTTTACTTATTATTACAAAAATGTTAGCTCTAAATTAATAGCTTCTAAGAGGTTTTCATTTATTACTATGAGGTGTTAGTTCACATCCAGAGTGGGGCAAGGAATGGCTATCCCTGAAAGCTAAACCCAAATCAAGATTAATTAACTAGCCTCTGAACCTGCAAAATTCCAATCTCTCCACAGTACTGAAATTCCAATTGGTCCATCAGTCTCTGCAAATACACACTTCTTTGAAGAATGTTTTTGGTTTTTGGTTTATGCCACAGCCAAACATAGCTTCCTATCAGGAATTTTCATTCACACAATTTTCAGAAACATTTTCTTGAATTATATTTTTCAATGTACTGTTTTTCTTATTTCATTTGTCCTTATGTTAAGATATACACATCTGGTATATTCTTAGGTTGAGGTATACACACATCTGGTATATTGGCTATTTTTATCACTTTTATGGGGTATCCTCCTTACTGAAAATGATTTTATTTTTAGTGAAGCACCTACTATAACTTTCACTTCTGTAGTGTGATTAGTGGATTTGGATACAATACAACAGATTTTAGGACCTACTGTCTTTGAAGGTGACATGAGTTGAGATACTTCAGCACTTGAGGTAATTGTGTTATAGACAATACAGTGTGTAAAGTACCTACTATGTGATTACCACTACAAACAAAAGCAATGGTGTCCTCAGAGTTGATGGGACTTTCTCAAGCACCATTGATGTGACTTCTCTCGCTTGTAAGAGTCTCTGAGGTCGTACCAGTAGTGGTGAATGGTCTCCCTAGTGCTAGTGAGTCTCCCTAGCTTGGTATACCTAGACAGTAGCGGGGTCTATTCTCCCATAACTGTTTCAGCCAAAGTGCCTTCAAGTCGGGGAAACCATCTTGGGTAATGTCTGGAGTTAAGCAAAGTACCTCTCAGGACTGCTTTTGGCGGTGCATAACCAAGTGTGAGGCCACAGTAGGTGCTATTCTCTTTAGCTCCTTTCAAGTGAGACTCCTCTGGGGGCGAGCAAGATCGGAAAGCAACTTGATCCAGGCAGTCTCTTCCGAGATCTCCCTGGATTTGTGCTACAGAGATTAGGTTATAGCTGGAGGGTAGCATTGTTAAAGACCACTCCAGCAAATTTCTGTGGGCAGAGCAGCCATGGAAGCAGGTTTCTCCCCCATGCTGGGAGTTCTGAACTATACCGGAGCGGGGGTGGGGGGGTGGGGGGACTGACTGGAACTACATGCATGACTGCCTTCAGTCTTGTTGCTAACAGAAATCCACACAGGTAGCTAAAACACTGGTTTCAGAGGTCAGGCTCCTTCCCCATTCTCTAGTTCTTGGGGTATGCGACTTGCTTTTCCCTGTGTTGATATGCTTGTCTCCTTCAGTGCCGAGCATTTGGCAGTTCTGATTCAGAATCATTCTACTGAGGCAGATTCAATGTGTGAGGCAGCTACCTCGTGGGAACACAATGGAATAGCTGTGGCATTCCACAAATGGGAATATGCAGGGAATTCTGACCCCTAAAGCGATTCGAAATTAGACACTAGCTCCCTTATCAAAGGGGCTCCCTGCTATTGTTCCCTGCTAGCACACAGAAGATAAGTGACATATTTGCCAAAGCACAGCTTCTGTGCTGATTTAAAGTTACTTATCCAAGGCTATATGCTTTGTGAAACTTCCAGCAGCTAGCATTGCCAGTGCTCTTGTTGAGTTTATTGGACTCTTTCATCTTTACCCCTGCAGAGGAGAGACTTCTTCGTGGGCTGCACAACCTGGGTGAAATGTGCTGTTATCCCACATTTCTGAAGCTTCAAACGTTCCACTTTGATCTTTCCAGCGTTGCCCGGTGGTTACTCACTTCAAAACTCAGCTATGTTTCTGTGGCTTTTTTAGCGAGCACACACCGTGCTGGGTGCCTCTCTAGGATATCTTGAAGCAGCTCTATGGTGAAAGTTTTAAAAATCAGAGAAGCACTCCTGCTAAATTCTAAATTATCCTGTGAACTTATGAAACCTACAGTTATGATATCTATAGTAGAACTATAGAAGAGCCATCAAAATCTTTTGGGCAGTGATCTACTATGAATTTTCAAAATTAATTTGGATCTTAAAAAAGCATTAGGCGTTTCCTTTTTAAAATTTTTAAAATTTCTTTTATTCTATCTTTTAAATAAGCAATACATCTGCCACCCTTCAATCTGTTTGTTTGTTTGATTGATTGATTGTTGGCTGTGTTTACTGATTGGTTAGGCTTTATTTCATTTACTTACTATTGAAAGAGTCCATTTTTTAATTACTGGAGTGAGGATTCCCATCCCTTGCTCCAGAGGAAAGCATTCTTATCTCCCCAATCCTCTATAAACTTGCTCCTTATTTCACACAGATGTTATCTCTGTCTTAAAAGCTGTTTGCTATTCAGACAGTTTCCAAAAGATAACCTAAAACTGAGAACAGGCACTGCCTTATTTACCACTGGGAGAGACAGAACCAGAATTGCCTTCTACCAGTCTATGGATGAAGGCACTGATAGTGCATCATCTTTAAATACACTATAATGCCACACTTTTCTCAACTTAAACTCCCACTAGCCCTGTATAGGATCTCTATCATTTGTATAATGGGGCAATGCGTAGTGTCAACTATCATGTTGCTGATCTAATTGCGTGTGGGATCATACACAATGTTAATTTCCATTTTTTTGATTCTTAGATTCAAATAATCAATAAACTTTTATTAACCATGTTCTATATTCCAAGTGCTGTTTTTTAAATACTTGGAATGCATTGGTAATCAAAAGTAAAAAAAAAAAGGTAGCACTTTCAGGACCTTATGTTGCAGTAAGGCAAATAGTACATTTTAATTATTAAGAAAATGTGTGCGTGTTGGCTGGACAGTCGACTGCTTTTCTGAATTGCCTATTCACAACCTTTGTTCAGTTTCATGTGACTTATTTGTCTTATTTCTTCAACTGCGCCCGCACATTCTATTTTCCCTACTCTGTGATACCTTTTGCAATTGTCTTAATTATATTCACCACACCTTTTTTGTTTGTTTGTTCTTTTGAGACAGGGACTCACTATGTAGCTCTTGCTGAAACTGGAACTCACTATGTAGACCAGGCTGGCGTCAACTTCACAGAGGCAGAGCACTCTGCTTCCTGAGTGCTGGGTTTAAAAGTGTGCATCAGCACACCTGGTATAACCTTTGAAACTTTTAGTACTTAACCTACTTTCAAAGCTCAAAGTAATACCTTCCAAATGTTTTATATATGTTACTTTTTCATTCTGGTGTTAATGGGATCCATCTGATATTAATTTTATAAGGCATAAAGGTGTTTTATTTTGTCATATGGATAACAAATTAATCTAGTACCACTTACTGGGAAGAATAATTTTCATTAATCACTTGAAATGCCAGGTCTATGGCTGAGGGTTTTTTTTTTATGTGTAACTGTGTTTTTAGGTCACTTGCTATGTTCCATTTGTATGTTTTTTCCCCTACTCTAATTCCCAAGTGCTTATAGAACATTTTCTGGAACTGCCAAAATAATCTTGTTAAAATATAGCACAAACCATGCTATTGTAGGGTTTTATCTTCCTGAACAGCTTTCCCTTTCACTTAGGTAAAAACAAAATTCCATTATAGAGACTGCAACCTGCAGAGCTCTAGAATTCCTGACTCCTCGGCCACTGCGGCTTCTTTTGACTCACCTCGCACATCACTTTCTCTCTGCTTTCCTCTCTCAGCCACACTGCTGTCTTGCCTGGTTCTTCTCAAACATTCCAGGTCTTCTTTGATCCAGGAGCAATTGTTATCAGTCTCTCTGAATGAACATTGCCCTGTCTGCTGCTACAGGCCACTTTTCATATTACCTTCATGCCTTTACTCAAAAACCAAGTGTTCCTTGTAGCCTTCCCAGGCTGCCGTCTCTCTCTAAGATCGTCCTCTCTAGAATTTCGCTTCCCTATTTTCCTCCTTAGCACATGGCCAGCAAAGCTTTATTATGTATTTTTCTTGGCTACTGCCTAGCTTCCACAGTAAAATAAAAAGCCTAAGAGGTTAGGAACCCTTTTTATTTACTTCATTTGTTCATTACTGCATCAGTGCCTGTCTAGACAAGTGCCAGAGCCCTCCCAAAATAAATATTTGTGGGAAGAAGATAAAACAAATGAACTGAGGCAGCAGATTTCCGTGGGTCTAGCCTCAAATGTACAAAAGCAGATACCTCCAGGCAACAAATGTGCATTTTATCAGAATGAAAAGGACAACTGAAGGAGTGGACAACTGGAACATTCTGAGCCTAAAGAGGACTGAGCCTTCCCTCCCACTTGGCTATTTGTGTCTTTATTGGACTGTGAGCCCTAATCACTGAATCTGTTTGTTTCATTCAATTTCCAGGGCAATTTAGAAAGGAATGGACATTGTATGAACTCTTAGAACTAAAACTCTTTTTTTAAAAATAGGAAATAATAAAACTGAAAGGACAGATAAAACCCACAAGCTAGATGAAACTGGTGCCTGGTTACCCTGCTGGTGTTGGCCAGACAAAATTACGTCATGAAGAAAAGAAAACTGAACTCTGCTTTGGTGAGGTGAGCTTGTCTTCAGGCGACTAGCTTCTGCTCAGAGTCTGCTAGAATGTCCTTTCAGACCCCAGAGTGAGTTCCTTGCTTACTCTATCATGTATGCCTGGTCAGCATAGACATAACAGAGAACTTTTCTTTCTTTAGGTAAAAGTTTAGTGAAGAGTGGGAGTTCAGAAATCAGAGAAAGCATTTTCTCGAAGACAGGGGAAAGGGAAAAGAACCTGGGCAGAGACCTGTGCTCTGGACACTATAGTTCCGAGGGATTTTCTTGAGGTAGCTGTCTCTTATACTCACCAACTACAGCTCGCCCACACCACAGAATACATCTGAAGGAGTTAGTTACACAAAGTCACAATGTCCAGCCCTATCGCCCAGAGCTTCCGTATCTGCAAACGAGCAGCTGCGTGGACGTCTATCACTGTTC
This sequence comes from Microtus pennsylvanicus, assembly GCF_037038515.1. Taxonomy (NCBI): domain Eukaryota; kingdom Metazoa; phylum Chordata; class Mammalia; order Rodentia; family Cricetidae; genus Microtus; species Microtus pennsylvanicus. The sequence goes on along the minus strand of NC_134601.1, from coordinate 130,550,092 downwards.
ACCATGAATCTAAGGGGGCACAGTTTGGCTATGAGGTATCAAAAAAGGTGTCGGGGCCATAGGCTTCGTGGGCGTGGTCTCTCCAGAATGGGGGCTTCTAGTGCCAGTGGGCCTCTCTTTTTGCTGGCTCACCAAATGAAGCCCCCATGTGTAGAGGCAGTTGTGGCAGGAGAATGGAAAGCCTAGCCCCTCTCCCTTTTGTGGAGAGACATTAGGCTCAATTATCAGATCCTGTCCTGAGGGTGGTGAGAGATATAAGCGCTGGGGTGACAGAGACAGGATTCTTTTTTTTTCCAGATAAAGTATGTTCTAAACTCAAGATAGCATCTCTTAAACACTAATTCATTCTTCAGAAGTCTTGCTTACCTAAAATACAGGAAATGGACCCAGAACGCTGAGGTGCTGGGTTTACTGTAATGTGTCCTCTGGAAAGATAAGAAGATGACCCATCAGTCAGAGCCTCAGAAGCTCTGTGTTACTGTGTCTGAGTTTGAAAGTTGAGCTTCTGCTTGCCAAGTATGGCACAGACTCCTAAAGTGAGAAGTGACTTACAGGTGGAAACCTGACCCTTGATTCGTTCATCTGAGTTTTCCTAGTCAAAATGCGGGTGTAGGAGGCCTCCCCTGATGATTATTGTGTGACCAGGCCTTCTTTCCTGATGATTATTGTGTGACCAGAGCCAAGGTGGTCAGTGTGGATGTAGCCAGACGCTCAGCTTCTTCCAAGGCCTTGGGACCTGTTGACAATCCTTTCCCTAAACACCCCTTCTTCCCAGAATCCATTCTTCCTCTGTGCCCTCCACCTACCTCCCCAGTTTATGAGTTAGTTAGCTTCTCCTCAAGTCATTCTTGTGCTTATTCCGGAGCTCTCCTAAACTTCCTTGTGTTCCTCTCTACTCAGTTTATTGTACTTTCCTCTGAGAACCAAGATCTCCTTTTCTGTTACCGGCTCACTCCCCTCCCAACTGTCTGTTTCTCCTTGAAGTACAATGCCTCCCCAGTGGAGCCTCCCTTTCCTCTTCTTCACCTCTTCCAAGCAGTTCCTCCCTCTAAATACTCCCATCTTGTCTCTAATTCCTCTCCCTCCCCCAGAGCACACCAGATAATTCCCATTCAAGTTTTAGATGACTGGTTATAATAATAACGGTACTTTATTCACAGGTTAAATTGACAGCTGTTCCTTCATGTCCCATCCATCAGACATACTCATCTCTTACACAAGACAAAGTTTTACATATAACAGCTCATGTCCACAGATTGGTATTTTTCAGAACAAAACAACAATCAGAAACCCCCAGGCTTCTAATACACTGAAAAGTTAATATTTTTGCACAGACACAAATTACACATTTGCCTCCCCACACTATGCAAATTTGACTCTAACAGTTCTTTTTAACTAAATCATAGACATAGATATGGAAATCGTCATCAAACTTGATGAAGTACACAGAGGGCTTGGCTTTAACTTGGTGAATGACCTTGCCTGTCCTCTTGGAGCCATCTTCTTTGGTATATTCCACATGTTTACCTATCAGGCCATCTACAACTCCTTCTGGCTCCCTGTCTGCTGGAGGAGATGCACTGGACTCTGGCATAATACGGAGGTCGCCCTCTTTATAATCATCCAGAAGCTGGTACATGTACAGGACAGGATCTTTCTCATAGGTTATGTAAAACCAGGCGTTCATGATAGGCGCTTGGGCCAGGACCATCCCCCTCCATTCATCCTTAGAGCCATGCTCACCCTCAAACATGTGTTCCACTGCTTTGCCAATTATGGTATCAGCAAGGCGCACATCGCTGACTCGAGAAAACGACACCTTATCAGGAAGGATTTTAAGCTTTAAAATCCTCTCATCTCTGTGAAGTTCCAGTCCATAGACACAGTCTATTCCATCGTATTTCACCAGATAGAGAGAGGGGTTTATAGGCACCTGATCCAGAACAGTTCCTTTCCACTGGGTGATGGGCTCATCTCCTTCCTTCCACCCGTGAGAAATTCTGCAGCCCACGATGTTTCTTCGAGACCGGGATGAAGGTCTGCTCCTCTGCCTCTTCTGAGCAGCTTTTTTCTTCTTGATGGTTGTGGAGCCAATGTGGTGGCGAGCAACAGCTTCTCTCGTTTTCTCTCTTGCAGCTGCTTTTTTGTGAGGGGTCTTCATACCTGCAAGAGGAGGAGAGAATCCAGGGCGAAACATTCTATGCAATATTAAGGTGATTTTTTTTCTCTGCATTGGGACGCCCCTGTGCACGATACGCATGTATCCAGTAGCAGTATTCTATATCAAAACATGCTTGGATGCCTGCCTGCATTACCCTCTTCCCAGGAGTGTTTTGTTACACAACAGTTAGAGAAGAGATGGTTGTGGAAGTTGTGGCGGTTGAGAGCCAAGCAGGAGGCAGCTGTTTCTCTGTATATTTCCTGGCTCCGTTGTCATCCTAGCTGCCGGCCCCCAGCCTCCACATTTCCCATTCGTAGCCCCATTCTCATGTCTCTGTATCCCTTCATGCAGTTCTCATGTCTCTTAACCACTGCTCCCTGCTTTTCATCCCTCTTTTGTTGCCCATACCCATGCTTGCTATCTGTGCTCACTTCTTCATATTTCTTCTAAGTCACCCCGTTTCCTTGTGAGCTCCAACCACGAATCTGTCTCTCTGGCCACCTTTGTATAAAATTCCTGTGTTTCTTGCTCCGTGCCCCGCCTCCCAAATCTCGGTTCCGAGTTTCCCTCACCTCAAATCTTTGTACTCCCTCCAATTTTTCTGCCAAGCACAAACCCATTCCAATTTTCCGGCACCCACTCCTGTGCTCACCTGCCCACTGTCTGGGTATGCAGCACTCACGTGCCCAAATCGGACACAGGACTGTTGCCTCCGCTGCAAGCCTGGAGTGAAGAATGATCAGCAGGCGAGCAGCCAAATGAGTGCGGGTGTGAGCAAAGCCAGTGGAGTCTAAGGCCAAACGCCCGTCTAGAAAAGCCGCGGGACAGAAGAAGGGAGCATCCAGGTAGTCCCTGCGCTAGGCTTCCTCGCTCTCTTCCCGGGTGTCAAAGGCAGCAGCACCTGGGCCACTTAAAGCTTTCAGCACTCGCGGCTGCCACTGCAGTCTCCTCCCTCTTTTCCAAGCGTAGCTTCCTGCCCCGCGAGAGGCCGCCCCTTCCTGCCTAACACCGTTCAGCCACCTCCTCTCCCCCTCCACATCACGGTTCTAAGCTGGGGAGGGTGCTCTTGTCCCCATCCCCTTTTGCCAAATCAGGAGTCGGGTCACTACACACCCCCACACCCCCACCCCACCCCCGCGTGCGTGCCCGCGAACACACACACACACACACACACACACACACACACACACACACGCCCAATACCTCTCCCTCAGTTCCTAGGATTCCCTCCTTCAGTTCAGGTTCCCCACCCCCACCTGCAACTCTACACTGTAAAGCCCCCAACCGCATCTGCTTTCCATCCTTCAGGAATTCGCTTTTTCCTTACCCGAAGCCTTCGTGGAGTTCTCTTTATGCACAAAACTGCCTCTCCGGTTGTCTAAGGCTAGCGGAGCTAGGATGAGAAAAAAGCCCTGCTGCTCAGTTCTTTCTTCTGTTTCGACTCAATGTATAAGTAAGTTTTGTTGATTGCTCATCGTCTTGAGGATATTACCCTCCCAGCTGCAGAAGGATTTTATGTACAACGTGTGAAATTCTCAAATGTACTTAAAATCAGTTTCACCTCTTTCCTGACGCCTTTGGTTCACCACAGAACAGCAGTCCTCATATTCCTTTTGCTTTTTCTCTATGCTCTTGAAAGAACTTGCATCATTTTTGCAGCCCAGTTGTTAATAATCTGTAAAATAACAAGATATTTTAAATAATACAGAACATATATGGCAATATTCTGAATAGTGAATTCCCTCAGAATTAACATTAATTTTATTCAATCTTTTCAAAATAGAAATAAATATTAACAACAAGGTGTAATTAACTTTTCATCTTCTAGCACAAATCCTGTACTCAAATGCTAAGAATTTTGTAGACAAAAATTCTTAGGGTACACATACATAAATATCCACATGTATATTTATATGTGTTTTATGACAAAAAAGTTTAAATCATACTCCATGAAGGAAAGTTCTTCACACTGTATGAAAAAATAATATTTCCTCTCATTAGCCTAAGTTTGGTATTTCCAGGAAATAGTTCTTGGGTTGTTTTTTTTTTTTTTTTGACTCAAGTACGTGTTGCCCAATTGGTAAGCAAACTGGGCTTGTGTGATTGCTCAACAAATGAAGGTCCTTGCAGAGGAGTCCTGCAAGCTGACTTGGATTCTGAAGACCCAGATGATGGAAGGAGAGACCTTAACAAACAAACAAAGCAATGAATGAGTATAAGAAACTGACATCATACTTAGTATTATCTAACTATAATAGCTTTCTCTTACTACACAAATTTGCTTAGAAGAACATTAAAGGAATCATTCCATTATTTATTTATCAGTGATCAGCACTGCTAGCAAGCCTAAAAGACAATCGCAAAGATTATTAATTTTTTGCATGCAAATGGATGGAAATAGAAAACACTACCCTGAGTGAGATAACCCAGACCCAAAAATACGAATATGGTATGTACTCACTCATTAGTGGATTGTAGGCATAAACAAAGGACATTGAGCCTATGGTTTGCTATCCTAGAGCTGCTAAGTTATAAGGTGAACCCAAAGAAAAACATATATAAATCCTCCTGGAAATTTGGAAGCAGACAAGATAGCCAGGCAAAAGTTGGGAGCCTTGGGGGTAGGGTGGATTGGAGGAAGGGGAGAGGGTGAGAGAGAAGGGAGAAGGGGAAGGTTGGGGAGAGTTTGGTGGAGTGGGATGGTTGAGATGGGGGTAGGAAGGATATGGGAGCAGAGAAGAAGATATCTTAATTAAGGGAGCCATTTTGGGGTTGGCAGGACTCTTGACTCTAGAGGGGTTCCCAGGTGTCCATAGGGATGTCCCCAACTAGCACCCTGGGCAGTGGAGGAGAGGCTGCCTGAACTGGCCTTGTCCCATAGTCAGACTGATGACTATCTTGAATATCACCAGAGAACCTTCATCCGGCGACAGAGGGAGATAGAGACAGAGACCCCATGTTGGAGCACTGGACTGAGCTCCCAAGGTCCAGTTGAAGAGCAGAAGGAGGGAGAATATGAGGAAGGAAGTCAAAACCACAAGGGCTTGGTCCACCCACTGAGACAGTGTGCCTGATCTAATGGGAGCTCACCAAAGCCAGCTGGACTGGGACTGAACGAACATGGGATCAAACTGGACCCTCTGAATGTGGCTGACAATTGGGGCAGACTGAGAAGCCAATGATAATGGCACTGGGATCTGTCTCTACTGCATGGACTACTGGCTTTTGGGGATCCTAGCCTATTTGGATGCATACCTTCCTAAGCCTGGATGGAGCTGAGGGGGCCTTGGACTTCCCACGGGGCAGGGTACCCTGCCTTCTCTTAGGACTGGAGGGAGAGAGGGGAGGGTAAGTGGGGGAGTGGGAGGGAAGTGGGACAAGGGGAGGAAGTGGAAATTTTGAATATTACTTATAAAGCAATAATAAATAAATAAATAAATAAATAAAATGTTTTTTGCCCTGGCTATGCTGGAGCATACTCTGTAAACCAAGCTGGCAAAGAACTCACAGAAGAGAACCCCCGGCCTCTGCCTCCCAAGTATCAGGATTAAACTAGACCCGGCCAATTTCTTAAATTATAAGTGCAAGTTCTATATCATTCTTATCTTTTGAAGCTTGCCTTTTTCATCCAATATTTTGTTTTAAATTTTTATCTTTTCAACTCTCCCAGCTGAGGCCCCAGACAATGTATTGGAGACAAGCTGTTCCTACCCAGTCCTTCGTGAGTTCCCAACCCACAAAATCAATGCACCTAATAAATGTTTTATGCCAGTGAATTAGGGATAATTTGTTACTCAGCCTCAGTAAGTGGAGCAGTAATTAGGTAGCCGGTTGTTTTCTGCGTGTCCAGCTGAATTGCAGGGGGAAGAATGGAGGGAAACAACAGAGGAGTTGAAGTTCCTTTAAAACCTTAATCTAGACTATTAGTATATCAAACATGTGGCAAAGTCCATCATAGGTAGGCAGAAGTTAGCTGCAATAAGGTCCAAATAAATGAGATTCCATTCTGCAGACTACCTACCAAGAAGCAAAAAAGCAAGAAAGAGCAAGGTGGAAGTAGTAACCTACACAGAACTGGCAGCATAAAAATTTACACAGGACCTATATTCATTTAGCAATTTTCAAAAAGGTCAATTTTTCTCTTTATCTTTGTGACTGTGCTGGGAGCTGGAGTCATTTGAAGATGGTTTGCCAAGATTTATGGAAGTTAATGTTGACTATAAGTTGAAACCATACTGGGGCTGTTGAACCAAAAACCTACATGTGACATCTCCGTGTATTCTGATGGGGTGGGCACAAGAGCACAGGAAAGAAGCTGTATCTTTTGACTTAGTCAATAATATCACTCAGGACACTTAGCTGGATTGTCTGAGCTATTAGAAAACTCCACGGTTCAAGGAAGGGAAAATAGACTCCATCTCTTAACAGAAAATGAGAAGATTCTAAAAGAGCACACAGGGCAGCAGATATCTCTGTAGTAATTTCTGAAAAATGACATTTATTATAATTACTATTATAGCAACATTGAACTCTTGTGAAAAGTGTGTATAGATAAGTAAGTATTCAAAACAAACAAACCCATATTCAGCAGGTGTCTCACTTCTATTTGTGGAGGGAAGAAAAGAAGAAACAATTACAAGTAGAGAGCCATCTGTAATAATTTGAAAAAATGGCAACAACAACGAAACCCTTGGTAAGAGGGTAGAAGGTGAGGGGAGAAGAAGGGAGGGGAGTGGAGAAAAATATATAGCTCTTCAATAAAGTAAAAAGACTGACGTTGCTTTGTAAAAATGAGATTGGGGAGATTTTGGATAGATTATTTTTCTGGATTATATTTATGACTTCTGGATTACTCTCACAAATTGGATATTTTATTTGTTGATTGTTCTTCTAGTTCCCCAGAATTAAAGATGATAGTGGTAGTGGAAACAAGAAAAAAAATTTATCTTTTACATTTTTTGTTCAAAATCTACTGTACAGCACATGAATCTGTTTTTTTGGTTTTGTTTTTGAGCTATGAAACAACACATTCCAACTTTTATTCAGATGCTGAGCATTTTATCTAGCATTCATATTACTTTCTAACCCCCCAAATGCTCTAATTAAAATAGTTATATACTTTTATCTGTGTTTTTTGTAGAGTAAATCGTGGAAGAACAAATACTGACTATATACACTTCAGATTTCTTAAATTAACTCTTAAAGATATGCAAGAGAAACATTTCCAAGTTGCTGCATGAATTAGTCACACCATATTATACATTCAGTATTAAATGTCTATCCAATTCCCACATCGTAGTGAGCTTTTGACAGTTTTATAAAATGGTAGTTAGGTAATCCCAATTTTTAGACCAAAAACTTTAGCTCTGGCAATCCCAAGAGGCTAGGTTTGACTACCTGTCCCCAACATACCAATTAAAGAAACGAGAGTGAAAACCACAAAAAAAGGGTTTATTCAGTGTAGCCACATTTGAAAGAATATATAGTGTAATCCAGTGACTGCAAATCGATTTTGGCTTTTAACAGAGGAAGAATTGTACAGAGGACAAGAGGCAAGAGGCATTCATAATTATGCAGTCCTGATCAAAGTATGGTCTGGTTGATCATTGTCTCAATTCTGGTTCTATAAGTTTTTAGTTGTTTGTTTGTTTGTTTGTTTGAGGCAGGGCTTCTCTGTGTAACAGTCCTGGCCATCCTAGAACTCACTCTGTAGACCAGGCTGGCCTTAAACTCATAGAGATCCACTTGTCCCTACAAGTTATTCTTAAGAAGTCTTATTGTCATTATTTGAGATAAGCCTAATTCCTACATGATCATTCTTCCTGCTTCAGGGATAATAAAGGACTCTGCATCCTGGGTAATTATCCTCACTCGCCTGGGAAGACCCCTGGCTTGTGATGTTTTTTGTTTGCTTGTTTGTTTGTTTGTTTGCTGTTTTCCCAGAGTCCAGAGTGACAGAAGAGGAAATGTTAAGAGCCTTGTTCTTTGTACATTAAGTAACTGATCTCTGTGCCTGCAACCAAAGTTAAGGGACAGACACAGATTGTACTCATGGATACCAAGTTTTTATACTACTTCTAGGTACTCAATGAGTCCAAGTGAGGACTTTTTATCCAAACAGTTTTTGAGTGCCTGCTTCATTCATTAATTTCCACTTTCTAAGTTTTAGTGAGCTTGAACTTACTCTCCTGCTTTGTTTGGACATACAGTGTTTCAATTATGTGTGATAGTTTCATTTTTTTGCCGTTTCTTTTTTTCACATATATTTTTGTATCATTATCCCTAAACTTGGCATCTCTCTTATGATGATTTACCTAAAATCATATTTTAAATTACATACCAAAGGTTGACATCCCTTGTAAATTTAATTTCTTATATTACCACAAAATTTAAGCATTGTTAACTACAATTGTTAAAGTAAATAATTGTTGCAATTATTTTGAGTTTGCTGTCTAAATGTCTTACTTGTATACTGGTAGGAAATATGTAATACATATGATTGAGTGTAGTTTGCTATTAAATTTAAACTTTACCTTTATCTTGTGCACCAGCAAGAAAGAAAAAAACAACTCACTAAACTATTGTAAGCTATAAATTTTAAGATATGTACATTTTCAAAGTTTTTAAAAGAAGAGAAACCTTCAGAAAAGTAAAAAGTAGAGCAAAAGAAATGTGAATACTAGGTTGCTCTAGTACTGAGTTTTAAGTCAAAGGCCTGGACTTGAATCCATCTCTGATTCCCAAACAGGAGACATCTCTCTATACATCTTGGAGCAAGAGAAAAGTGATGTTAGCAGCTCTTTTTATTTATCTTTTTTTTATTGAGAAAATGAGAAAAAAAACAAGTTTCCACCTCCTCCCAGCCTCCTATTTCCCTCCCCCTCCTCCCACCCTTCTCCCCTTCCTCCCACCCTTCTCCCCCTCCCCCCACTCCTTTCCCCCTCCCTTTCCAGTCCAAAGAGCTGCCAGGGTTCCCTGCCCTGTGGTAAGTCCTAGGTCCTCCCCCCTCCGTCCATATCTAGGAAGGTGAACATCCAAACTGGGTAGGCTCCCACAAAGCCAGCACATTACGTAGGATCAAAACCCCGTGCCATTGTCCTTGGCGTCTCATCAGCTCTCATTGTTCGCCATGTTCCGAGAGTCCAGTTTTATCCCATGCTTTTTCAGTCACAGTCCAGCTGGCCTTGGTGAGCTCCCACTACATCAGCTCCGCTGTCTCAGTAGGTGGGTGCACCCCTCGTGGTCCCGACTTCTTTGCTCTTGTTCTCCCTCCTTCTGCTCCTCATTGGGACCTTGGGAGCTCAGTCCAGTGCTCCAGTATGGGTCTCTGTCTCTATCTCCATCCATCACCAGATGAAGGTTCTATGATGATATGCAAGATATTCGTCAGTATTGCTATAGGATAGGGTCATTTCAGGTTGCCTATCCCCAGCTGCCCAAGGAATTAACTGGGGACCTCGGCTTGGGCACCTGGGAGCCATTCTAGGTTCAAATCTCTTGCCAACCCTAAGAATTGTGCTTCTGTGCTCCCCTATCCAACCTTCCTTTATCCCAATCCTCCTTTTTCTCCAAGTTCCCCCCTTCCTCCCCTTCTCCCTTTTCTCTCCCCATCTCCCCTTACCCCCATTCCACCCCACCCCCAAGATCTCAATTTTCTCTCCGGCAGCTTTGTCTACTTCCCATAACCAAGAGGATAAGTATATGTTTTTCCTTTGGTTCACCTTCTTACTTAGTTTCTTTAGGATCACCAATTGTAGGCTCCGTGTCCCTTATTTATGGCTAGAAACCAATTATGAGTGAGTACATCCCATTTTCATCTTTTTGGGTCTGGGTTACCTCACTCAGGATAGTGTTTTCTATTTCCATCAATTTGCATGCAAAATTTGAGAAGTCGTTGTTTTTTACCGCAGCATAGTACTCTAATGTGTAGATATTCCACACTTTCTTCATCCATTCTTCCATAAGGGCATCTAGGTTGTTTCCAGGTTCTGGCTATTACAAATAATACTGCTATGAACATAGTTGAACAAATGCTCTTGTCATATGATAGGGCATCTCTTGGGTATATTCCCAGGAGTGGTATTGCTGGGTCCAGGGGTAGGTTGATCCCAAATTTCCTGAAAAACCGAAACACTGATTTCCAAAGTGGTTGCACAAGTTTGCATTCCCACCAGCAATGGATGAGGGTACCCCGTCCTCCACAGCCTCTCCAGCAAAGGCTATCATTGGAGTTTTTTATTTTAGCCATTCTGACAGGTGTAAGATGGTATCTCAAAGTTGTTTTGATTTGCATTTCCCTGATCGCTAAGGAGGTTGAGCATGACCTTAAGTGTCTTTTGGCCATTTGAACTTCCTCTGCTGAGAATTCTCTGTTCAGATCAGTGCCCCATTTTTGAATTGGGTTAATTAGCCTTTTAAAGTCTAGTTTCTTGAGTTCTCTATATATTTTGGAGATCAGACCTTTGTCTGTTGTGGGGTTGGTGAAGATCTTCTCCCAGTCAGTAGGTTGCCTTTTTCTCTTGGCGACAGTGTCCTTTGCTTTACAGAAGCTTCTCAGTTTTAGTAGGTCCCATTTATTCAATGTTGCCCTTAATGACTGAGCTGTTGGGGTTACACATAGGAAGCGATCTCCTGTGCCCATCTGATGTAGGGTACTTCCCACTTTCTCTTCTATTAGGTTCAATGTGTTCTGACTGATAGTGAGGTCTTTAATCCATTTGGACTTGAGTTTTGTGCATGGTGATAGATATGGGTCTATTTTCATTCTTCTACAGGTTGACGTCCAGTTATGCCAGCACCATTTGTTGAAGATGTTTTCTTTCTTCCATTGTATACTTTTGCCTCCTTTATCAAAAATGAGGTGTTCATAGGTTTGTGGGTTAAAATTCGGGTCTTCTATACGATTCCATTGGTCGACTTCTCTGTTTTTATACCAGTACCACACTGTTTTCATCACTGTCGCTCTGTAATAGAGTTTGAAGTCAGGGATGGTAATGCCTCCAGACAATCCTTTATTGTATAGGATTGTTTTGGCTATCCTGGGTTTTTTGTTTTTCCATATAAAGTTGATTATTGTCCTCTCAAGATCTGTGAAGAATTTTGATGGGACCTTAATGGGGATTGCATTGAATCTATAAATTGCCTTTGGTAGAGTTGCCATTTTTACTATGATGATCCTCCCAATCCAAGAGCAAGGAAGGTTATTCCATTTTCTGGTATACTCCTCAGTTTCTTTCTTCAATGCCTTAAAGTTCTTGTCAAATAGATCTTTCACTTCCTTGGTTAGAGTTACCCCAAGATATATTATGCTGTTTGTGGCTATCGTGAAAGGTGAAGCTTCTCTGATTTCCCTCTCTGCTTCCATATCCTTTGTGTATAAGAGTGAGACTGATTTTTTGGAGTTGATCTTGTATCCTGCCACATTACTAAAGCTGTTTATCAGCTGTAAAAGTTCTTTAGTGGAGTTTTGGGGGTCGCTTATGTACACTATCATATCATCTGCAAATAATGAAAGTTTAACTTCTTCCTTTCCAATTCGAATCCCCTTGATCCCCTTATGTTGTCTTATTGCTATTGCTAGAACTTCAAGCACTGTATTGAAGAGGTATGGCGAGAGTGGACAGCCTTGTCGTGTTCCTGAGTTTAATGGGATGGCTTTGAGTTTCTCTCCATTTAATTTGATGTTAGCTGTCGGCTTGCTGTATATAGCTTTTATTATATTTAGGTATGACCCTTGTATCCCTAATCTCTCCAATACTTTTATCATAAAGTGATGTTGAATTTTGTCAAATGCTTTTTCAGCATCTAATGAGATGATCATATGGTCTTTTTCTTTCAGTTTATTTATATGATGATTACATTGATAGATTTTCGTATGTTGAACCAACCCTGCATCCCTGGGATGAAGCCTACTTGATCATAATGGATAATTTTTCGGATGTGTTCTTGGATTCGGTTTGCCAGTACTTTGTTGAGGATTTTTGCATCGATGTTCATGAGTGAGATTGGTCTATAATTCTCTTTCTTGGTTGAGTCTTTGTGCGGTTTTGGTATCAGAGTAACTGTAGCTTCATAAAAGGAATTTGGCAGTGCCTCTTCTGTTTCTATATTGTGAAATACATTAAGGAGTATAGGTATTAGGTCTTCTTGGAAGTTCTGGTAGAATTCCACATTGAAACCATCTGGTCCTGGGCTTTTTTTGGTAGGGAGGTTTTTGATAACCTTTTCTAATTCTTCGCGACTAACAGGTCTATTTAGATTGTTCACCTGGTCCTGATTTAACTTTGGTAAATGATATTTATCTAAGAAAGTATCCATTTCCTTTACATTTTCCAGTCTTGTGGCATATAGGCTTTTGTAGTAAGATCTAATGATTCTCTGAATTTCCTCTGTGTCTGTGGTTATGTCCCCCTTTTCATTTCTGATCTTATTAATTTGCAAATTCTCTCTCTGCCGTTTGATTAGATTGGATAGGGGTTTGTCAATCTTGTTGATTTTCTCCAGGAACCAGCTTTTTGTTTCATTGATTCTTTGGATTGTTCTCTGTGTTTCTATTTTATTGATTTCAGCCCTCAGTTTGATTATTTCCAGTCTCCTACTCCTCCTAGGTGAGTCTGCTTCTTTTTTTTCTAGAGCTTTCAGGTGGGCTGTTAAGTCTCCAATGTGAGCTTTCTCTGTTTTCTTTAAGTGGGCACTTAGTGCTATGAACTTTCCTCTTAGGACTGATTTCATAGTGTCCCATAAGTTTGAGTATGTTGTTTCTTTATTTTCATTGAATTCCAGGAAGACTTTAATTTCTTTCTTTATTTCTTCCTTAATCCAGGTATGGTTCATTAGTTGGCTGTTCAGTTTCTATGACTTTGTAGGCTTTCCGGGGGTAGCATTGTTGTTGAATTCTAACTTTAATCCATGATGATCTGATAAGACACAGTTAGTTAGTGATATTTTTTTGTAACTGTGGATGTTTGCTTTGTTACCGACTATGTGGTCAATTTTCGAGAAGGTTCCATGAGCTGCAGAGAAGAAGGTGTATTCTTTCCTATTTGGGTGGAATGTTCTATAGATGTCTGTTAAGTCCATTTGCTTCATTACCTCCATTAATTCTCTTATTTCTCTGTTAGGTTTCTGTCTGATTGACCTGTCCATTGGTGAGAGAGGAGTGTTGAAGTCTCCTACTATTAGTGTGTGCGGTTTGATGGCTGCCTTGAATTTTAGCAATGTTTCTTTTATGTACGTGGGTGCTTTTATATTAGGGGCATAGATGTTCAGGATTGAGACTTCATCCTGATGAACTGTTCCTGTTATGAATATAAAATGCCCCTCTCCATCTCTTCTAATTGATTTAAGTTTGAAGTCAACTTTGTTAGAGATTAGTATGGCCACACCTGCTTGTTTCTTAGGTCCATTTGCTTGATAGGCCTTTTCCCAACCCTTTACTCTGAGTAGGTGCCTGTCTTTGTGGTTGAGGTGTGTTTCTTGTAAACAGCAGAATGTTGGATCCTGTTTTCTTATCCAATCTCTTAGCCTATGCCTTTTTATAGGTGAGTTGAGTCCATTGACATTAAGTGATATTAATGACCAGTGGTTGTTAACTCCGGTCATTTTTTTTTAGTCGTAGAGTTTGTGTGTTTCCCTTCTTTGGTTTGTGTTGATGAAGGGTCTCTAGATGTCTGAGTTATTGTGGTCATTGTTGGACTCCTTGGTTAGTGATTTTCCTTCTATTACTTTCTGTAAGGCTGGATTTGTGGCTGCATATTGTTTGAATTTGTTTTTATCCTGGAAAATTTTATTTTCTCCATTTATAGTGAACGAAAGTTTGGCTGGGTATAGTAATCTGGGCTTGCATCCATGGTCTCTCAGTTTCTGCAGTACATCTATCCAGGACCTTCTGGCTTTCATGGTTTCCATGGAAAAGTCAGGTGTAAGTCTGATAGGTTTACCTTTGTAAGTAATTTGGCCTTTTTCCTTTGCCGCTCTTAATATTTTTTCCTTATTCTGTATGCTTTGTGTTTTGATAATTATATGGCGAGGGGATGTTTTTTTTTGATCCAGCCTATTCGGTGTTCTGTATGCTTCATAGGTATATCTTTCTTTAGGTTGGGAAAGTTTTCTTCTATAATTTTATTAAATATATTTTCTGGACCATTGAGCTGCACTTCTTCTCCTTCTTCTACTCCTATTATTCTTAGGTTTGGCCTTTTTATTGTGTCCCATATTTCCTGAATGTTTTGTGATGAGAGTTTGTTGGACTTGCTGTTTTCTTTGATCATAGTGTTTATTTTCTCTATGGTATCTTCAGAATCTGAGAGTCTTTCTTCTATCTCTTGTATTCTGCTGGTTATGCTTGTTTCTGTAGTCTCTATTCGTTTACCTAGATTTTCCATGTCCAGCCGGCCCTCTGTTTGTGTTTTCTTCTTTGCCTCCATTTCAGTTTTCAAGTCTTGAACTGTTTCCATTATCTGTTTGATTGTTTTTCCTTGGTTTTCTAGGGTATCATTCACTGATTTATTCAATTCTTCAAACTTTCTGTTATATTTCTCATCCATTTCTATAAGGGCGTTTTTTACATGCTGTTTAAGGGCGTCAATCACTTTCATGAAGTCAATCTTTTCTCCTTCTTGATTAAGGTGTTCATGTCCTTCCGTTGTGAGGTCGCTGGTTTCTGGTGGCTTCATGTTGTTTTTCAGTTTGTTGGGTGAATTCTTGCCTTGGCGTCTGCCCATCTCTTCTTCCAAATACTCCCTTATGGATCTTCTTTTACCAGATCAGGTCTCCTTGCCTACCCAATGCGGCCTCCCCAATGTTGGCTCTCCTGGCACCAAGGGATCAGGTCTCCGTGCCCAACACTGGCTCGTCTAGGTGGGAGAGATCAGGCCTCCATGCTGGTTGGGCAGCTCGCAAACAAAGTGCCTACCCTGCTTGGTGCAGGCAGGCCACAGAAACAAAGGAACTGGAGCCCGCCCGGGCACCCCGAGGACTGGGACCCAGCGCCCAATGCCACGCGCCGAGAGAGGGCGGTGGGGCCGAAGTGGGGAGGGCTCTGGACGGAAGCTGGGTGGGCCAGGAAGAAAGAGGCAGTACCCAGGGAATAGAGGTCCTGCAGAGAGCCCAAGAAGGACAGGAGGCCAAGGAACCCCCGAGCTCCCCGTCCCCGGCTGGCGTCGCAGGCCAGAAACTCACCCCAACGCTGGTTCTCCTGGGGCCGAGAGATCAGGCCTCCGTGCTGGTTGGGCAGCTCGCAAGCAAAGCACTTACCCTGCTTGGTGCAGGCAGGCCACAGAAACAAAGGAAGTGCAGCCCTCCCGGCCGCCCCGAGGACTGGGACCCAGCGCCCAATGTTAGCAGCTCTTTTAAAGCTGTCTTCTCAATGCATCTTTTCCTCCCTCCCTCTTTCTTTTCTTTCTTCTCTCTCTCTCTCTCTCTCTCTCTCTCTCTCTCTGTCTCTCTCTCTCTCTGTCTCTCTTTCTTTCTTTGTATCAAGTCCAGATTCTGCGGTCTTCCTCCTGGCCTACATAGGTTTTGTTTGGGTGAGCTGGTATATACCTATCTGTTCAAACTGATATACCTGAGGGATGTACTTGCTGGAGGATCTCACCTGCCATCTGGTTCCATTTTGTACCTCTATTGTTATGGGACCCCAAGAAATTAAGGAGTGTCAAGTTATATTATTAACTTCAAAAAGACATGATAGAAGCAGTTCCTATGGCATATAACAAGAATGGTTGGAATGCTAAACGTATGTTCTATTCCTTTCTGTCATCTACAGCAGCCAACAGCCAAAGTACATTTTCTACTTAAGCAAAAAAGAGTGTGTAAGGCAGATGTTTATATATTTTTTCATGTTGAACATGGGGAGATAGATACCGAACATTTGTATGCTTTAATGTCTCTTTTTGATTATTTGCTGTAGATTCAGAAGTATGTATTTTCGAACTGTGGCCAGGGAAGCCAGTAGGCTAACAGCAGATGTTCACCTCTTCCTTTTCTTCTCCAAATCAATCC
Source organism: Microtus pennsylvanicus (assembly GCF_037038515.1). Lineage (NCBI taxonomy): Eukaryota > Metazoa > Chordata > Mammalia > Rodentia > Cricetidae > Microtus > Microtus pennsylvanicus. The sequence continues at coordinate 130,533,930 of NC_134601.1, read as the reverse complement.
CCAGTCTCATCACAAATTCTGCATCAGAACACCTGCTACAGGCTTTTCCGCAACCCCAGCACCTATCTCTAGTGGATCCCACAGATCGTCCCCTCTAAATGTCCTTCCCCACACCCATTGCTTTGTCCTCGTCCCAACTCCAGCAGACACTCCTTGGGAACAAACAGGCCATTCCTCCAGGGAAGCAATTAGGCTCCACACCTCCATGCCGACCTTCATCACTCCCTCCATTCTTCCAAATCCAATCTCCTATTCTCATCTGCAGCTCTAGCTGTGGCCTTCCCTTACTCTTTGTCACCATCCCCAGGGGACTAAGAAGATCCTGGTGAAACATTGTGCTTTTATCTCTCACATGAAGCTCCCCCACTGGAACAACCCATCCCCATTCTAAGTATCAGGTGCCAATACCCAGAAACACATTTTACCTAAAACCATCAATTCCTACACCTATCAGAACCCCAGAAGATTTTCCAATCAGGCAACATATAGCCTACATGCTCTCTTAAATACCAGAGAGGAGCTGGGCAGTGGTGGTGCACATCTTTAATCCCAGCACTCCAGAGGTGGATCTCTGTGAGTTCGAGGTCAGCCTGGTCTACAGAATGAGTTCCAGGACAGCCAAGTCTGTACAATGAAAACCTGTCTCAAAAAGCAAAAAAAAAAAAAAAAACAGAAACCAAGGAACAAAACACCCAACACACACACACACACACACAAATACCAGCTATCAACACCTAGAATTATAATCTTCCCAATTCCAGATGCCTAGATACCACCATAAAAACACAATAACAGCACCAGGACAATATGTCTGCACTAGAACCCAATATTCCTACCACAGCAGTCCCTGAGCATTCCAACACAGCTGGAATATAAAAAAAAAACTTAAAACAACACTTATGCATGTAAGGAAAGAAATAAAAATATTAAAAAAATAGTAAAGAGAAAAAGATAAATCCCTTAAATAAAGTGATGAAAACACAAACAGACAATGTTAGGAAATGAAGAAAACAGTTCAAGACCTGAAAGTGGAAATAGAATCAATAATAAATGCAAACTTTGAGAAATCTGGAAATGAAAAATTTAGGCACTTGAACAGGAACCATAAAGGCAAATTTCACCAACAGAACACAAGAGATGAAAGACAGAATCTCAGGTACTAAAGACAAGATAGAAGAAATGGAAACCCCTCTCAATGCAAATGTAAATCCTAAAACTTTCTGGCACAAAACATTCAGGAGTTCAGGACACTATGAAAAGACTAAACCCAAGAATAAAAGGAAAAAAGGAAGGAGAACCCAAGGTCAAAGGAACAAAACTATTTAACAAAATCATAGAAAAAAATTTCCCTAAACTAAAAAAGAAGATGCCTATAAAGGTACAATAAGCTTAGAGAATACCAAATAGACTAGACCAGTAAAGAAAGACCCCTTAGTACATAATAATCAAAACATTAAATGTATGGAACAAAGAAAGAATATTAAAAGCTACTAAGAGAAAAAGACCAAATAACATATAAAGGCAGATGTGGAGGCCCAAAAATGTGAGCCTTTTCCACCTTGTCGGAAGGTCACAGAGTTTCAGCTTGCTCAGAGTTGTTAACAATAAGTGTGGCTGCATACTATGACCTAGGTGTGGTTACTTGGTATTTCTGACATTAAGATGGCCTGTAGAGGTATATCCTTTCTACCCTGACCAAAGGTCAGAGAATTCAAGCATACTTCTGCTCCTTCTTTTGGAATAGGTGGTTTGACTTAGGGAGTAGCTGCCTTCAGGATGCTTGATATAGGATGGGTTCACTGCCTAAACAACACAATGCCTTTCTCAAGAATTAATCACTTGATGTCCCAAGTACTGAAACAAGTAACTGTTCAAGTAGATGTCCGTTGTATCATGTCAAAGCAGCCTTTTGCCTTCTCCCCCTATTGTATTGGGGTAAAAATGTTATGAAAAATTAAATGCAGGTGATTTCAGTTTTCATTAGAACTACCTCCCAGTACTATCCTATATTTCTGTTTTATTATTTTCATTCATATCTTTGTTCTCTTTATTTGTTTTTCTAATCCCCAGGCCCTTACCCTGGTAAGTGGTATGCTTGTCAAAGCTGGTCTCCAACAGACAGGCCTATTAAAATTATACCTGAGTTTTCAATGGAGACTAAAAGCCAGAAGGGCCTGGAGAGATGTGCTGCAGTCTCTAAGAGACCACAGATGCCAGTCCAGACTACTCTACCCAGCAAAACTTTCAATCACCATAGATGGACAAAATAAGATATTCGATGACAAAAAACAAATTTAAGCATTATCTGTCTACAAATCCAATACTACAAAAGGTACTAGAAGGAAAATTCAAACCTAAAGAGGTTGACTGCACCTAAGAAAACAGAGACTAAATAATATCCTGGACCAATAAAATCAAAAGAGGAAAGCATCCACACACATATGTTTTTAGAACTTCCAGGAGGGAGAGTGACTGGAGAGGCTTCGGTAGCTGAAGGCGCAGGTAAATTTGAAAATTCTGGCAATTTAAAAATCCTGTTCCAGATACTTAAAATATTTATCCTTATACTTCTGTTTCTCTAGAAGCATTCTGGTATTAAAATATGTGTCATAAGCCACATTTTGGGGTGACACCTGTTGTAGTCAAGCCTCAACAGGTTCATATGATCCAGGGTAGAGGCATGTGGATTAGTAATATTAGGCATAATAGACAGAAATACAAAAGACACACAAAGACACAGGCGACTCAGTAAATACTAAATACTGAATACACTTGCATTTATTTTTCATATGTTTTCATATCCAAAAGCAAATCTTGGGAGAAGGCAAAAGACTGCTTTAGCATGACATAAAGAACAACCAAAACAGTTGTTTGCTTCAATACTTGAGATATCAAGCCATTATTTCCTGACTAAAGAATTTTGGCCAGATATGCAGTGACTACACCCTAGACCAACTATCTTGTAGGCAGCCACTCCCTATGTCAAAATTCCTATTTTAAAATGAAGGAGCAGGAATAGACTTGAATCCTCTGCCCTTTGGTCAGGGTGGAATGAATCCATCTCTATGGGCCATCTTAATGTCCAAAACACCAAGTAACTACACCCTAGGTCAGGGTTTCTTGTTTGTACCCATACCTGTTGTCAACAACTTTGAAAGAGTAAAAATAAGTTCAAACGCCCTAAACTTTAGTCAAGGTAGAGCAGTCTTACATCTATGTATCTCCACAAATCTGTATTAATCTGGGTTCTCTAGAGTCACAGAATTTACAGAATAGTGTAGTAATGAGGTGGGCTGTGTTTCCTGCCACCCAGCTCCCAGCTGCCTGGCTAGCTTATGCCCTGAAATAATTACACGGAAACTGTATTCATTAAAACACTGCTTGGCCCACTAGCTCTACCCTCTTACTGGCTAACTCTCACATCTTGACTAACCCATTGCTATTAATGTGTGTAGTACCACGAGGTGGTGGCTTACGAGGAAGGATCTTAACCTGCGTCCATCTTGGAGAGGAGAGCTATAGCGTCTGCCTCACTGCCTTCTTCCTCCCAGCATTCTGTTCTGTCTTCTCTGCCTACCTATGTTCTGACTATCAGGCCAAGCAGTTTTCTTTATTAATTAACCAATGAAAGCAACAGATATATAGAAGACCCACCTATATCATTTTCCCTTTTTCTGTTTAAACAAAAAAGAAAGGCTTTCACTTTAACATAGTAAAATTACATATAACAGTCAACATATAAAACAGTTATCAAGCAAGAATTAGAGTTACAATATTTATATCTACTTTATCTTTTATCACAACTAAGGAAAACAATATCTATCTATTCTTCAACTCCATGAAAGACTCCAGAAGGATATAATATTACCTAAGTAAACAAGAAGTATGAAACTTCCAAACTCTAGAAATGACAGAGACACCCAAAGTTCCTCTGTACCATTGGGGCATCCATCTTCAGCCTTCAGGCCTATAGTATCCAGCAGACTTTTCCATGAAGCAGAAAATTTCAAAGGCAGTTTAGTTGCTTTCTGCTGTATCCTGCAGAATGTCTCGCAGAATCTTTCATGAATCAGGAACCCCAAAAGACCATCTCACCTTTAGGCAAGTTCAGCAGTCCTCTTTCTGTGGGTTCTTTGTGTCCACTTTATGCAACAGTCCAGGCAAGAGCAGTTTCTTGCCCAAATGGCTAACAAACTCCATCAGTAGCCTCTTCGATGCCCATTTTCCTCTTGAAGTAGCTGGTGCTGCCAGGAGCAGATGTGTCTCATTGTCATGAAAACCCTAAGTTATTAAAACATTTAAATGCCATATTCTCCAGTCTTTGAAAGATATGAAGAATGTCTATCTAAATGAAATATATCTCTATATATCTAGAAAATCTAACAAGACCACAAGCCTAAGTATTATCGATAATTATCCATTAACAACCTATATTTCCTAATTATACATTACATTTTAAAATGAACTATACAATCACAATAACTTAATCAAGAGTAGAAACACATATACATACAACAAAATTGACCTTAAATTTAAATCACTAAAGCAAAACCCATATCAATGCAAATTATTCATATCTATATCATATCCCCCTTTAAATGTGAAAGAACATTTATAAGCAAGATTTGGGAACATAGGTACAGTTTTTTCTCTCCAAACTGCTCTCTGCTGTATGAGGGTGCTGTTAATCAGGTCTTTTATAGTGTAACCTGTGTGCCAGGTTCATCTCAGTCAGCAGTTGAGTGAAGTAATTTTTGAGGGTGTTCACATCAACCTTTCAGGAGGGTGTGGTCTAGCATACCATATTGGGATAGAAGCAATCCACAGGGTCTCATCCTCTGTGGGGAAAAAAAAAGAATCTCTTTTCCAAAGTATCACATCCTTAGATCCAAATTCTGAAGTCAAGGTATTTCCAAAATATCTATCTTAAATTAGTTCAGCAGCATTTATAAACAAATATCTTTTAGCAGCTGTTGCTCCTTCCTCAGCATTCAAACAATTAAAGAGAGCATAATAGCGTACAGTATCAAGATTCTCTGCATATTTTCCATCTTTGTGTGGCTTTATTTTAACCTCTATTTTGTTTATTTTTACTCTTTGAGACAGGTGCTTTGTATATCTTTGTCCTAGAATAACTCTGTAGACCAGGCGGTCCTTGAACTCACAGAGATCCACTTGCCTCTTCTTCCCAAGTGCTGAGATTAAAGGTGTGTGCTAACACACCTTGAACTCACAGAGATCTGCCTATCTCTGCCTCCCAGTCATTGGGATTAAAGGTGTGTGCTACCACACCTTGGAGTCACAGAGGTAAATCCACTTCTACGCCTTGAAGTCACAAAGATCAATCTACCTCTGCCTCCCAAGTGTCGGGATTAAAGGTGTGTACTACCACATCCAACTACTCTCTTTCTTTTTTTCTGTTTTTTTTTTTACTTTTAGAACTTTAACTTTTAGCCTGCATATATTCTTAAGACATTGTAAATCATTTCGAGGTTTTCTTTGTTTTTGAATCTCTCTTTACTTGTGATAAAAGATAAAGTAGATATAAATATTGTAACTCTAATTCTTGCTTGATAACTGTTTTATATGTTGACTGTTATATGTAATTTTACTATGTTAAAGTGAAAGCCTTTCTTTTTTGTTTAAACAGAAAAAGGGAAAATGATATAGGTGGGTCTTCTATATATCTGTTGCTTTCATTGGTTAATTAATAAAGAAAACTGCTTGGCCTGATAGTTCAGAACATAGGTAGGCAGAGAAGACAGAACAGAATGCTGGGAGGAAGAAGGCAGTGAGGCAGACGCTATAGCTCTCCTCTCCAAGATGGACACAAAGAACCCACAGAAAGAGGACTGCTGAACTTGCCTAAAGGTGAGATGGTCTTTTGGGGTTTCTGATTCATGAAAGATTCTGCGAGACATTCTGCAGAATACAGCAGAAAGCAATTAAACTGCCTTTGAAATTTTCTGCTTCATGGAAAAGTATGCTGGATACTATAGGCCTGAAGGTAATGGAGGTAATGAATCAAATGGACTTAACAGACATCTATAGATTATTCCACCCAAAGAGGAAAGAATATACTTTCTTCTCTGCAGCTCAGGGAACCTTCTGGAAAATTGACCACGTACTCGGTAACAAAGCTAACTTATACAGTTACAAAAAAATATTAGTCACCACCTGTGTCTTATCAGATCACCATGGATTAAAGTTAGAATTCAACAACAATGCTACTCCCAGAAAGCCTACAAACTCATGGAAACTGAACAGTCAACTACTGAACCATACCTGGATTAAGGAAGAAATAAAGAAAGAAATTAAAATCTTCCTTAATTCAATGAAAATAAAGAAACAACATACTCAAACTTATGGGACACTATGAAACCAGTCTTAAGAGGAAAGTTCATAGCACTAAGTGCCCACTTAAAGAAAACAGAGAAAGCACATATTGGAGACTTAACAGCCCACCTGAAAGCTCTTGAAAAAAAGAGGCAGGCTCACCTAGGAGGAGTAGAAGACTGGTAATAATCAAACTGAGGGCTGAAATCAACAAAATAGAAACACAGAAAACAATCCAAAGAATCAATGAAACAAAAAGCTGGTTCCTGGAGAAAATCAACAAGATTGATAAACCCCTATCCAAACTAATCAAACGGCAGAGAGAGAATACACAAATTAATAAGATCAGAAATGAAAATGGGGACATAACCACAGACACAGAGCAAATTCAGAGAATCATTAGATCTTACTACAAAAGCCTGTATACCACAAAACTGGAAAATGTAAAAGAAATGGACACTTTTTTAGATAAATACCATATACCAAAGTTAAACCAGGACCAGGTGAACAATCTAAACAGACCTGTTAGTCGTGAAGAATTAGAAGCTGTTATCAAAAACCTCCCTACCAAAAAAAGCCCAGGACCAGATGGTTTCAATGCGGAATTCTACCAGAACTTCCAAGAAGACCTAATACCTATACTCCTTAATGTATTCCACAATATAAAAACAGAAGGGTCATTACCTAATTCCTTTTATGAAGCTACAGTTACTCTGATAACAAAATCACACAAAGACTCAACCAAGAAAGAGAATTACAGGCCAATCTCACTCATGAACATCGACGCAAAAATCCTCAACAAAATACTGGCAAACCGAATCCAAGAACACATTAGAAAAATTATCCATTATGATCAAGTAGGCTTCATCCCAGAGATGCAGGGCTGGTTCAACATACGAAAATCTATCAATGTGATCCATCATATAAATAAACTGAAAGAAAAAAACCATATGATCATTTCATTAGATGCTGAAAAAGCATTCGACAAAATTCAACATCCATTTATGTTAAAAGTCTTGGAGAGATTAGGGATACAAGGGTCATACCTAAATATAATAAAAGCTATATACAGCAAGCCGACAGCTAACATCAAATTAAATGGAGGGAAACTCAAAGCCATCCCATTAAACTCAGGAACACGACAAGGCTGTCCACTCTCGCCATACCTCTTCAATATAGTGCTTGAAGTTCTAGCAATAGCAATAAGACAACATAATGGGATCAAGGGGATTCGAATTGGAAAGGAAGAAGTTAAACTTTCGTTATATGCAGATGATATGATAGTGTACATAAGCGACTCCCAAAACTCCACCAAAGAACTTTTACAGCTGATAAACAGCTTTAGTAATGTGGCAGGATACAAGATCAACTCCAGAAAATCAGTCTCACTCTTATACACAAAGGATATGGAAGCAGAGAGGGAAATCAGAGAAGCTTCGCCTTTCACGATAGCCACAAACAGCATAAAATATCTCGGGGTAAATCTAACCAAGGAAGTGAAAGATCTATTTGACAAGAACTATAAGGCATTGAAGAAAGAAATTGAAGAGAGTACCAGAAAATGGATGGACCTCCCTTGCACTTGGATTGGGAGGATCATCATAGTAAAAATGGCAATTCTACCAAAGGCAATTTATAGATTCAATGAAATCCCCATCAAGATCCCATCAAAATTCTTCACAGATCTGGAGAGGACAATAATCAACTTTATATGGAAAAACAAAAAAACCCAGGATAGCCAAAACAATCCTATACAATAAAGGATTGTCTGGAGGCATTACCATCCCTGACTTCAAACTCTATTACAGAGCTACAGTAATGAAAACAGTGTGGTACTGGCATAAAAACAGAGAAGTCGACCAATGGAATTGTATAGAAGACCCGGCCGCCCGCACGACTAGCTTTACCTGAAATAATTACACGGAAACTGTATTCTTTTAAACACCGCTTGGCCCATTTCTATCTAGCCTCTTCTAGGCTAGCTCTCACACCTGGACTAGCCCATTTCTAATAATCTGCTGTAGCCCACGAGTTGGCTTACCAGGAATGATCTTAACCTGCGTCTGCCTGGAGTGGGAGAATCATGGGGACTCCCTGACTCAGCTTCTTTCTCCCAGCCTTCTGTTCTGTTTTCTCCGCCCACCTATGTTTTAACCTATGAGAGCCAAGCAGTTTCTTTATTGCTTAACCAATGAAATCAACAGATTGATATATGACACTCCCACATCAAAGCTGGGTCAGGAAGCCTCTCTTAGATGAGACCATTTGCTTGCCTCTAGCAAGCAGAGCAGACCCGAGAAATTGCTGCTACCAAGAAAACATGCTTTACTCTATTCTTTCCCAAGCTTTCTCAGACTTTCTGTGGATTCAGTTATGCACGTCTGGGTGCCATTTGTAGTGATGAGGTGAGCAGGCCTGCTTTTTCTCCCACCCGACTCCCATATGGTTAGCTTTACACCTGAAATAACAACAAAATTATATTCATTTAAACACTACTTGGCCCATTAGCTCTAGCCTCTTACTGGCTAACTCTCACATCTTGATTAACCCATTTCTATTAATGTGTGTAGCACCATGAGATGGTGGCTTACCGGGAAGGATCTTAACCTGCGTCCATCTTGGAGAGGAGAGCTATAGCGTCTTCCTCACTGCCTTCTTCTTCCCAGAATTCTGTTCTGTCTTTCCTGCCTACCTATGTTCTGACCTATCAGGCCAAGCAGTTTTCTTTATTAATTAACCAATGAAAGCAACAGATAGAAGACCCACCTACATCAGAATAGATAGATGATAGATAGATAGATAGATAGATAGATAGATAGATAGATAGAGATAGATAGAGATAGATAGGTAGATAGATAGATAGAGAGAGAGATGATAGAGATAGATAGATAGATAGATAGATAGATAGATAGATAGATAGATAGATAGATAGATAGATAGAGATAGATAGATCAATAGATAGATAGGTAGATAAAAGGGAACTTATTGGAATGAGTTACAGGCTGCAGTACAATAACACCTAGCTATGAATGGAAAGTCCAAGAATCTGGTAGCTGCTCAGCTCAGTACTATGAGGCTGGGTGTCTCAGCTGGCCTGTTGGGATCTTGAAGAATGAATTAATGTGCTGATGGAGATGAGGGCAAGCAGGCAAAGAACACACCCTTCCTTCTTCCACTTTCCTTATATAGGCTTCCAACAGAAGATGTGGTCCAGATTAAAGGTGTGCCTTCCAGTCTCAAGGTCTGAATTAAAGGCATGTGTTATCTACCTTTAAGATCTGGATCACAAGTGCGCCCTCCATTTCTGGATTATAGTTTATTTCAGATAGTTATCTTGACATCCAACGATAGCCATCACACATACACATAAGAACAACAATGAAATGATGGAAATCACCAACCACTGGTCATCAATTTTTTTCAACATCAATGGTCTCAATTCCCTAATAAGAAGATACAGACTAACAAAATGAACCCTAAAAGTAGGATCCACCCTTCTACTGCATCCAAGAAACACACCTCAACATCAAGGAAAGACCTCTCCTCAGAGTAAAAGAATTGAGAAAGATATTCCAAACAAGTGTACCTAAGAAACGAGCCAGTGTAAGTATTTTAATATCTGACAAAAGAGACTTTAAACCAAAACTAATCACAAGAGACAGGGAAGTACATTACATACTCATCAAAGGAAAAATCCACCAAGGTGACACTGCACTTCTTATGTCCTCACCAACCACAAAGGCACCTAAGTTTGTAAAAAAGACACAACACTACAGCTTAAATCACATGTACTGATAGTGGGAGACCTCCATACCCCATTCTCACCAGTAGATAGGCCATCCAAACAAAAACTAAACAGGAAAATGCTTGAGCAAACAGATATTATAAACCAGATGGATCTAACAGACATTTACAGAATGATTCACCCAAACACAAAAGAATATACCATTTTCTCAGCACCACATGGAACTTTCTCCAAAGTTGACCACATACACAGGCACAAAGCCAGTATCAAAGGATCCAAGAAAATTGAAACAACTCCCTGCATCTTATCTACCACTACATATTAAAGTTGGATATCAACAGCAGAAAAAAGAGCAACTATAGAAATTCATGGAAACTGATCAACTCTCTACTGAATGAAAAATGGGAATAGGAGAAGTTCAAATGGCCAAAAAACACGTAAGATCATGCTCAGTTTCCTTAGCGATCAGGGAAATGCAAATCAAGACAACTTTAAGATACCATATTACATCTGTCAGAATGGCTAAAATAAAAAACACCAATGATAGCCTTTGCTGGAGAGGTTGTGGAGGAAGGGGTACACTCATCCATTGCTGGTGGGAATGCAAACTTGTGCAACCACTCTGGAAAGCAGTGTGGCGGTTTCTCAGGAAATTCGGGATCAACCTACCCCAGGACCCAGCAATACCACTCTTGGGAATATACCCAAGACATGCCCTATCATACAACAAAAGTATATGCTCAACTATGTTCATAGCAGCATTGTTTGTAATAGCCAGAACCTGGAAACAACCTAGATGCCCTTCAATGGAAGAATGGATGAAGAAAATGTGGAATATATACATATTAGAGTACTACTCAGCAGTAAAAAACAATGACTTCTTGAATTTTGCATACAAATGGACGGAAATAGAAAACACTATCCTGAGTGAGGTAAGCCAGACCCAAAAAGAGGAACATGGGATGTACTCACTCATATTTGGTTTCTAGCCATAAATAAAGGACATTGAGCCTATAATTCGTGATCCTAGAGAAGCTAAATAAGAAGGTGAACCCAAAGAAAAACATATAGGCATCCTCCTGAATATTAACCTTCATGAGGTGATGAAAGGAGACAGAGATTCACATTGGAGCACCGGACTGAAATCTCAAGGTCCAAATCAGGAGCAGAAGGTGAGAGAGCACGAGCAAGGGACTCAGGACCACGAGGAGTGCACTCACACACTGAGACAATGGGGATGTTCTATAGGGAACTCACCAAGGCCAGCTGGCCTGGGTCTGAAAAAGCTTGGGATAAAACCAGACTCGCTGAACATAGTGGACAGTGAGGACTACCGAGAACTCAAGAACAATGGCAATGGGTTTTTGATCCTACTGCACGTACTGGCTTTGTGGGAGCCTAGGCAGTTTAGATGCTCACCTTCCTAGACCTGGATGGAGGTGGGTGGTCCTTGGACTTCCCACAGGGCTGGGAACCCTGATTGCTCTTCGGGCTGACAAGGGAGGGGGACTTGATTGGGGGAGGGGGAGGGAAATGGGAGGCGGTGGCGGGGAGGAGGCAGAAATCTCAAATAAATAAATAAATAAATAAGAAAAGAAAAATGGGAATAGGTCAAGACAGAAATAGATCATTCAGGGACCTAGGGCAAAACCAAATACTACTTTTCTAAGAAAAAAAGAAGAAAGAAAGAAAAAAGAAAGGAAGGAAGGAAAGTAAAGAAGGAAGAAAGATAAAAGTAGTGATAAAATTACTCCTAATAATATTCCCCTATATTCATAGATCAGTGCCTTATTCAGCATCATCAGAGAAACTTCCTCCTGCAACAAATGGGAGCACATACAAAGACCCATAGTCATACATTATATGAAGAGAGACTTTAGAACACACAGCTCTAAATGGGATGTCTTCATCAAATCCCTCACCTCAGAGTTCAGGGAACCCTAAGAAACAGGAGGTAGAAAGAGTGTAAGAGCCAGAAGGGATAGAGGACACCAGGAGAACACGGTCCTCTATATCAACATGATCAACCTCATATGAACTCACAGAGACTGAACCAGCAACCACAGGACCTGCATGGGTCTACACCAAGTCCTCTGCATTTATTTTGTGGCTTACACTTTAGTGTTTTCAAGGGAATCCTGAGTGTGGAAACAAGTAAGTCTCTGATTATTGTGCCTTTTCTTGGGCTCTTCCTTCTGTTTGCTTATCTTGTCCCTCATAGTGTGATAGTTTTGTTTCATATTATTTTGTTATATTTTATTATCACTTAGAAGACAGTCTGTTTTCTAATGAAAGATAGAAAGGGAATGGATCCAAATGGGAGGGAAAACAGAAAGAATCTGAAAGGATTGGAGGAAGGGCAAACCATAATCAGGCTATATTATGTGAGAAAAGAATTTTTTTCCAATAAAAGGGGGAAAAGTTGTGTTTCATTAAGCAAAATTAGGCTGGATGGTGTTGGTTGGTGCATGTCTTTAATCCCAAGCAGGGGCAGGAAGATCTTGCCTTGTGAGTTCAAGGTCAGCCTACAGAGTAAGCTCCAGGACAATCAGGGCTACATAGAGAAGCCCTGTCTTGGAAAAATGAACAAACAAAAAGAGGCTCATGCAACATTAGATAATTTAGGAACCAGTCATGTGAAAGCTATTAAATTTGGAGTGTTCAACATATACAGGATATACTTCTAGGGAACATCTGAAGATGTAGACTTATGGCTAGAATAAGCCAAGGAAGAGTTTTCAGGTGATGTTAATTCTCTTTTTAAATTTATTCTTCTCTCATACATTATGTGTGTGACTGCAGGTTCCCCTTTCTCCTCTACTCCAAGCCCCCTGCAACCACAACTCTCCTCTCCCCCAGATCCACTGCTTTTCAGTGAAAGCTCTTCAGAAAAGCTCAGGCCTCCCAGGGGGGGGGGGATATTCACCTAACATGGTGTAACAAGTTACAATAAGACTAGTCTCATCCTCTCACATCAAGGCTGGATGAGGCAATCCAATAGGAGAAAAGGGTCCCATGAGCAGGGGAAAGAATAAGAGACAGCTCCAGTTAGGAGTTACACAAGAATCCCAAGCTAAATAACCACAGTGTAGAGGCAGAGAACCTAGCTCAGACCCATGTAGGCTCTGTGATTGCTGCTTCAGTCTCTGTGAGCTCCCAATGAGCCATGCTTAGTGGTCTATGGACCATGTCCTGACATCTCTGGCTCTTACAATCCTTCTGCTCCTCTTCTGTGGAATTCTCTGAGCTCTGCCTAATGTTTTACTATGGGTGTTTGCATCAGCCACCATCAGCAGATGGAGTCGAGGGTATGTCTGTGTTTTTTTTTTCCGGAGGAGGATGGTGAAGCATAATGGCTTCTGGAATGCTAGTCCAATGTGTACAGCAGAAGGATGCAGCCCTGATGACACTGCAGTTGCTGGTGGACTCCATAAAAGAAGCAGAAAGGTGTTTCTGAATCTGTTCTTGACTTAATGCCATCAAACTGCAGTCTGAGAACAGAAAGAAGATTGTGGTGATGACTGGTGATTCCTAGTTTCTTGGTGGATCTACTGCACCAACTTCCAGACCTTGGTGTGTCTTGCTTACTTTGGAGCCAGTCCAAGGAAACCAACTAAATATTTGACAGTTTATTCATACTATATCTTGGGACACAGAACTCATTTTGCTAGTATGGTATTCAATCTGCTGTTGAAATAAAGACCTGATAACTGAGACCTCAATTTTTTCCTCTGGGGAAAAAGGACTCATTACAAAGAGTGACTGAAGCCCCTTTTCAGAGATGAGAAGAGTAGCCTAAGGGTTTTTGCTGATGCTCAGAGACTGGGACAGTTACTCAGAAGCATCAGTGTAGTTGGACTCTCACCCATCACAAAAACCTTTTCTTGTCTTTTGATTAGAATGAATTTAAGAGAATTGTAATTTGACAAATTATGTGGTTATTGTTAATTCCCACACTAGAATTTTGGTATTGACCTGTTAATTCTTGTGAGTGCTTTAGTTCACTATAAGATGCTACTAATTAGAACTTGTCTAAGAAAAGTTTGATATTACCAATGAGTTCTTGGATTTGACATGTTTAATAAGACAAATTTAGATTTTGATACTAATGAAAATTGTTAAGAAACACCTTATACCAATTCAAAAGGGCATCCCCACCTGTAGTGATCCTCCACTTCTTAATATGGATATATTATAGCCATAGAAGTATATGTACTACAAGGCATAATCTGTTTGCTTATTGTTATCTAATTGGTGATGAAATCTCTTGAAAGAATTTGGCTCAGAGACACAGAGCCCACAGAAACACTCCCCATGAACTCTTTGCTTACAGAGGTTGGCAATCAGGAACAGGTAAGATCCTTTTTCCCAAGGCTCCTAAGACAAGGGCATGCATGATTAGAATACTTATACCGATGTTGGATAAGTCTGGAAAATGGAAAAATGTTCACCTAAGGCAGACACGATCGATCATCTGTCTTGTTGCAGAAGCACAGGCTTTATTAAATATTTTAAAGAGGAAGGATTTGACAGGGCCCATAGGTGTGGATCAATTCTATCTTGACTAAAGGTCAGAGAGTTGGAACTTACTACTGTTGCTTCAAGGTTATTATTAACAGGTGTGGCTAATATCCAGACCTGGTATTTCAGGTATTAAGAAGTAGATCTGTGTTTTTATGTCAAACAAAAGTCTAAGAATCCAACTAAGTTCCTACTCCCTTGAAGATCCAGATAACTATGGATTCTCCCCTGGGAGTGGTTTGCCTACAGAATGCTTTGGTCTAGGGTGTGAGTGTCACTTGTCTTGTTCTTGCAACAAAATGTTTAACTAAGAATGTAGCCTGTAGTCCTTCAACTGGTCTGTTCACTTCTTGTATCATGTGAATACAGTTTATCTTACTCCTGCCTTTTGGGGTCGGAGTATTTAAGCAAATGGAAATTAAACTTGGGCAACTTTCAGTATTCACTGGATGTCTCTCCCAATACTATCCTATGTTTCTGTCACTTATTTCTCTCATATATACATATACATATACATATATATATATACATATACATATATATATATATATATATATATATATATATATATATATATATATATATAATGTTTCTTTTGCCTAACAATTCTGACTCACGCTCCTGTCCTGGAACATACAAACCTGCCATGGCTAGGAGCCCAGCAGAAGTCACCCCAAAAAGGTGGCTTATGACAGGAAAAGGGTCCCAAGAGAAAGAGTTGGAGACAGCCCCACCTCTACTGTTAGAAGACACACAAGGATCCCAAGAGAAATAACCACAGCATGGATGCAGATAACCTAGCTCAGACCCACGTAGGCTCTTCATGATTACTGTATCAGTTTCTTTGAGCCCCTATGAGCCCTGCTTAGTTGATTCTGTGGGTTGTGTCCTTGACTTCTCTGGCTCCTACAATCCTTCTTCTCTTCTGTGGAATTCCCTAAGCTCTGCCTAAATGTTTTACTGTGGGTCTCTGCATCTGTTTCCATCAGTTGCTGGATAAAGCCTCTCTGAGGACTATTGGGCTAGGTGCCAATTTATAGCTTAGCAGAATATCATTAGGAATTATTTCACTTTTTCCTCAGTTGTGTTTGGTTTTATGCCAGGTCTCCGGGCTATCCAGTCTCTGGTTCCTGGCTATCTAGGGAATGTGGGGCATGGGCTCCCTCTTGTGGAATGGACCTCAAGTTGGACCAGTCATTGACTGGCCACTCCCACAAGTTCTGCACCACCTTTACTCCAGCACTACCTACAGAGGACAACTTATAGGTTGAAGGTTTTTGTGGCTGGGTTGATGTCCCAGTCCCAGCACTGACATTTTACATGTGGATGGGGATGGGAACAGGAGGGATGGGGTGTGTGGAGAGAAAGAATCCTGGGAAAGATGACTAGAATGGGGGGCCTTTGAGGGGTAGTGTTAACTCTCTGATGTAAGCCGGAAGCTCACACACTCCTAATGAGGGCATTTTTGTTCTATAATTATCATTGAAACAGCCAAGAGATCTGAAAAAGCCTGGGACAAAACCGGACTCGCTGAACATAGCAGACAATGAGGACTACCGAGAACTCAAGAACAATGGCAATGGGTTTTTGATACTACTGCACGTACTGGCTTTGTGGGAGCCTAGGCAGTTTAGATGCTCACCTTACTAGACCTGGATGGAGGTGGGTGGTCCTTGGACTTCCCACAGGGCAGGGAACCCTGATTGCTCTTCGAGCTGATGAGGGAGAGGGACTTGATCGGGGGGGGGGGGGGGGGATGGGAGGTGGTGGCGGGGAAGAGACAGAAATCTTTAATAAATAAATAAATTTAAAGAAATAAAATATGATGATAAGAGATGGAATTAGTATGGTCTTGCTAATGTATAAATGTATATACATACATGTAAATAAAAGGTTGTGAATTTTTAAATTTTAAACTTCTGAGTTTTCTGTAACATTAAATGTTCTATACATGTAAATATACAGTTGTACATTTTTAAAATGTTAAAGCTTTGTGTATTATGTAAAATTAAAAGCTCTCTTATTTTAAAATATCTGTATTTTAAAAAATAAAAAAAAGAAAGAAACAGCCAAGAGAGAAGGCATGGGGACTGCTCACTTTATCTTTCAGGCACCCATAGGCTCACCGAGCTTTTATCCCTATGAGATATTCTTGGACTTTAACTCTAGAAAATGATGAGTATGGGATTCAGGGAGTGATCTTACTTTTTTCAAGCCTATAACCTTTTTTTAAAAAAAAATAGACATAGCATTGTACCAAGTCAGGGAGGGCTGTGTAATACTCAGTGTGTCCATTCTCTTGTTTGAACACTTCCTTACAAAAGGAGGCTTCTGTTAAGGAATTCCTGTCAAGAAGGGAGTCCTCCTTCCCTTTCACGCACAAAGTCATCTCTCTACGAGGAGATTGTTGAAATTTATCTCAGAAACAAGCCAGCTCATAGGATACAAGGAATGCTGACGTCTTATTTGCGGTTCCAGAAACATTCTTTTTTTTTTCTTACAGAGATTGTGGGACTGTAATTATTCCTGGAGATAAGAATACAAAGACCTGTTAAGAATTCTGACCTATTTGGGGAGGGTTTTGTTTTGTTTGGAAACAAGGTTTCTCTGTGTAACAGCCCTGGCTCTCTTGGAAATACTGGATTTTCGAGATTATAATCACAGGAAAAGTTTCTGAAAAAGCATGCAAGCCAAGGCCTTTCCATGCCTTAATTTGAAAGTAGCCTGATCCTAAGGATTATAGCAGCTATAAGCTTCCTCATGCCTGACTACCCCTTTGCTCTTCATGTTTGAGGGAAATTCTCCCAAACAGTCCCTACTATGCTTTAAGCACAGTGATTTAAAGAGTCAAGCTCTCTAGAAAAAAAAAATACAAGTTGGCCACTATGTTTGATCCAAATGCTTCAGTCCACAAAAGGAAGCTGGAATTGGAAGTTTCCTGCCTGAGTTTTAATGCCCTTGGCGGAGGATGGATTTGCTATGAGATTCTGTTCTGTTTAGCTGTATAAGTGTGAGTGTCTTCTCTTTCTCTCATTCATAGGATTCATCCATCTGCCTTCCCAATATTTCCTGGAAAGACTCAATCTCTATGTAGGTACTTCTCCAGTCTGTCTGTGCTAGGAGGGATTTCCAGGGCTTAGGTTCTATGAATCTTTCCTTAGAAGTGATGTAAAGGGATAAAATGTCTATAGTTTCCATGTGTAGTGGGAGGTATTTGTTTTTGCTTTCGTTCATACAGTGTCTCTTAGCTTCTGATGCAGTTCTTTACCCGTGACATGTTGTCTAAGCATCTTGTTGATGTGGGGATTAGGTGTAGCAATGAGAAGAGACACTACAGTTAGCAGTCTTTTGTCCTTTTATATCCATAGGCTACAACCTTCATAGGTGTTCCTCATATTTATTTTCTACCTCTGTAGGTGATACGAGGAATTGGAAGTGACTTTATTTCGGTATTTTTCTCCATCTTTGTTACAAAATGGGAAAAGTAGAATGGAACATTTCTTTTACACCAAGTCACTCAGGATTTTGTAGGACTTTGAGATAACTAAGTTTGGATGATTTTAAAATGTTAGTTTTTGCTGCTAGTCAGAGACAGTATGTTTCCCTAGTACCCACAGCGAGACCCCATGAAGCTCCCAGCAGTCACACCTAGGAAAATGTGAGAGCTTCTTCCGGATTGAGACACCAGAAATATTGATCATTCACAGCAAGTCTATAGAAATTCATCAGTTGTAGTTTAAAGTGTGCCTATGAGGACTGACTTCAAATGAAGGTTTCTGTTGCTGAGATTCATGCATAGCAACCTGTGACAACCTGTACTCAACTGCCAGTTTGGAGCAGCAATTTCCTTGATATTTTAGTTCTCTGATGCCTCTATGAATATAGCTGACGGTTTTCAGTTTTTTTCATATTTATTTGTTCTGTGGATATGGTAATGATGAATGCAGAAGCTTTACACATCAGATGGGAACTTTGATGCTCTTTTCTTATGTTATTTTTTACATCAATCTCATAAAACTCAAATATACATTATATGTAATTGCTTTTAAGGTTTTAAGGGCGTTCTTATGGTCCTGAAGACTGAGCACAGGGCCTCCCTCTGCCTCCCAAGTGCTGGGAATAAAAGCATGCACCACCATTGCCAAGTCATGAAGGTTTATTATAGTTCAGAATCTTTCTTATACGTTATATATTTTACCAATTTTTATTTTGTTGTTGACTAATAAAAGGATAATTTAACATGTCCATGTATAATCTCAAATGAAACTTTTCTGTTTCTATTCTATTTCATGGAGTTGTGCATTCTTATTAAGTATATTATTAAACTTAAATTTGACTGTATATAACTACATAAAATTTGTACATATTAGCAGGAAAATGTGATATTTTGATTCATGTGTATATATTTAAGTTAAAAATAGGGTTTGAGGAGATGGCTCAGATGTTGAAAACACTTACTGCTCCTGCAGAGGACTGAGGTTCAATTTCCAGCACCCACATGATGGCTCATAACTGGATGTAACTCCAGTTACAGAGAATCCAAGGTCCTCTTCTGATTTCTGTGGACACCACTATACATGGGGTACACATATATGCAGGGAATATTCGGGTGGAAGTTCCATCTCAAGCCCCCTCCCTTGAAGTTGCTTCATTTCAGACTCATTCCTGAGAAATCCTACCAAATGATGACACCTCCCCAGAGATGCTCAAGACCACTCCCACAGTGTATTTAAACTGCCACCCTGAAAACAAACGTGGTTTTCTAGTCTTCTTTTCCTATCTCCTCTTTGGGGGACTAGAGAGTCATCCAGGAGCATGGTATCCATTAAACCTGGGCTTTTTGTAATTTGGTTTGATTTGGTCTGATTTAGATTATTGTGTCAGCAGAGGGGCTTATTAGGGTACAGAAACTTTTCACTCCTCCACTCTCCATTTCCCCCTCAGAAAAGAGCAGGCCTCCCTGTTATAGAAACTGAATGTAACATAACAAGGTGCATTAAGACTAGGCATAATAAGTTCCCATATCAAAGCCGGATGAGGCAACCCAGTAGGAAAGAAAGGGTCCCAGAAGCAGACAAAGGAGTCAGGGACACCCCCACTCTCACTGTTAGGAGTCACACAAAAATCCCAAGCTAAACAACCAAGAGTATGGATGCAGAGGGCCTATCACAGAGCCTACAAGGGCTTCAGTCTCTGTGAGCCCCTATGAGCCCTGCTTAGTTGATTCTCTGGGCCATCTTCTGGTGTTCTTGACATCTCTGGCTCCTACAATCCTTCTTCTTCCTCTTCTGTGGGGTCTCCTGAGCTCCGCCTAATGTCTGGCTGTGGGTCTCTGCATCTGTAGCCATCAACTTCCAGAGGAAGCCTCTGTAATTTTCTTCATTCTTATATGGTTAAAACAGTCACAATCATTTTACTAGGCTTTAAAACTGATTTTTTTAATTATTTAAAAAATTAATGAATAAGGGTTTTCCTTTGTTCTTCAAGAACACTATTCTAGTTTGATCTCTATTGCTGTGATGAAAAAAGCTAAAAGC
The DNA here is from genome assembly GCF_037038515.1 of Microtus pennsylvanicus. NCBI lineage: Eukaryota > Metazoa > Chordata > Mammalia > Rodentia > Cricetidae > Microtus > Microtus pennsylvanicus. The sequence continues at coordinate 130,513,791 of NC_134601.1, read as the reverse complement.
AACTGGGGAAAGAAAGGGTCTACTTGCCCATCATTTAGAGTAGTCAGGACAGGATCTGTGGAGGAATGTTGATCATTGGCTTACTCTCTGACTCTCTCACTCCCTCGTGCTCAACTAGCTAAGACCCACCTGCTTAGGGATGTACCACCCACAATGAGTTTGTTCCTCCTATCTCAACTGGTAATCAAGAAAAAGTCTCAAAGACACGCGCCCCCTGAGGCCAGGGTTTTGATTTTTCAGTTGAAGTCCTCTCTTCCCAGATAGATTTTGGCAAGTTGACAATAATACCTAACCAGAAGTGCCACATAGGCCTAGTCTACCACTCCACTAAATAGAACCAAATAGTAATCTTGTAACAGCACGCGAGTGATGGAGGAAGGTCATTGGTTAAAAAAAAAAGAAACTGCTTGGCTGGCCCTCGTAGGTTAAAACATAGGTGGGAGGAGTAAACAGAACAGAATGCTGGGAGGAAGAGGAAGTGAGCTCAGAGACGCCATGCTCCCCTCTCCTGCGCAGACTCGACAACTCTGCTCTCTGGAGCAGAGACACCATGCTCCCCTCTCCCGGGCAGACGGCGATAGCTCTGTTCTCTGAGGCACACGCGATGAAGCTCCGACCCAGAATGGGAGTAGGCTAGAATCTCCCTGGTAAGCCACCTCGTGGGCTACACAGATTATTAGAAATGGGCTAGTCCAGGTGTGAGAGCCGAGAAGAGGCTAGATATAATGGGCCAAACAGTGTTTAAAAGAATACAATTCGTGTGTTGTTATTTCGGGGCATAAGCTAGCCAGGTGGCCGGGGTGCCGGGGACGCAGCCCCGCTGCTTCCTATTACAACACGCAAGGAAGTAGCCATGAATAAATAGTGGAAATGCGCAGTACAGAAAATGAAACCTGGAGAAACCCAGAGTCTAGGAGGATTAAAAATCAAGGGAAATGAACAAGATATGGTGCATGCCTATAATCGCAGCACTTGAGAAATGAAGTTAGGAGAGTCGGGAGTTCCAGAAAAACTATCCTCAGGTACACGGCTCAACTCACTTGACACCTAACATTCCAAGAGAATGGAGTCATCATCTTCTCCAAGGTGCAAATGTAAAAAGGAAAAAAATTACAGTGTAACATAGAAGGATGCACCCTAAAGACATACAACTTAAGTACTAAGAGACTAGAGCCTACACAGTAGTCTTAGCTCCAGAGAAGAAACTGCTGAATGTCCCAGCAAATTCTCAGTGTACTCTATAGCAAGAACCTTCTAAAAATGGTCCAACTATTTGTGACTATGATACTTAAGAGGCAGGGTGGGGGATGGTTAGAAAACCCAATATAATCAAATCTTAGGATCCTACTAGACACCCCCCAGCATGACTAGGCACTGTGTCTTAGTTGGAGTTTCTAGTGCTTTGATAAAATTCCATGACCAAAAGCAATTTGTGTAGGAAAGGGTTTTATTTTATCCAAGTAACAGTCCATCAGTGAGGGAAGTTAGGACAGGAACTCAAGTAGGGCAGGAACCTGGAGGCAGGACCTGAAGCTGAAGACATGGAGGAACACTACTGATCTGCTTGCTTGTCATGGCTTGCTCAACCTGCCTTTATTTTCTTTTTATCTTTCCTTTTATTGAAAATAGAATCTTTTATCACACAGTGTATTCTGATTACACTTTCCCCCCTCTACTCCTCCCAGCAGCTCCCCACACCCCTTCCCACCCAGATTCAACTCCTTTCTGTCTCTCACTAGAAAACAAACAGGATTCTATGAGTTAATAAAAAAATATAACAAAACAAAATATAATAAGATAAAAAAATATATTGAAGTTAGACAAGACAAACAAAAGAGCCTTGGGAAAGGCCCAAGGAACAGAGATCTACCCACTTGTCCACTCAGGAATCCCATAAAAAACAGTAAATAGGAAGACATGATACATACACAAAGGACCTGTGGAGTAAAATGAGAGAAGAAAAAATACAAATGAAATAAAATGGAAAAATAATAAGATATTTGTTTGTTTTAAAAAAGGAAGAGCCCCGGCCCCAGGAGAACCAGCGTTGGGGTGAGTTTCTGGCCCGCAGCGCCAGCCAGGGACGGGGATCTCGGGGGTCCCTTGGCCTCCTGTCTTTCTTGGGCTCTCTGCAGGACCTCTATTCCCTGGTTACTGCCTCTTTCTTCCTGGCACACCCAGCTTCCGTCCAGAGCCCTCCCCACTTGGGCCCCACCGCCCTCTCTCGGAGCGTGGCATTGGGGGCTGGGTCCCAGTCCTCGGGGCGCCCAGGCGGGCTGCAGTTCCTTTGTTTCTGGGGCCTGCCTGCACCCAGCAGGGTAGGCGCTTTGTTTGCGAGCTGCCCAACCAGCACGGAGGCCTGATCTCTCGGCCCTAGGAGAACCAGCATTGGGGTGAGTATCTGGCCCGCAGCGACAGCCGGGGACGGGGATCTCGGGGGTCCCTTGGCCTCCTGTCTTTCTTGGGCTCTCTGCAGGACCTCTATTCCCTGGGTACTGCCTCTTTCTTCCTGGCACACCCAGCTTCCGTCCAGAGCCCCCCCCCACTTCGCCCCCACCACCCCGCCCTCTTTTGGCGCGTGGCATTGGGCACTGGGTCCCAGTCCTCGGGGCGCCCGGGCGGGCTCCAGTGCCTTTGCTTCTGTGGCCTGCCTGCACCAAGGAGGGTAGGCGCTTTGTTTGCGAGCTGCCCAACCAGCACGGAGGCCTGATCTCTTGGCCCCAGGAGAAACAGCGTTGGGGTGAGTTTCTGGCCCGCAGCGCCAGCCAGGGACGGGGATCTCGGGGGTCCCTTGGCCTCCTGTCTTTCTTGGGCTCTCTGCAGGACCTCTGTTCCCTGGTTACTGCCTCTTTCTTCCTGGCCCACCCAGCTTCCGTCCAGAGCCCTCCCCACTTGGGCCCCACCGCCATCTCTCGGCGCGTGGCATTGGGCGCTGGGTCCCAGTCCTCGGGGCGCCCAGGCGGGCTGCAGTTCCTTTGTTTCTGTGGCCTGCCTGCACCCAGCAGGGTAGGCGCTTTGTTTGCGAGCTGCCCAACCAGCACGGAGGCCTGATCTCTCGGCCCCAGGAGAACCAGCACTGGGGAGAACCAGAGTTGGGACGAGCCAGGGTTGGGCACGGAGACCTGATCCCTTGGTGCCAGGAGAGCCAACATTGGGGAGGCCGTGTTGGGTAGGCAAGGAGACCTGATCTGGTAAAAGAAGATCCATAAGGGAGTATTTGGAAGAAGAGATGGGCAGACGCCAAGGCAAGAATTCGCCCAACAAACTGAAAAGCAACATGAAGCCACCAGAAACCAGTGACCTCACAACGGAAGGACATGAACACCTTAATCAAGAAGGAGAAAAGATTGACTTCATGAAAGTGATTGACGCCCTTAAAAAGCATGTAAAAAACGCCCTTATAGAAATGGATGAGAAATATAACAGAAAGTTTGAAGAATTGAATAAATCAGTGAATGATACCCTAGAAAACCAAGGAAAAACAATCAAACAGATAATGGAAACAGTTCAAGACTTGAAAACTGAAATAGAGGCAAAGAAGAAAACACAAACAGAGGGCCGGCTGGACATGGAAAATCTAGGTAAACGAATAGAGACTACAGAAACAAGCATAACCAGCAGAATACAAGAGATAGAAGAAAGACTCTCAGATTCTGAAGATACCATAGAGAAAATAAACACACTGATCAAAGAAAACAGCAAGTCCAACAAACTCTCATCACAAAACATTCAGGAAATATGGGACACAATAAAAAGACCAAACCTAAGAATAATAGGAGTAGAAGAAGGAGAAGAAGTGCAGCTCAATGGTCCAGAAAATATATTTAATAAAATTATAGAAGAAAACTTTCCCAACCTAAAGAAAGATATACCTATGACGGTGCAAGAAGCATACAGAACACCGAATAGGCTGGATCAAAAAAAACATCCCCTCGCCATATAATTATCAAAACACAAAGCATTCAGAATAAGGAAAAAATATTAAGAGCGGCAAAGGAAAAAGGCCAAATTACTTACAAAGGTAAACCTATCAGACTTACACCTGACTTCTCCATGGAAACCATGAAAGCCAGAAGGTCCTGGATAGATGTACTGCAGAAACTGAGAGACCATGGATGCAAGCCCAGATTACTATACCCAGCCAAGCTTTCGTTCACTATAAATGGAGAAAATAAAATTTTCCAGGATAAAAACAAATTCAAACAATATGCAGCCACAAATCCAGCCTTACAAAAAGTAATAGAAGGAAAATCACTAACCAAGGAGTCCAATAATGACCACAATAACTCAGACATCTAGAGACCCTTCATCAACACAAACCAAAGAAGGGAAACACACAAACTCTACAACTAAAAAAAAAATGACCGGAGTTAACAACCACTGGTTATTAATATCACTTAATGTCAATGGTCTCAACTCACCTATAAAAAGGCACAGGCTAAGAGATTGGATAAGAAAACAGGATCCAACATTCTGCTGTTTACAAGAAACACACCTCAACCACAAAGACAGGCACCTACTCAGAGTAAAGGGTTGGGAAAAGGCCTATCAAGCAAATGGACCTAAGAAACAAGCAGGTGTGGCCATACTAATCTCTAACAAAGTTGACTTCAAACTTAAATCAATCAGAAGAGATGGAGAGGGGCATTTTATATTCATAACAGGAACAGTTCATCAGGATGAAGTCTCAATCCTGAACATCTATGCCCCTAATATAAAAGCGCCCACGTACATAAAAGAAACATTGCTAAAATTCAAGGCAGCCATCAAACCGCACACACTAATAGTAGGAGACTTCAACACTCCTCTCTCACCAATGGACAGGTCAATCAGACAGAAACCTAACAGAGAAATAAGAGAATTAATGGAGGTAATGAAGCAAATGGACTTAACAGACATCTATAGAACATTCCACCCAAATAGGAAAGAATACACCTTCTTCTCTGCAGCTCATGGAACCTTCTCGAAAATTGACCACATAGTCGGTAACAAAGCAAACATCCACAGTTACAAAAAAATATTAGTCACAACCTGTGTCTTATCAGATCACCATGGATTAAAGTTAGAATTCAACAACAAGGCTACCCCCGGAAAGCCCACAAAGTCATGGAAACTAAACAGCCAACTACTGAACCATACCTGGATTAAGGAAGAAATAAAGAAAGAAATTAAAGTCTTCCTGGAATTCAATGAAAATAAAGAAACAACATACTCAAACTTATGGGACACCATGAAAGCAGTCCTAAGAGGAAAGTTCATAGCACTAAGTGCCCACTTAAAGAAAACAGAGAAAGCTCACATTGGAGACTTAACAGCCCACCTGAAAGCTCTAGAAAAAAAAAGAAGCAGACTCACCTAGGAGGAGTAGGAGACTGGAAATAATCAAACTGAGGGCTGAAATCAATAAAATAGAAACACAGAGAACAATCCAAAGAATCAATGAAACAAAAAGCTGGTTCCTGGAGAAAATCAACAAGATTGACAAACCCCTATCCAAACTAATCAAACGGCAGAGAGAGCATTTGCAAATTAATAAGATCAGAAATGAAAAGGGGGACATAACCACAGACACAGAGGAAATTCAGAGAATCATTAGATCTTACTACAAAAGCCTATATGCCACAAAACTGGAAAATGTAAAGGAAATGGATACTTTCTTAGATAAATATCATTTACCAAAGTTAAATCAGGACCAGGTGAACAATCTAAATAGACCTGTTAGTCGCGAAGAATTAGAAGAGGTTATCAAAAACCTCCCTACCAAAAAAAGCCCAGGACCAGATGGTTTCAATGCAGAATTCTACCAGAACTTCCAAGAAGACCTAATACCTATACTCCTTAATGTATTTCACAATATAGAAACAGAAGGGTCATTACCAAATTCCTTTTATGAAGCTACAGTTACTCTGATACCAAAACCACACAAAGACTCAACCAGGAAAGAGAATTACAGGCCGATCTCACTCATGAATATCGATGCAAAAATCCTCAACAAAATACTGGCAAACCGAATCCAAGAACACATCCGAAAAATTATCCATTATGATCAAGTAGGCTTCATTCCTGAGATGCAGGGCTGGTTCAACATACGAAAATCTATCAATGTAATCCAGCATATAAATAAACTGAAAGAAAAAAACCATATGATCATTTCATTAGATGCTGAAAAAGCATTCGACAAAATTCAACATCCATTTATGTTAAAAGTCTTGGAGAGATTAGGGATACAAGGGTCATACCTAAATATAATAAAAGCTATATACAGCAAGCCGACAGCTAACATCAAATTAAACGGAGAGAAACTCAAAGCCATCCCATTAAACTCAGGAACACGACAAGGCTGTCCACTTTCGCCATACCTCTTCAATATAGTGCTGGAAGTTCTAGCAATAGCAATAAGACAACATAATGGGATCAAGGGGATTCGAATTGGAAAGGAAGAAGTTAAACTTTCGTTATATGCAGATGATATGATAGTGTACATAAGCGACCCCCATAACTCCACCAAAGAACTTTTACAGCTGATAAACAGCTTTAGTAATGTGGCAGGATACAAGATCAACTCCAAAAAATCAGTCGCCCTCTTATACACAAAGGATATGGAAGCAGAGAGGGAAATCAGAGAAGCTTCTCCATTCACAATAGCCACAAACAGCATAAAATATCTTGGGGTAAATCTAACCAAGGAAGTGAAAGATCTATTTGACAAGAACTTTAAGGCATTGAAGAAAGAAATTGATGAGGATACCAAAAAATGGATGGACATCCCTTGCTCTTGGATTGGGAGGATCAACATAGTAAAAATGGCAATTCTACCTAAGGCAATTTATAGATTCAATGCAATCCCCATCAAGATCCTATCAAAATTCTTCACAGATCCGGAGAGGACAATAATCAACTTTATATGGAAAAACAAAAAACCCAGGATAGCCAAAACAATCCTATACAATAAAGGATCTTCTGGAGGCATTACCATCCCTGACTTCAAACTCTATTACAGAGCTACAGTAATGAAAACAGGGTGGTACTGGCATAAAAACAGAGAAGTCGACCAATGGAATCGTATAGAAGACCCGGATTTTACCCCACAAACCTATGAACACCTCATTTTCGATAAAGGAGCTAAAAGTATACAATGGAAGAAAGAAAGCATCTTCAACAAATGGTGCTGGCACAACTGGATGTCAACCTGTAGGAGAATGAAAATAGACCCATATCTATCACCGTGCACAAAACTCAAGTCCAAATGGGTTAAAGACCTCATTATCAGCCCGAAAACACTGAACCTGATAGAAGAGAAAGTGGGAAATACCCTACAACAGATGGGCACAGGTGATCGCTTCTTAGGTATAACCCCAGAAGCACAGGCATTAAGGGCAACATTGAATAAATGGGACCTACTAAAACTGAGAAGCTTCTGTAAAGCAAAGGACACTGTCACTAAGACACAAAGGCAACCTACTGACTGGGAGAAGATCTTCACCAACCCCGCAACAGACAAAGGTCTGATCTCCAAAATATATAGAGAACTCAAGAAACTAGACTTTAAAATGCTAATTAACCCAATTAAAAAATGGGGCACTGAACTGAACAGAGAATTCTCAACAGAAGAAGTTCAAATGGCCAAAAGATACTTAAGGTCGTGCTCAATTTCCTTAGCAATCAGGGAAATGAAATCAAAACAACTTTGAGATACCATCTTACACCTGTCAGAATGGCTAAAGTCAAAAACATCAAGGATAGCCTTTGCTGGAGAGGCTGTGGAGGAAGGGGTACCCTCATCCATTGCTGGTGGGAATGCAATCTTGTGCAACCACTGTGGAAGTCAGTGTTTCGGTTTCTCAGGAAATTCGGGATCAACCTACCCCTGGACCCAGCAATACCACTCTTGGGAATTTACCCAAGAGATGCTCTATCACATGTCAAAAGCATTTGTTCAACTATGTTCATAGCAGTATTATTTGTAATAGCCAGAACCTGGAAACAACCTAGATGCCCTTCAATGGAAGAATGGATGAAGAAAGTATGGAATATATACACACTAGAGTACTACGCTGCGGTAAAAAACAATGACTTCTCGAATTTTGCATGCAAATGGATGGAAATAGAAAACACTATCCTGAGTGAGGTATCCCAGACCCAAAAAGAAGAACATGGGATGTACTCACTCATAATTGGTTTCTAGCCATAAATAGGGGTCACAGAATCTACAATTGGCGAACCTAAAGAAGCTAAGTAAGAAGGTGAACACAAGGAAAAACATATCGTTATCCTCTTGGATAAGGGAAGTAGACAAAATTGCCGGGGAGAAAAGTGGGATCTTGGGGGTGGGGTGGGAAGGGGGTAAGGGGAGATGGGGAGAGAAAAGGTAGAAGGGAAGGAGGGGGGACTTGAGGAAACAGGAGGATCGGGATAAAGGAAGGTTGGATAAGGGAGCACGGAACCACAGTTCTTAGTTAAGGGACCCACTTTAGGGTGGGCAGGAGAATTGACCCTAGAGGGGCTCCCAGGTGCCCAAGCTGAGGTCCCCAGTTAGTTCCTTGGGCAGCTGACGATAGGGAACCTGAAATGACCCCATCCTAGCGCAATACTGACGAATATCTTGCATATCATCTTAGAACTTTCATCTGGCGATGGATGGAGATAGAGACAGAGACCCACACTGGAGCACTGGACTGAGCTCCCAAGGTCCCAAGGAGGAGCAGAAGGAGGGAGAACATGAGCAAAGAAGTCGGGACCACGAGGGGTGCACCCACCCACTGAGACAGTGGAGCTGATCTACTGGGAGCTCACCAAGGCCAGCTGGACTATTACCAAAAAAAGCATGGGATAAAACTGAACTCTCTGATCATGACGAACAATGAGGGCTGATGAGACACCAAGGACAATGGCACGCGGTTTTGATCCTACGCAATCTGCTGGCTTGGTGGGAGCCTAGCCAGTTTGGATGTTCACCTTCCTAGATATGGACGGAGGGGGGAGGACCTAGGACTTACCACAGGGCAGGGAACCCTGACTGCTCTTTGGACTGGAGAGGGAGGGGGAGAGGAGTGGGGGGATGGGGAGAGGGGTGGGAGGAGGGGGAGAAGAGTGGGAGGAGGGGGAGGGAAAGGGGAGGCTGGGAGGAGGTGGAAATTTGTTTTTTTTTCTTTATTCTTCTTTTATCAATAAAAAAAGTAAAAAAAAAACCTAAAAAAAAATAATGCTTTTCTCTACAGAAGGAGGCTTTGAATTAGTTAGTCCTTATTGCTGATTATTCTAAGGTTATAAACTTTGACCTGCGGAGTAATTACAGAAGATAACTGGGTAGTTTGCTATTATATTAGCTATGATTGCTTAAATTGATCAGTTAAACTAACAAAGGGTCAATGTCTAGTTCTTAATAACAAACTCAATGTAGATAATTACAATGGAATTCCTAATCACACAGAAATACCCAGTCAACCTTTGTCAATTAATTTAATTTGCTTAGTATAATTTAGGTGACCTTCATCAAATAACCTGTGGTTTCATCTAGATAAATTAAAAATGAAATGCTTAATCAAGTTGCAATACAATGAAAAATTAGTTCTCTTTTATAGAATTTAACATAATTATGCATGGTAAAAAGACACACAAATGCATGTATTAGAGAACTGCTGCTTTCACTTCCTTTAGGGATATATACTATGCTAAATTTATATATAGTGCTGATTTGATTTGTTTGTACACAAAATCTATGAATCAGCATACATGTAAATGAATCACAGAATTTTCAATTAAATCTAAAGTTATCCAGTAAAATGGCTTTCCTGCTTACATAAATTTTACACATTTATGTATGTATGCAAGACATTAAATTATACAATCTCAAAAATTAAATAAAATTTCCAGTTGCTGAAAAAAAAAAAGGAAGAGCCCTGACATGACATAATGAGAAAAGAAACCTCCAAATATGCTGTTGAGTGAGTTTTCTGTTAGCCATCTACTGCTGGGCATACATTCTATCCTTAAGAGTAGTTTATTTCCCCCAGTGAGGAGGAAACTAAGTTTTCATTTGTATGTGGTTATCAATTAGTGATTGATTATGGTTTAGGAATGGAAGCATATGTTCTTTAAGGTGTAGGACCCCAACTGGTACAGACCCATGCAGGCCCTGTGCATGCTACTTCTACCTGAGTTCCTATGTACATCGATCATGTTGTTTAAAGGCCTTATCCTGCTGATATCCTCTATCCCCTCTTGTAGTAAAGAGGCTGCTTGTTGGTTCCTGGATGCTCGACACCTCAGACCTGGAATAGTCACACAGAAACTGTATTAATTAAATCATTGCTTGGCCCATTAGCTCTAGCTTCTTATTGGCTAACTCTTATATCCTAATTTAACCCATCTCTATTAATCTGTGTATCACCACGTGGCTGTGGCTTACCGGGTAAAGTTCCGTCTGGCTCCAGTGAGGGCTACATAGCTTCTCTTTCACTCTGCCTCCTTTCTCCCAACCCTCAGCTTATTTTTTCCCACCTAGCTCTGTTCCCTATAGCTCTGCTATAGGCCAAAAGCAGTTTCTTTATTCATTAACGAATAAAAGCAATACATAGACAGAAGGACCTCCCACACCACCCTCTGGTTCTTACTCTTTTTCCACCGCCTCTTTCTCAAGGTTCATTCAGTTTGCTTTCTCATAGTGCCCAGGGCCTGCCAGATTAGGTGTGGAACTAGCCACAGTGAGTTGGTCCCTCCCACATCAACCGTCAATCATCAAGAAAATGCACCACAGGTATATCCATAGGCCAATCCGTTGTGGGCATTTTCTCACTTGAGATGCCCCTCTTCCCACCTGACTGTAGTAAGTGTCAAACTGACAGAAGACTAGCTGGCACACAACAAATGGCAAAGTATACCTGATGTAAAGCTACAGAGGGTATGAAGACCCAAAAATGTGAGTTTATTCCACCTTGTCTGAAGGCCAGAGAGTTTGAGTTTATTTTGTTTGCTCAAAGATGTTGACAAGTGTAGCTACATATCCTGACCTAGGGTGTAGTCACTTGGTGTTTTGGACATTAAGATGGCCTCTAGAGGTATATCTACTCCACCGTGACCAAAGGTAAGAAAATTCAAGCATACTTCTGCTCCTTCTTTTGAAATAGGAGGTTTGATGCAGGTAATGGCTGCCTTCAGTATACTTGGTCTAGGGTGTGTTTGCTGCCTAGACAACAGAATGCTTAACTCAGGATATAGTTTGAGGCACGATTAATTAAAAACGCAGAGACAGATATTGCAGTACAACCTGAAGATCAGAAAAACAAAGAAACCAGCCATTGCCTCTTACCTCATCCTCAGTCCTGAAATGGTGATCCTGCCACCAGGAAACCTCAAAATGAGACTGAAACTGAGAGCTGTCTCCTTCAGTTTTATAATCCTCTCTAGTTCTTGGATTAAAGGAGTGCACCCCTACTGGCTGGTTTCTATGGCAAAGTAGTGTGGCTACTGGGATTAAAGGTGTGTCATTGCTGCCTGGTCTGTAAGGCTTGCCAGTGTTTCTGTTTTACTTTTTTGATCCTCATTAAAATACAAATGAAATGTCACTACAATTGTTGCTTGATGTCTCAAATATCAGGGCAAGTAACTGTTCTGGTTGTTCTTTGTATTTTCTTAAAACAGTCTTTTGCCTTCTTCCCCCCTTTGTATTAGGGTATAAAAGTGTATGGAAAATTAAACACGGGTGAACTCAGAAGTCAGAACTCAGTAGGCAGCAGGCACTGAGTTGCCTTCACATACTATCCTATGTCTCTGTGTTTCTTTCTTATCTTTCTTCCTCCTACATAACATTTTCTAATTATCATGCCCCTACACTGGAACATACAAACCTGCTGTGGCTAGGACCATGGTAGAAGTCACCCCCAAAAGGTGGCTCCCACCAAGAGGGTTCACTTTTGTGGGAGTGGAGTACTTACAGAATCAGTGCTTCATCAAACTTCTGCAACTTGGTTTGATAGCAATCACCTGTAGTTTTGCACAGACCTGAAGGTTCCAGACATAAAGTAGCAGATTTCTAGGTTTCCACAAGATTTCTTCCCTTTTGGATGGAGTTTGGTTCAATTCCCTCCCCAAACACCACCACTATCACCGAAAAAATATAAGGATCCACTATGTGCTTAGGCAGTTATCATATCCTGGCTACACAGAAAAAAAAATGCTTTCAGAATATTCTGTCTAGATCTAGTGACTTAAAGGTCCCCCTTTAACTCTGTTGTAGAGATTGCAAAATCAAAATCTGCTGTACATATTGCATAAAACTTCCGCTTGGCGCATGTTTGGTGAAAAATGCCTGGCTCAACCTGCATTCCATTCCTCAGCTTGAGAAGAATGGACAGGAATTTTAAGAGTGTAGCTTTGAGCAACTCACCCCCTCCCATACCTGGGAGAGTCCACCCTTCACACTAACAGGATCCACCAGCCCTTGAACTTTAGTGTTCCCCCTCTTCCTGTCTGAGCTTTTATAAACATACTTTTTTCTTGCTCCTAAAATCAATTCTTTTTGTTCTTTCTCTGTTTTTTCCATTTTGGTTTCTTTCTTTCTTTCTTTTTTTTTTTTTTTTTTTACATTTTTGGGTTTTTTCCCCCTCTTTCTTCTCGTTTTATTTTATCCCCATTTTCTGGCCCTGAAGTTTGAACCCAAGATCTCACACACATTAGGCAGATGCTCTGCATCTGTTCAATACTCATCTTCCAGTTCAGCTCAAAGAAATGTGTGGGGGCTGTGCACCCCCAGACCCTGAATTTCCTGTAAAAACTTGTTTTCCTGTGTTTGCAGCTGCTCTGAGCATGAGACCTTCAGGAGTTCCTGATGGCAGGGGAGTGGTTTTTGGTGGGTTTGGCTGGGGTGTGGCTATCAATTAAGGATACCTATATAAGCTGCCCTGGAACACAATAAAGAGGGTATTCTTGGGGAATTCAAGGATGACCTGTGTCCCCGTGTCTCTGTCTGTGGCTGCGTGTGTGTGTTTCTATCTCCAGGCCCTTGCCCGAGATTCGCAAACCATCACGTAGTACAGGCACATACCGTTTGGTAACGCATAGCGAATAGCGCAAAGAGCAGGCGTGGCATTGTGCTTTACAGAAATGAAACCTAACTCTGGTCAAAACCCAGTACTACTGAGCCCTGGCACATATTTCTACCTAAAGGAATGGGAGACTATGGGCTTCCTGGTGTGTTGCCATTCACAGGTCATGTTCCTATTCCCCGATTCCCAGGTCCTGTTCCTGTTCCCAGGCAGTGTTCCCATTCCTAGGTCTTGTTCCTGGTCCCAGCAGTGTTTCCATTCCCAGGCAGTCTCCAATAGCAATTCTACTTCTTAACAATTCCCTCCAAAAATACAGGAAGAAAAAAAAAAGGGTGCTGATGCCACCTCTAATTGGACTATCTATATTGCCTGCAATCTTACCTAACTGGGTCTCATAGGACTGTTAAGACTGTAGGCGACTCCTCTAGATTCCCGCCATCACCCTTCCCTATAAAGCACCCAGATCTGAGCCAGGCTTTATTTACAGGACAAACACATCAGGTCCTTCAGTGGGCAAGGAGCAACCTCCACCAGAATCACTTTCAAGAGTCAGAGCTACTATTAGCAGTGACAGTAGAAATTCCCCCAAGGATACAGAGGATTCATTCTATGCACTCTGTTGCCTATAACACATGTACCTAAAGTACCAGAAAAGACTCTCAGTCCTTTTCAAAAAATTACTCTGTGCACAGTTATCCATGTGTGTATGCCATGCGTGCGTGGGTACCCACAGTACACAGAAGAGGGTGTCAGATGCCCTGGAACTGGAGTGACAGGCAGTTGCGAGGTGACTGACATATGTCCTGAGGACAAAACTTGGGTCCTCTGGAAGAGAATAAAGTGCTCTTAACCACTAAGCCAGCTCTCCAGCCCCTCAGTAATTCAATATTATAAAACTTAGAGGGATAGTAGGTCTCTCTGACTTTGAGATGATACATTCTATGTCCAACACACAAATAACAGTAAGGAAGAAACTACAGGGAAATTACAACATGGAGTCCAGTTGGAGGTAATCTAAGCATTGCTCGACAAGTTGACCTGTGAAGATATGTTGGTAAAATACCTCACCTCACCTGAAAGCAACAACTAAGAAGTGGATGATTTATCTATGCCAATGGATGTGCCAATCACATGAATAGAGGTCAGTAGTAGAGCGTAGGCCTAGCATGCAGGAAACACAGGATTAAAATTTCAGTACTGTGGAAAACCACACTACCAAAAAGGATTGTGCAGCTCACAACACAAAAATAAATACAAAATAAATAAAAATGAAAAAAGATAACATGATGTCTCTCATGATTCATAATTCCATAATAACCAGAAATACCAGAAATATTGGAATGGATAAAATGGCACCAAATAATCTGAAAAATAATGTTTTTTAGATACAAATAACAATTGAGTAAATTAAAGAAGGCAATTCACAACCCAAATGAGCAATTCAGTAAAGACACATAAAGTCTAAAAGATAATAAAATGGAAATCTTGCAATAAGCCAGATTTAAGACACAATTGAATGCCTCAACAATAGGCTTGATAAAGCAAAAGAATTTCAGAGTTTGAAGAAATTTGCCAAAATATTACATTTAGATGGCAATAAGAAAAAAAAAACATTGCTATTTGGCCATAAAAAGGAAATCCTATTCTTTTTAAGAAAATAAGTGGAATTGAAAGACAATTTGCATGAAATAAAGCCATAAAAATAAACTTTAGCATCACAGACTTTCCTTCACATATGGTGGAGTTAAAATCAATGATCTAAAAGTAGAAGAGGGACTACTAGAAGGACTATTGGAAATTGGTGATTCCAGAGGATGTGGAAGTATGCAGGGGGGTGAAGAGACAGTAGATACAAACGCATTATAGATACATATATGGAAATGTCTAAGGCAACCAGATTAATTTGTACAACTAGAATATACTAAGACATAATAAAAAAGAAACATATCCTTGTATGCAATTGTTATGAAGTCCACTTGTATGTTAACAACCATTTCATCTTTCATTTGTCTACTGATTACATAGCATATAAATGTCCATGAATAGTGTCTTCAGAAATATTGTCTTATGTTCAAGTTCTCTGAGACAATTAAGGGCAACAGCAGTAACCTATAATTGGGGGAGGGATGGTTTCGAGACTTCTCTAATCAACAGCTCAAGGGGGAGAAGGATTTCCCATACCTGGCACTGGGAACTTTATTATATAGTTTATGGTTCTTAGGGGAGTATTAACATTCCAAAAGATGTAACTAACATTGTGTGTGTGTGTGTGTGTGTGTGTGTGTGTGTGTGTGTGTGTGTGTGTGTGTGTATGTGTGTGTAAAGCTATATACTCACATCTAATGGTCTCTCACTGAACCCAGAGCTCACCAATTCAACTAATCCAGCTGGCCAGCTTGCCACAGGGAGACCCTGCTTCTATTTCTCAAGTCCTAGGATTACAGGCAGGCTGCTAGAAATACAGCTTTTATATGCATGCTGGTGATCCAAAATCTGTTTTCACACTTGTACAGTAAAAGCTTTATGCATTGAGCCACCTCTTCAACCCCCATTTGTCTAAGTTTTTGGCATAAACACTCCTAGCTTTTCTAGCAGCTCCCTGAGTTGTAGTCCAGAGGTTCCGGTATGACGGGATTTAATTTTTATTTGATGCTATGGAGCTCTAAATTACTACTCGGACTTTTTCAATAGACCCCCATCCACTGTATGTACTCTTCATTCTTCAAATACTTCTGTAACGTCTATTACTATTGATTTCCAAACTTATATCACTATGACCTTATAAAACATTCAACATTATTTCAGTCTTGTGTTTATTAAGACCTGCCTCGTTAGCAAGTATGTGTTCTGTTTTAGGGATTTTGTAGGCTACTTAGATGAACATGTATTTAGTATCTGGAATATTCTGGATCCATTAAGTCCATTCCTTCTATATTGTACTTTAACTTTGCTAAGTCTAGATTTTTAGATTGGTTGAATGGAGTGGATGTTTTCTGGTTCATTGAATTACGTGTTATAGATTCACACCTGTTCATCTTTCCTTTTAATTAAATTTCTTCTTTCCTGGGTTGTTGTGATTGTTTCCACTCTGGATAAGGCTTTAATATCATCTTAAGAATAATTCATCTTAATTTGTACTTGTCTTTAAACATTTCCATTTTTGATAGTTTTATTTTTTAACAAAATAAAACATAATATAGTTATATAAAATGAAAACTATCATATCAAAATTGGACAAGACAAGCCAACAGAAAAATAAGAGTTCCAAGAGAAGGCACAAGAATCAGAGAACCACTTGTTTACACATTCAGGAGTCCTATACTAACTGTAAGCTATTGTATAAATGAAGAGGACCTGGTTTTGCTAGTTTTAAAAGATAGTCTTGTTGGGGGTATAGCAATCTTGGTTGACAGCTACTTGCTTTTAGAGTTTAGTATGTATTTTTCCGTATCTTACTGGCTTTTATTGAGATACCTGATGCTACTCTAATGTCTTTTTAAACATTTTTTTAAGTTTTCCATTAAAGTTTTGGTATTGTTATTTAAACTGTGTTCAGTATTGACATCTTGACTATGATGTGTTGTGGAGAGGTTCTTTTCTGATCTTGTGTAGTTGAAGGTCAAAATGTTTCCTGTGATTAAATGTCCAACTCTTTTTTTAGATTTTGGAAATTTCCAGTATTATTTCTCCTTTTTTCATAATTTTGCCAAATAGCATCCCTAGATCAGGACCAAATGTTCAAACAAATGAATCTTTAGTGGATATTTCACCATTAAAAACACAATACAACTTCAGTGGTAGTTGCCAGAGATGGAATGAATCTTCCTGAGTACTGGCACTATAGAAACAGCAATCCAGAGAGAGACTGAGTAGGATGTAGACTTGTGACCAAGAACTCTATACAACAATGAAGAAGAGATGTTTTGGGGCAATGTGGAGACTGTAACAAAATGTAGTATAGCAGCTTAATGCTGAGATTCTCCATGTGTGCCTCCAAACTAGTTAGATTGAAGAATGATAGAAGGCACCACTGCCATCGACTAGGTGAGCAGTAAGCCTAAGTTGAGAAATGTGCTGAACGTGGAACAATCTCTCTGGTACATGCAAGTATATTCTCAGACAAGAACCATGGAACATTGGTGAAAATATCCAGGATCCAGCTGGGTTTGAACATACAGTGACAAAGGTAAATATAAATATGGGCACACCTTCCACACCCTATCAGAGCACCAAGCACAGGAATCCCCAACATGGAAAGTGTGATGACCAGTACACCAAAGAGAAGGCTCTAACAGCTAAGTTCAGACTTAAGAACTAACTACCATTAGTTCTCAAAAATGCGCGCGCGCGCACGCGCACACACACACACACACACACACCCCACTATAAATTACATTCCTCCCCCAAAGTACCTTAGTGCATCTGTCTGTGTAAGTCTCTCTCTCTCTCTCTCTCTCTCTCTCTCTCTCTCTCTCTCTCTCTCTCTCTCTCTCTCTGTGTGTGTGTGTGTGTGTGTGTGTGTGTGTTGGAATCTTTGTGTATGCACAAGGCAAGTGCAGAACTCAACATTGAGTGTCCTAGTTGAAGAGCTCTCACTGAAACCAGAGCTCACTGATGTCGGTGAATTTCATTGGCCAGCTTTTCCTAGTGAAATAAGTGACATACACAAGTAACATTTTCTGTATGTTAGTGCCAAGATTGCTGTCAAACTGATGATTCTGTTTTCATGGATTCAGATTCCCTCCTAAATAGTAGTGAGAGCCATAAACTCAAAGAATGATAAAGTCATAGAAAGACACATAAAATGAAACAAACAGTGGACAGGAGGGAGGAAATTAAGAACTGGAGGACATATCCATCTCAACAGCTGTGTAAGACACATGAAAGAAGCACACTCACAAAATGAGAAAAGAAGCTGCTATGAGGGCCTCATAAACTTACAGTTCCTCAGTACCAGAAACTAAAGATGAGATAGTTAAATACAAGAGAAAATTAAGAGAAAATTTCAGGATCCTACTTTTATTAAATTTTCAAAGTAATTTATGCAGACAAAACACTCATTCACATAATATAAGATAAATTACTTTGAAAATTTAATAAAACATGTATGAAAAGATTGGCATTGTGGGAGAACAAATTTAAAACAAGGAAGATAAATTAACAAGGAAATCAAGACTCTGAAAAAGACCCAAACAGAAGTGCTGGAAATGAAAAAGTTAATCAACACACACACACACACACACACACACACACACACACACTGTAGAGAGCACCACCAACAGACAAGACCAAGCAGAGGAATGTCAGGAATGGAGGGCAAAATTAAGTTGAATAGGACAAGGTTGAGTAATGCATTCTGACTTATATAAACAAAAGAATAATAAAGTTCCATGTCCAAAACTTTTAAGAAGTCTGGCATGCATTCTGATTGTTATTCTAAGAATACATGGGGTAGAAGGAGATAAGATAAAAATCAAAAGGTATAAACAATCTAGTTAATGTAACTTTATTGGAAACTTCCCCAACTCTACAAAAAGAAATGGTGACCTAGAGGAAAGAGACATGTAAGGTTTAAACCTCTGCATAAGTACAATTAGAAAAACACCTCTCCATACAAATAGTAAGAAAGCACAGCTTAAGGCAATTCATACTCAAAGATATAGGGGGAAAGAACAAAGACAGCTTTAATTATGATAGCACAAGGAAAAACATTCTTCATGAGAGTTATGAATGAACAAAGGAGAGATGGTAAGAAATCCATACTGCTCAAATGTTAAGCCAACAAACTATTAATAGTAGAAGAAAAGAATAATGAATAAGAATGCAACCAACCAGAAAAAATGATCAATAAAACTATAAAGACAGACAACCCTCTTTTAAGAAAATACTAAAATATAAAATCAAATCATTTCTTCTTCATGCTTTCTCCCTTAAACCCCTCCCATGTATACCCCCTTCACTCTCCAAATCATAACAGCCTCTTAAAAATAACCTTAGTTTCAACTTGTCAATTAAAAGATGCATCAGATTAGATTAAAACCTAGAATCAGGCCAGCAAGATGGCTCAAAGTGCAAAAGTTCAATCATCAGAACCAATATTAAAGAGCCAGATGTAATGGCATATCTCTATAATTCTATCACTCCTATGGCTAGATGGGAGGTCAAAACAGGAGAATCACCCAGAAGATCATGAGCCAGTTCTCCTGGAGAATGTAGTGTGGCAGAAAGAACTAAGTAAAACCTGCCCCAAAAAAGATGAAAGGAAAGATTCAACTCCTGTTTTTATTATTCTTTATTGTAAATAATTACATATGTGTATAGAATTAATATAATCATACCCTCCAATGTTCCCAATGTACCCCTGACAAATCTCCCTCACAACTTGATGTTCCCCTCCTGTTGGAAATCCATTAAGTCCTACATGAGCATGGCTGTGGGGCCAATCACTGACTCATGGGAAGCCTCCATACATGGGATCCCCAACGCACATCATGTACATACATAATAATAATAAAGAAAGAATTAAAGGAAAAGAAATGTCTGGAAAGAAATGTTATACTCAGCTATCTCACCTTCTGGTGAAGTGAGAATTTCCAATAATACACTCTATTTTGTGGTCATAATCTCAAATAGGATTTACTATTTTTATTTATTATTTATTTATTATTTCAGATGATTTTAATATAAAAAGACAAAGTGATTAAACAATTCCAAGGAGTGGATGAATCTTAAAGACTTCTACACATGAAACGAACTAACTACCTGAATGAAAGAAACCCCTATTTTTTCAACTATACCTCGGACAGGAGATTAACACCTCGAATGCACAATATAAATATAAAAATCCAAATCATTCAATTAATGACTAAGCCATTTAAAGACTAAATAGTTCAGTGAAAAATATAAATGTTTAATATTTTTAAGAGTCTTCATCATCCTTAGGCATCAGGAAAATGCTGATTAAAATATATTAATATTCCACCTTACCCTAGTCAGAATGGGTATTATCAAGAAAACAAGTGACAACTGGGGTTACAAAGGATGTAGGGAATATGAATGCAAACTTGTTCATCTGCTATGAAAATTATTTTAAAAAAACTACATGACCCAGAAATTCCACTGTTGGGTGTGTGTGTAAAGGGTTGGAAGTCAACATTCCCTATCCATGTTTATTTCTGTGCTATTCATAGTACATAGGAAATGGAACCAGCCTGGATGTCCAACAATAGATAAATGAATTTTAAAAATGTGGCACACAATGAAATTTTATTTAGCAATAAAAAATGAAATTTGCCACTTGCATGAAAATAGATGGAAGTAGAAATCATTATGAAAGTGTAACAAGCCAGGTTCATAAAAAAACAGGTGGTGCGTATTCTCAATCAAACATAGAATCTAGATTTAAATGTGTGTTAATACATTTTCTGAAAGTATCACTTGCCTTCAAAGAAGACGAACTTTTTCTAAACATTGCAACTAGGTTAATAATATGCTTCTGAATTATTTAAGATTATATGCTTACTTACCCTGCTATGCTACTGTGTTCTCAGCCTGTTTAAGTTTAGCCTGCATTTAAAACTATGTAACAAACCTTAGTATGTCTTAGATTTCCCATACAATCAGTTTATAAATCCTAAGCTAAATCTAAAGCATTAACCTTAAGTTATATACTCTTCCATGCACTTAACCCAGAATAATATATGTGAGTATGTGTGCATGTTGTAGTAATCATTTGCTCAAAGCAACCAACAGAATGAAAGCAACCTTAAACAAAACCCATTATGTTGGAGGCACCATGTGCATACATAGGCTGATAACATCTGTTTGCAGTTCTGATTGCTATTCTGGGTCATTTGAGGGTCAGAAAATAATCTCTTCCCTTGAAAAATTCAGTTAAAAATTTCTGGTTTGTTTATTTTTTTTAAATCCTTCATTCCTTTCCTGAATCATGTTTTCTGTGCTGTTCAATAAATACAAAGCAAAGCCCTTTGTTGGGCACAGGCACAACACAAAGGCACTACAGACAAACAATAGGGACAGATAAGATAAAACACAATAGATAGATTACAAACAGGCCAGTAACCACAAACTACAGACAAATGGCACACAGGGAGAGAAGTGCAGAATTCAAATTTGGGGTCACTCTTAGTCAAATCACCTTAAAAGGAAGTTTCTGGCTTCATTCCTTAAGGCAAACTAGATACATGTGTAGAGGTAATGAAACTATGCAGGTGTAGAATTGATTTGGAGAGAAAACTAGGGCTAGGGGAAGCCAAGAGGGTAAGGACACACATGCGACACGAAAACAGAAGAGCATGGAAAAAGTCTGCCAAGTGTGGGGACATTAGAGACGGTAGAGGACACTGGAGGGATGGGACCAATAGAAACAATTGTTATACAATATCTGTATGAAAATAGTATCATAAAGTTCACTACTTTGCTAATTTCAAATAAAAAAGAGTTTGCTTCCAATATGGTCTTGTCTGTGCAGTGGAGCAGGTTGGAAATCAGTCTGCAGATAACACCAATGTCACCTAGGCCTCCTTTTGATGGTAGTAAAACCAGAGAAGTATATTCTTTCTAATATCCTTGATTTCCCTAGACTTCTTTAAGTGGGCGATTAGAAAAGCTTTTAATTTGAACCCTGAATATATCTGCTAAAAGTAGTATTACATAGACTTGACTACCTTAAACTTTGACCCTGTCTTAGACTCTTGGTAAATGTAAATGCTTCACATACATGATTCTATGATAAAATCAATTTATCAGCATATGGAAATCATGATGTCTTTTGGAGAATTAAAACAATCTATGACTTTTTGTAACTGTGTATGCATGTGAAGGATAAGCATCCCCACTCGTTTTTTAACATTACCAAAGTCTTCCTTATCCTGAATAGTCAATAGGCAAGGAACATGGCTACTGTATCTAGTCTTTATTCCATTGACAAGTAAATTTTCCATATCATGATATAACCTGGCCTTCTTCTTTATCACCACAATGAACTGAACTGATGTTGCTCACAACTGTACCGCATCCCAGCTTTGCTCCTATTCCTTGAATATGAATGGAATTCTTAATTGAGAAAGTCCTAACACCTGAACTTTAACTGGATGTTCTAGTTTCTTTTCTGTAGCTGTGATCAAATATTTTGACCTCTTATTCCTCTACCAGAAGAAAGATTTATACAGCTACATGACCAGGTCAAAGTCCATCACTGAAACAAGGCACAGGTGAATAGAACTTCAAGATCCCAGGAAAGATGTTTCTTATGATAACGCTGTGGTCAAATGATTGTAATCAAGTCAATTCAGGGTTCAAGATATTTTTTTTCTGTGAAAGAAGCACGTTTTTATATAAACTGTTCTCATTATTGTTTGCAAAATCATGAGTTTTCTTGAAAAAAACGCATGCTGGTGTTTTTACAAAGGAGCACAGTTTCTATAAACTAAGCCGATCATTGTTAGGGGAATTGTGAGTTTTCATGCAAAGATCACATACTGCATTCCGTGTTAAAAAGCACGTTTTCATGAAAACATTTTAGCTCTCTTAGTAGAATCCTGAATTTTCTTGTAAGAAACTCATGATGTTTTCTGCTTAAGAAGCACAGTTTTTTAACTTTTCTAAGCTTTGTTAGCAAAATTTTAAGATTTCTTGAGAAACGCACATGTGTTTCTCTCTGAAAAGAAGCAGGGTTCAAGCTATTTCTGTGTCTGCAACTAACACCATTGTTGGATTCCCTGCCACCTACGTGAAAGCTGCCTTCTCAAAGCAGCCACCCTCAGCTGTTGACTGCATCATTGGTCTCGGCCTTTTACCTGAACCTACAACACAGAAATCCACTTTGATGTTTTGATAGCTACCAAATTCTCATCGTTGTTGAGGGAAGCTATTGGCAGAGCTGTTCTACCCTCCTGCTGACACCACTGCTACATATGTAACGTTCTAACAGACATTGTGTCCCACTCTTTAAGGAATCTTCTGTCCCTCATTCATAAAGCAATCAATCAAAATGATATTTCCCCCACCAGGCCCCATAATGATGGAAACACAACCATTGAACTGTATAGTCAGAACATTCAGTGTAGTGTAATAGATAGTTGACATAGTCACAATGCAGGTAGAGTCAACATTAATACTTCTTAAGTATATGTATTTCTGACCTTGACTAAGGTATTGTGATTGTGTGGTTCATTTAAAATGTAATGTATAATTATGAAATATAGGTTGTTAATGGATAATCATCAATAATAGTCAAGCTTGTAATCATGTTAGTTGAATTTTCTGGATATATAGAGATATATTTCAATTAGATAGGCATTCTTCATATCTTTCAAAGACTACAGAATATGGCATTTTAAATGTTTTAATAACTTAGGGCTTTTCATGACAATGAGATACTTCTGCTCCTGGCAGCACCAATCTACTTCAAGAGGAAGATGGGCATCAAAGAGGCTCCTAATGGAGTTTGTTAGCAATTTGGGCAAGAAACAGCAGAAAGTGACTGAACTGTCTTTGAAATTTCCTGCTTCATAAAAATGTCTACTAGATACTATGGGCCTGTAGGCTGAAGATGGATACCCCAAGGGTACAGAGGAACTTTGGGTGACTGTCCAGGCAGCAAGATGTCTCTGACATTTCTAGAGTTTGGAAGTTGCTTACTTCTTGTTTAATTAGGTAATATTATATCCTTCTGGAGTCTTTGATGGAGTTGAAGAATGGATAGTTATAGTTTTCCTTAGTTATGATAAAAGATAAAGTAGATATAAATATTGTAACTGTAATTCTTGTTTGATAACTGTTTTGTTATATGTAATTTTACTAAGTTAAAGTTAAAGTCTTTCTTTTTTGTTTAAACAAAAAAAGGGGAAATGATGGAGGAGGGTCATCTGTCTATGTGTTACTTTCATTAGTTAATAAAGAAACTACCTTAGCCCTTTGATAGGACAGAAAATTAGGTAGGCAGAGTAGACAGAACAGAATGCTGGGAGGAAGAAGGGAAGTGAGGCTGATGCCATGCCTCTCCTCTCTGAGACAGACACAGGTTAAGATCTTTCCCGGTAAGCCACCACCTCGTGGTGCTACACAGATTACTAAATATGGTTTAAAGCAAGATATGAGAATTAGCCAATAAGAGGATGAAACTAATGGGCCAAGCAGTGTTTAAATGAATTCAGTTTCCGTGCAATTATTTTGGGTAAAGCTAGCCCGTGGCCAGGAGCCGGGTGGCAGGAAGTGGCCCGCAGCTCCTTCTACACTTAAGCTAACTAATATGATAATTTTAGAAAGATTGACTCTTCTTTTTTTACAACTTGTTTATTTAGTGTGTGGGGCACATGTGCCATGTTACACTTACGAAGGTCAAAGGACAACTTTACAGGAATCAGTTCTCTCCTCTCCCTCTCCTCTTTACCTCTCCTCTCCTCTCTCCTCTCCCTCTCCTTTCTTCTCTCCCTCTCCTCTCCTCTTTACCTCTCCTCTCCTCTACTCTTGTCTCCCTCTCCTCTCCCTCTCATTTCCTCTCCTCTCTCCTCTCCCTCTCTTCTCTTCTTTCCCTCTCCTCTCCTCTTCTCTCCCTCTCCCCTCACTCTCTCTCCTCTCCTCCCCAGTCTTCTCTCTTCTCCCTCTCCTCTCCCTCTCCTCTCCTCAACTCTCCTCTTCCCTCCTTTCTTTCCTATCTATTCCTCTATTTGCCCTCCTCTCTCCTTTCCTCTCCCTCTCCTCTCCCTCTCCCCCTCCTCTCCCTCTCCTCACTTCTCATGTCCTGTCCTCTCCTCTCTCTCTTGTAACACAAGGGCCAGGCTGCTTGTTTGTTGTTGGGGTTTTTGTCCCACCCGGTACCCCACAACTGTTTAGCCCCAAAGAAAATCACACACAGGTCTCCATAAATTATAAGCTGATTGGCCCATTAGCTCTAGCCTCTCATTGGCTAACTCTCACATCTTGATTAATCAATTTTTTTAAATCTATGTTAGCCATGTGGCTCAGTACGTTTTTTAGTGGGGGCAGATCACATCCTGCTGCTTCAGTGGTCTGGACAGGAGTGGGAGAATCAGCTTCCTCCTTTCCAGAATTTTTCTGTGCTCCTTGCATCATTTTTACTTCCTGTTTTTTTTCCTATACTTCCTGCCTGGCCAATCAGCATTTATTTAAAACATGATTGACATAATACAGACAATTCTCCCACACCACTCTCTCCTCTCCTCTCTTCTTTTCTCCATCTCTTCTCCTCTCTTTTCTTATCTTCTCTCCCCTCTGCTCTTCTTACTCCCCTATACTCTCTGCTCCTCTCCCTCTCCTCTCTTCTCCTCTCCTTTCCTCTTCTCTTCCTCTGTTCTCGCTTCTCCTTTACCTCTCCTCTCCTCCTCTCCTCTCTGCCCTCTCTTCTACACTCATCTCCATCTACTCTTCCTCTCTTCTCCTCTTGCTTTCCTCTCCCTCTCCTCCCTCCCTTTCTTCTTCTCCCCTCTCCTCTCTTCTTCTATCCTCTTCCCTCTTCTTCCCCTCCCCTCCCCTCTCCTCTTCTATCCTCCCACTCTCCTCTCCCCTCTTCTCCTCTCTTCTCAGTCCCCTCTCCTTTCCTTTCCTCTTCAGTCTTCTCTCCTCTCCCTTTCTTCTCTCCCCTCCTTTCCTTTCCTCTTTCTTTCTTCTCTTCTCTTTTCTCCCTCAACTCTCTACTCCCCTCTCTTCTTCTTTCCGCTCACATCTCCCTCTCCTCCCCTTTCCTTTCCCTCTGTTCTCCTTTCCTGTCCTCTCTTCTCCTCCCTCTCTGCTCTCCTCTCATTTCCCTCCGCTCACACCTCCCTGTCCTCTCATCTCCCTCTCCTCTCCCCTCTTCTCCTCTCCCTCTCCTCTGTTCTTCCTCTCCTCTTCTATCCTCTTCCTCCTCTCCTCTCCTCCCCTCTCCTATCCTCTTCCTCCCCTCTTCCTTCTCTCCCCTCTTCTCCTCTCCCCTCTTCTCCTCTCCCCTCTTCTCCTCTCCCCTCCTGTCCTCTCCTATCTTCTTTCTCTCCTCTTCCTCCTCTCCCCTAATCTCCTCTTTCTCTCTTATCCTCTTCTCTCCTCTTCCTCTCCTCTCCTCTCCCCTCCTTTCCTCTTCCTCTCTTCTCCTCTCTACTCCATCTCCTCTCTTCTTTTCTCTCCCTCTCCTCCCCTTCGCCAACAATACAGACTATTGGCAATGCTCTTGAGTACCTTACAGAACTTAGTCTTAAGACCCTTACCTTGATGTGAACCCTGAGAACTGTGGTAGAACCCATGCTTTAACAGATAGTCCTATACCTGTATGCATACAAGCATCACTGAGGGTAAGTTGCTTAGGTAGAGGAGGAACTGGAGGGAAGGACTGAGGATATATTTGATCAAAACAGTTGACATACCTATCTGGAATTCTTAGACAATAAAAATAAGAAATAAAATAAAAAATTTAATTCCATATGCATTAAGTGCTCCCTTTTAAAAATAAATGTTGAAAGAATTAATATCTATGTAATATTAAGCCTTCCAATAAAAACTTTGAGAATCTCCCTAACTTATTTTCTTCTTTGTGCTCATAATTATTTGTGCAAATATGCACTCATATAGTCTCGCATTTCTCTTCTAAACTATTTTCTGATGTGTATATTGTTGATTTATTTCAAGTTTATTCTCTAACTAACAAAGGTCATAGAATTTGTCTGACAGGAAGGACCCTTTGTCTAGAAAAGAGCAATGGGTCTTTTAATTCTACAATGACAAGGCTTCAGACACAGCATAGAAAGGAAAGATTACAATAAATAGACAATTTGTCTGGAGTAGAAGTACTGCTGCCACATTTCCAAATTTTCTGCTTCTTCCCATGGATTCCTGAAACTACAAGAAAGAAAATAAGATTTCCTTGTAGACAGTGACCCTTGGCAAATGGCAATTGAGTAACATGTAAAGATGGTCATAGCCAATAGTGAGAAATGCTGCGCCATGGTTAATTTTAGATGTCAGCTCAATTGGTTTTAGGAATACACAACCAGCAGATAAATCACTAAATCTGCTTACCTCTGTGAGAATTCTTTCAGTAAACAAAGACTGACCTTTGATTTAATGTACTAAATACAGATGATTTTCCCTAATCCAATATCATTTCAGGGTCCAGAGAGAACAAAAATATCAAAGAAAAACAAGCTTTCTGTCCTCTGGAGCTAAGGTATGGTTGACTTTGGACAGATATCTGACTTTGGACAGATGAGCTCTAGATTTTCTAGCCTACATGTAATTCCATCCTCTTGGTTCATTCCTATGGAGAATATTAATTGGTACCAAGCATGGTCCCAGAGAAACATAATTTTAAGGATATCCTGAGGTAGCCAGCAGTCATCTAATTGGACTTAAGACCTGCTCAATAGAAGGAAATTTATGCCTGACACTGTAAGCTACCTATAGCTGGTGAAGTTGTGGAACCTAGAGAAGAATCTCCTTCTTCTTCTGTACTGGCTAGTTTTATGTCAACTGATACAGGCTATAGTCATCTGAGAGGAGGGAGCCTCAACTGAGAAAATGACTCCCTAAGATCTGGATAGAAGCCTGTAAGACATTTTCTTAATTACTTATTGATGTGGAAAGCCCATCCCATTGTGGGTGGTGCCATTCCTGGTCTAGTGGTCCTAGGTTCTATAAGAAAGCAGACTGAGCAAGCCCTGAGGAGCAAACCAATAAGCAACATCCCAGTATGGCCTCTGCATCAACTCCTACTTCCAAGTACTCAACCTAGTTTGAGTTCCTAACTTGACAGAATGGAGTGTGATTCAGGATATATAGTCAATAAGCCCTTTCCTCCCCATTTTGCTTTTGGTCATAGTGTTTCATCTAAGACAGCTATAATTTCATTTTTATTGATTTTATTGAGCTCTACATTTGTCTTTGCTTCCCTCCCTGCCTTTTCCCTCCCCTTCAACCCTTTCCCATGTTCCCCATGCTCCCAATTTACTCAGGAGATCTTGTCTTTTTCTATTTCCCATGTAGATTAGATCTATGTAAGTCTCTCTTAGTGTTCTCATTGTTGTCCAAGTTCTCTGGGATTGTGATTTGTAGGCTGGTTTTCTTTGCTTTATGTTTAAAAACCACTTATGAGTGAGTACATATAATAATTGCCTTTTCAATATAATGTTTTCTAGCTCCATCCAGAATATCTAACCGCATTCTAAATATTTATCCTTATATTTACTAATAAATGTAGCTTTTACCCCTCATCAAGGAAGCTTTATTAGAGATTAGAGATTAGAGAAAGCCATAACTGGTCAAAATGCAGAAATCAGCCGACCAGGGAGGGCCTGCCTCCAATTAATGCACATACAACACAACTCAGGGAATGTTGAGGAAGAGGGAGTGGATAAGTTTGAAAATCCAGAGGACCAAGAGAGCTGTTGAGAGATACTACATTCTAAAAAAGCGGGGATGGGGCAAGAAGGATGGGAAAAAGAGGGTAGGTGTTGGAATAATTGAGGGGAGGAGTGGGGATAATTATAGTCAAGATACATTGCATTCTCTATAAATTAACAGAAATATAAAAGACATGAAATTGGGAGGGAGACATATTGGGGTAGTTAGAGCATGGAGTGATTGGTGTGATTCAAAAATACATTGAATGTGTGTGAAATTTTCAAAGAACAAATTTAAATTATTATTTAAAGTAAAATTATGTACATAAAAAGATGAGCATCTTGAATTGGCTTCTATAATTCACTTTCCAACTTGATTAGATTTTAAATGTTAGACACTCCAAGTAGATTAAAGTCCTCAACAAAAATCCAGTTACACCGAACCTGATAGAAGAGAAAGTAAGGAATAGAATTGAATGCATTGGCATGGGAGACAACTTCCTGAACAGAACACCAATAGCACAAACACTAAAACTGACAATAAATAAATGGGACCTCATGAAACCAAAAAGCTTCGGTAAGGCAAAGGACGCAGTCAATAAAAGAAAACAGCAGCCTACAAAATGGGAAAACATCTTCAACAATCTCACATCTCACAGTCAGCTGGTCTCCAAAATCTATAAAGAACTCAAAAAACTAGACATCAACATACCAAATTATTGAGTTAAAAATGGGGTACAGAGCTAAACAAAGCTTTTTTTTTGATATTTCAAGACATGGTTTTTCTGTAGCTTTGGAGAGCCTGTCCTGGAACTAGCTCTTGTAGACCAGGCTGGCCTCGAACCTTATACCAAATTACATCAAGACTGGATAAACAAATTAAATAGACTCATAACTCATAAGAAAGTAGAAACAGTCATCAAAAGCCTCCCAACCAAAAAGCAGCCTGGTCCAGATGGCTTCAGCACAGAATTCTACCAGATTTTCAAAGACAAGATAATACCAATCAATACTCCTCAAATTATTCCACAAAACAGAAGCAGAAGGAACACTGTGAAACTCTTTTTATGAGGCTACAGTTATCCTGATATTGAAACCACACAAAGATGCAACTAAGAAAAAGAATTATGGACCAATCAGCCTCAAGAATATTTATGCAAAAAAATTCAATAAAATACTGACAAACCAAATCCAAGAACACATTAGAAACATCATCCACCATGATCAAGTAGGCTTCATCCCAGAGATGCAGGGATGGTTCAACATACAAAAATCCATCAATGTATTCCACCATATAAACAAACTGAAAAAAAAACCACATGATTATCTCATTAGATGTTGAAAAAGCCTCAACAAAATCCAACCACCCTTTCATGTTAAAGGTCTTGGAGAGATCAAGAATACCAGAAACATTTCTAAACATAATAAAGGCAATATACAGCAAACTTACAGCCAACATCAAACTTAATGGAGGGAAACTCAAAGTGATTCTACTAAAATTAGGAACAAGACAAAGCTGTTCACTCTCCCCATACCTATTCAACATAGTACTTGTTCTAGCTAAAGCAATAAGACAACAAAAGGAGATCAAGGGGATACAAATTGGAAAAGAAGTCAAAAATTTTCCATTTGCTGATGATACGATAGTATACAAAAGTGACACCAAAAAGTCTACCAGAGAACTCCTACAATTGATAAACACCTTGAATAATGTGTCAGGATACAAGATTTACTAAAAAAAAATCAGTAGCCCTTTTATATACAGATAATAATTGGGCTGAGAAAGAAGTCAGAGAAACATCACCATTTACAATAGCCACAAGCAACATAAAATATCTTGGGGAAACTCTAACCAAACAAGTGAAAGACCTATGACAAGAACTTTAAGTCTTTGAAGAAAGAAATTGAAGAGGATATCAGAAAATGGAGAGATCTCCCATGCTCATGAATACTTAGGATTAATATAGTAAAAATGGCAATTTTACCAAAAGCAATCTGTAATTTCAATGCAATACCCAACAAAATCCTGGCCCAATTCTTCACAGACATCAAAAGAACAATACTAAATTTCATATGGAAAAACAAAAAAACCTAGAACAGCCAGAACAACCCTGTACAATAAAGGAATATCTGGATTCATCACCATTCCTGACTTGAAGCTCTATTATATAACCACAGTAAAGAAAACAGCTTGGTATTGGCATAAAAACAGACAGAAGGACCAGTGGAATTGAATTGAAGACCCTGATATTTAATCACTTACTTATGAACACCTGATTTTTGACAAAGAAGTTAAAATACAAAATGAAAAAAGAAAGCATCTTCAACAAATGGTGCTGACATAATTGGATATCAACATGTAGAATAATGAAAATAGATCCATATCTATTGCTATGCACAAAACTCAACTACAAATGGATCAAAGATCTCAGCATAAATCCAACCACACTGTACCTCATAGAAGGAAAAGTGGAAAGTAAATTTGAACACATTAGCACAGGAAATCACTTCCTAAACGTAACACCAGTAGCACACACACTGAGAAAAACAATTAATAAATGGGACTTCCTGAAACTGAGACGCTTCTGTAAAGGATACAGTCAATAAGATAAAATGGTCTTCACCAACCCCACATCTGACATAGAGATGATCTCCAAAATATATAAAGAACTCAAGAAACTAGACATAAAACTCCCAAATAATCCAATTAAAAATGGGGTACAGATCTAAAGAGAGAATTCTCAACAGATGAATCTCAAATAACCAAAAGACACCTAAGGAAATGCTTAACATCCTTAGCCATTAGAGAAATGAAAATCAAAACAACCCTGATATACCATCTTATATGGATCAGAATGGCTAAGATTAAAAAAAAACACTGATGATAACTTATGCTGGAGAGGATGTGGAATGAGGAACACTCCTCCATTGCTGGTGGGAATGCAAAGTGGCACAGCTGTTGTGGAAATCAGTATGTCAATTTCTTGGAAAATTAGAAATCAACCTACCTCAGGATCCAGCAATACCACTTTTGGGCATATATCCAAAGGATGCTCAACCATACCACAAGGACATGTGCTCAAATATGTTCATAGCAGCTTTATTCATAACAGTCAGAAACTGGAAACAACCTAGATGCCCCTCAACCAAATAATGGATAAAGAAAAGATGGTACATTTAAATAATGGAGTACTACTCAGAGGTAAAACAAATGATGACATCTTGAAAATCGAAGGCAAATGGATGGAACTAGAAAAAAAAACTATCTTCAGTGAGGTAACCCAGACCCAGAAAGACAAAAATAGTATGTACTAACTCATAAGTTCCTATCAGACATAAAGCAAAGAATAACCATCCTACAGTCCGCAACCCCAGAGAAGCAAGAATCCTCATCCAGAAACAGATGGAAGCAGATGCAGAAATCCACAGCTAAGCATGGGCCAAGCTCCCTGAGTTCAATTGAAGAGACGGAGGAGTGATAATATGAACAAGGGGGTAAAAACCATGATGCGGAACCCCACAGAATCAACTGACCAGAGCTAGTGGGAGCTCACTGACTTCAAAATGACAACTGGGGAACCTGCATAGAAATGAACTAGGCCCCCTGAATGCAGGTGACAATGGTATGGCTTGGGTAATATATGGGGCCATTGGCAGGGAGACCAGGATCTAACCCTCATGCATGAACTGACTTTGTGGAGCACATGTTTTTCTCTATGGAGAGATGCATCTCTTCCTGAGTCTAGACATGTGAGGGAAAGGTCCTTGGCTCTGCTTCAATGAGCTGATGGGAGAAACTTAGTTGACATGGAGAGTCCATACCTTCTCTGAGGAGTGGATGGGGGTGGGGCAAAAGGAAGTTTGGGGGAGCAGAAGGAGAGGAGGGAGGGGAAACTGGATTGGTATGTAAAAATAAATAAATAAATAAATAAATAAATAAATAAATAAATAAATAGAAAAGTATTAAAATAAAATGGCCTTATTACCAAGGGTAGTATTGATATTTCCACTTATTTCTAAGGGAAATGTTTTATAATTTATTCAGAAAATGGTGGAAAAGGAATGATGCCATAAAACAGAGATCACATGGAAGGATTATTGGAAGAGGAGAAAGGGGGCAGTAGAAAAGAGCACAGAGAAGAAGACAGAAACAGCGCTGTGAGACTGTTCCCTGTGGACGAGAGTGGCAAAAGAGAGAGACAGGAAAGGGGAGGAGAGGAAGAGGAGGGGGAGAGGAGAGGAAAGGAGAGGGAGATGAGAAGAGAGGGAGAGATGATAGAGGGGGGAGGGTAGGGAAAGAGAGGAGAGGTGAAGAGAGGAGAGGGAGAGAGAGGAGAGGGGAGGGAGGGGAGGAGAGGAAAGGAGAGGAGAGGTTAGGAGAGGAGAGGGGAGGGAGGGGAGGAGAGGAAAGGAGAGGAGAAGGGAGGGAAAGAAAGGAGAGGGGAGGGAGGGGAGGAGAGAAGAAGAAAAGGAAAGGAAGACTAGAACAGAGAAAAGGAAGAGGAGAGGGAGAGAAGAGGAGAAAAAGAAAAGAAAAGAGGAGAGGAGAGGAGAGGGAGATGAAAGGAGAAGAGAGGAGAGGAAAGAAGAGGGAGAGGAGATGAAAGGAGAGGGAGAAGAAAGGGAGAGGGAAATGAGAGGAGAGAGATGAGAGAGAGGGAGGAGAGGAGAGGTGAGGAGAGGAGAAGAGAGGGAAAGAAAGGAGAGGAGAGGGAGGGGAGGAGAAGAGAGGGGAGGAGAGAAGAAGGAGACAGGGTGAGGGGAGGAGATAAGAAGAAAAGGAAAGGGAGACAAGAAGAGAGAAAAGGAAGAGGAGAGGGAGAGGAGAAAACGAAAAGAGGAGAGGAGAGAAGAGGAGGGGAAGAAGAGGAGAGGGAGAGGAGAGGAGATGAGAGGGAGAGGGAGAGAAGGAGAGAGAGGAGAGAAAGAAAAAGAGAGGGGGAGAAGAGGAGAGGAAAGGAGAGGGAGAGAAGAGGGAGTGGAGAGGGAGGGGAGAGGAGAAGGAGAGAGAGAGGAGAGGAAGGAGAGGAGAGGGAGAGGAAAGGAAAGGAGAGGAGAGGGAGAGGAGAAGAGAGAGGAGGAGAGAGGAGAGGAGAGGAGAGGAGAGGAGAGGAGAGGAGAGGAGAGGAGAGGAGAGGAGAGGAGAGGAGAGGAGAGGAGAGGAGAGGAGAGGGAGATGAAAGAAGAGACGAGGGGGAGAGGAGAATAGAGAGGAGAGGCAAGGAGAAGAAGAGGAGAGGGAGTGAGAAAAGCAGAAGAAAGGGAGGAGAGGAGACTGCAAGGAGAGGAGAGTAGTGGAGAGGATAGAGATGAGAGAAGAAGAGAGGGGAGGGAGAAAGGAGAGGGGAAGAGAAAAGAGGATAGGAGAGTGAGAGGAAAGGAGAGTGAAGAGAGGAGACAAAAGGAGAAGAGAGGGAGAAGAAGGGAGAAATAGAAGAGAGGGAGACATGAGGAGAGGGAGGGGTGAGGAGAGAAGAGGGAAAGGAGATGGAGAGGTGAGGGAGAGGAGCAGAGGAAAGAAGAGGAGTGGTGAGTGAGAGGAGATCAGAGAAGAGGAAAGGGCAGGGAGGGAAGAGGAGCAGAGAGGGAAAGGAGAGGAAGAGGTGAGGAGAGGAGAGAAGTGGGAAAAGGAGAGGAGAGCAAAAGAGAAGAATAGAGGAAGAGGAGAGGGAGTGGGGAAGAGAGGAGAAGAGAGGAGAGGAGAGGGAAAGAGAAGAGGTGACAAAAGGGGAGGGGATAGGAAGGGAGATGAACAGGAGAGAGACAGGAGAAGAGAGGTAAGAGAGAGGAGAGCAAGAGGAGAAGTAGAGGAGAAGCAAAGGAGAGTTAGAAGAGAGAAGATGAGAGCAGAGTAGTGGAGAAGAGGAGAAGAGAGAGAAACGAAAGGAGAGGGGATGGGAGGAAAGGAAAGGGAAAGAAGCGGAGAGGAAGATGAAAGGAGAGGAGAGGAAGAGAGGACAGGCAGAGGAAAAATAGGTGAGAGGAAGAGGAACGAAGATGAGAGGGAGGTGAGAGGAAAGCTGATGAGAGGAGAGGAGTATAGAGCAGTGAAGTAGAGGAGAGAAGGAGAGGATAGGAGAGGTGAGGGAGATGAGAGAGAGGAGAAGTAGAGGAGAGGCAGAGGAAAGAAGAAGAGAGAGAGACTAGAGGAGTTAAGAGGAGAGGGAAAGGAGTGACGAGGGGAGAGGAGATGAGAGGTAAAGAGGAGAGAGAAATAGGAAATGAGAGGAAGAGGAAAGAAGAGATAGAGGGAGAGCAGTGGGGGAGGAGAGGATTGGAGAGAAGAGGCAGTGGAGAGGAGAGGGTGAGGGAAAGGAAAGGAGAGGTGAGGGGAGAAAAGAGGGAGAAGTGAGGAAACGAGAGGGAAAGGAGAAGAGAGGAGTGGAGAGGGGAGAGGAGAGGAAAGGAAAGGAGAAGAGAGGACAGTTGAGGAGAGGGAGAGACGATGAGTTGGGAGACAGAGACGAGAGGAGAAAAGAAGAGGAGACGGTGATAAATGGAGAGGTGAGGGAGAAAGGGGGAGAAGAAAGAGGAGAGGAGCGGAGTGTAGAGGAAAGAGAAGAAAGAAGAGGAGGGGAGAGGAGAGGAGAGAGGGAGAGAAGAGGAAAGGAGAGAGGAGAGAGCTGAGAGATAAGAGGAGAGGAGAGGGAGAGGAGAGGAGGGGAGAGAGAAAAGAAACGAGAAGGAGAGGAGATGATAGGAGAGAGAAAGAAGAAAGAGAGTAGAGAAGAAGGAGAGGGAGAGGAGAGAAAAGGAAAGGAGAGGGAGAGGGGAGGAGAACAGATGAGAGGTGGGGAAAGAAAGAGGAGGAAACAGGAGCGGAGAAGGGAGGGGAGAGGAGAGAAAAGGAGAAAAAGAGGAGAGGAGAGGAAAAAAGTGGAGAGGGGAGGAAAGGGGAGGAGAGGGGAGCAAAGGGAGGGACAAGGGGAGGGGATGGAAGAGGAGGGGAGAGGAGAGGAGGGGAGGGAAGAGGACGGGAGGGGAGGAGAGGGACAAGGGGAGAAAAGAGGGACTAGGGGAGAGGAGAAAAAAGGAGAGGGGAGGGGAGGAAAGGGGAGGGGAGCAAAGGGAGGGACAAGGGGAGGGGAGGAAAGGGGAGGGGAGCAAAGGGAGGGACAAGGGGAGGGGATGGGAGGGGAGTGGAGAGGAGAGGAGAGGGATGAGGGGAGAAAAGAGGGACTAGGGGAGAGGAGGGGATAGGAGAGGAGAGGAGAAAAGAGGAGAGGGGAGGGGAGAAAAGGGGAGGGGAGCAAAGGGAGGAACAAGGGGAGGGGAGGGGAGAGGAGGGGAGAGGACAGGAGGGGAGGGGAGAGGACAGGAGAGAGGAGGGGAGGGGAGAGGAGAGGATAAGAGATGGAGAGTAAAGGAGAGGGAGAGAAGAGAGGGAGAGAGTATAGGAGAGGTGAGGTTAGAGGAGTGGAGAGGAAGAGGAGAGGACAGGAAAGGGAGAGGAGAGGGAGAAGGGAGGCGAGGCGAGGCGAGGCGTGGAGAGGAGAGGAGAGGAGAGGAGAGGAGAGGAGAGGAGAGGAGAGGAGAGGAGAGGAGAGGAGAGGAGAGGAGAGGAGAGGAGAGGAGAGGAGAGGAGAGGAGAGGAGAGGAGAGGAGAGGAGAGGAGAGGAGAGGAGGTGGGCAAGGCCGGCCTTTTATAAGGTAATGTAGCCAATGTGCACAAAAAGTGCTCATAGTTCCTACAGCTGAGGATTTACCCTGTTAGTACCCCAAGTGCAGGCCAGTACAGATGCCTGAATACTAACTAATTTTGATCTTCCATTCCTTGAAAAAATGGTAATCTCAAACAAGACAACACTCGTTTCCCTAAAGGTATAGCCCTATTACCCATCTCTTTTTCTAGAGGGTTATCCATAATCAAATTCTACCAAGACCCTACAAGTGAAGTAATTGACAGATAAAGTATGACTGGTGGTGCATTGTAATAAACTATGAAATAACTACTAGAGCTCTATGATTTCTTCAAGTAGAACTACACATAGAACTTGTGAACAATGGGTATTATGGTTGTAGGGTATAAAGGTGGAGGTGGGAAGAAAGCATAAAGTTGGATGGGAAGATGAATAGTTTAGTTGTTTGACTAAATATGTATCAACAGATCAATTTTGGGAAGATTGTCAAGACACACTTGCAGGAATGAATGAAATTTCATCTGGTTCCTCTAGGAACCAAAAAAGGAGAGCATGCCTCATGATCTCATTGAGGTGTTGTAGGCAAAATATTCTTTATCAAAATGTATAACTCTTTCCATTTAGTAAGTATAATCCAAGGAGTTTCTGGCTTTGTGTTGACCAAAGAAAGGCTTTAAAACAGACATAGATTGTTTTACAAGTTGCTCTGCTATGTGAACCTTATTCATCATAATGAATATGGTGCTTGATGAAATTCTCTATGATTGGAAAGGATGCTGTTTGAAGTCTTTGGCAGGTTTTTATATATGTCCCATCGTGGAGAACCTTTGAAACAAGATAACTATCCATCTTTCTAGATATAGTGCTTGGCCTGCATTCATTGAAACTGAATGTATAAATATAGGCCACCAAGTTTGATGTGATGAGTTTCTTGTCATGAAATGAATATATGTACATACACAAAACTGTCTATCATCAAACGGAAGTAAGCATATGCATGGTGGGGTTCACGCAGATTTAAAATGCATAGGCAAATAACGGGAGTCACCCAAATAGTCATGGTTCCTACATCTAATAAACTAAATTTTATCTCTTAAAATGAGGCTATTGCTTTAAGAAGTGTACCCTACAGTGAACTGGCATAGAAAGATAAGACTCTGGACCCATTTAATTACTCATTTTGAGATTAAATACCATGTTCGCTATCTTATAGCCAATGTCCTCCAACATAGGACAATGGGATATTATTTTGAAGATTCAGTTGCAGGACCATCTAGGTGGCAGTAACATGCAGTGGTGGAATGGGGTCCTCCAGAAGACCACATATGCTCCGAATCCATGGCCATCATATAGTGTTACTTCTCTGAGTCAGGATTTGCAGGTTCAGAAATAAAGGGCTGGAAATGATAGTGGAACCACCTGTAGTGATCCACTTAACAAATGTTTTACTTCCTATTACCATGTGTTTTATATCCTACTGGCCTAGAAGCTTTTGTTTCTAGAGAAAGTAATAGAATGCCTTCTACTAAGAGATACTATAATCATTCAATTTGAGTTCCTCATGCCTCTGAACTAACAGTGAAAGAAGAAAGATATTATCCTGGCTAAAGCCAGTGATTCTCGCAGACTCGACTGCTAGGCTATAATTCGGGTACAGAAGAGCTTGTGTAAAATATTGGAAACTTTTTTAAGGAAAGCGACTTATAATTAAATTCAGGGTAAAAGTACAAGCCAACCCAAGCAGGACTACTCAGACATTTTGAAATGATATTTTATGTCAACCTACTAGTTTAAGAACTATGACCAGCTATTGTGCTTGATGAAGACTAAGAGGATAGGTAGTAGGTGGTGGTTACAAATGTTAGCTGCAACTTCAGGAGTAGTTAAAGAGCAAAGTGTAACTTAATGAGTGTGATATTGTGATATATATATGTGTGTGTGTGTGTGTGTGTGTGTGTGTGTGTGTGTGTGTATTCATATAACAGGAAGACCTTTCTTTTTTCTCTTCTCTTATTCTTTTACTATGAAAACTAAGATGTGCTTACTTTGTATACGCAGAGGGCCTGGTGCAGAGATCCGTGTCAGCCCTGTGTTTGCTGCTTCCAAGAGGTTCTCAGATGTTTCACAATGGAAGAAACGTCTGCCGTGCCCTTGTGTATGTGAGCCTGCATGCAAGTCACAAGTTTCTTGGGGCCCACACCCTCAGCTTAGTCTCAACCTGTAAAGAGAGGTGGTTGGGACTTGGAGGCACATAAATGAAAGTACCTCTGATCCTTAGGTTTGATGGTAAGACCCCTCTTTAGGATTCTGTAGCACTGTACCAGCGAGCAAGCAGAGAGTTCAGGGAACTCCTCCAGTGTTCGACATCTATGTAGGTCACAAGTGCCCAGCCTCCTCGCTGCCTTTTTCT
This sequence comes from Microtus pennsylvanicus, assembly GCF_037038515.1. Lineage (NCBI taxonomy): Eukaryota > Metazoa > Chordata > Mammalia > Rodentia > Cricetidae > Microtus > Microtus pennsylvanicus. The sequence goes on along the minus strand of NC_134601.1, from coordinate 130,475,348 downwards.
TTTCTTTTTTTTGGTGGGTGGGGGTGGGGGGGTGGAATGGGGTTTCAAAGACAGGGTTTCTCTGTGTAGCCCTGGCTGTCCTGGAACTAACTCTGTAGACCAGGCTGGCCTTGAACTCACAGAGATCTGCCTGCCTCTGCCTTCCGGGTGCTGGGATTAAAGGAGGTGCACCACCACCTTGCCACCCCAACCACTAGTGGCTCATTTTGTTTTTCAAACTGTATTTTTGCAGAATGCAAGAACTGTGAAGTTCACTGGGACACTTCAATTTACAGCCCCACTGTCCCACTGAAGAATATTTTGAACTTCTTGCCTAGGTTGTGATCAAACGTCAATGCAAGGTTGTCCCCCCCAGCCCCGGTTTTCTGAGACATCGTTTCCGGAACTCACAGAACCTATCTCTCAAGTGCTCGGATTAAAGGCATGCATTAAAGTTGGTGGTGGCAGAGGCAGTGGCGTACACCTTTAATCCCAGCACTCGGCAAGCAGATCTCTGAGTTCAAGGCTGGTCTGATCTACAGAGCGAGTTCCAGTACTGCCAAGGCTACACAGAGAAATCCTGTTTCGAAGGGGTGGAACGAGGAACGCGTCACCACCCCTAGTCTCTATTGTTGTTTCTTTTATAAATTTAACATCCAATATCTCTGGATTTCCTGGCCTCTATTCTTGCTCAAGTACTCAAGTACTTTTCCACGTCACCACCTCTCCTTGAAGACAAACCTCTGCTTTATTTTAATATAGCAGATATAGGAAAATGCTAGAAGTCTCCAACCCACCACTTTCCTCTCCTCATTGTGCTCTTTGAAATAATCCTTTAATTTTTTGACTAAAATAACATATGTAATTATAATATCAAGATTACTCACATTTCTCATTGTAACTTGTTCTTTTTGCACAAAATCTAAAATAGATAATTTGAGCTGACAAATACACCTGTTTCTTTCCAAGAATTTTATAATGTAGCCATTGGGCTGTTGTCTTTGATATATTTGAGGTTAAGTTTTGAATGCGTGTCAGGTGGGTATTTAGCTTCATTCTTTTGTATGTGGATGGTCACCAGTCGCAGCACCATCTGGTGAAAACACCATTCTTTTTAGCCTTCCTTGGTAACCTTTCAGAAATTGTCCATAAAAATGACAGCTTGTTTCTAGGTTGCTGATTTGATTTCATTAATCAATATGTCTATCATTCACCATTTTGCTCATTGTACTTCTGTACTAAATTTTCATATCTGGAAAAATAAGATAACCTGGAAATGTTTTGGCTTTTTGAGTTCCATCACTTTTCTATGACCTTCATATCATCTTGGAACTTCTGAAGGCAACGTGAACTCGGATACAGATTACACTGCATATTTCAGAAACTGGCATCATCTGGACACTGTTGAGTCTTTGGCCCATGACATGCCTATCACCAGTTATCATTGGGTTCAAGAAGTCCATGATTTCTGTTTGTAGTTTTTGTGCTCCTTCAACAGTTTTAAAGCTCTAAAGGGCAATGAGATACAGGGTTTTTAATGTCCTTGCTCAGAATGTATTAATTGTGCATGGAATAGAAATAATTATCAGTGTATTTGTGATTTTTTTTTCAGATCCCTTGCTTCTGGGGCAATGACTGATTTCAGTGTTCAGAATCAAATACATTTCACACCTTTTCAAAAATATTTTTCAGCTTTAACTATTACTTGAATAAATTATGTGATCATTATATATACTAACCTATAGGCATGTTTATATGTTGCTTTCGGATATGCTGTGTACTTAGAAAAAAGTACTTTTCCATTATTATAATTCAGAAGACAGAATTCTCCTTCTTATACCTCTGTCTTACAGTTGTTATAGTACATACACAATTTTCCTGTGACTCTCTAATCCCTCCCCCAAACCCTTGTTGGCAGTATTCCTAGTTTAGGCTCTGGCACTTTGGAGGACTAATCCGGGGACCTGCTGTGTTAGGCAAGTGCTTTAGCATTCAGCTACTTAAACCCCTAATCATGAATAATTAATGAGCAATTCATTAACTATGTCAAGTGTAAAAATATGCAATTAAAGTTTTACCATATTATGTGTGATTTTACCACACAATGCCTATAAATATTTGTAATTAGGATACTCACTGTATTTAATTCTGGCCATTTAAGAAGTAGCAAATTAGAAAAACAAGCCCACAAACCATCTTGACGAAGAAAATAGTTAAAATGTGGACTCCAGGCATAATACGGCATAAATCAACTGTCAGTTAATGTAGCTTACTGGCAAGCTAACTCTTAAGTTTTTACCTACCCATGCCTTTCCTGCCATAGTCATACTACTGTGATGATTAGATGGCCATCTGTAGAAAAAGATCAAATTTGGGGACTAATTTTAGAACTAGTTTATATTTAGAATTTTCACATGATACTTAATTCAAACTCAAAATTTAGTGATAATTGTCACATAGCTATAACACAGCAACAAGACAAAATTTATTTGGACATCAATGCATTTATGAAGCTTTAATGCAATAGAGCAAAGACTGGGTGTCAACAAAAGAGAGCAATGATTGGCTTCTGCAGGACCATGTCAAGGGCTTGCTTTGGTGAGTTTACCATGATCCACACACACCATGGCCTTCAGTCCTAGAAGTATACAACCCGATCTTGCCCACGTCCTAAATTCATCCAAATTCTGGAGGTGAAATCACAGTCATTACATCATAATACTGAAAGATATAAAAAGAGAAACATATTCATTTACAATGAGAAATGCAATTATACAGGTCAAACACGTGTTCAGAAGGCAATGCTTCAGATCCCCTTCTAAACAGGCTATCGGAGAAACAGATCATAGGGTCCTGATAATCTGCTAGTGCTCGGTACCTAATGTGTTTGAATGTAAAAGAAAGCTTTTGTGTCAACGAGATCAGATGTCTCTACTACCCTTAGTGAAATTTTCTCCCAGAGAATTGCTGGAATGCCTATTTCAGCGGCTCTTGCTTTCCTAGGACCAGTGCTGCTTCACCGCTCTTGACTACCTTCTTATGTTCTTTAGAAAATTCATATTTAAACAATATAAATAGAAACTTTCTTGTCACCAGACTTTTACCATTCCTCAGATTTCCCTGTATCTCCAGATAAAAACATCAGCATCAATTACTTCTTTACCATTGTCTATGTATGTTTGTATGTATGTACATATACATACATGGTGGTTACAATACAGTATTTTAAATTTGGAGTTTGGAATATGAATTACATCATCAATTTATATACTTCTTCACTAATTTTTTACCCATTTAAGTTCTAGCTGTTTTTCTTTTTGTGATAATATTTCACTACCACTGTACAGCCAGGGCTAGTCTCAAACTCAGAATTTCCCCCCTGCCTGTTTCCCAAGTGCAGGGATTATGGGTGTGTACCATTATGCCCTGCTCCCTTAATAATATTTCGTTATAAAAATTAACTTGTCTCACTGTTTCAGTTGTCTCATTCTATTATATGGCAATATTACCTATTAAATTATTCCTCTGTTAAATGGCATTGAGTGTGATTGCAACTTTTACTTAGGAAAAACAATAAAGTCGATTTATTCTTACATAGGGTCACTTTCATCAACTCCACAAATGAAAGACAGGTCAAAATACATACCTGGAAAAATGCTGATGCTGTTAAAAAATCTTTCAACTGTTTATACTTTCATTGTATGTAATTCACATATTATATATTTGGCATCATTTATAAATCTGAGGATTATGGAGAATTCATCTTTTGTGTGTTAATAGGGTGTGTGTGTGTGTGTGTGTGTGTGTGTGTGTGTGTGTGTGTGTGCATGTGTGTGTATGCATTCACATGTGGGTGTATATGTTCCATGATGTGCATATGGATGTCAGAAGATAATCTCAGATGTTGGTTCTCACCTTCCACCTTGTCTGACACAGGGTCTCTCTGTTGGTCACAGGTGCGGAGGCCAGGCTAGCTGGCCCACAAGCTTCCAAGGATTCACCTCCCATCTTGGCGTAGGAGTGCTGAGATTACAGATGTGTGGTTCCACACCCAGTTTTACCTGGTTTATGGGGACTCGAACTCAGGGCTTCACACTCATGCAGCAAGCACTTTACCCACTGAGCCATCTCCCAAGAATTTTGACTACTACAAATAGAATGAACTAATAGTGAATTTGTAAAATTGGGGATTTCCCTCTTGTCTCTGTTTCCCAAGTGCTGAGATTATGGTATACACCACCACACCCACCAAGTTCACTTCATAAACATTCTTTATAAAAACTGGCTTACCTCAATATTTTATTGGTTCACAATGTTACTTTACATTATATCACAATGTTAACTTCTTTAATCATTCAGTTGTTGAATGGCATTGAGTATGATATAGTTAGTACAAATGAGGAGTTCCACAACGGTTGATTTATGACAGAATGGGGGTGGCTCCTGTTTGTATGTTCAGTTTTGATTTCAACAGATTCAACTGCCTTTTGACTTCCAGTAAAGAATGCACAAAGTCATTCATCGTGGTTGACCACATACATTCTGTCTTCCATAACCTGTCCATTCTTTTAATTCATGTTTTTTTTACTAAAAGACAGGACTATTTGATAAGTTATTAGGAGTAATTAATGAATTATTCATTATACACATTTGTATGTGTGCATTAATGTAACCGGAGTGTGTATCAACTGACTTCATATTGTTTATGATTTCTTCCTTTATATACAAGCTTAAAAGTTTCATTAAAATTATTTTAAGATAGGTATAGTAATAAGGGATAAAATATAAAATGTATAAAGACAAGATTAGAAGCTGGGTGTAGTGCATACATGCCTGTAATCTCAGCATTTGGGAAGTTGAGACAGGATAATTAGGCTGGCTAAGTAAGACCCTATGTCTAAAAAAACAAGAGAAAGAAAAGTTTAGTAATTTTTTCCCAATAAGTCCCATTTCTAATCTTTGCAGGTTGACAGATGTAGTCTAGAGAACATGCTCCCATTTTTATAATCATCATAAACAGATATATTGACAAATATGTAGGTTTCCCATTTGTTATTAAAATGAGTTTATATAATATACATTATTATGCAATGTTTTCATTACTTATCATTTTACATTTAGTATATATTATAGATTTAATATGCTCTTTTGAATATGTATATAATAGTATACCACAAGATTTTACAACTTAATAATTCTCTAAATGAAGGGCATGGAGTATCTTTCCAATTGTTTTCCTTTTATTGTTTTTTGAGACAGGGTTTCTCTGTGTAGTCTTGGCTGTCCTAGAACTCACTCTATAGACCAGACAGGCCTCAAACTCAAAGAGATCCATCTGCTTCTGCCTACTGATTGCTGGGAGTAATGGCATGTGCTATTACCACCTGGTTCCAATTGTTTTCATAAATATCCAAATATATTCTCAGCCTGTTGGATTATGAGGCAAACCAAATTTCAAGTTTCCCCAATTATCTACCTGCCAGGAAATGGATCCCCAACTCTGTTAATATTTAACTCCCTTGTATAAATTGGCATCATATTTCCATATAAATGACATGCATGCTTACATTCTCATATATAAATATCATAGATTACTTGCAATGCCTAAAACAATATAAATGTTATGCAAATAGTTGTTATATGGTTTAAGTAGTCATATAAAAAATTCTACCAGCAAAACAATCAAAGATTTACTAATACAGTATAGGACAACCATAGCAACAAAAGGACATTTGAGCTAACCGGGGCTGGAGCTAACTGAATCCATCAACACAGAGCCTTTGATGGAGGGCCAACTGTGCTCTCTTAAAATAGGTATAATAATTCATTCTCTACATGTCTCTACATGAGGCAGACCTCAGACAGAACTAGTGGCTCTTTTACTTAAAATTTATGAAACATGAAATAAACATTTGATAGCTACGTATCAGCACAATTATGAGGTTATATAAACAATTTTAAAAAAAAATACCTTTAGCTCTTTTAAATGTAGTATTTCATGTTCAAAAACAAATTATAAGCAGGATGTGGTAACACATGACTGGAATTCTAGCACTTGGGAGGTAAATGTAGTCAGATCAGGAGACTGAAAGCAACCCACTGTGATGAGTTCCAGGCAAGCCTGGGCTCCATAGCAAGAGGCTATCTAAAGAATTTATACTTAAAATTCCATTGGAGACCTTAGTAAAAGCTACACTAACCTCCTAAATAGATTTAAATTTTCCTTCCAAATATAATATTTTACAATATAATACGCTGGGTCTTGTATTTATTTTAGGAGGTGTTTTGGTGCTATGAAACAAACCCAGGGACTCTTACAAAATAGGCATGTTTTCTATCAATGAACTATATGCTTCATGTATGATGCAATGTTTTATGAACTAGTATTTTGCTTTGTTTTCCAAAACAATACAGAAAACAAGCAAAGACAAAAAGTGTTAAGAAACACATTGTGGCTGATGGACAAGTGAAAAACTTTCATTTGTACCAAGTAATGTCAACTTACACAGGCAATATAGACAAGTCAGAGAAAGTAATCCTTTCCTCAAGTAGGAAAAGCATCAATGCACACAAAATATAAGGAGCAAAGGAAGTAAAGAATACGATGCACACTTTAGTATGATTTGAAATGGTAGAACAAAAACCATAAAAAAGATGCAGAGAGATTACAGTTAATTATTTTTGAAAGAGATTGTGCGACATTGAAAGCGGGAATCCCACCATTCACTTGTCCAGATCTCTGCACGTCTCTCCCTCCTCTTATCTTTCCCAGCTGAAGTGGTGGCCTTGTATCTAATACAAGACTTAGGAAAAGTCTCTCAGTGGTTGATGAATGACAGACATTTGCTACTATTTGTGAGTCTGGTTTTGGACTCATCATATTTAACTGTTGTTCCAGTAAAGAATGTGCAGAATGCTTATTTCTCAATTCAGTCCACAGAAAAATGCCAGAATGCCTTGGGAGGACAACTTTCAAATTTGTCAAGAAGCTCTGTGCATTCCCAGTGTGGCCTATGCCTCTAAGGAGGTACAAGTGAAGAGAAAGCATTGGTCATATTGAAGAAAATACCAGCATTGCCTGGCATAGTATTCTATATGCACTTAGTATTCTAGAGACCCATCACCTCCAAAGGTGAAACCCTAGGACAACACAGGTCGCAGCATGGAGGCCAGTGAACCTTAACATTAAATCATGTGGGGTTAGGTCATTGGCCAGTGACGTAGGCACTGGGCCATTGATACTGGTATCCTTTGTGAAGATCAACAGGTGTGACCAATCCTGAGAGCTACAGGCATGCTGGGCAGGGTGGCTCCTTTCCTCACAGGAACACCAGTGGGGGGCAGGGACACAACAGTAGCATTGCTAGGCATTTGTACTTGGAAGTTCCAGGCCTCTGTCTCTGGGAGCCTACCACCATATCTGTCTCTCCCTTCTCAGAGTGCTCCCAAGCAGTGGAAGCAAGGTGTCTTTCCTTCTTGTGGTAAGTCCAGTTAAAGTGTCAGCCAGAAGACATATGCTACTGGCATTTCCTCTGTGCTTTCCACTGATGGGCACCACTTACACTTTCCTCTGGATAGTCACAGATCACAGCTACAACTCCTTCCCCGCCCATCTGTTGATGTGGTCCTCGAACCATTCCAACTGCTAGCAAAGACCAAGAAAGTGCTGAACAAGAGGCTAAGAAACTAGGGACTAGTTGGGTAAGGGGCCTCACAGGAATCCTGTTCAAGCAGCAGCTTGACTTTCCCCTCCCTTTGGCCTTCTGAGTCTCCCTTGGTTCCTGCTCTAACTTACAAGAAGAAAAAATTTTTTTAAAGTTAAAACACACACATGTAGTTCCCTGTGACCCCATAGGAAGCTCTCCACAGTAGAAAGTGCTGGTCACAGTACTGGCTTGATCATAATTTTGCTGCAGGATTACTTTCTGACAGGCCTGTGAATTCAGCTGGAGACCATACTGTAACCTTGAGCCCAGCCAAGCAAATGGCCAGGGAAGACATCCACAGGGTAGAAGACACGGGTGTTTCTTATATGAGCACCAGGTAGCTCACCCATGTGCAGAAAATGGACTGACCATCAACAGAGAGCCCAGAGAAGGCCACCAGATAGCTGAAAGGCCCAAGATCTCTCTTTAGAGCATTTCCCCTGCCCTGTTCTGTTCTCTAATCAATTAGGAGTGGGCCAGAAGGGAAAGAATGGGACACGGAAGGTGAAGAGGGGAAAAACTTGGTCAGCTCATGCTAAGGGGATGTTTCCTTGCTCCAGAGCTTTGGAATGGACGGTAACTCACATATCTAGTGAAGAAACAATAGGAACTCCCTCCTTCCTGGGAAGGGTCATAATACCAAAAGGCCTCTTGTTGATCTGAGAACCCTCTAATAAGTACAAGGGCATTGATCCAGCAGTAGGCCTAAAGGACCTAAAGATGGTAAAAGATGAGTCTGCATTGTACCCTTATTTTGTCACCAGCACAGTTTAATGGGACAGAGATGGTCCCAAAGCCAACTGTGCATTTCAATATAATAAAGAAATGTAGTATTTTATTTTACCCTAGGTCTCTGGGTTATCTAGTCTCAAGTCACCCAAAAAGTATTGGGTATGGGTTCCATCTCATAGAGTGGGCCTTAAGTCAAATCAGACACTGGCTGGTTACACTCAGAAGCTTTGCCATAAATGATTGCACTAGTGTGTCTTGAAGCCAGGACAGATTGTAGATCAAGGATTTGATGGCTGGGTAGTGGCTGGGTTGATTTTAAGTTTCTCTTTTGGTAGCCTGTAGAGTGTGCCTTCCTATATCAAAGACACTAGAATGGAGGCACCAGCTAGACCTCTCCATGTTCAATGAGTCGTGTATGTTGTCTTCAGCAATAGGCCCCACTGTCAGTTTGTGAAGAACAACTTACTCTCTTAGCAACAGCCTGGGTTGTTCAGCGATTTCCATGGGACCTCTTCTACTGGTCTCTTTTTAAAGTAGGGATAAAATGACTCCTAATGGCATTCTGCTACACTCATAGATCAATACCTTACTCAGCCATCATCAGAAAAGCTTCTTCCTGCAGCAGATGGAAACAAATCCGAGACCCACAGCCACACATTGTGGGGAGAGGGGCGTTGAATGCACAGCTCTAATGGGATATCTCCATCAAATCCCTCCCTCAGAGATCAGGGAACCCCGTGAAAAGAGGAGGCAGAAAGACACCAAAAGAACAAAGCCCTCTAAATCAAGTGAGCAAAAGTCATCTGAACTCACAGAGACTGAAGCAGCACGCATAGGGACTGCACGGGTCTGCACCAGATCCTCTGTGTATATACTATGGCTTCCAGTTTAGTGTTTTTATGAAAATCCTGAGTCTGTGAACTGGTGGGTCTCTGACTCCTGTGCTTTATTTCGGGATCTTTTCTTTCTGTTGATTTGTCTTATCCAATGTGGATGTGATAGCTTTGTTTTTAGCTTATCGTATTTTGTTTTGTTATGTTGTTATCTCTTAGAAGCCTGTTTATTTCTAGTGAGAGAAAGGGGGTGGGTCCAGAGGGGAGGGCAGGTGGCGAGGAGCTAGGAGGAGTAGAGGAAGGGGAAACTGTATTAGAAAAAAAGTCTATTTTCAATAAAAAGGGGAGAAGTAAGTAGACCCAGCAAAGCTCTGTTGTTCACAGTACTGTTCACACCACCGTTCACAATCCACAAGGTGGAACTTAACAACACCGAAATTTCTGAGTGTGTCTACTATTTTGATATCTGATATGTGCAAACAAATAGAAATACTGGAACCAGAAATAAAGATGATTACAAAGATGCAATAATAATGGCTTCTTGAAGAAGAGGTCAGTCAGGGAATTAGGGTAAAATCCCCCGAGGTCATGACAGATAGGCAGCTTTGTAAGGCAGACTGCAGAGACATCAGAGTTCCAAATGTAATATGAAATGAGCCTGAAGTAACAAGAAGTTCAAGAGAATCATAGTGGGATAAGGAATCCAATGAAGCTGGGCAGCTTGAGGCCAGCCTGGTCTACAAAGCAAGTTCCAGGCAGGTCAGCCAGTACTACAAAGAGAAACCCTGTCCTGAAAAAAACAAAACAAAACCATGAAAGGAAAAAGAAAAAAAATCCAACGAAAGGCTTTTGTGCCGTTGGTATAAGATGAAATGCTCCATGGTAATACATCAGGCTTGAGAGACATGGCATATGTAATCTTGCAAGCCATTTAAGATTTTATTGTAGATATGAGGAAATCAGTAAAGAATTTTAAGCAGAGAAACATTGTGGTTATATATATATTAGAGACATCATTCTCAAGGCTGTGTTAAAAGTGAAAAGGCAAAAGTAAAAAAATTCCAATATATTAAACCCTTTGCCATATATGACAGTTGCTTCCTGAATTTTCTTTCAAATCTGGACAGCAAACTCTCCCAGGACCTGCCCTCTACATCCCCTTCGTTCGTCTTTCTCAGCTGCTCTTGAAATGTCGGTGATTTTAGAGTTGATTTCAGACAGTTTTCTCTATGGATTTGTGCTTTAGAGTATCTAATTTGCTCCCTTGCCCTAAATGGTCACTCTTGATAGCAGATTTTACCCTACTTATCAAAAGTGCTCTTGTCACCTCAGAGCTTTACCAGCTTGCCAGGAATCTCTCTGCCTAGCGAGCTTACTGAAAATAGTGAAAATTATTCCATGTATTGCATTCTGTCCCTCAGACAGTGAATTCACACAATACTAAATTCAGAAACTTGAGAACTGCCTTCCTTCATGCAGAACTCTTATCTGTCACGAACATTTGTTGCTAGTTGGCAAGCTTAGAATCTACGGTCCCAGGGCAGCTGTGAAGGTATTTTGCTTTTCTTGTGGCTGACATCTACAACCAGCTGGCTTTAAATAAGGAGCTGGGAGATAATCTTGAGAGATCTGATTTAGTCAATTGATAGGCATGAAGAATAGAGATAAAACTTCTCTGAAATATGTATCTTAGTTGTAGCCTGAGCTGGAGAATTTCAGGGGGCCATCCCATGAACCTACTCTACAGATTTCAGACCCAAGTCAATACACCACAATTGTATATCATTTCTTATTACATATTTCCTACTGATCATGTTTCACAGGCTAAATCCTGATTGATATACTATCTGATCAATATTTCAAAAATCATTCTTAATCCATTTCTCTGTATTTCATTTCAACTATCAATGGCTAAGCTCGGAGTTTTATTGCTTGAAGGGTTTTCACATTATTAACTATCTTTTCAATCCAGTATCTTCCTGTGCTATCTTCTGCATGAAGACTGGTATATGAACATAACACTCTCCTTATAAGAGACCCTGTTTTAAGGCAGGGTCTGACTATGTAGCCTGGGCTAGCCTGGACATTGCTATGTAGACCAGTTTCATCTTGAACTCACAGAGAGCCACCTGCCTCTTCCTTCCAAGTGCTGGGATTAAAGGAGTGTGCTACCACATTTGGTTTTCCTTAAAAGTTTGTAATGACTTTATATTTCTTATTGATTTATCTGGAAACCATTCAGTAAAGAGCACAAAATTTGCATATTCACCCTACATCCTAGGAAGTTACATGACTTGCAGACGTAGCTACTATTACCTGTGTCCTCTAAAAGAACAGGCTGGCCTGAGCTCTGTAGTTTTGGTCATTACAGTCTCACTACTTATTCTCTACTTGACCTTATGATGGTTTGAATGAGAAATGTCCCCAATATTTGACCCTTGGTCCCCAGTGGATTAGTGCTGTTCGGAAATGTTATGGACGTGGTGGCACATGCCTGTAATCCTAGAAACTTGGGAGGTTGGGCAGGATTGGTGCTTAAGAGTTCAGGGCCAACCTCCTGGATTTCAGGAAATGTTATGGAACCTTTCTGATCTAGAGCCTTTCTGGAGGAAGCAAGGAAGTGGGGGGGAAGTGACCATTGGGGGTGTAGAGCCTTGCCCCACTTCCTGTTAGCTTTCTCTGCTTTCTGTTCCTGGATAAAATGTGATCAGCCAGCCTCTTGCTCCAGCTGACTGCTGACAAGCCTTCCTCACCATTACGGATTGTCTCTCTGGAACCTTAAACCAAAATAAACCCCTTCTTCCTTGGGTTGTTTTTGATCATAGTATTTTATCAGAGCAACAGAAAGTAACTAATACATTTTACCACTCCCCAGCCTTAATACCCAAGAGTACTCTTTAAGTCCCAGCACAGACATCGATGCACACAAAAATCCATCCTGGTATTTCTCATCTAGGCAGTACAGCCTCTTGCATTCTCTTAAACGGCAGTATGTGCTAATTCCTACGAAACTTACCAAACTGGTTTATGGCTTTAGTGGGTGAGTTAGACATCTTATTTTGGCAGTATGGGCACCTGGTACAATGTCTGTAATATAACAGATGTTTGCTTTAATATATGTTTAATATATGTTTTAAAAAATATTTCTGCTGGTTGAATGAAAGAATGGATTATCAAACACTGAATTACGGTTGTGGTTAACTGCAATAATGGGATGTGTGGAAAGCAGAATAATAGGTACATAAAGGGGTTCACATCATAATTCTCAGGACTGGCGACTATATCGCTTTACATGGTAAAAGAACTCTGGTAATGTAATTCGGTTACGGATTTGAAGACAGAAGAATTTCCTCTGGATTAACTGGGTGGCATACTTTGGCTGATTGTATATTAAACATAGAAATCCTTTTCCTACCTGAGCAGAGAGAGGGTGGATGAGAAAAAGAAACAGAGAAGTTTTAAGTGTGCGAGGGACTCAACTGAGAGTTGGCTTTGAAGACAATGAAAGAGGGTCACAAATGAAGGGCTTCTAAAAGCCGAGGACACCTGTCAGCTGCCATCCAACAAGGAAATGGGGCTCTCACTCTTAGCTTTGTAAGGAACTCAGTTCTACCAACAACCTAAGGAGCAGAGAACCAGTTGTCTTCTGGAGCCTCTGGGAAGAAATGCAGCTGGCCAGCACTCTGATTTAACCAGATCTATAGCAGTGTAATATAATAAAGTTGGTACTTTGAGCCCTAAATTCACAACAAACTAAAGAATGCAAGAAAACAGGATTTATAGCAAAAAAAAATGAGTGAGGCAAGGCATGGTGGCACACGCCTTTAATCCTAGCACTCAGAAGGCAGAGGCAGGAGGATCTCTGGGAGTTCCAGGCCTCTCAGGGCTATATAGAAAGACCCTATCTCAACAGAAAGATGACTAGATTAAAGAACTGAAAAGCAAATGCCATTGCCACAATGGAATCTTGCAAACAAAATAGATTCTAAGGAAAGATTTAAGAAAAGGGTCATAAAAAGGATAAAAGTTGTATCCTAGACTTTACTAAGACCTAGGAGACTTATACAACACGGTAACACATTTAGCAGATATTTATAGACCCCTATAACAGGCTGAATATACAAACCTCTTACAAACATACAAGCAATAGTAATCATTAAGTTCTCTAAGACATTCGGCAAATTTCAACAACTATGAAACCATGTTTGTACTCTAAAATTAAATGTGAAATAACAAAAGATTAAAAAAAAAGATCCATAGATCCACACCTCAGCTTGCAAATATGATCTCCCAGGAACACAGTCAAATAGAGAAATGGTCAATGGGGTAGAAAATATAAGATGAGCCTGAAAGTAAGGAAGAAAAGAAATGTTAAAATAAATATCTCTCAAAGAATGGTGCCATGCCAAAGGGTAGAGAAAACAAGCTGAGTAAAATAATTATGATAGCAACAAGCTATTTATAAAATAACATAAAAATTTAGGTGTTTAAATATAATAAATAAATACAGAAAAGCTTTCTCTTCAAGTAGAATATACACTAGTAAATGCAATAAAAATGATGGAGCTTGAAATTCATTATTCTGTAGTCATAGTAAAAACATTTAGTCAAGAATAATCAACAGATACAAAAACTAGTAGAAGATAGTTTGATAAGGAACAGAAAAGATACACAATCTCCAAGTATTCAGAGCAAAATTATTGGGGGATGGAGAGATGGCTCAGAGGTTAAGAGCATTAGCTGTTCTTCAGGAGGTCCTGAGTTCAATTCCCAGCAACCACATGGTGGCTCACAACCATCTGTAATGAGATCTAGTGCCCTCTTCTGGCCTGCAGGCATACATGCAGGCAGAATATTGTATACATAATAAATAAATAAATCTTTTAAAAAAATTATTGACTGTAACGAGAAAACAAAGGGTTAATCCAACAAAATCCCAGCAACTTAATCAAGAAGTCAATGTGGATATGACATCTGCATCATGAGCAAATTATGACTATGATGCCCAGAGAAAAACTTAATATAATTCTGAGGTCTTCCTGCCAACATACATCATCAAAATATAAAAAGGAGGAAATGATACTGACACCTAAATTGAGGAGCATTCTATAAAATAATTATCTTATATTTTGAAAAATTGTCAATGTCAACAAAGACAAAGAAGATTGAAGAAACTGAAGAAACTTCCTGATGAAGGACTAGAAAGACACACACACATACACAAAAAAAAAAAACTAAGTATAACACATCATCCTGGACTACAACTTCAACCAAAAAAACAGATAATGTATGAGAAAGTATTTATTCCAAGTGAACACAGTGAAGTATTAAGAAGTAAAGCAGAAATATAGCTGCAAATTCCTTTTAGATGGCAGAAAGAAAGAATGGTAGGGCAAATGTGGCAAAATACTTGCTGATAAATGTGGAGAAAGATATGGGAGGTTTTCTATAATATCCTCATGGTTTAACTGTGGATTTCAATTAAACATCCTAACCATGATCTTTGTATTGAAGAAAGAAAAAAAGCTTTCAGTTTTTGTTTTGTTTGTAGACAAGGTGTCACTATGTAGCCCAGGCTAGCCTGACTCACTCTATAGACTAGGCTGGCCTCAAACTCAGAGATCCACCTGTCTCTGCCTCCTGGATACCGGAATTAAAGGTGTGCGCCACCATACCTAGCAAAAACAGCTTTATATTATCAAATTTTATTGAGATGTACAGCATATATGTAAATTTCTTTTCTGTTGTTGCTGCAAGGAAGTTTAAAAATATGTTAAAGTGGCAGAAAATAAAACTTAACTTATAGCTTGGTGAATGGTTTCATCATACAATTATTTAAAAAAGAATGCATAAATAACTGGAAATTTAAAAAGCAAAACTCTTCAGCTGAGGCTGAAGAGATGCTGGTTCAGCGGTTAAGAGCACTTGTTGCTCTTGCAGAGGAGCCGAATTCAGTTCCCAGAACTCACATGGCCACTCACAGCCATCTGTAGTTCCAGTTCCAGAGGATCCAATGCTCTCCTCTGACATCCCTAAGCATTAGGCATACATATTTACATGCAGGCAAAACACCCACACATATAAGATTGCCAAATTAAAAAATCATTTAGACATCATAAAGCAATAATTGTTAAAGTATAACAAAATAATAAGCAAATTCTTACAAACTGGTAGAGAATAATTTGTAGTTTTTCACCTTTTTAGAAAAGAAATACTAATGAGCTAGAGTTCAATTCATTAAATCAGAAAATGAACAAATGAAAGGGAACTAGAAGAAAAAGAAATATAGATTAAATAATTAAAGGAGAAAGCAGGGCTGGAGAGGTGGCTCAGTAAGCAAACTGCTCACTATTCAAGCAAAAAGACCTAAATTCTAACTCTAGCACCTAAATAAAAGCTGGGCATGGTGGCCAGGCTAGTAATCCCAGTGCTGGGGAGGTAGGGACAGTGGTCACCTGGGCTTACTGGCCAGTCAGCCTATCCTCATCAGGATCCAGTAACAGCTCTTGTCTCAAAAAACAAAACAAAACACAAACACACAAAACACACAAAAAAGCGGATGATTCCTGAAGACCAATATAGGAGGCTAATCTCTGTCCTATCCCCATCCCCCAAAATAAAAAAGCCTTGTGAAAACCAAAAGAAGGAAATTCATTAAAATTATTGTAACTTATCACATTGTCATATTGTCATATAAATGGGGAAAATGCTTATGCAAGTAGATATAGACAAAATATTTGGTGGGGAAAAAACTCCATAACCATTCACAATAAGTCTTCTCAGCAAACTATGAAAATTGAATTGAATAAAATGTATGCTCTGGCAATGCTGAAGCGTGCATGGGCAGCCCGTATATGGCGGTTCTGTTGAACTTGTCCATATTGGGTTTCATGGTCTAAGCTGTGGAGGACGACTGACCAGGGCACCAGATCTCATTACAGACGGTTGTGAGCCACCATGTGGTTGCTGGGAATTGAACTCGGGACCTTTGGAAGGGCAGGCAGTGTTCTTAACCATTGATCCATCTCTCCAGCTAACTGTGAATACTAACTAATTTTCAGCTGGGTGGTGGTTGCCCACACCTTTAATCCCAACACTCAGGAGACAGGAAGTGCTCTGTGAGTTCAAAGCCAGCCTGTTCTACAGAGTGAGTTCCAGGACAGCCAGGGCTGTTACACAGAGAAACCCTGTCTCAAAACACCCCCTCCCCCAAAAAAAATTTTCTTGGGCAAACTAAAACAATGCATTTTGGTAAAAAAGACAGTGCCAATACAATATAATTACAAATAGCCCCAAACAATCTACAAATTACTAGAAAAATATAATTCAGAAAGGATGCATGTTATAAAATCAATATAAAAGTACAAATCATTTTCCCCTTCACTAGTAACAATTACAAAATGGGCTTTAAAAAGACTCACTTTGCAGAAACGATAAACTAATCAGCAGTAAATTTACTAAAGTGCTTCACAGATTTACCTGGCTAGTTTTTGGTGCATATGGTTTCAATTTTATCGTTAATGCTAGCTTTTGGGGTTTTGTCAGTTATTTTGAACGTGTCATTTTCAATTCCTTTCTTCTTTCTTTACATGCATTTTTAGTAAAGAAAAAAAAAGAAAAACAAAACAAAAAGATTACCTTTAGCAACACAACTTCCAGCTGCGGGACACCAGCAAAAGCAGGGTAGCGTTGGCAAGGATCTTCATGGTGGTCAATGGGTGAACTGTGTTACAAACGCACCAGGGAAATGGAATCATACTGCAACCTCTCAACGACTGGAAAACAGGAAGCAAGGTGAAGTCATTCTGTCTGCCACATTGAGTCTGACTCATCTTCCCTCGACTTTTCCAATTCCCTACGTTCCTTTCAGCTCCCAATTCAATGACACAATTCTTATTAAATATTAGGTATGCAGTATAAGGGGGCATGTTCAGCACAGCAGCTTACAGCATCAAGTCTCTGGAACCAAGCATTTTCTTTTTAATCAAATCTCAACGTGTCTCATCACTGGTAGTAACTTAGGAACTTACTGGCCTTATTCAGACATCCTTTGGTGGCTATGTGATTAAACTCTAACACATCAAACCCTTTAGAAAATGTATGGGACACAAAAAAAATTCACCAAGTATTCACCATTACAATTTTTTATGATTTAAATCACTGGGGAGAAATTACGTAGCTCCTACACACTTCTTGCCCTGAATAGCTTCCTTTGTTTTCTAGGTGAGCATCTCCCTCCCTATAGCCCGCATTATCACATTTTGCCTTTGAATAGAGGTTTAAAAAAAAAACCCACATGGGAGGAAAAGCCTATGGAATAACTAACGATCAGCTGCTTTCGGATGAAATGGAACTCCTTCCTTTCTTATGCTTTAGCAACAAACCTAAACCCAGAAGATCCACAGTTGCCAATGTTATTCATAACTTGCTTAAATATCTATTTCACTCCTGCTACGCAACAGCCACTGCGCCTTCGCCATCTGCCCCCGCATCTCCCTGTGCAAGGCCTAACCACAGCAAGGACTCCAGAAACGCACGCGATGAAGAAGGATTGATGAGACTTGAGTCAAACCTGGGTTCCCCCCGCCTTTTTTTGTTTGTTTGTTTGTTTTTACAATCTATAAGGCTCATTTAAACAGGCTATTACTTTCCCGAAAGGAAGAATTAGTCTTAAAACACAAATGGCGCTTGTTTGGAAATCGCCTATGATATGATATTCCTTGCTTCGAGAAAAAACTGCATACTCCTTAGCAAATGGTCAAAGTCTGTAGCTCATTTCTTTCACACAGTCAGGATTACAGGCAAGCTGCCTCACAACAAGCCTGCCCTGGGCCTTTCATCCTGGAAACACTAGGCCTAAATAGCAGTCCATCTCAGATGGCAGATGTCACTCACCCTTTAAGGCCCACCCAAAGTTTTCCCTTCCTCTTAGATGGCTCTCATTACTAACAAGCGGTCACTTGGTCCATCCATGATGTCTCAATACCTCGGACAAGCACATTTTTATGGTACTTGGGTTTGAGCATCATTTTGTAACTTTTGTTTTCACTTACTAAATCCCATTTTACATTAAAAAAAAAAAACCTAGTTCTCAGAGCTCATCTTACAGGCCATAGGCCTTACGCACATCTTTGCTCTTGAACTAAGCATTTCCATTTAAATGGAAAAAAATCCAATATACACAAAAGTAGAGAGAACAGTATAGTAAATTCCCATTCAGTTTTAATTTATCGAGCAGGGAACATTTTGTTAGTACCTCGCTACACCGTGGCCTGTCACGAAAATCAAAATACTGCAGTTTACTTTAAAAACTCAGTTATCTCACGTGAAATATCTTAACTACTCAATGCAATCAAATAATCATTCCATCCACGCGTACTTTGTAAAAGAGCCATTCAACGCCTATAAGTTGTTTCTTTTTCTTATTCTTTTTTTTTTTTTTTTTTTGAATTTGTGGAAAGAACAGGAAAAGAGAGAACAGCTGGGGAAAAGCACAATTAAGTTCCAGAGAGCCTGGATGTCCCAAATGAGAAAGAAAGTATCTGACCTGATTTAGGCTGGGAAAAATCTATTTCACTACTTCTCCGGAGGAGGAGGGTGCGACTTCAGTCCATCAGATGCAGGAGGAGGCGCCGAGGGGAGAGTGGTACTACCTCCACTGGGAGTCCCTTCGGGATAATCCCACCGCGGAGCCAGGAGACAGCGCTTTCTTGGAGGCTTGGGTTCCCGCGTTTCTCCTGGTGGGAGCGTGGATCCCCCGGAGGCACAAGGTTGGTCCCCCATAGGTATGGCCGGACCAGAGCGTCAGTTTTCTCTGGTGGGCCCTGGCAAGGCCGAGAGATCTGAGATGGCGGATCCCCTCCAGGCACGGGGCTGGCTTCCTCCTGGTTTCGCTGTTACCGTATTTCCTGTATCCCTGAGACGTATATCCCTTCTCCGCCTCCGCAGCGCTCCGTGCCCCATCCCACTTTAACCTTTCTACGAGAACGGAATGCAAAAAAAAAAAAAGCACAGTTAATAAAAAGCTTTTCCACAGCACATCTAGCACATCTCTCCCACAGTTTAATTAACTGCGGAGAGTTTTGTACAGTTTCATTTTTAAAATGTCAATTTGCTTGTAACTTGCCAACAGGGCATGTCTTAATTAATGGGTGTGTGGGAGGGTCGCGGGGGTGCTGTAACCAAAGAAATTAAGCATTTTACAGTGCAGTTTTATACACACATCACAGAATCATGAAAGCGGGTACAACCATCTAAAAAGCTGTATATAAATATGTTGACTAATTTGCTACACTGTTAAATTTCAAGCCGATTATGGAAATTGATGCCCAATAAATTCAACATGTGTCATCCAACCCAGGACCACTGTGGTTCCTCCATCGTTTTAAATTTTTTTGTCATCTTGAAAATTCACTGTATTTTTTTTCTCATTCCAACATCCAAGATTTCTCTGAAAACAGACAACTGGTGGCACTTGGTGTTTGATTGGCAACATTTTCTTTCTTTCTTGGGGCTATGGAAAACAATGACTCATCTTACTATTGTGCCATGTTGACATATTCTATGTTATATGGTAAGAAACCAGAAAGAGTAACCAGAAGGTGCCACAAAACTGGGAAAAAGCTTCTGCGTTTCTTTGATCTTCATCTCTCAATAAATTTTATGTCTCTGTCCCTTTGTTCACAAACTAAACCACACTTTCCCACTTCTAGCCTCATTAATGAAGAAGCTTCAACCCATAATGTTACGAGCATTCCCTTTTAACAAACTTTCCTGTTCTCAAGTTCTGCAGTATATAATTAATTAAATTATTGGAATTTGTTTTCTAGCTATGATTATTTATGTGCAAAATTATGCCATCTTCAAGATACTTACTTAAAGCACTTACTGCCAGAGCTCCCTCACACCTCAAAGATGGCTACCTTCCTCCAACCATTCTGCACAGCCTATTACATAAGTTAGGTACCAACAGAGATTTGGTAAAATTCAATGGCCCTATGTTTTTTTTTAAATTAAAAAAAATAAGATTAAAATCTAATGTCATCATTTCCCCTTTTGCCTTTCCTACATTCAATATGTCCCCCAACTCAGCCCTATAACTATAGATAACCATATCAATCACTACTAATAAAAACAGAAAATCTTATCCAAAAATAAGAGGATATTGAGAGATAGGTTAGAACCAGAACATTTTTACCAAAATGTAATAATACAGGAGTCAGCATTGTACAAGTAATAGCTGAAATTATGGGTGTGGGTGCTCTTCCAAGAGAAACTAGAACTGGCAAGAAATGGAATTTAATGGCAGATGGAAGAAATGCTGCAGCCAAGTTTGAGAAAAAGTGAGCAAAATCAGAAGACTCCGGCCCGAGATTTCTGAAACTTGATGTTGATGACCTCTGCAGGTGGATTTTTGTTGTTGTTGTTGTTGTTTGTGACTGTGACCTGACAGTAGAATATTTAGTGATATCCTAAACTAGGGCTATGGGGAGTAGCACTCTCTACACATCAGTTGTGATAACCAAAAATACCACAAGACATTGCCAAATGTCTTCCGGGGACCGAGTACTCCTCAGCAGGGGCTGGACAGATGATGCAGCAGTTAAGAACACTAGCTGCTCTTCCAGGGAACCTGAGTTCAGTTCCCAGCACCCACATGGCAGTGCACAGCTCTCCGTAACTCCAGTTCCAGGGGATCCAACACCCTCACTATGTGCAGGCAAAACACCAACTTACATAAAAAATAATGAAAATGAAGACAATTTAGTCCTCTATTCAGCTGTACACTACAGCTTTTATATCATTCAAACTAAGGACCATATCATTTGTCAAAATAATTAACACTTTCTTAATCTTTTTATACATATTTCTATAAGTGTGTAAGACCAAATATATCAGCATAAAAATTAAGATTAAGTTGTTTCAAAGCTATATTTAGCAAGTTTAGAGAAATGACTGATAATTTCTGTAAAATGACAGGAATTAAAATTTCCAGTAAATTCAGGAAGGTTTGATTTATGATAAACTTTACTTGAGGTAATAAAGTCTTAACTTAGACTGCTACCATCCCTCTGGACCACTTATACTACAACTAGATTGGTTTTCAGTTTTGCCCATTTCTTTGAGACAGGGTCTCAGTGCGGCTTAGAGAACTCTTAGCCTTTGCTTCCACCTCCCAGGTGCTGATATTATACGTATTTGCCATCATTCCTGATTTCTCCTTAGACGAATTGAACTACATACCCACCCCGTTTGTTTATATTTGATTATGGTAAAATGCACACTCCATAATTTCTATTATCTTAACCATGTCCAAATATGCACTAGGTCTATAGTGTTACCATATATTCACCTAATTATACAATCTCCCAACATTTTTAGTCCCATTAAACATATACTCCCTTCTTCGCTTTTCTCTAGAAACCACCATTACACTCAAAACCTGTTTTTTAAAATTCATTGTTTGTTTTGTTAGGGAATAAAGCCCTTTTTTCCTTAGAGGTTTCAAAATGATTTTTCCCCTCATTCTTCAAGTTGGTCTTTTTTTTCCTGCTCATAGAACCCGCGCAGTACGGACCACAGAACCAGTAGAGGGCGCTGTTGTGTTGATGGCCTGTTAGGCCAGTTAAAAAAAAATAAGCCATGGATCCAAATTGCTTTCACACTCAACAGTGCTCAGAGGATGAGAACAAGAGGGCAAAGTGAGCTCACCTTTGGGTGATATTTGCTTGTTTTAATATTTTACTTTATGAAGAAGTTGGTTAATTAATTGGATTCTTTTAACAATCACTTTTCATTTCAAGTCTAAGAACTGATCTTACTTGCATATATAAAAGATATTTGTTTCTGTTCATTGCGTTTGAGTACAAACCAAAGGACAAAAACCATGGAATTCATGTAACAGTCTCATAAAATAAAATATAAAAATTATCCAGAGGGACACAACACAGTTTTTCTTGCTCTTTGCTTTATTTTATTGAACAAATCTGACTAGGAATGTTTTATAAAACTAAGAGATACAAGGAAGAAAACTATGATCTTGATCAACCTCTAAACCTTCCCCCCACCCCATTTTTGGGTTTTTGGTTTTTGTTTTTTTTTTTGTTTTTTTGAGACTGGGTTTCTCTGTGTAGCTTTGGAACTGTCCTGGAACTCGCTCTGTACACCAGGCTGGCCTCAAACTCACTAAGATCCACCTGCCTCTATCTTCTGAGTGCTGGGATTAAAGGCATGTGCTGCCACTATGGCCGACTTTTAAACCATTATTTTACTGTTTGTTTTTAGAAACAGGGCCTGACTATGTAGCCCAGCCAGGCTGGCCTGGAACTCATTGTGTGGATCAGGGTGGCTTCAGAGATCTGCCTGCCTCTGCCTCCCAAGTGCTGGGATTAATGTCGTGCACAACCACAACCTACATCTAAAACCTTTTAGAAGTCTAAATAAATGAGATATAAGTATTATAAGACTAGAAAAAAACCTTTATTTTGTCTGTATGGGTATTTTGCATATATATATATATATATGCATTATGCCACTTCATTGCCCACAGAGGCCAGAAGAGGGCACTGGATGAGCATTGTTAGCCACCACGTCGGATCCTGGACTTGAACCTAAGTCTTCTGTAAGAGTAGTGTATATTGTTAACTGCTGGTCTCTCCAGCGCAAAAAAAAAAAACCATAATATAGCAAAAATATATGAATTGAAAAGTCTATGGTTAGTCACTATGATGGCTTTTTAATGTTGGGGTTTTTAGAGAATAGGGATATATACGTGTGCACACATACACAGATACTTGTGTGCAAAATCCTTCGCCCAATATTTGTATTGCCTTTTATTCTTAACAAATGTTTTTAACAATGAGGTACCTTAGCACTTTTTCACATGGCATGTCCTGTCTCATCACTGTTTAATGGTTCTTTAGTGGCTGCTTATAATGCTATTATGTAGACCTCCCATAATTTTTCACATAACTAATTTTTATGAAAGGGTATTTATGAACAAGTAAATTGTTTCTAGGCTTTTAAATTGAAAATTAATCTACTAACAATTCATTTTAATAGTACACATTTAGATTTTTAAAGTATATTCAGCTAGATATATTTCCACATTATTTAATCTAAGAATATTGTTATAGCGTCAAGTAGAGGATGTACTCATAAATATCTCTTATAATATTCCATGACCCCTAGATTCTGGAAAACAAGTGTTCTCTGTCTGCATGGGTTTGCCCATCCTGACCATTTTATATAATCATATTCTGTGCTATATGGTCTGAAGGTTTTATCTTTATATGTCAAAAAATATATATGTATGTATATCTATTCATATATTCCGTGCCTTTGATGTCAGTTTCTTCCCCTATATCTATCCAAATTATTTATAGGTTTGGTCTTTTCATCGTGTTCCAGATATTCTGAGTGTTTTATGCCTTTTTTTTTCAGATTTAACATTGCCTTTGACTGAACTATCCATTGGTTCTATCTTGACTTCAAGACCTGAAATTTCCTCTTCTATGTTGGTCAGTGTGTAGGTAAGACTTACCCCAGGAGCTTTTCGTTGAACTTGCTAAGTTTTTTGTTTCCAATTTATTTTTAGTTTGTTTTATTTTTTGGGGGAGGGGGGGAGTTGGTAATTCTATTTTCTTTTTAAATTCTTTTTGAAATGTTTTCATTATTTCATTTAACTTCTTCTCTGTGTTTTCATGTTCTTTAAGGCATTTATTTGCATCCTCTTTAGAGTCCTTGAACATAGTCAGAATTACTACTTTAAAGTCCTTGTCTTGTGCTTCAGCAGCTATATTGCATTTCTCAGCACCTATTCAATAGAGTGGCTGGCTTCTGGAGGAGGCATACTATTTTTAGATGTTCATGTTTGCGTATTAGCTCCAGGATCTATGCACCTGGAGTCAATGCCAGTTGAAATGTTTCTTAGTCTAGATATTTCATCTTGTCTTTGTTAGGTGTATGTTCTGTTCTTTGGCTACTACTGCCTACTCCGGTTCTTAGTTAAGTGTGACAGCTGTGGGATTCTTGATAGGGAATGGTTCTGTGGGCCAGAAGGAGCCATAAAAGAATGGACACAATCTACAAGAAAAAGATGAAATGGGCAGTGGGAAAGAACTTGGAAAGGAAATTTGGGTCTGGACCAGGAGACTGAGTCCCTAGAGGATGGAGGTGAGCTGGGAGGAGAAGGTTCTGTGAATGGGTTGTAACAGGGCTGAATCTGAAGAGTCAAGAATGGAGCACAGGAAGGATAATAAAGATCACCTATTTCATCTTAAAATTTTTCTTATTTGTAAAATGTTATTACATTGATGTGTGTGTTTGTGTGTGAGTGTGTGTGTGTGTGTGTGTGTGCGCGCGCGCACACACACACCACTGCACAAGCATGGAGGGCAGAAGACAACTTGTAGTACTCAATTGGCTCTTTCTTTCTACACTGTAGTTCTAGGGCTCAAACTCAGGTCTTCAGACTTGGCAGCAAGTACTTTTACCACTGGGCCATCTTGATTGTCTTCATCTTAATGAAATTTTAGTGTCAATTCGCAGTATTGTCTATTGTACTCCTCTCCACTTGTGTTCTCTTGTAACAGGCCCACAGACCTTAGCACAACTGACTCCATGATGGGAGTGCCAATCAGGCTATAAAACTCAGCACAACAACAGGACCACCTGCCTAAATTAAAACAAAGACCTAATCCATCAAATCACATAGTTCTGGGAAAGTATAAATGTACTAACCTTGCTTTTGGCTTCTGTAGTTTTGCTTCTAGCCAGTTCTTGTTAACTGAAGTATGCCAACCCAGAACATGGATTTTGTTCTTAAAAGCTCACCCTGAGAAAGCTTTGGGGCTACACTAAGATTCTGAACACTCGGTGTAGTCAGTGCCCTGCTAATAAAGACTTTCTGTTGGCTTAAACCCAAGTTTGAGCAGTTTTCTCTGGTGAATAGCCTGTGATATTTCTGAAGATTGCACCAAGATACCAAAGACCAGATTTTGAGACACCAAAGGTCTCAGAACCCCTTGAAGTAAGAAGAGTGTGGTGGTCAGGGTACACAGCCTGAGATGTTCCAGGTCCCCAGAGCTCCCTTTGATCAATCACTGCCTAATGCTTCAGAGGGATCTGACACCAAGAAACAAATTAGAAAGTCTCCTGGTCTGTCACCTCTGGAGGTGAATCTGGTTAAAGTGCATTCTGTTTGGACACATAGGAGAGAGGTGGGACCTGGCTGTTGCTCCAGTGTCATGGATCCATGTGAGGGATCACTGGCTCCCTTTGTCTGTTCAGGTGTGCGGGCCACCCCTGGTTGTCTTTACTGTGTCTCTCTGTGTGCATATGTATGTCTGTGTCTATGTGTTCTGTCCATTCTCTTTCACTGTTACTGGTCGGTGGCTTCCTCTGTTGTGAGAACCCCCTGGCTTGGTATCTTTGCCCTCTCCTGGTAGGAACCTAAATCCTTTGGGCTCTGTCAGGTCTCAGAGAGGGGAAAAATACCTTCCACCTAGCCCTCTTCAAGAGCTGGAGTTCTTGCTTGTTGCTCACTGTCAGGTTCGTCCCTGTGTATAGGTGGGGAGGGGCTAGGCCTCTCATCCAGGGTCCCTTTCCATCTAAGCAGAATGCAGACAGGGAGAGGGAAATAGTTCCACCAATGATCATTCCCTCAACTCTGGGCTAGCTCTGCTCAAGCAGGCTCAAGGAAGGGGAAGAGTTCCTCAGGGGTGAGCCAGAAAGTAGAAGAGAAAGTTCCACTTCTTTTTCTTTCATGATTTACTTCTCCTTATGTCTCTATAATTGAAAAAACCCAAAACTTGGGAGAGGAGAGGATGGGGTAGGGCTGGGTGGAGCGGAGGGAGGGAAAACTACAGTTGGGATGTAATGTATGAGAGAAGAATAAAAAAGAAAAAGAAAAACATCATTTTCTGAAAAAAAGGAAGAAAAACTGTCCCTGGTCTGGGCAAGAGGATAACTGGCAGATAACACAGCCTAAAGAGAATAGATTTTCTCTTCTGTCCAGCACTGACCAAGGAGACTTTAAACAACCTCTAGTGGGTCCTTTTTAAAAGATTAAAGACAGCTGCTAAATTCCTTTCTTGCCTTCTTGGCCCCAGATATTATAAAGAAGGTATAAAAGCATTTTTTTTAATTCAAGGTTTAAGTATAGCCCAGTTGCTGGAGATAGCTCAAAAGTATTTAACAGCGGCAAACTGATTGGAAGGAGACCTTTTGCCTAAAATGAAAGCCGCCGTCACCTCCTCTGATAATGAGATGTAGTTAGACTTATAGACACCCAGCAAAATTTTGATGTCCTACCCTTTGTCAGAAGAAATATCTCCTAACAGAAAGTTCTGTCTCCAATCAAAAGGTACAGTTGGGCTATCTCTCAAATTGACAACAAAGATTCCTGGAGTATGGGCAGAATCCAGCCTCCCAGGACTGACCCAATAGCAAGTTCCTATCAGTACAACTACCCCATTCCGGATCAAACAATACCCAACAACCCTGGAAACAAAAGGGGAAATTGTAGTCCATACTTCCTGGCTTGAAGAGACAGGCATCCTGGTGCCCTGTCAGTCACCCTGGACTGCAGCTTTCCTGCCTCTGAAGACACCTGGGACCTCTGATTCTCGTGAGTCTGATTCTCCCACAGAAACAGCTGTATACTTTCTTGGACCTGAAAGATGCATTTTTCAGTCTCCCATTGGCAGAGGTGAGTTAACCCATCTGTGCTTTTAAATGGAAAGACCCAGAGGGAGGTTTTGTTGACAACTGAACCAGGCTGTCCCAAGTATTTAAAAAAATGTTCCGCCGGGCAGTGGTGGCGCACGCCTTTAATCCCAGCACTCAGGAGGCAGAGACAGGCGGATCTCTGTGAGTTCGAGGCCAGCCTGGTCTACAAGAGCTAGTTCCAGGACAGGAACCAAAAGCTACGGAGAAACCCTGTCTCGAAAAATCCAAAAAAAAAAAAAAATGTTCCTGTTTGATGAGAAACTAAATGCTGACCTCCTGCCCTTTGGTCAGAGGTTTCCTGGAAAATGGATTATAAAAGGACTGCTGAGGGAATGCTGCAAGACTTACAGACATTGGGTCACAGAATGTTGGGTAAGAAAGCCCAACTTTAGGCTGGAGAGATGGCTCAGCAGTTAAGAACACTGGCTGCTCTTCCCCAGGTCCCGAGTTCAATTCTCAGCAACCACATGGTGGCGCACAACCATCTCTAGTGGGATGTGATGCCCTCCTCTGGCATAAAGTTGCACATGCAGATGAAAAAGCAAGCAAACAAAAACAAGTCAACTGTGGGTCAAGATCTCATAATCACAGCACACACACACCCTCAATGACACAGTTGAGGCCCTCCTCTGAGAAGGACCAGAACACTGGCTGTCTAATGACCCTGTGACACAGTACCAGGCCATACTACTGGGCCACCCCAGCTATCAATGGGGTTATCCTCTTCCTGATGATACAAGTGCTCATCCATGACTGCCAGGAGATGAAAGATGAAACAAAAAACATAGTTCATTTAACTGAAACAATTTGAGCTCAAGCCAGGTAGCTCAGCCTAGAGAGCAAAGCTGATCGAACTGAGCCGGGTTCTTAGATGAGGAAAAGGAAAGTCCACCACCACATGCATGGACCGCCCGTCAGTGCTTTTATTAGTGGGCATGCCCACAGTATAATCTACAGATGAAGAGAGCTTCTCATCACTGGGGAAAAGGACATTTAAAAAATCCTAGCTTCCTAGAGGCTATTTGGTTTCCCCTGACAAATCGCTGTCCTCCACTGTTGGCTTCTGACCTAGCTGAACCAGTGCTGCCTGAAACTCCATGGTAAAGAAATGGACAGCTCAAACCCTCAGGTGAATGGAGGACACCAGAGAGAAAGATCATTCTCCAGAAACAACTGGCAGGACTCTGGTAACTGACCTTCCCCAGGCTACTCATCCGGGACCCACAAAACTTTCTGAGTTGCTCAGACCAAGGTGTGTTAGTGTGTTATTATGGACAGCCTAGTGTGGGACATCTCAGCCAGATGCCAGCTTTGCGCTCAAGTGAATCTAAAACGAAGAGACCCTACCCAGGAAGGGTCCAACACCCCCAGAGAACTCTGGGAAGCTGACTTCACCAAGATCCAGCCTGCTGGGGGAGGATAAAAGTACTTGTTAGTTTTCATAGATACCTTTTCCAGGTGGATAGAAGAGTTCCCCATCAGGACTGAAACTGCCCAAATAGTAGGTAAAAAGCTCCTCCAGGCAGGAACCGGTCCCTGATTTGGCCTCCCCCTTGCAGTGGGGACTGACAGTGGAGTAGCTTTCATAGCCCAAACCTCCCAATTAATAGCTAAAGCGTTAAACATCGATTAAAAACTTCATTGTGCATATAAACTTGAGAGTTCTGGGCAGGTTAACAAAAATAAACAGGGCATTAAAAGAAACCCTAATAAAACTCTCCTTAGAGTCCAGCAAAGGAATGATAGGCCTTCCTTTGCTTAGCCTGCTGCACCCCATATAGGGAGGGATTTACCCACTATGAGACTATGTTTGGACGACATCCCCACTGCTTCCCAGGCTCAGAGAGCAGCAGTTGGTAGAATTTCCTTAACCATTCCTTTCTCAAGTCACTACAGGCCCTCCAGTTCTCCACTGAACCATCCGAGAGAGCCAATTGATCTCAGAGTCCACTACCACTTTCCTCTTGTTGGAGTCCAGTGATACCATCTGGGCCAAGCGAGTAGCCACAGGGGCAGGGAAACTCTCCTGGACAGGATTCTACAAGGTGATTCTCTCCACTCCACGGCAGTGAAGGGAGCTGGCATCGCACCATGGTTCCACCACACCCAGGTCAAGAAAGCAGAAGCCACAGCTCCTACTACCAAATGGACTGTCTCTGGACTATGGATCCATTGAAATTAAAATTTCATTGGGCCCTAGGTCCTCCCACTCCCTGCCCCTCTATCTCCTCCTGAGACCTGTATTTGGTATGAATACAAAGTCATGGTCTAACCGCCTCTGCCCTTGGACCTGGACCTGTGAACTAGGAAAGACAGATACAGGGAAGAAATTAGCTGGTGTGACTAAGACCAGCAACCCATCTTCATCTTGACCTTTACTCACAGATGCTCACTTTAAAAGTTTAGTTATAATGGAGAACCAGAATAGATGGGAACTTCTTTTCTGAGATAGGAATTCAGAGTTTATAGTTCTATGCATGCCCTGCAGCTGGGCCCCAGGAACAAGGGTGTTTCCTTTACAAAAGTTGGGTCTGTAAAACTGAGGCTTCCTGAAATTTTCCTTTAAAAAGATTCTGACCTTTGGGAAACAGGAAAAACCTGGGGAAACAGACTCCATGCCACAGGAAGGGACCCTGGGGATAGAGTTTATCACTCCCAGCCAGAAATCAGGCAGGACTGCTGGTTAGGCTTAGCATCTGGCCCCTGTAGTGCCAGCCCATTACCTGACAAAATTCACTGTGACTCGGGGCACCTAAATTAATATTAGAGCATTACAAGCGACTGAAACTTGTCTAATCGCCAAAGCCTTTAACCTAGGTTTTTCCCCTTATTCTGATGCCCGTTATTCTGACTTATGGGTTATTTCACCCGGGTAATAGCAATATTAGCAAACCTCTGAGACTATTTCATGGGCATGTACCAATGGTTTGACTAAATCTGTCTCTTCTGATGCTTTTTAAGCTAAGTAGAAAGGTTGATAAGAACCTGGTGGTATTAAAACAAGAGTTAGATTCCCTTGTAGAAATGGTCATACAAAATTGGAGAGCCTTAGACTTACTTCTCATAAGAAAACTGTGTCTGGCTTTGGGAGAAACCTGTTTCTATGCTAATTGGTCAAGGTAATTAAAAAAACCTTGCCATGGTTGGGGAAATAACTAGTACCAGTCTTTTGTTCCTCTGGCTAACTATCATCACAGGCTGAGCCTTTAGTTATCACTCTGATTGGAATAACAGTGGGACCCTGCATCATAAACTAAAACAGAATGAGCCCATGATTTGACTCATTTACTAAGGCCAGTGAAGGAGTGTACCTGGGCCTCAGACTTAGAAGACCCTGAGACCTTAACACAACTGATTCCATGAAGAAAGTACCATTCAGGCCATAGAACCCAGCATTTAGGCAGTACCACCCACCAATTAAAACAAAGACCTAACCTATCAAATTCTAGTTCTATCATAGTTCTAGAAAAGTCCCTAACTGTACTCACCTTGCTTTTTGGCTTCTATAGTTCCACTTCTGGCTAACTGCTCTTGCTAACTGAAGTATGTCATTCAGAATATGTTTTTTTGTGCTTCAAAGCTCACCCTGAGAAAGGCTCAGGGTACACTGGGATCCTGAACACCCAGTGTAGTCACTAGCCAACTAATAAAGACTCTCTGTTGACTTAAACTCATGTCTGAGCAGTCTTCTCTGGTGAACACTCCACAACACTCTAGGCCTTAGCAATCACCATTCTACTTTTGATATTTGCAAACTGACTCATCGGACTTATTGAGAGATGGCTCAGTGCTTGCTGTTCTTCGAGAGGACACAAGTTCAGTTCCCAGCACCCGTGTCTGTTGGCTCACAACTGTGTGTAAGCCTGGATCCAGGAGATGGAGACCCTTTTGTTTTGTCTTCCTCCAGTACCTGCACATATGTTCCATACATTCACATAAACACAGGCACACACATTGAAAAAAAATGAAATAAAAATTCTGGAAGAAATGTGGCAACTGGGGATACTTTGTGCTGGTGGAATTGAAGTCGTATTTGTCTTTCCATGACTCAATTTTTTCCCTGTTTAATATTCTCAGGACTTGTCCATTGCTGAGGCATATCTCAGAATTTCCTTCTTTTGAAAAACTAAATATGGGCCACTGAGATGGCTCCACAAGTAAAAACACTTGCTGTGACTATCTCCATGGTCTGAGTTGCATCCCAGGGACCAGCATGGTGTGGAACGGTGGAAGGGAAGCACCAGTTCCCACAAGTCGCCCTCTTACTTCCACATATACACTGTGGCATGCTCTCTCTCTCTCTCTCTCTCTCTCTCTCTCTCTCTCTCTCTCTCTCTCTCTCTCTCTCTCTCTTGTGCGCATGCACATGCACACACACACAAATATATGTAATAGCAATTTAAAAACTAACTGTATTGTATGCACATTGTACCATGCGCACATCACATTTTGAGTTTCCACTCATCCACGAAGAGATCCTCGTGCTGAGTCTCCCTTTTAGCCACTGTGAATAATGATGCAATGAACATGGATAGACACACTTCTTCAAGACCTTGTTTTCAAGTCTTTCAGACACATACTCAAAAACAGAATTTCTGAGTCATTTGGTAACTTGTGTTTCAATTTTACAATTTTTTCCTGTCCTATTAAATTTTACAATTTTTTTCCTGTCCTGTTAAATTTTACAGTTTTTCCTGTCCTGTCCTGTCCCACCTAAACTTTTATCCTTACGTCAATTGACTGTTTGTGTGTGCATGTGAACTTGTATATTTTTGGAATTTACAGGCCAGCTTTGTAAAGTCTGTTCTTTCTTTCTACATGTGGATTTTGATGATCCAACTTGGGTCTCAGGCTTGGCAGCCAACATCTTTACCAGCTGAGCCACCTCCCTGGGTTGTTGTCTCATTTTAAAGCAGTCATTCCAATGAGTATGAAGTAACATCTCATCTCGGTGTCCATTTTTATGTCCCTAATGCTTTGTGATGTTGAGCCCTTATTCACCATTGGCACAGCTTTCTCTTAGAGAAATATCTATTTTAAAGTCCTTTGCCCATTGTTATTGTCTTGTGTTGTAGGAAGACAAAATAGACAAGGAAAACTAAGAGAACATGAGATGGGAAAAAGCCTTTCACGCTGGAGTATGCTTAAAGCCTCTCACTAGACTCAGAAATTCACCACAGTTAACATGTGCTATGAAGGTTGCTCACAGAGACAGTATTCCCTCCATCTGGCCTTTATAGAAAGAGAGTTCAAATGAAAATGCTCAGCAGTGGGGACTTGTGCTAACTTGTAAGAGTAAAATGGCCTTTGCCCTTTCTCCTCTGCAAAACTGT
This sequence comes from Microtus pennsylvanicus, assembly GCF_037038515.1. Classification (NCBI taxonomy): domain Eukaryota; kingdom Metazoa; phylum Chordata; class Mammalia; order Rodentia; family Cricetidae; genus Microtus; species Microtus pennsylvanicus. Next base: position 130,443,035 of record NC_134601.1, on the reverse strand, counting down.
TATTTTCCAGGAATCAAACAATAAAATTACAGTACTGGGTAGGTCTTAACCCCCTTGTGAAACCTTTGTGGCCCATGGTTTAGTAAATCAGATTACAATCCTACCCAAGATAACCCCAAAGCCACTTTATAATCTCTTTTATCAAAATATAGAAAAAAGGGGGAAAAGTGAATTTCTTAGCCACTTTTTAAGATCTAACTTGGGAGCTACCAAAATTGGATGTAAGGCTTCTGCCAAGACATTTAAATGTGATTTTTTTCTTTTAAGAAGCTACATTTTGTGCAGTGGTGGCATATGCCTTTAATTCCAGAACTTGTGAGAGGGTGAGAGGCAGAGGCAGGAGGATCTCTGTGAGTTCAAGGTTAACCTGGTCTACATGGCGAGTTCCGGGGCTACACAGAGAAACCTGTCTCAAAAAACCACAAAAACAAAGCTCGACTTGCAATGGGGTGTGTCTTTTTAGTTCCGTGAATGTCTCTGCCGTTAACCCTGTGCCTAGTCTGTGGCAATAGATCTTATAGGTCTCACCTCCGCTGCCTCCACCTACACTGCTTCAGCCTGAAATTATGTCCTTGGCCACAAGGTCAAGAATGCAGGCTTTGGCTATTACAAACAATGCTGCTATGAACATAGTTGAGCATATACTTTTGTTGTATGATAGGGCATCTCTTGGGTATATTCCCAAGAGTGGTATTGCTGGGTCCAGGGGAATTTCAATCCCGAATTTCCTAAGAAAACCCCACACTGCTTTCCAAAGTGGTTGCACAAGTTTGCATTCCCACCAGCAATGGATGAGTGTACCCCTTACTCCACAACCTCTCCAGCAAAGGCTATCATTGGTGTTTTTTATTTTAGCCATTCTGACAGGCGTAAGATGGTATCTTAAAGTTGTCTTGATTGGCATTTCCCTGATCACTAAGGAGGTTGAGCATGACCTTAAGTGTCTTTTGGCCCTTTGAACTTCTTCTGTTGAGAATTCTCTGTTCAGCTCAGTGCCCCATTTTATAATTGGGTTGATTAGCCTTTTACAGTCTAGTTTCTTGAGTTCTTTATATATTTTGGAGATCAGACCTTTGTCAGTTGTGGGGTTGGTGAAGATCTTCTCCCAGTCAGTGGGTTGCCTTCTTGTCTGTGACAGTGTCCTTTGCTTTACAGAAGCTTCTCAGTTTCAGGAGGTCCCATTTAGTCAATGTTGTCCTTAATGTCTGTGCTGCTGGGGTTAAACATAGGAAGTGGTCTCCTGTGCCCTTGTGTTGTAGAGTACTTCCCACTTTCTCTTCTATCAGGTTCAGTGTGTTCGGACTGATATTGAGGTCTTTAATCCATTTGGACTTGAGTTTTGTGCATGGTGATAGATATGGATCTATTTTCATTCTTCTACAGATTGACATCCAGTTATGCCAGCACAATTTGTTGAAGATGCTCTCTTTTTTCCATTGTATACTTTTAGCTCCTTTATCAAAAACCAGGTGTTCATAGGTTTGTGGGTTAAAGTCCGGGTCTTCTATTCAATTCCATTGGTCGACTTCTCTGTTTTTATGCCAATACCAAGCTGTTTTCAATACTGTAGCTCTGTAATAGAGTTTGAAGTCAGGAAAATGGGAGGCAGTGGTGGGGAGAAGGCAGAAATCTTAAATAAATAAATAAATAGATAGATAAATAAATAAATAAATAAATTTTAAAAAAGAATAATAAAAATAATTCTAAATTTTTATAAAATAATAAAAAAAACATAAAAAAATATATGTGATCTCTTCGGCACCATTTCCTCTGTGAGGCAGAGGCCAAGACTAGCTTCTCTGCCCAGGACCTAGACCCTGTTAATAATAACTAAGATCTTCTGTAATGTATCTTCAACAGGTAATGGGGTACATGTAACACCACGTTGCTTGAATTTATTTAAAGATTAATAAAACATTATTATGATTTCTTGTCAAAAAAAAAAGAATGCAGGCTTTGTCTGCGAAGAGGTCTCTGAAGGGGTCTCCATACTGCAGGTGGCAGTATGGAGCTCTCTCAGACTCCTGGTCCACTACCACTGCCAGGAGGAATTCCTTACTTCCTATCTTCCTTTACCACTTTACATGTAGGATTTCCTTCCATGGTTTTCTATTCCATAGCCTGACTTTGCACTCTGTTAATTGTGTCCTGTGGTGTCTAAGTTTTAAATCTTTCTTTCTTTTTCTTTCTTTATTTTTTTTTTGAAACAAGATTTCGCTGTAGCTTTGGAACCTGTCATGGAACTAGCTCCTGTAGACCAGGCTGGGCTCAAACTCACAGAGATTCACCTGGCTCTGCCTCCCAAGTATTGGGGTTAAAGGCGTGCGCCACCACTGCCAGGCTTAAGTTTTTAATTTAATAAAATTCAATTCACCTCTTTTTATTTTTGTTAAGTGTCATGTTGGTGGAGTATCCATGAAATTATTCCCACTTCTTCTTTCCTTCTTGGCCTCCATATTTTCCTCTGAATATTCTGTAAGTTTTAGCTCATACATTTTGGTCTTTGATCCATTGTATGTTAATTTTTGTATTCATTTAATGTAAGCGACTAACTTTCATTTTTGTTTCTTTTCCTTTCTTCGTTCTTTCCTTCCTTCCATCTTCCTTACTTTATTCCTTCCTTCCTTTTATCAGTTGTTTCCACAACACAGTTATGGGAAATGCACTCCTTTTCTTATTGAATCTTCGTAAAACACTTGTCAGAATAATTTTGTTATTAGGATTATTAAGGGTCACAGAGACTTGGGCCTGGATAGTTCAATAAACCAGGTTCAGCCATTCATCCTTAATAAGCCAATTAAATAAACAAGTAACAGGATTACATTTTTAAAAAATGAGATTTATCCAATGTGGCTACACTGAGAAATGGAACAAAACTCCAGCGACATCACTCACTCTGCGTATATGTTGGGGGTCCTAACATTAGGGTTAGTGGAAAGCTCTGCATAATGATGCCGTCTTGATGAAGGGGTGGTCCCTCCCATCATTCTTTCCTCTCCAATCTCTCCAGCAATTACTCTGACTATGGCGTGTGACACCACATCCTAGAGGCAAGCTCCCCTCTGACTGACACTCGGCTTCAACCTCTTTCTTCTCCTGGGGAAGTTCTGATTCCCTTGCATGCTTTGTTTCATAGTCCACATAGCCAAAGTAAAGGATGCAAGGGTCTCTTTAGGGCATTCACATACTTTGCAGACATGTGGTTACTATTTGACCATATATGCAAGGAATGGCATGGGGAATTTCTAATAGATAAATCTGTGTGTTGCCAGTATTGTAATTTGAAGTGCTGTAGCTTTACAATGAGCTGATTTTTTTTTCTTTTGCACAATTGTGCCTGTGCAGGTTTACCTATTTCTGCAAAACAAAAACAAAAGGTCACTCAGAATTTATTAAGAACTATATTATTTGGTATGTTGATCACGTTCAGCAGCATTGATATCTTTTTTATTGATTTTATTGAGCTATACATTTTTCTCTGTTCCCCTCCCTTCCTCTTCCCTCCCCTTCAACCCTTTCCCATTTACTCAGGAGAGCTTGTCTTTTTCTACTTTCCATGTAGATTAGATCGATGTATGTCTCTCTTAGGGTCCTCATTGTGGTCTAGGTTCCCTGGGATTGTGAGTTGTAGGCTGGTTTTCGTTGCTTTTTGTTTACAAACCACTTATGAATGAGTACATGTGATAATTGTCTTTTTGGGTCTGGGTTACCTCACTTAAAATGATGTTTTTTAGATCCATCCATTTGCTTTCAAATTTCAAGATGTCATTATTTTTCTCTGCTGTGTAGTACTCCATTGTATAAATGTACCACATTTTCCTTATCCATTCTTTGGTCTAGGGGCATTTAGGTTGACAAACAATGATGCTATGAACATAGTTGAACACATGTCCTTGTGGTATGATTAAACATCCTTTGAATATAACACTCAAAAGTGGTACTACTGGGTCTTGAGGAAGGTTTTTTCCTGATTTTCTGAGGAATCACCATACTGATATCCAAAGGGGCTGTACCAGCTTGCACTCCCACCAGCAATGCAGGAGTGTACGCTGTACCCCACAACCTCTCCAGCATAAGCTGTCATCAGTATTTTTGATCTTAGCCATTCTTACAGGTGTAAGAATCTTACAGGTATGGAATCTCAGAGTTGTTTTGATTTGCATTTCTCTAATGGCTAAAGATGTTGGATAAGAGCCATCCCACCCCACCCCCAACATGCCGATCCGTGCAAGCTCTGTGGAGACCAATCCTTGGTGGACATAAGAGGTAAGACAACAATGGCCCTGGGACCCCGAGCTCTCCACTTCCTAAAAACTCCACGTTGGAGAAAGGCCAAAGCCCCCCCCCCCCCAGGTGCCTTCAGCATTCCCAGCAGCCAGCATGGAGCTTTTTTGCTAGACATCCATCTATCCCGCTGCCAATGCGACGGTTCCTGCAAGCTCCATGGAGACCAATTCTTGGTGGACATAAGAGATATAAGAGTTGAAGGAAGAGATGGGAAGGCGCCAATACAAGAACTCCTCCAACATCCTAAAAAGCAACATGGTACCACCAGAACCCAGATCCTAGCTCTAGAAAAAAAAAGCAGATTCATTCAAAAGGAGAAGACAGGAAACAATCAAGTTGAGGGCTGAAATCAACAAAATAGAAACACAGAAAACCATACAAAGAATCAATGAAACAAATAACTGGTTCTTTGAGAAAATCAACAAGATTGACAAACCCTTATCCAAACTAATCAAAAGGCAGAGAGACAACATCCAAATTAACAAAATCAGAAATGAAAAGGGGGACGTAACAACAGACACTGAGGAAATTCAGAGAATCATTACATCCTACTACAAAAAATCTGTATTCCACAAAACTGGAAAATGTAAAATAAATAGACAATTTTTAGGTAGATACCACCTACCAAAATTAAATCAAGACCAGGTGAGCAATTTAAATAGACCTATAAGCCGCAAGAAGATAGAAGCTGCCATCAAAAACCTCCCAACCAAAAAAAGTCCAGGGCCAGATGGTTTTAGTGCTGAATTCTACTAGAACTTCCAAGAAGAGCTAATACATATGCTCCTCAAAGTGTTCCACATAATAGAAACAGAAGGCTCACTGCTAAACTCTTTTTATTAAGCTACAGTTACCTTGATACCAAAACCACATAAAGACTCAACCAAGAAAGAGAATTACAGACCAATCTCACTCATGAACATGGATGCAAAAATTCTTAATAAAATTCTGGCAAACCAAATCCAAGAACATATCAAAAAAATCATATATCATGACCAAGTAGGCTTCATCCCAGACATGCAGGGTTGGATCAACATATAAAAATCAATCAATGCAATCCACCATATAAATAAGCTGAAAGAAAAAAACCATATGACCATTTCATTGGATGCAGAAAAAGTATTTAACAAAATTCTGCACCCCTTCATGATAAAGGTCTTGGAGAGAATAGGAATACAAGAAACATATCTAAATATAATAAAAGCAATATACAGCAAGCCGACAGCTAACATCAAATTAAATGGAGAGAAACTCAAAGTAATTCCACTAATATCAGGAACAAGACAAGGCTGTCCGCTCTCTCCATGTCTCTTCAACATAATTCTTGAAGGTTTAGCAATAGCAATAAGACAACATAAGGAGATAAAGGGGATTCAAATCGGGAAGGAAGAAGTTAAACTTTTGTTATTTGCAGATAATATGATAGTGTATATAAGTCACCCCAAAAACTCTACCAGAGAACTCCTACAGCTCATAAATACCTTCAGTGAAGTGGCAGGATACAAGATCAACTCAAAAAAAAAAATCAGTAGCCCTCCTATACACAAAGTATAAAGAAGCTGTAAGGGAAATTAGAGAAACATCACCTTTCACGATAGCCACAAATCACATAAAATATCTTGGAGTAATACTAACAAAGGACGTGAAAGACCTATTTGATAAGAACTTTATGTCTTTGAAAAAAGAAATTGACGAAGATACCAGAAAATGGAAAGATCTCCCATGCTCTTGGATACGAAGGATCAACATAGTAAAAATGGCAATCTTACCAAAGGCAATCTGTAGATTCAATGCAATACCCATCAAAATCCCACACAGTTCTTCACAGACCTTAAAAGACCTCAACTTCATATGGAAAAACAAGAAACCCAAGATAGCCCAAACAATCCTGTACAACAAAGGAACTGCCAGAGGCATTACCATCCCTGACATCAAAGCTCTATTACAGAGCTACAGTATTGAAAACAGCTTGGTATTGGCATAATAACAGAGATGTTGACCAATGGAATCAAATTGAAGACGTGGATATTAATTCTCACACCGATGAACACCTGATTTTTGACAAAGAAGCAAAAAAAATACAATGGAAAAAAGAAAGCATCTTCAACAAATGGTGCTCCATAACTGGATGTCATCCTGTAAAAGAATGAAAATAGATCCGTATCTGTTGCCATGCACAAAATTCAAGTCCAAATGGATTAAAGACCTCCATACAAATTTGACCACACTAAACCTGATAGAGGAGAAAGTGGGGAGTAGCCTTCAATGCATGGGCACAGGAGACCACTTCCTAAATATAACCACAGTAGTGCAGACAATAAGAGCATCAATAAATAAATGGGACCTCCTGAAACTGAGATTCTTCCGTAAAGCAAAGGACACAGTCAATAAAACAAAAAAGCAGCCTACTGAATAGGAAAAAAATCTTCACCAGCCCCACATCAGACAAAGGACTGATCTCCAAAATATATCAAGAACTCAAGAAATTAGACAATAAAATTCTAAATAACCCAATTAAAAAGTGGTGTACTGAACTAAACAGAGAATTCTCAACAGAATTTCATATGGCCAAAAGATACTTAAGGATCTGTTCTTCTTCCTTAGCTATCAGGGAAATGCAAATCAAAACAATTTTGAGGTACCATCTTATACCTGTCAGAATGTCTAAGATCAAAAACACTAATGATACCTTATGCTGGAGAGGTTGTGGAGCAAGGGAAACATTCATCTTATTTCTGCTGGGAATGCAAACTTGTGCAACCACTTTGGAAATCAGTGTGATGGTTTCTCAGAAAACTGGGAATCAACCTACCTCAGGATCCAGTAATTCCACTCTTGGGAATATACCCAAAAGATGCTCAATCATACTACAAGAGCATTTGTTAAACTATGTTCATAGCAGCATTATTTGTAATAGCCAGAACCTGGAAACAACATAAATGCCCCTCAACTGAAGAATGGATAAAGAAAATGAGGCACATCTACACATTAGAGTACTACTCAGCAGTAAAAAAATAATGACATCTTGAATTTTGCATGCAAATGAACGAAATTAGAAAACATTATCCTGAGTGAGGTACCCCAGACCAAAAAAAAAAACCGAATATGGTATGTACTCACTCATAAGTGGATATTAGCCATAAACAGTGGGCAATGAGCCTATAGTTCAGGATCCTAGAGAATCTAAGTAATAAGGTAAACACAAAGAAAAACATATATAGACCTACCTGGAAATTAGAATCAGACAAAAATTTGGAAGCAGGGGGGCAGGGGGTAGAAGAAAGAGGAAAAGGGGGGTTGAGGAGAACTTGAGGGAATGGGATAATTGAGATGGAGGAAGAACAAATATGAGGGCAAGGAAAGAGATATCTTGATCGAGGGAACCATTATGGAGTTAGCAAGAAACAAGGTTCTAGAAAAATGCCCAAGAACCCACAGGGATGACCCCAGCTAAGACCCTAAGCAATAGAGGAGAGGGTGTCTGAACTGACCTTACCCTATAGTCAGACTGATGATTATCTTAAATATCACCATAGAAACAGAGGCAATGACCCACATCGGAGCACTGGATTGAGCTCCCAAGATTCAGTTGAAGAGTGGAAGGAGTGAGAGTATGAACAAGGAATTCAAGACCATGAGGGAGTCATCCACTGAGACAGTTTGCTTGAACTAATGGGAACTCACCAACTCCAAATGGACTGGGAGTAAATAAGCATGGGAACAACCAAGGCCCTCTGAAGGGGGTTGACAGCTGGGGCAGACTGAGGGGCCACTGATAGTGATACTGGGATTTGTCTCTACTGCATATACCGGCTTCATGGGCTCCTGTTATTTTTGGATGTAAACCTTGCTCAACCTAGATGTAGTAGGGAGGGCCTTGGACTTTCCACAGGGTGGGGTGCTTGGCACTCCCTTAGGGTTGGAAAGTGTGGGGAGTGTCTGTGGAGGGAGAGGGAGGGGAGTGGGAGGAGGGGAGGGAGTGGAAGTTTGGATTGGTATTTTGTTAAGTAATAATAAAATTTTTTTTTTAAAAGATGTTGAGCATTTCCTTAAGTGTCTTTCATTCATTTTAGATTCCTCTGTTTAGAGTTCTCTGTTTAGGTCTGTACTCCATTTTTTATTGGATTATTTGTTCTTTTGATGACCAATTTCTCGAGTTCTTTGTATATTTTGGAGATCAGATCTCTGTCCAATGTGGACTTGATGAAGATCTTTTCCCATTCTGTAGGCTGCCATTTTGTCTTGTTGACTGTGTCCTTTGCTTTACAGAAGCTTTTCAGTTTCAAGAGGTCCCATTTATTGTTTCTCTCAGTGTCTATGCTACTGTGGTTATATTTAGGAACTGGTCTCCTGTGCCAATGTGTTCAAGCATACTTCCCACCTTCTCTTCTATGAGGTTCAGTGTAGCTGGCTTTATGTTGAGAACTTTGATCCATTTGGTCTTGAGCTTTGTGCATGGTGATAGATATGGATCTATTTTCATTCTTCTACATGTTAATATCCAGTTATGCCAGCACCATTTGTTAAATATGCTTTCTTTTTTCCATTTAATATATTTTGCTTCTTTGTAAAAAATCAGGTGTTCAAAGGTGTGTAGATTAATATCTGGGTCTTCTATTCAGTTCCATTGGTCCTCCTGTCTGTTTTTTATGCCAATACCAGGCTGTTTTTAGTACTGTAGCTCTGTAGTTGCGTTTGAAGTCTGGGATTTGGTTCTTCCAGAACTTCTTTTATTGTGCAGGATTGTTTTATCTATTCTAGGTTTTTTGCTTTTCCATATGAAGGTCTGTGAAGAATTTTGTAGGGATTTTAATGGGCATTGCATTAAATCTGTAGATTGATTTTGGTAAGATTGCCGTTTTTACTAGCAGCATTGATATCTTAACAATATTAAGATAGGAACATAAGCCGGGCGGTGGTGGCGCACACCTTTAATCCCAACACTCGGGAGGCAGAGGCAGGCAGATCTCTGGGAGTTCGAGGCTAGCCTGGTCTACAAGAGCTAATTCCGGGACAGGCACCAAAGCTACAGAGAAACCCTGTCTCGAAAAACCAAAAAAAAAAAAAAAAAGATAGGAACATAAGAGTTATTTGTGACTTGACTGAAGTTTTTTCAGCAACACTTTGTATTTTTAAATGTGTAGGATTTTTACCACCTAAATATTTTATTTGTGACACTATGGAATTTTTTGGCTAATTTTCTTTTTGAGTGATTAATAGTTAATGTGTACTGTGAACTGAAGTTCCCGGGGAAAAATGTTATATACTTGTGTTAAAGATTGCACAAGGCTAAGTGATTAAATCTTCAGTGCCTCTAAAAGGCTGTAGTGTTGCAAGTGAGGAGCCTAATATCTCTGACCAGTGTTAGTCTCCTAAAAAAAACATTATTGCCTACCCCTGTGTTTTCCTTTATGGAATGGACAAGCAGATCCCATAGTTTTCTTCATCCTAAAGGTAACGAATGACATCAGGTGATATCTTAGGCCTATGACAGAGATTTGCCTACTCTCCTGTGACCAGCCCACACAACATTTCCACCAAAGGAGTTTGAAAGTGCCTTGATTCATGACTCTCTTTGTTCTGTTACTTTATAAAAAAAACTCCATGATTTCCTGAGTATGTTGGAACATGTTCTTTGAGGTAACTTAGGTTTGTTCCCAGGTCATTGTCACTCACATTTGGCTCCTAAATAAATTGTCCTCTTCCCTTTGAGGCAAGAGCTGTGTTTTTGCTGTGACACTAGTAATCCCACTGAGTGTTGTTTGTTGGTTTTGTGTCTTATAACTTCAATGATTTTATTGTTTCTAACAAAGAGTTTTCATTTGTTTGTTTTTAGTAGACTCTTTAGGATGTTTTACATATAAGTAAGCCTGTGAACAAATACAGTTCTGTTTCTTCCTTCATGACATATTCCCTATTTCAATAGTCACCTTTGCCTTTTTTATAAACAGGCATTCTGAGCCGTCCTCTTTTTAATCTGGTAACTTTGTCAGTTGAGAGGAAGCAGACACAGCTTCACACTACTGCCTCAGCAGATTGAGACCATTCACTAGACTTTTAGGGATCTTGACTCAGTCTAAACTAAGATTCATGGCTTCACCACTGAACAGTATTTCAGCATGGGCCTATATGTGAAGATGCAATGTTGGCTCTTATTAAAGTTTTTTTCAGTATAAGCTTAACACTGGGAGTTAAGAAAGACCCTTAGAAAGAAAAACACCAGAAAGCATGGATGTGGGCTTCTCCAAAAAAGTCATAGAAAATAAGACATGCCCAAGTGTGGGTACAGGCTCCCCAAGAGAGTTATTTGTTATTTATACAGTTATTTGTCTTATCAAGAGCTATTTTCATGGGTCTCAAGTTAAATCACACCAAGTTGCTATGAAATCTTTTTTGATTTTCTCTCTTTTGATAAGTGAGACAAGTGAGGTGGTTCTGAAGATAGAATTGTAATTTGATTGAAGAAAACCAAGAGCTGCAGGGATTGCTCAAAGAGGTTAGTTTGTGTCCTTTAAACTTTAAATAGGGTTTCGGTGGGGGGGGGGTTCCTAGAAAATTGAAGGTTTGCCTCTGGGAAGGAAGACTTTAACCAATTGGTAGTTGTGTTTGATTTCTTGCTTTTCTTGCTTCTCTACTGTCAGGAGGCCAGGGTGATTCCAGAGTGAAGTCTCTTTTACCTTCTTTTTGTCCCCCAAATTTTCCTTGCCTTTTAATCTTTCCTCAACCTTACTCTACTTCTCTCATTGGACTCAAAGAACATCAGAAAAGAGGTATTTTTTTCCTGTCATTTGACAATTTCACAGTCTGAACTGGACTCATATCCCCTGACATTGCCCATTCTGTCCCCACTTAATCCCAGATCATATAATAGTGCATTTTTTTTTAAGAATCAGAGAAAGAAACAGACAGATAATTTCTGGGTAGGGGACTTCTGCTTCTTCCCATTGACAGCCAGTTCTGTTTTGGCTGGAAGCTGGAAACATGTTTGCTTAGAGGCATTGATTCCTCTACTGGTTTCCTACTCATATCTTTTTTCCCTTTCACATATCAATAGCTACCTGGAGTCTTGGGTCACCTTTAAGGTGTGACCAAAACTGCAATCCAGCCACCAGCATGTGAAAGGACACGAACACTTCATAGGTAAGTCCAGTTTTCTTACCTATGAGGTATTCATGTCCTTTCACATCTTGGTCAATATGGCTTAATTGGATTGAAAAATGGAGCCTTATTGACTTTAGTGGGACCTCCAGTGGTAACCCATCCTTGGGACCCATTCTTGCTATACAGGACCCCTGCTTACTTCCTTTCTCACAGTCTGTCACCTATAATAAAACTCAGCTCTGCAACTCACTGTTCCATTGTCCATGAACATGTCTTAGAGTTCCAGAGACAAAGGATCTGGAAGCCGCTGGTCCAGGTAGTCTAGTGGTCTGTTGGTTGTCTAACAACTTAGCTCCTGAGTCATGGCTCACCTGAGTTGAGATAGGCTCCATTACAATCATGCACCCCCAGCTTTTCTCCCATATTGTAACAGAAATAATGTACCTTCCCAATGAGAAATCACTCACACAGTTCAAGGGTAGCAAAGAAAAAGCTCTTTATGGAAAATGTACATGACCAGCTGCTGATACTGTCTAAGGAAGAACTGGCTTCAGAAAGCTGATTTCACTAGCTTAGATACACCGTACACTATTCTCTGCATACACTGCCGTCCTTAAATCTCTTTCCAGTTCTGGCTACTGGTTACACTTTGAATAATTTAAACAAAGTCAGTAGACTCCAGTCTGACCACTTGGGCAGATGGGAGAATTACCCAGCAGAGATATTGCCAGAATTCTTCCTTCAGTACACCTGTATTGTTCTTTTCCAATAGTTGTTACCCTAGGTCATCTTGCCCACCTGACAGATTTATGCTGTTCCTGAAAAGAGAACTTTAACTTAATAACAGAGAAGGGCTTAATGGTGGTTGTAACCCTGCACTGCCCCCTAGTCTCAGACACCTGGAACATACAAAAGTAGAGAAACTTCAGCATAAACTTTTCTTCAGACTCCTACTTAATTTTACTTAAAAAGCCAATGCAATATAAAAATGGAGACAATTAGTCAAAATATGACATTTAGAAAATTTAAAGCCCAGGGATTTCACATGTAGAATAAACACAAGTCTTTTTTTAAAAAAAATATTTATTTATTATATATACAGTGTTCCTGTGCCAGCAGGCCAGAAGAGGGCACCAGGTCCAGATTTTACTACAGATGGTTGGGAGCCACCATGTGGTTGCTAGGAACTGAACTCAGGACCTCTGGAGGAGCAGGCAGCTCTCTTAACCACTGAACCATCTCGCCAGCCCTAAGTGCAAGTCTTGAATTCATCGAAGTTACTAATGAGGGTGAAAGGCCAGAAAAGATTCCATTTCTGTGCTAGGCCCTTTTGGAATCTTGAACTACACCCCAGCCCCCAGGATAAGCTGAAGGCTGTAGGACCCCTCTTTGGGGGAAGTATTAGATAATGGAGAAACCTAAGTTACATAAAGTTGCTGACTGCAGCCCATTCCCCCACCCGACTTCCCCTATCAACTGGGCAATATTTCAAGCAACCCCTGCGGTTTAGCACAGAGTCAGCAGATGTCTGGAGGATGTAACCAGGGGGGCTGTTGCTATCCCCCTTGGATACTAACAGCCTATCAGGAACTAACAGCTGAGCTTTACCTCACCTTTAGCTGATTATAATATAGGATAGGTAATTTTGTATTTTGAGCCTGTAACCTTGTGACTGTTTTGTGTTTTTTGTTTTGTTTGGTTTTATTTTGTTTTTGTCTTTATAAAACCCTTACAATAGTAGACGGGGTCCTTCTCCCTCCATCTGCTGTGTCAGACTGTGAGGCAGAGGACCCGTGCTAGCCTGTACTAAATAAACAAAACCTTGCTTTTGCATTCAGAAGTGTGGCTCTGTGGTGGTCTTCTTGGGGTCCTAGGATTCAGGCACAATTAGGGAACTGGCAGAATAATTATTTTGGTGTCATTTAGTGAACTAGAAAGCTTCACACATCAAATGCAAGATGTTAAAAAAAAACAGTATGCAGTGCTAGATACAATACTATTTAATACCATGGATACCATACATTTAAATAAACCATACTCACTGGGGTTTTAATTTTTCATCAGAAAACTCTCTAACAAAAAAAATACACAAGTTAACATACAGCTTTAATGTCTGGGCTTTAATTAAAGTCAAAAATTCAAAATCGCTGGGCAGTGGTGGCGCATGCCTTTAATCCCAGCGCTCTACAGCCTCCAAAGCCACAGAGAAACCCTGTCTCGAAAAACAAACAAACAAAAAAAATCAAAATCAAAATCAAATAGTGTCACATTTCCTGAGAGAACTAACAACTTATTGGATGGGCTTATCCAATAATGTTCCATTGAAATATAAAGTTCCCTGAAGAAGCTGTTTGTGTTGAAGCTCCTGCAGACTGATGCTTTGAGATTGAGATGAAAAGAGGATGAACGAAACTTATCTTGGAATATCTTTGGTCTCCTTAACTTCGTGTTGGGTGTCGCTGGTCTCCTTAACTTTGCAGTGGGTCTTCTGGAGGTTCTTGATTCTTTTTTTCTTGAAAGTCAAGAGTCACAGACATTTTGCTTCTCCTCTGTTTTCTTCTTTCAGATGCTAGCAGAGTCTGCCTATGCCTTTTCTAGTCGGACTTTTCCACTGATCTTACACAGCTCCTCTCCCTTTTCCATGTGGCTCCTTGTCTGCCACATGGCTGACCTCCATGTCTAAATCAAATGGAATGGCTTTCTCTCTCTCTGAAACTCCCACCTCTCAATCTATAATAAAGTTTTCTCTAAAACTCACCTTCTGTGGCCTGTGAATTTCATTTCATAAGTTCACAAGACAAGCACCCAAAAGCCACTCACTAATGCAGAGCGGATTTGATGGCTGTGGAGTTTTCCAGGACCTCAATAAAGGCTCTGTCATTCTCAAAGACAGCCTAAAATTCCCATATCATTTTGAGCAGACAGCTATTTAGCAAGACAACAGAAACAAAGTTAAAAAAGCAAATATTGCAAGGAGAAAGTGGGGAGCATCCTAGAAAGAAAGCCTGTGCTTAAAAAAGGGTGTGGGATAGACTTCTTCAACCTGAGGAGCAGGATAGTAGATTCTGCATTGCGGATTTTCAAGACATTTTAATGAGTATTTATGAGGTAATTGGCATATTCATGTAGTAAGGTGGCCCCCTTTTTAATCCCAAATCGTGCAACCAGATCATTCTCTTAAGATATTTCCACAAAAGGAAAGACTGTCAGAGTCATAATGAAAGTGAGAATGTAACAGCATTGGGTGTGTTGAGAATGTTAGAGTACATGTTCAACGGCATGGCCTGGTTCTTTAGCTTCCGACATAGTGGAAGCAATCTAATAACAACATTAGCGGGTTTTAACTGCCAGAGGGCCATTTGGTCATCAGGAGGCACAGCTACCAGGATTCAACTAGTTTCCATTTATTATTTCATATCTAACTTGTTGTTTCTGTGGAGGTCTGGGGTGCTATGCTTCATGGAATAGGTAGAGGCTTTCCTTTAAAAGTCATCCTTATCCACGACTTCCTCTCTTATGATTAGATGCATTAGAAACATATGTGAAATATCAGCAGTGCCTTGCTTGTGTTCCTTGGGGTGGGTTGGGTGTGTCTGCCAGTGCTACTCAGGGCCTGCTAAGAAAGACCTCAGCCAACATTGCTGGTTTTTTTTTCCTACAACCCTGTCCTCCCTCTTATCTGGTCAGCTTGGCAAGCTCTCTCCTTTGCCTTCCTCGGCGTTCATGACCTTGCCATTTTAGCCCTATCATTTTAGCATTTGTTTTTACCCTAACATTTTTTTCTACCATAACAATACCATTCATTGCCAACCTCTCTATATTTGACATAACATCCTTGTGATTGTTGGGTATAGCTTGTGGAATGTATTACTTAGAAGACCACTAGCTTCCACCAATTCTAAAGCTAAACATGTTGTAAGAAGGCGTCAGAAACACAGAAGAAAATTCCAGTCTACTGTAAACCTTGACCTGATATCCCAATCAATGCCTTTGGTAACTGTGTTGATATGGCTTTCTTTTGTTATGGGACTGTAGATGTTCAAGTTATCTCATTCACATCACTTGGGGGAACTTGATTGTTGGCTCATGGTCCATAGTCATTCCTATTTGGCCCAAAATCTACATAAACAGAGAGGCATGGTATGTAACTTTTACTATATATATATATATATATATATATATATATACACACACACACACATATACACATACATACCTTCGTGTGTGTGTGTCTTTGGTAACTGTATTGATTTGTGACATTCTTTTACTATGGGACTATAGAAGTTTATGTTGTCTCATTGACATCATTTGGGGGAACCTGAAAGTGTATTCCTTGTCCATATATACCTACTCTATCAGCTCTGTTTCTCTAGAGAACCATGACTAATAGACTAGTTTTAGAAAGGGTCCCTTTGTCCATGCACAACTATATCTTTTCATAGTCCCTGTTACAATTGCTTGTACAGTCTTCTTTTATGTACTCATTGCTTCAACATTGGTATTGCCAACTTTCCATTCTGGAGTCAATATTCTACAAACATGCCTTATATTCTATTTCTCCACATTTTGCACATGATATGTGACTCAACAAACATTTATGAAGCATTGTATTAGAATATTTTAATGTAGAATTAGAAAACACGATGAATTTTCCTTTAAAGAAGCTCTAAGAGAGCATGACGACTGTAGGTAATTGCAGTAATATAACATTTCTAGAATATCAAGTATAAATTATGATGGAGATCAATGAACGTTAGGAACCATACTACTGTATCTTATATGCTGTCATGCTTCCTTTTCTCTTGCTGTGACAAAATGCCATGACCAAGGCAACTTATAGAAGAAAGACTTTACTGTGGGCTACAGTTCCAATGATACTGTAGTGAAGGAGCAGCTTTGAGCTCACATCTTGATCCACCATCATGAGGCAGACTGAGAGAGTGCACTGGGGGTCTCATGAGTCTTTTGAAATCTCAAAGCCCACTCCACCTCACCCAGTGACACACCTATTCCAAGAAAGATACAACCTCCCAATCCTTCCCAAACTGTTCCAACAATTGAGGACCAAGTACTCAAATACATAAGCCTGTAGTGGCTATTCTTATTCAAACCATGTAAGCTTTAGGAAGGTATAAAAAAGTCTTAAAAGAATGGTATTTCAGATATGAGACATAGATCATTCTGGCACGTGAATGAGAGATGAGTGATGGGATTAGTGAAAGGCGGGATAATACCTAGGACTCACTATTATGAAGGACAGAAGGAGTAGAGGGAATCTTCACTTGAGAAAAAGAATAACTGACGATGAAGGGAAAACATGCAAAAGGGCATACACACACACACACACACACACACACACACACACACACACACACACATATATATATATATATATATATATATATATATATATATATATATATACTTTGCAAAAGCTTTTTTGTGGAATTGTGGATGCAGAATTTAGTTGGTGTAGACTTAGGTATGGTGTAAGCAAACAGAACACACATAGTATGGGCTGCTATCTTAATAATTTTGGTGTATTGCTTTTGGCTGCCCAATAGAACAAGATGGCAGGACTCTATAGCTGAAAATACCACACACGTTTGTTGCAAAAAACTGAGAAATCAGTCTTGAACTGACCAGGAGACTGCCTGCTGGCTAGCTTTAGCAGTTCTAGAAGGTGTTATGCAAGAGGCTGAAAGAGAAAAGATTTCAGTGGTCTTACCCAATCCTGGACTCTGCATGCAACAAAATTAGCTGCTAGGCAAGATATGTTCACTGTTGCAGTAGTGGAATATCTGGGAAGAGGGAATCTTAATTGAAAAAATTCCTCCCTAAGATTAGCCAATGGTACATTATTTTAAATTAATGATTGATGTGAGCGGGTTCATGCCATGGAGAGTAGTGCCATCCCTGACTGTTACATAGAAATGTAAAATGAAATAAACTTTTGTTCCACAAGTTGCATTTGGTCATGGTGATTCATTATAATAGAATCCCTAAGTAAGACAGAAATTGGACTACTTCTCCACAATGGAGGTAAGGAAAATAATATCTGGGATACAGGAGATCCTTTAGGGCATCTCTTAGTGCTACCAGGTCCTGTGATTAAAGTCTGTGGGAGATTATAACAGCTTAATCCAGGCAGAATGACAAAGAGCACAGGCTCTTCAGGAATTAAGGTATGGGTCATTTCTCCAGGAAAAGAATCAAGAGTTGCTGAGGTATTTTCTGAGGGTGGAAGATGTACACTGTAAGTAGGGTTTCTCTACCCTGCCACTCAGCTCTGTCCTGTCAGTCACCTTCCAAATAATCACATAGAAGCTTAATATTAATTGTAAATGCTTGGCCAATAGCTTAGGCTTGTTACAAACTAGCTCTTACATCTTAAATTGATCCATATTTATTATCTATGCTCTACCATGTGGCAGAACTTTTTTCCAGCAAAGCATGTTCATATCCTGCTTTCTCTGTGTCTCGCTGGAGACTCTGCCTTTCTTCTTCCCGGCACCCTCTCAGTTTGTCTCCCCGCCCCAACATCTTCCTGTATAGCTATTGGCCATTTAGCCTTTTATAAAACCAATCAGAAGGTGTTTTCACAGAGACATATCTTCACAGTGTATAAAAAGATTATTCCATAACAAGAATTGCAATTGCCATGAGGGTTTCTAGCCTATGTCTGTCCTATGAACATGTTTTGTATATATAAACACATGTTTAGATATTTTTGTTTTCCTTACTGTATTTTTACCATGTAATATAATATAAAATGAGACATTATCAGTAGTTTTTATCAAATTTAAGTTATGAGGCACTAAAAAAACTAAGCACTCTGAAAGGGACATTTTCTTTTTTTTTCATTGAATTTCCTGTCAGTTGTGTTACTGACTTTATTTGATTTGATTTAATGAATGATTTTATAAGTTCACATTTGGCCAGAGATTATTTAGACAATATGATGAATGAGGGAGCAAAAAACATTTTCACCTCGTCTAAAATATATAAGACATTTTTAGTTGTTCCTGGGATAGTTATATCATGTTAGATGAAATTATGACCTGATTTTTATTTTCATTTCAACATGACACAAGGAGATGTACTTGTATGTCAAATTGACAATGGATATATTTGTGGTTGACTGTCAACTTGATTACTTCTGGAATCAACTAAAACCCAAGCAGATAAATATTCTTGTGATGGATTTTCTTGACTGAATTATTTGAAGCGGGAAGACCTACCCTAAATCTGGGCCACACCTTCTGATGCCAGTCCAAATAAAAGGACCTGAAAGAAGGAAGCTTCTGATTGTTGCCTGCCTGCCTTCATGCTTGCTGACAAGTTCAGCTATCCTGTTCTTGAGGTATTCCTTTGCAGGTATTAGAATCTACTTTTTGGGGATTTCAATGTAGAATAAAGACCAGGAGATTTCTAAGAATCCTCTAAGACTCCATCAAGAGATTGACTGTTGATACCTGTTATTTTTTTTTGTCGTCTTTGCTGCTGTTGCTCTTGGAGATGGAGGTGCTTCTGGTGGTAATGGTAGTGGTGGTGGTGGTGGTGGTAGTGGTGGTATGTGTGTGCTTCCCTTCTTTAGATTCGCCGAATTGTTTATTGCTTCTGTTTTCCTGGATATGATTAACCTCTTTAAGTTGGAGCTTTCATTCTAGCCCCTTCTGTAATACTGGGTTTGAAGATAGATGTTCCTTAAATTTGATTTTATCATAAAGTATCTTATTTTCTCCATCCATGGTGATTGATAGTTTTGTTTGGTATAGGAGCCTGGGATGGCATCTGTGGTCTCTTTGAGAAGTCAAGTGTAATTCTAATAGGTCTGCCTTTATATGTTAGTTGGCCTTTCTGTCCTAGTAGCTTTTAATAGTCTTTCTTTGTTTTGTTTATGTAATGTTTTGATTAATGTGTGCTGAGGGGACTTTCTTTTCTAATCTAGTCTATTTAGTGTTCTGTATGCTTCTTGTACCTTGATAGATATCTCCTCCTTTAGGTTAGGGAAGTTTTCTATGATTCTTTTGAAAGTATTGTCAGTGCCTTTGACTTGAATTTATTCTCATTTTTCTGTTTCTATCATTCTTGGATTTCAACTTTTCATAGATGTCCTGGATGGTTTGTGCCGTGAGTTTTTTAGATGTAACATTTTCTTCAATCAAGACATCCATTTCTCCCATTGTGTCTTTGATGCCTGAGCTTATCTTTTACATCTTTTGTACCCTCTGAGGCTTGCCTCTGAGTTTCGGGTTCAAGTTCCTAAATTTTTCATTACCAGATTCCTCTCATTTTTATTAATCTATTTCCACTTTCAAGTTTTATGTTTTTTACTCATTTTCTGTCACTGTTTGTTTGTGTTTTCATAGATTTCTTTAAGGGATTTTTTTCATTTCCTCTTTAAGGATCTGTATCATATTCGTAACAGCTATTTTAAGATCTCGGTCTTGTGCTTCAGCTATGTTGCAATTTTCAGGATCTATGTTGATATCTGGTCTTTGTTCCTTGATTTCTGTTGCCCTCTGTGGTTCTTAGAGGGTGTGGTGGCTGTGTCTTGCTTGGTAGGGAAATCTTTTGGAGTCTTACTAGGTGTAGCCACTGGGAGTTCATGGTAAACTGTGTTTTCTCTGTTGGGAGAGGACACCTAGAAAGGGAATGGCTCAGAGAAGGGGAGGCTGAGAGGTTTCATGGGATAAAGTGGAGGAAAGCAGGGTCTGCTTAGTCCCCTGGGGATGAGATTAGAGAGAGGGCTGGAGAGGCTACAACAGGTAGCTTGCTATAGAGCTGGGGATGAAACAAGAGGAGGGATTGAATTTGGAAGAGAGAAAGGAGAGTGAAGTCTGAACTTGCTTGCCTGTTTTATTTACCTACTTTCTTCTCTGGCAGGCTTAGCTGGTGGGTTCCCAGGGAATATCTGCAGGAGTTCAGGGGCTTGGGTAACAGGATGAGTATGAGGAGGATGGAGGGGATCTGTGTGATCTGCTGGAAATGGGGACAGAGAGGAAAAGGATGTTGGAGGTAGTCTGCTAAGGAGTTGGGGGTGAGATGGGGGATGGGAGTGGATTTAGAGGAGAGAAGGGAGAGGTGCAAATTTACAGTTAACCTACCTGCTTTCTTGGAAGGAGTGTCCTGCAGATTCCCGGGGAATGCCTGTTGGGGTTCAGAGCTGAGACAAAGTGATGAGCAGTGGTGGGGGTTGTTCAGGGGAAGATCTGAAAGATCCATTGGAGGTGGGCACAGGGAAGGAAGGGAAGCTACAGGAAATAGTCTGCTATAGAGTGGGGGGTAAGAGTGCAGGATTGGAGAGAGATTTGAAGTAGAATGGGGGGCATGGTGAAGATCTGCAGATAGCCTATTGACTCAGTAACTTTTTCAACAATCTGACAAACTTCCCCTTTACTAATTTATCAACCAAAATGATTTTATTCATACCCATCCTGCTGAAAACTACTCGTAGTAACTTGAAGTTCTGGATATATATGTCTGTGGCATAATTTAGCTTGGAGTTTCGTTTTCTTCAAGGCAAGGCATGTTCATAAACTGATAGGAGGCTACCCCCAGCACAATGCTTTTGTGTCAGATTCAGCTGAAGCGTCTCATTGATTCAGTGCAACATGCAAGGTTTAATTAGGTTGTAACTGGTGTCTGATAAAGAGTCTATAGTTACTGCCATCTTTGGTCCTAGGTAGATATCATCTGCTGGCTATGCCTGTCTCTGATTTGGTATTCCTCTTGTCTAGTTTTAAGATTGGGCTATTTGGGGCCTTGTTTGTTTGCTGGTCTGCTTTTGCTGTTGCATCAAATGAGTTACTTTCTCATTTTCGACATTTACTCTTATTGGGTATATAGTTTGCAAATGTTTTCTCCCATTCTATAGGTTGCCTACCATTCTGTTGACTGTCCCCTCTTCTGTGCAAAAATGTTGTAGTAAGAGTGGCGGGGCTGCATCCCAGGCACCCGGCCACCCACATGGCTAGCTTATGCCCCGAAATAATTACACGGAAACTGTATTCTTTTAAACATCGCTTGGCCCATTATATCTAGCCTTTTCTCGGCTAACTCTCGCACCTGGACTAGCCCATTTCTAATAATCTGTGTAGCTCCACAAGCTGGCTTACCAGGAAAGATCTTAACCTGCGTCTGTCTGGAGTGGGGAATCATGGCAACTCCCTGACTCAGCTTCTTTCTCCCAGCATTCTGTTCTGTTTACTCCTCCCACCTATGTTTTAACCTATGAGGGCCAAGTAGTTTCTTTATTGCTTAACCAATGAAATCAACAGATTGATATATGACACTCCCACATCACAAAAATTCTTTTTTTATAGTGTCACTGGTTTAGTTCAGCTTCCATTGTCTCTGTGTTGGGTGTCTAATCTGAAAAATTATTGCTAAGGAACTTGAGTTGACTTTTGTGTATGATGTACAGTAAAGATCTAATTTCTTCACATATGAAGATCTAGTTATCCCCAAATCACTGTGATAGTTACTGCCAACCTGACACAAGTTAGACCTATCTGAGAAGAAGGAACTCTAATTGAGAAAATGTTTCTATAAGATTGGCCTGTGGGCAAGCCTGTGGACTCACTGGGGGTAGTACTGCCCCTGGGCTGGTGGTCCTACTATGAAAAAGAAGTCTGAGCAACCCAGTAAGCAGCACTCTTCTGCAGCCTCTGCTTCAGTTCGTACTCCTCTGATTTATTTCAATGACGGACTGTGACTTGGACCCATAAGGTAAAATAAAACCTTCTTATTTCTTGTTTGCTTTTGGTCATGGTGTTTTATCACAAACAATAGAAACTCTGAGACAATGACTTAACATAGAAATTATCAATTCTTCCTCTGTATTCTTGGTGCATTTTTTTGAGAGTTGGTTGATTATATTCACTTGGGTTTATGCCTGGTTTTCTATTCTGTTCAATTGGCCTATAAACCACGTTTTATGCCAGTACCACACTGACATAATTATCAGTGATTTCTACATCATTTAAAATCAGAAAATGTGATGCATGCAGCTTAGTTCTAGGTCAAGATTATTTCAACTATTTGGAACTAGATATTTGACAAAGGATTAATACCAAAATGGTGGAGACTATTGAACTATTCAGCAAGTGCTATTGGAGCAACTTGACATAAAGCCAGAAACTTGAAACAGATCTTATGCAGTTTATAACATTTAACTTAAAATGGAGTTCAAGATGGAGCTAACACAGAGAAATGGTCCCATGTCTGCAAGCTAGGCTGAGTGAAGGCTTGGCTGAAGGAAGCCTGGGACAGTGAGGAGAGCTTCATTCTTTTTTGTTGAGAGAGAGTTTCACTATGCACCTCTGTCTCACTAAGAGTGCATAAAATAGGTACCAAAGTGTGAAAATTCTTGCTACAAAAATGACGTTGCTTTGAAAGGCACACATTATCTATTATGAACAAGAAATCGTTTTGTCAAATGATTTAGAAGTTAGTGATTGTACTCCATTAATTTTAAATTCAGATGAGCACTATAAAAATTTTGCAAATCTCTCTTCCCCTATAATTTTTTCCACACAAGAATCTGCGCATAACACCCACTCTTCCCAAAGTAACAGCAATTCCAAAAGCTGTTCTCCAGATCCCATCAAAACACAAGTCAAACCTGGCTGCTTCAGGAACAGTTAAAGCAGAGGCAGCCGGGAAAGGGTTCCTGAAAGCGTCTGAGAAGCTGCTCTTGTGTAAGAGACTTTTCTTGGCAGATGCAAGCACACATACATATGTGTGCATGTGCACGTACACACAAGCACTGACATACACACACGCATACAAGCACCTACCTACTCACCCCCAGAACAGGCACTCACAACACACATGACTTGCAGGCAGCTTGACAGGTCCAAAAGTTCCCCTTTCAACAGGCTTAGCAGGTCTCTCCACCCCTCTCAGCTGTTCACAGCTTCTAGAATGTTGGAAAGGGGCCCTGGGAATCTTGAAAGTTTGATCTCTCCTAGATGTGTGAACTTCATTTACCCCCAGACTCTCAAGGTTCAGTGTGAGATCCTCTCCCAAGGGAATAAGGCAGTGACAGAACAGGACAGAACAGAACATCCTTGCCGATCTCTGCAGGTAAACACTTGCACATATATGTACAGATGCATCATACACACACACACACACACACACACACACACACACACACACATATTCTCTCTCTCTCTCTCTCTCTCTCTCTCTCTCTCTCTCTCTCACACACACACACACACACACACACACACACAAATCAGTGAGAGACAGAGAGAGCTCAAAGGGAGGAAAAAAAGCAATGGTTTGTAGACACTATTGAGTACTTAACTGCCACTTGGAAATTTGGCCCCAGATTGCTTTTTCAGATTTTACCCATCATACTCACCAGAGGAAACTGCATCCGTCCCTACTCCAGAGAATGATTTAAAATAGATTAAGCCAATGATGTTGCATTTTCCTTGCATATAACATAATCTGGGGGAATATGATCTGTAGGGATGTCTGGGACTACAGGTAAATTTTCTGGAAAGGGTTTTACCACTTTAAAAAGAAATGTCTAACTGACAGGTAATTGAGTCTCAGAATAAAAGACCAAACTGCTTTTGACTGTAACCGCTGCCTTTTAATTCACTTCTGTGTCTTTAGAACTTGCCTACATATGCAGTGTGTGCAGCTGCTAAAGCCATTCAGAGAGCATGACGGGAGTTGCTTACATGTCAAAGCCAGTGTCTTGTTTAGCTTTCAAGTGCAGTGACAAAGACCATGACTAAATGAAACCTGGGAAGAAAGTGTGTCTTTCATCTTCCACTTCCAGGTTACACTCCAACACTGAAGAAAATCAGGAATGAATCTGGAGGCGGGAACTGAGCAGGGTCCATGGAGAAATACTTCTTGACTTTCTTTCTTATATAGCCACGGACCAACCTGTGTGGGGTGGCACCACCCATAGTGGGCTGGACCCTCTCACATCAGTTATTAAACCAGAAAATGCCCTCACAGACTTGCCTACAGGGCAATCTGATGTAGACAATCCCTGTATTGAGATTCCCTCTTCCCAGATATGTCTAGGTTTGTGTCAAGTTGACAAAAAAAATCAGCAAAGCCAGTTAAACATATTAATGAGAGAAATTTTAATGAATTTCATTCAGTTGCTAGAATTCAGTGAACAAACTGACCTAAGATTTATTATACAAAAACATCCCCATACTATTCAGTCTGGGTTTTTGAGTTCTACATACAGATGATATAACCTCACTCCAAAGCAAATCATTTTTAAATCAACCTCTCAGAAATATGTTTTACTATTTGCCTGAGAAAGAAGTTTAAGATTTGAAGAAGCGTGATCCATTTTTGAATAAAAACTCCACGTTTCAATCCAATGATTTCACTAGTGTGTATAAAGAGAAACACACACACAACAAAATAACTTAGATGGAGAATGGGTTGAGTTTTCCGTTGGGTATATACCATGTCTGGGGACGTTAACTTGGATTTTAGGAATGGGACAGTCCTACTTTGTTGACTCCAGCATTTTAAAAACAAAATGGCGTGGAGCACCTAGTACCCTGTAGGTGTGCTTTTTCCACACTTCTTTGTCTTTGTTGACGCTGTCCCTTCTGCCTGCAGTACTAATCCCACCTTTCTTCTTGTGGCTCAATTCTTATTCGTCTGGTAAAACTCACTTTGGTTTATCCTCCAGGAAGCCTTCAGATTTCTCTAACTAGCCCCGGGTTGCTTGCGTTTTGTTTCCACAGCACTGTGCTTTTCTTATCCATAAGAGTTAAACACTCATAGTAAATTTATTTCTTTTTGAGAAAGAAAAATGTGTCCAGTGTGTCTTTATTTTCACCACTTAGCATACCATCTGACATACAGGATTACGCGCATTGAAGTAACTATACTTAATTTAAGTTCAGAATTTAACCAATTCTTCACTGAAAAATCCATTCAGAGTGGATGTGGTTGTCCACATCTGTGATCCCAGCACTCCAGGGGCTGACATAGAAGAATGTAAATTTCAAGGCTAGCCTGGGGTTGTTAAGAAGGGCCTGCTTCAAAAACAAACAAACAATGAGACCCTTACAAATGATTCATGTAACTGTCACTGTGAAATGTTTGCTTGCTCTGCTGGAACCAAGATGAACAGAATTTCTCTTTTTACCGCCGCCACCACCACCTTTGTTTCTCTCCCCCTCCCCCCTCTATGCCTTCCTTCTCCTTTGCTTAGCTCTGCTTCTTCCTCAGGCTGCAGAGTAGGGAGGCAGGGCTGGAGAGGAAGTCAAGGATGTCATAGCAAGGGAGGAGGGTCTACAGGACAGCTAGTTTTACAGAGGAAAACTCAAATCAAGCACCAAAGCACACAGCAAGAGGGAGGGAGAACAGGAAGGCATTCCTCCGTGGCGCTGAGCTCTCAGAACAGTGAAGCTGTGCTTGGCAGTACCTCAGAGGCTGGAGATTCCAGGTAACTATTCTATCAACCTCCTTGTCTTTCCTTTCCAGTCCATTGCTTCTGAATTCCGGAGCTTCTGCATTTGTGCTGGGGTTAGGCACGTCTGTTGTTTCTCTATTGAGAGAGGATCTACTGTTAAACCTGTGTCTGGAAAGCAGCTTAGAGCTCCCAAAGCAGCCGAAGCTCTTCCTGAGGGGAAATTCAGAAAATTCAGATTGTTTTTCAGCATCTGGTTAATTTTTAAAAGCATTTTGATTGGTTTCAATGCATCTAAATGCTAACATTTTCTTTTATGAGCGGATAAAAAGTCACGGAGACAAGCTAGTTGGAAGCAAAGGGGAATATTGCTGAGGCAAAGAACTGTTTCTTAATTCTTGAAGTTGTTTTCTCCCTTTGCTTACACTTTCAGTTTAACTGTTAACTACTTTGGTTTCTTGGATCTCTGAACTGGTGCAGCGTAAAAGGTCAGAATTGCTTTTCTAATTTAAATGTGTGGGTTTGTTCTTACAAAGGAGCAAATATTTAAAACACATTGGTATAAAGGAGGAGAGGGACAGAAGCCAATGGAGAGGGGAAAGAAAGTAAAGGACTCCAGAAGAAAATGGAAGGAGGGAGGAAATAGGAATTAGCACATAGGGATTTCAAGCTTAATGAAATTGGAAGATGGTTGTTTATAGTGTCTGGTTTTCTCAGAAACGTCTTCCTGAACATTTTCAGGCAGTCACGTATCATATTGACAAACATACAGCATGGTGTACTTTGCAGTAGCTGACTTTTGTCTTTGGAAAACATGGATCTTGGTTACAAGTAGAATTATTCAGAGTCAGAAGGGGAGAGAGACATTGGTTCGTTTCCTTGCTGGCTTTGGAGCACTAGAATACACAGCTCAGTTCTTCTGGGCTTGGAAGACAGCTGCTTTCGTCTGTCTTCTCTTCAATCTGGTTTAAGCCATTTGTGTTATGTCACCTCATTTACTTCCTCCTTCCAGGGACCCTTATTTCTTTTATTTACCGAGGGCACTACCAAAAAACCCTTATCAACGTCTGGTTTATTCATGAAAGAGAATAAATGAGGCATTTCAGGGTTTCTTAAAAGGCTGCCCTCTGCCCCCCAGACTTCCTACAAAAAGGGGAAAAAAAGCATTTCAGAAACTGACTGGTGGTTCAATTAAAAGAATTCTGTGTTTGTTGCTTGTTTATTTTCCTATGAACAGCAGCAACTCAGTGGGGACCACTAGGATGGAGGAAGGGAGAAAGAAGTTATACATTGCAAAAATATGCAAACAGATAAACATCTTCCTGTTTGCGGAGTATGTCCTTCCTGACTTCATGTTGTAATGCTCAAGGGGCTGTTTGGAGCTAGATTTGTTCATTATTAAAGAAATCACTTCCGTTTTCTTTCTAAAAGCAAAAAAAAAAATCAAACCAAACAAACAAAACAACCAAACCAAACAGACACATTGAGAATCCTAACTGTGATAAATAATGTCACTTAGAACTTTCAGAGTAAAATTTCTATTTATGTTTAAAAATATGTTTGAGAAAGGCAGCAATTGAAGTTCTACTGCAGTTCTGTCCTGATTTTGATTCTGATTTCTTCTCTCAGAATAAAGGCTCTGTCCTTTTGAAATTAGCTAACACTGCTTTGTTACGGTGAGTGGCAAACCAGACTGCCCAGCTTGATTCCCTAGCATAGCAGTTCTTGTTCGCAACTTTCCTAATGCTGCAACCCTTTAGTACAGTTCCTCATGTTGCGGTAACCCATGACCTCAAAATTATTTTCTTGCTTCTTTGTAACTGTAACTTTGTCACTGTTCTGAACAGTAATTTATCTGACATACAGAATATTTGATCTCTCTTTGAAAGGGTTATTCAAAACCCCAAAGGGGTCGCAACCCACAGGGTTGAGAACCACTGCCTTGGATTGACTCTAACTCTGGTTCATAAGGTTTTGGATCCTTGGCTAATAACTGAAGTTTTCAGGGCTGAAGTCTGGGTTCTGGCAGCCTTTGTCTCCAATATTATTGCCTTCGTTTTATTTTCCCACAGCTTTAAGATTTATTTGTTTTCTTTAATTTTATGTGCATTTTTTGCAATGGGTGTTGGATCCCCTGGAACTGGAGTTACAGACAGTTGTGAGCTGCCATGTGGGTGCTGAGAATTGAACCCAGGTCCTCAGGAAGAGCAGCCAGTGCTCTTAACCTCTGAGCCATCTCTCCAGCCCCAGATTTGTTTTTTACATGTAATTTAGTTTATATTATTAACTTGTGCTCATTGTAAAAATGTTAAATTATGTGCTGGGCATTGTTTTTAATGGATGAAGTAATTATTTTTTATTATTCACAAGCTGTTCAATAACAGATTCAAAAAGGTTGCCCAACATACAACTAAAAAGTAGTTATACTGGTATCTAAACACAAGCAGAATACCACAGAGCTTCTTATTAACTACCACACACATTCTACTGACTCCTTTTAATTATTTCTGCTAATACTTATATGTACAAAAAAACATGTGTATTTCACCGTTGGCCTGGCACATAAGTCCTATATAGTGTTCGATATTCTTGTCATCAAAGAGGAGATGAACTAGCTTATAGCTTTGAGTTTTCTAGTAAGAGGTTTGGATTTGATATATAGGTAAATTGCAATTGTTTAATAGCAGTAAGCAAAGAAGATGCCATAGCAACTGATCTGGTGGCAGAATTTAGAATATTTTGTGTTGGGCAGTAGGAAAGATGGATGTGAATGTGTAATAGCCAGAGAAAGACAAAGCAATTGGGAAGATCTTCCTTTAGTGCGCAATATAAAATAAGTGTCAGTAGTAACAATGTATGTCCAAGAGACGTCACAAAGGAATAGTTTCTAGGTTATTGATAAATATGGGTAAGAAAGGGATGAATCAATACGATGACTCGGCATTTAGAATTGCAATGTAGATGACGTAAAATTGTGGTCCTAACAGGAGGAAAAATCAAAGAATATGAGCTATTTGTGCTGAAAACACGAAGACAAATAATAATGTGTCTGTTTGGTTTGATTTTTTTTGTTTGGTTTGATTTTTTTCTCCTTTCCAATCAATTAATAAGTGTGTGTGTGTGTGTGTGTGTGTGTGTACATGTGTACCAAGGTCTACACATGGAGGTCAGAGGACAGGATTCAGGAGTCAGTTCCCTCCTTGTACATTGTTGAGATGGAATCTCTCTTGTTTCTGTGCTAAACACTACATTAGCTGCCACATGAACTTCTAGGAAGTTCTCCCTGCCTTACCTCTTATAGGCATCTGGTCTTACAGGTAGAGGGCACTGAATCCATGTTTTGACATGGGCTTGGGATCAAACAGGTCATCAGGCTTACATGGCAAGTGCTTTTACAAGTTGAGCAATCTCCCCAGCCTTGGGTTTAGTGATACACAGACTATATGTATGCAGAAAATGAATGATTATGAACGGACTCCCCGTACTATACATTTTTATTCAAAAGTAATGTTTTGTTTATTTTCAGGTCACCATGGCCATGCCAGAAAAGTCAAGCGGTGCCAACCCATCTGAGGATTGCAGCAATTTCCCTGAGATTATTGAACTCAATGTAGGCGGCCAGGTGTACATAACTCGCTACCCCACTCTCATCAGTATTCCCGGTTCCCGGCTCTGGGAAATGTTCAGTGTAAAGAACCCTTGCTCACTGATCCAGGACAACAAAGGGAGATTCTTCATAGATCGAGATGGCTTTCTCTTTCGTTATGTCCTAGACTACATGAGAGATCTGCAAGTAGTGCTTCCTGACCACTTCCCAGAGTGTGGCCGGCTCCACAGAGAAGCAGAATACTTTAAGTTGCCAGAACTTGCCAAGATGTTGGCTCTTAAAATGAACAACCTCAACTCAGTTGTCAATGACTCGTGTCAAATTGATGTAGATGAGCTTTCCCCCAGCATTGACGCCACTTTTAATTTCTCTTCAGCTAATAGCATCCATGTTAGTGGCCCTGATAATTCCGTAGTCCTCAGAGCTGCCACTGGTTCTGAGCTCAAAAAGTCTGGCTTCATCACTATTGGCTATAGAGGCTCCTATACTCTGGGCAGGGACATCCAAACAGATGCCAAATTCCGCCGTGTGGCCAGAATCATGGTGTGTGGTAAGATTTCATTAGCCAAAGAAGTATTCGGAGACACTCTGAATGAGAGCAGAGATCCAGACCGCCCTCCTGAGCGATATACTTCTCGATACTACCTTAAATTCACTTTTCTGGAACAAGCCTTCGACAAACTAGCTGATGCTGGCTTCCACATGGTAGCATGCAACTCCACCGGCACCTGCACTGCCACACACGACCAAACAGATGACAGGATCTGGACCTCTTACACTGAATATGTTTTCTATCGTGAGTGACCATCAAAATCATGCAGGAAATAAAAGCCCCCAAAGTTTCCCTCCTCTGTTCCCGTACCAACTGCATCCTTTAGAAATAGATACACTGATCCCTCTAGGCTCTTGAGTGTTGTGTATAGTCTTGGCCAATGCCACGTCTCTCATCATAACCACTTGGACCTTTTGTTCTTATGAGTCATTCCAGTCTATCTGCACACCGACTGCCTCTGGACTGTGAAGTGGATGCCATTTAGTGAAAGCTGTGCATCAATAGAGAGAGTAGAGGTATATATTTCTGGAGCGAATGCAGTTAAATATAACCACGGAATTAAAACTGCTGAGAAATATTAAGCCATGGCTTCCAAGCTGTTTCTTAGTAACGCACATTGAACTTGACTATGTACCTTGCTGTGTGTATTCACTTAGATGAAACTCTGCATCGCTGAGCAACAGATTACAGTAGGAAGCGTGTACGTGCTTTGCAGACATCTTACCCTGCTGAGGAGAAGAACTTGACAGCAGTCCTCCAGGAGGTTCACAGAAAGGCCGAGCAATTCCAGAATGACTGAGGACTTCTAATAGATGCTAGACAAACAATTGTATGACTATTATTTCTAAGAATAAAAGGCTTAGCACTTAATTTGATTTCACAAGAAGAAGATAGTAAGGAGGTGTATCATAGCTATTACCTTTGTCATAAGCAGCAGTGCCATTAAAAAAAGCTGTCTTAAAATATCTTTCATTAGAATTAAATGCAAGCAAGGAAGAGAATGATGGGCAAAAGGTTGCTTTGTGTAAGTATATGCATGCATTCATTAGTTGACTTTCACTAGTCCAATAATTGGCTGTGCCTGTCAATTGTTAGCTTGTTTACGTTTTTTCACAGGGTGTGGGTGTGTGTTTTGTTTTCCTGGAGGTGGGGATGGGAGAAGGGAAGAACAAAGGGAAAACAAGAAAAGAACTTTTTTAAAAAAAGCACAAAAACAAAACCCTGAAATTCATCTTCTGCACCCTTGGTGATGACTTTTTAAGCAAACAGGTTGAAAGCAGGTGTTCCTTCTCATATGAAAACATCCGGGATCTCAGATAAGTGACTGAATGAAAGGATTATGAACCAAGTTAAGAAAGAGTTTTCTTGGGTTCATTTCAGAGGATCTCCATCACCTTTTGAAAAGTTTTCCAGCAACTGCAGTCTGCTGGCCTTGTGTGTCCACTACTCCGCACACGCTACTCCGCACATGCTACTCCGCACACGCTACTCCACGCACGCTACTCCGCACACGCTACTCCACGCACGCTACTCCGCACACGCTACTCCACGCACGCTACTCCGCACACACGCAGTTTCCTCCACAAACATTTATTGTTGTCAAGGTCTTTTAACTCATTTTCTAGTCAGGCCTTTTTGAGTTGCAAAGAGCTAAAAACCACATAAAATGGCTTGAAGAAGATTTAAAAGGAGGCTGGAGAGATGACTCAGCTGTTAAGAGCACTGGCTGCTCTTTCACAGGACCCAGGTTCTATTCCCAGCACCCACATGGCAACTCACAATTGTATATAAGTCCAGTCCAGGGATCTGACATCCACACACAGACATACATGCAGACAAAACACCAATGCACATAAAATACAAATAAATAAATCTTTTAAAAGATTTTCAAATGTGCATATATCAGTGATGTGGCCAGATGAGCATTTTAAGCTCACATTTATTTTTTTCTGTTGAGTCTAAAGGAAGGAGATGTAGTCAAATAAGGTCTCGGAGGGTCTGGAGAGCTGTCAATAACAGATATTCTCTCTTGTCTCTCAAGTGCCACACGATTTCCTCTGATCATCTCCGGGGTATATCAATTTCACATTTCTCCATGCGGTTCGCTTTCTTTTCCAACAATTTAGAGCTGGCCTAAACAGCACGTCACTGAACATGAATGCACAGGATCTTCTCCATTTTTCTGTAGTTTATTCTTTTTTGTTGTGGTTTTCTGTTTGAGTTTTTGAAACAGGGTTTCTCTGTAGCTTTGGCGCCTGTCTTGGAACTAGCTCTTGTAGACCAGGGTAGCCTTGAACTCACAGAGATCCGCCTGTCTCTGCCTCCCGAGTGTTGGGATTAAAGGGATGCACCACCACCCATCTGTATTTCTTTATGCACATATGCATGTAAATAAATACATATGTAACAATCATAATTAAAAGATGAAATCATTATGAATTTGGGAGGGTGCTGGGAGGACGCAGGAAGAGTTGGGGGGAGGGAGGGGTAGAAACGATATAAATACAGTACTCATGTATGAAATCTCAAAACAGATTTTAAAAATCTGAATAATAAAAATTATATAACCACAGTCTATTTCGAAGTCATTACTGAGCCTAATGTAATAGTAAGGGTGGGGGGAGGGGGCGAGTAGTGTACAGTAAGAAACCTGCCAGAGCAATCTAAAAGCACATAGAGAATAGCTTGGTTTTAAAGCAAGAGAAAGGGTAAGGCATATTTGTATACAGATTGTAACTCTGTCATTTCCAGTGCTGCATGTGTGGAGTTTCTAGCTCCCCCAATTGCAGATCTTACCTATGAACTGAATCACAAGCCTGGCCTTAGCACCAAGTCATTGTTTTGCCAAGTCATTGTGGAAGTGCTCCCCCTCCCTTCCCAAGTAAAGAGGAACATGGTAATACAGAGTTTATCAAGCTTTATTTTGCCCAGAACGGAGTGTTCTAAAGCCAATGCAAGTTGCCTAGAAAACGTTTTGACTAGCACAGGACGTCTGCATTAGGAATGTGGATTTGAGCATCAGCTGAGGTTGCATACAGCTGTAGCACAGTTTCCTCAGAGTGTTCTGGTTCCTATGAGGACAGTTCTGCCTATTCCCAAAAGACTGACTGCCCTACTGTTAGCTTCCCCACCAATAGGCAACTAGAGACAATGGAAGGGTCTGACTGCTGTCAATCGGAAGACCAAACCCCACCCACCAGTTTATTGAAAGAAATTCAACCATTAAAAGATACAAGAGCTGGGCATGGTGTCATGCCTTTAATCCCCACACTCAGAAGACAGAGGCAAGTGCATCTCTGTGAGCTAGCTGGGTCTGTACAGTGAGTTCCAGAACACCCAGTGTTACATAGTGAGATGCTCTCTCTAACAAACAAAAAACCAGACCAAGATGCTTACAATAATGACCCAATACAAAATTAAATTCTTCACAGTACCTGACAGTGTTTATCTAGCTACCAATCAAGTGTCTTTATAGAGGTTTTTGATTCCTCTGATATGTCTCATTTTCATTTTTAACATATTTTTCTTTCTCTTTCCTTCTTTCTTCCTTCCTTTCTTCTTTTAACAGGACCTCCCTATGTAATCCTGGCTGGCCAGGAACTTACTACTTACAGCAGGCAGGCCTCAAACTCACACAGATCTGCTTGCCTCTGCTTCAGAAATTCTGGTATTAAAGGTGTGCACCACCATGTCTGCCTAGATTAATATTTTTAATTGGTATACAAAGAATAAGGTTCACTATAGCATTTTTAAACATAATTTGTTTTTATTGATTCTCCTCCCCTTTCCCCATTCTTCCTTGTACCCTTTTTGCTTTCAGTAACTTCTTTTTTACTTCCATGTCGTATGTGTTCTATTGTTCCACCCATTTCCTCCTAAAATATGAACATCTGCAAAAGAAGAAAGAGTGTTCAAAGGCTAAATAGCCCTTAAAGTGACAAATGTCTTAGCTTTAAAGCTAAGAGAAAGTGAACTGAAGTGGGAAAGGCTGAAACTTTTCCACGTGCTTGCCCATTCCCATAGTGCAAAGATCCAATATCGCTAATGTTAGCAAATGAAACTATCTTACACGTCTCTCTTTCTCCCCCTCTTTCCCTTTCTTCTTTCCTTCCTTTTACTGTTCTTTCTGTGTGTGTGTGTGTGTGTGTGTGTGTGTGTGTGTGTGTGTGTGTACCCAGTTCTGGCTTTCAAATTTGTTGTGGAGTATTCACCAGAGAGGACTACTCTGACATGGGTTTAAACCAACAGAAAGTCTTTATGAGCCAGCTGGCAACTACACTGGGTGTTTAGGATCCCAGTGTAGCCCTGAGCCTTTCTCAAGATGAGCCTTTAAGCACAAAACCCATGCTCTGGACTAACAAGCTTCAGTTAGCAAGAGCAGTTAGCCAGAAGCAGAACTACAGAAGCCGAAAAGCAAGGTTAGTACATTTAGAGACTTTCCTAGAACCATAGGTTTTGATAGATTAGGTCTTTGTTTTCATTTTTGGCACGTGGTGCTGTCTATGTGCTGAGTTTTACTGAGTTGCCTGAATGGTACTTCCATCATGGTGTCAGTTGTGCTAAGATCTGAGGACCTACTAAGGTCTAGGGCCCTGTTACATTCCCCACTGGTCTTAGTGAATGAGTCAAACCATCAGCTCATCCTGGTCTAAAGAGGTGGAGTTGGTTCTAAGGACCATTAACTTTACTGAACTCATACATAATTGGATATATGGTTTAAAATGAAGTATGTTTCCATTAATCCAATCTGAATAAGAATTAAAGGGCTAGTCAGTTTTGATAGCAGAGCAGTTAGCTAGGAAGGGGAGGGGGCTGGGCAAGAGAACAGAGACTGTACCAATTATTAGTTTTATGTTTTTGTCCCCCTTTTTAAAATCATGGTAAAAAAAAATTCTAATTACTTCTAATTAGTTAGCATAGAAACAACAGTTTTTTTTTCTTTTTTGTTTAATTTATTTATTTATTAAAGATTTCTGTCTCTTCCCCGCCACCGCCTCTCATTTCCCTCCCCCTTCCTCAATTAAGTCTCCCCCCCAGCCCGAAAAGCAATCAGGGTTCCCTGTCCTGTGGGAAGTCCAAGGAACCCCCACCTCCATCCAGGTCTAGTAAGTTGAGCATCCAAACTGCCTAGGCTCCCACAAAGCCAGTGCGTGCAGTAGGATCAGAAACCCATTCTGGACTACTGAGAACTCAAGAAACAACAGGTTTTTGTAAAGCCATGTATGTAATGGTCTGTCCTGTCCCTTTAAGAGACAAGCACACCCCCCTACAGTCCACCACTGAGGCATGCAGATCTTCCTTCCTGCCTGCAGCCAGAGTCCCTCTTCTTTCTGTCTCTCTCCCAAAGAGGTAGCTGCAGCTGTGGATCCTCTCCTTCCCCCACCTCACACCCCCCTCTGTTTCTTTCCTCTTCCCCTTCTCCCTCCTTCTCCCCTTCCCTTCTGTAACCCACTAATGGCGTGCCTTTCTGTCTCTGTCTCTCACCTGCCATGTGGCTCTGTGCCTAGGACCTACTGACCCTCATAGCCTACAGACCACTTGGGGGCTCCCTGCCTGGGACTGGCTGCCTTCGTGGCCCACTGTGGTCTCAGGACCCACTGCCCACTGCCTGCTGCCATTTGGGGACCTGCGGCGTAGTCTCATGGCCCACTGCCCACTGCAGCTACTCAGGCAACAGCAACGTTTTACTTTTACCATTACAATGTACACTTTTTATTTCATGAGAAGTAAGTCTAAGGCTCTCCAATTTTATATGATTATAAGGTAACTGTTGTTTTAATACCTTCAGGTCCTGATCAACCTGTCTACTTAGTTTGGAAAGCATCAGATGAGGCACATTTAGTCATACCATTGGCACACACGCACCAAGTAGTCTCAGGGGCTCGGTAATATTGTTGTTAACCAGTTGAACTAAGCCATAAGTCAGAATAACAGGCATCAGAATAAGGGGAAATATCTAGGTTAAAGGTTTTGGAGATTAGACAAGTCTCTTCTTCTTGTAAGTTCTGTAACACTAATTTGCCTGCCCTCAGTCACAGTGAGTTTTGTTAGGCAATGGGCTGACAGTCTGGTTAATTTCTATCCTATGTAGTACAGGGGCCAGGTGTCTAAGCGTAACCACAGACCTGGCTGATTTCTGGCTGTGAGTGATAAACTATATCTCCAGGGTGCCTTCCTGTGGTATGGAGTCTGATTCCCCAGGTTTTTCCTGTTTCCCAAAGGCCAGAATCTTTAAAAAGAGTTTTTCAGGAAGCCTCAGTTTTACAAGCCCAATTTTTGTAAAGGAAACTCCCTTGTTTCTGGAAACTAAGGGGCCCAGCTGCAGGGCATGGATAGAACTCTAAACCCTGTATTCCTATCTCAGATGACAAATTCCCATATCTTTCCTTTTCTCCATACAAGCCAACACTTAAAGTGGGCATCCATGAGCAAAGGTCAAGATGTAATATGGGTTGCTGGTTTGTAGTCTAATGCCTTCCCTGTATCTGTCTTCCTCAGTTTAAAGTCCAGGCCTAAGGGCTGAGGGATTGGACCATTACCCTGTATTCATACCCATAGTGAAAAACACAAGACTCAGGAGGAGATAGAGGGGCAGGGAGTGAGAGGACCTAGGGCCCAATGAAATTTTAATTTCAATGGATCCATAGTCCAGAGACAGTCCATTTGGTAGTAGGAGCTGTGGCTTCTGCTTTCTTGACCTGGGTGTGGTGGAACCGTGGTGCGATGCCAGCTCCCTTCACTGCCGTGGAGTGGAGAGAATCACCTTGTAGAGTCCTGTCCAGGAGAGTTTCCCTGCCCCTGTGGCTACTCGCTTGGCCCAGATGGTATCACCAGACTCCAACAAGGGGAAAGTGGTAGTGGACTCTGAGATCAATTGGCTCTCTCGGATGGTTCAGTGGAGAACTGGAGGGCCTGTAGTGACTTGAGAAAGGGATGGTTAAAGAAATTCTACCAACTGCTGCTCTCTGAGCCTGGGAAGCAGTGGGGATGTCGTCCAAACATAGTCTCATAGTGGGTAAATCCCTCCCTATATGGGGTGCAGCAGGCTAAGCAAAGGAAGGCCTATCCATCCTTTGCTGAACTCTAAGGAGAGTTTTATTAGGGTTTCTTTTAATGCCCTGTTTATTTTTGTTAACCTGCCCAGAACTCTCAAGTTTATATGCACAATGAAGTTTTTAATCGATGTCTAAAGCTTTAGCTATTAATGGGGAGGTTTGGGCTATGAAAGCTACTCCACTGTCAGTCCCCATTGCGAGGGGGAGGCCAAATCAGGGACCGGTTCCTAGAAGAGCTTTTTAGCTACTATTTGGGCAGTTTCAGTCCTGATGGGGAACTCTTCTATCCACCTGGAAAAGGTATCTATGAAAACTAACAAGTACTTTTATCCTCCCCCAGCAGGCTGGATCTTGGTGAAGTCAGCTTCCCAGAGTTCTCTGGGGGTGTTGGACCCTTCCTGGGTAGGGTCTCTTCGTTTTAGATTCACTTGAGCGCAAAGCTGGCATCTGGCTGAGATGTCCCACACTAGGCTGTCCATAATAACACACTAACACACCTTGGTCTGAGCAACTCAGAAAGTTTTGTGGGTCCCGGATGAGTAGCCTGGGGAAGGTCAGTTACCAGAGTCCTGCCAGTTGTTTCTGGAGAATGATCTTTCTCTCTGGTGTCCTCCATTCACCTGGGGGTTTGAGCTGTCCATTTCTTCTTTACCACGGAGTCTCAGGCAGCACTGGGTCATGGCATGTCATCAGAATAGCAATAGGCCCCTCTAGTCATAGGGCCATTTGTCGACAGCTAGGTCAGCAGTCTAGCAGTGGAGGACGGCAATTTGTAGGGAAACTTAATTAGCCTCTAGGAGGTCAATATTTTTTTAAAATGTCCTTTTCCCCAGTGGCAAGAGGTCTTCTTTCTCTATAGATTATACGGTGGGCATGCCTGGTAATAAAAGCATACTGCCTGGAAGCCTATGCATGAGGTGGTGGACTTTTCCTTTTCCCCATCTAAGAGCCTGGGTCAGATCAGTCATTTCTGGTCTCTGGGCTGAGGTACCTACCTGACTTGGGTCAAATCCCTTTGGTTACAGTAACTACTGCAGCCCCCAGGTTCCTGGTTTTAGCTTTTAGCTCCTGATAGTCATGAGCTCCTGTGTCATCAGGCAGGAGAGGTAGTGGGCTTAATAGCAACAGGCTTCTCAATGTGCACTCGGGCAGGGGCCGGAAGTAGAACCTGCTACTGGGTCATATCCAGCGTTCTGGTTCTCGGAGGAGGAGGGCCTCAACCATATCTTGGGATCCTGTGAGTGCAAGATCTTGACCCAGGGTTAATTTGTCTTTCATTAAAATAGCTTGGCCTCCACTGCTTTTAGATAGAGGGGCCATCCTGTGGCTCCAATCATTTGGACAGGTGTTCCATGGACTCAAAGATTGGGTTAAAACTCCTTTTGTCTTTTGTTTAGTCTTGTACCAGATTAGGGATTTAGTGCATCTCCCTTTCTCTTGGTGTGTAGAGGCCTTGCTATTTCCACACAAACTCTGGTATCCAGAGGCAGCAATATCCAGCTGCACCTAGGAATGCTTGAACCTGTCTCTTAGTCTTTGGAGTTGGGATCTGAAGGATGGCAGCAATCCTACTCTGAGACAGGCTCCTTTTGCCTCCCCGCAGCTGGTAGCCAAGATAAGTAGGTAGCTTTCTACAAAGCTGAGCTTTTTAATCTGACATTCTGTAGGTCAAGGTCTGTAAGCCTTGCAGCACTCTCTGTGTCCCTTTTACAATCTGTTTTCTCAGGAAACCTCTGATGGAAGGGCAGGAGGTTAGCATTTAGTTTCTCATCAAACAGGGCTGGAGAATTTTTTTAAATCCTTGAGACAACCTGGTCCAGGTATATTGCCAATACAACCTCCTTCTGGGTCTGTCCATTTAAAATCAAAGATGGGTTGACTCACCTCTGCCAATGGGAGGCTGAAGAATACATCTTTCAGGTTCAAGACAGTGTACACTGTGTCTGGAAGTTTCTCTGAGAGAATGAGACTCATGAGAATGAGAGGTCTCAGGTGTCTTCAGAGGCAGGAGAGATGTAGTCCAGCAGGCCTGACAGCACCAGGGTGTCTGTCTCTTCAAGCCAGGAAATATGGATGGCAAGTTTTGTTTCCAGGGTCATTCGGTATTTTTTTGATCTGGAATGGGATATCTGAACTAATAGGACCTTGACGTTTGGCCAGTTTGGGGTGGGGGGGCTGGTTTCTGCCCATACCCCCAGGAATCTTTGTTGTCAGTCTGGGAGATAGCCCAACTGTACTTTTTGAGTGGAGGCAGAACTTTCTGCTCGAAGATATTCCTCTGACAAAGGGTAGGACAGCAAAATTTTGCTGGCTGTGAGTCTAAATGCATCTCATCATCAGAAGGAGACAGCGGCTTTCAGTTTAGGCAACAAGTCCTGTCCTAGTCAGTTCTCTGCTGGTAAACACTTTTTAAGCTATCTCCAGCAACTGGAACCTGCTTATACCTTGAATTTTAAAAAATTTTTGGCTAGAAACCAAATATGAGTGAGTACATCCCATGTTCCTCTTTTTGGGTCTGGCTTACCTCACTCAGGATAGTGTTTTCTATTTCCATCCATTTGTATGCAAAATTCAAGAAGTCCTTATTTTTTACTGCTGAGTAGTACTCTAATATGTATATATTCCATACTTTCTTCATCCATTCTTCCATTGAAGGGCATCTAGGTTGTTTCCAGGTTCTAGCTATTACAAACAATGCTGCTATGAACATAGTTGAGCATATACTTTTGTTGTATGATAGGGCCTCTCTTGGGTATATTCCCAAGAGTGGTATTGCTGGGTCCAGGGGAACCCACTAAGGCCAGCTGGCCTGGGTCTGAAAAAGCATGGGATAAAACTGGACTTGCTGAACATAGCGAACAATGAGGACTACTGAGAACTCAGGAACAATGGCAATGGGTTTTTGATCCTACTGCACGTACTGGCTTTGGGGGAGCCTAGGCAGTTTGGATGCTCACCTTACTAGACCTGGATGGAGGTGGGTGGTCCTTGGACTTCCCACAGGTCAGGGAACCCTGATTGCTCTTCGAGCTGATGAGGGAGGGGGACTTGATCGGGGGAGGGGGAGGGAAATGGGAGGCGGTGGCGGGGAGGAGGCAGAAATCTTTAATAAATAAATAAATTCTCCCATCCCTGGTGGCAGAGAGCCTCCCGGCTCTGCCTGCTTGGGCGCTGGGTCCTAACCCCAAGCGTAGGGTCAAGGGGAGCTCGGGGGCTTCTTTGTCCCCATAGCCCGCCTGCAGCAAGCAGGGTGGGCCCTTTGTCTGCGAGCGAACCAAGCAGCGCGGAGTTTCGATCAGGGCACCTAGTGAGACATCATTGTGGTGAGTGAGTGCTGCGGCACCCGGGAACAGCCCGCCTACACTTCCTGATCAACCTACAGGGCTACACTGCCCGGCACCTCCTCTCTCTTCCTATCCCATCCAGCTTACATCCAGATCCCCCCACCCTCTGTTTCTCTCCCCCCTCCCATCCCTGGTGGCAGAGAGCCTCCCGGCTCTGCCTGCTTGGGCGCTGGGTCCTAACCCCAAGCGTAGGGTCAAGGGGAGCTCGGGGGCTTCTTTGTCCCCTTAGCCCGCCTGCAGCAAGCAGGGTGGGCCCTTTGTCTGCGAGCGAACCAAGCAGCACGGAGTTTCGATCAGGGCACCTAGTGAGACATCATTGTGGTGAGTGAGTGCTGCGGCACCCGGGAACAGCCCGCCTACACTTCCTGATCAACCTACAGGGCTACACTGCCCGGCACCTCCTCTCTCTTCCTATCCCATCCAGCTTACATCCAGATCCCCCCACCCTCTGTTTCTCTCCCCCCTCCCATCCCTGGTGGCAGAGAGCCTCCCGGCTCTGCCTGCTTGGGCGCTGGGTCCTAACCCCAAGCGTAGGGTCAAGGGGAGCTCGGGGGCTTCTTTGTCCCCATAGCCCGCCTGCAGCAAGCAGGGTGGGCCCTTTGTCTGCGAGCGAACCAAGCAGCACGGAGTTTCGATCAGGGCACCTAGTGAGACATCATTGTGGTGAGTGAGTGCTGCGGCACCCGGGAACAGCCCGCCTACACTTCCTGATCAACCTACAGGGCTACACTGCCCGGTACCTCCTCTCTCTTCCTATCCCATCCAGCTTACATCCAGATCCCCCCACCCTCTGTTTCTCTCCCCCCTCCCATCCCTGGTGGCAGAGAGCCTCCCGGCTCTGCCTGCTTGGGCGCTGGGTCCTAACCCCAAGCGTAGGGTCAAGGGGGGCTCGGGGGCTTCTTTGTCCCCATAGCCCGCCTGCAGCAAGCAGGGCGGGCCCTTTGTCTGCGAGCGAACCAAGCAGCACGGAGTTTCGATCAGGGCACCTAGTGAGACATCATTGTGGTGAGTGAGTGCTGCGGCACCCGGGAACAGCCCGCCTACACTTCCTGATCAACCTACAGGGCTACACTGCCCGGTACCTCCTCTCTCTTCCTATCCCACCCAGCTTACATCCAGATCCCCCTACCCCCTATCTCCCTCCATCCCTCCCTTCTTGGAGCAGAGTGCCTCCCTGTTCAGCCTGCCTGGGCGCTGGGACTGAACCCGAAGGTGAGTGCAAAGGGGAAGGTGGTAGCTCCTTTGTCTCCATAACCTGCCTGCAGCAAGCAGGGTGGGCCTTTGTTTGCAAGCTAACCAAGCAGCAAGGAGATCGGAACTGCACTCCAGGAGAAACATCACAGGGGAGTGACATCACTTGGAAGGTACATCAGTTGGCAAGAAGACCTGATCCTGTAAAAGAAGATCCATAGGAGAATATTGGAAGGTAGAGATGGGGAGACGCCAATGCAAGAATTCACCCAACAATCTGAAGAACAACACGAAACCACCAGAAGCCAGCGACCTCACAACAGGAGGACATGAACACCTTAATCATGAAGAAGGAGAAAAAACTGACTTCATGACAGTGATTGACACCCTTAAACAGCATATAAAAAACGCCCTTATAGAAATGGATGAGAAGTATAACAGAAAGTTCGAGGAATTGAGTAAATCAGTGAATGACACCCTAGGAAAGCAAGGAAAAACAATCAAGCAGATAATGGAAACAGTTCATGATTTGAAAAATGAAATGGAGGCAAAGAAGAAAACACAAACAGAGGGCCGGCTGGACATGGAAAATCTAGGTAAACGAATAGAGACTACAGAAACAAGCATAACCAGCAGAATACAAGAGATAGAAGAAAGAATCTCAGAGTCTGAGGATAACATAGAGAAAATAAACGCACTGATCAAAGAAAACAGCAAGTCCAACAAACTCTCATCACAAAACATTCAGGAAATATGGGACACAATAAAAAGACCAAACCTAAGAATAATTGGAGTAGAAGAAGGAGAAGAAGTGCAGCTCAACGGTCCAGAAAATATACTTAACAAAATTATAGAAGAAAACTTTCCCAACCTGAAGAAGGATGTACCTATGAAGGTTCAAGAGGCATACAGAACCCCAAATAGGCTGGATCAAAAAAAAACATCCCCTCGCCATATAATAATCAAAACACAAAATATACAGAATAAAGAAAGAATATTAAGAGCCGCAAAGGAAAAAGGCCAACTTACTTATAAAGGTAAACCTATCAGACTTACACCTGACTTCTCTATGGAAACCATGAAAGCCAGAAGGTCCTGGATAGATGTACTGCAAAAACTAAGAGACCATGGATGCAAGCCCAGACTACTATATCCAGCCAAGCTTTCGTTCACCATAAATGGAGAAAACAAAATTTTCCAGGATAAAAACAAATTTAAGCAATACATAGCCACAAATCCAGCCTTACAGAAAATAATAGAAGGAAAATCACTAACCAAGGAGTCCAACAAAGACCTCAATAACTCAGACATCTAGAGACCCTTCACCAGCGCAACTCAAAGAAGGGAAACACACAAACCCTACTACTTAAAAAGTGACCGGAGTTAACAACCACTGGTCATTAATATCTCTTAATGTCAATGGACTCAACTCACCTATAAAAAGGCACAGGCTAAGAGACTGGATACGAAAACAGGATCCAACATTCTGCTGTCTACAAGAAACACACCTCAACCACAAAGACAGGCACCTACTCAGAGTAAAGGGCTGGGAAAAGGCTTATCAAGCAAATGGACCTAAGAAACAAGCAGGTGTGGCCATACTAATTTCTAACAAAGTTGACTTCAAACTTAAATCAATCAAAAGAGATGGAGAGGGACATTTTATACTCATAACAGGAAAAATTCATCAGGAAGAAATCTCAATCCTGAATATCTATGCCCCTAATATAAAAGCACCCGCGTATGTGAAAGAAACATTGCTAAAATTCAAGGCAGCCATCAAACCGCACACACTAATAGTAGGAGACTTCAACACTCCTCTTTCACCAATGGACAGGTCAATCAGACAGAAACCTAACAGAGAAATTAGAGAATTAATGGAGGTAATGAAGCAAATGGACTTAACAGACATCTATAGAATATTCCACCCAAATAGGAAAGAATATACCTTTTTCTCTGCAGCTCATGGAACCTTCTCGAAAATTGACCACATACTTGGTAACAAAGCTAACTTACACAGCTACAAAAAAATATTACTAACCACCTGTGTCTTATCAGACCACCATGGATTAAAGTTAGAATTCAACAACAATGCTACCCCCAGAAAGCCTACAAACTCATGGAAACTGAACAGTCAACTACTGAACCATACCTGGATTAAGGAGGAAATAAAGAAAGAAATTAAAGTCTTCCTTGAATTCAATGAAAATAAAGAAACAACATACTCGAACTTATGGGACACTATGAAAGCAGTCCTGAGAGGAAAGTTCATAGCACTAAGTGCCCACTTAAAGAAAACAGAGAAAGCACATATTGGAGACTTAACAGCCCACCTGAAAGCTCTAGAAAAAAAAGAAGCAGACTCACCTAGGAGGAGTAGAAGACTGGAA
This sequence comes from Microtus pennsylvanicus, assembly GCF_037038515.1. Classification (NCBI taxonomy): domain Eukaryota; kingdom Metazoa; phylum Chordata; class Mammalia; order Rodentia; family Cricetidae; genus Microtus; species Microtus pennsylvanicus. The sequence goes on along the minus strand of NC_134601.1, from coordinate 130,399,091 downwards.
ATAATCAAACTGAGGGCTGAAATCAACAAAATAGAAACACAAAAAACAATCCAAAGAATCAATGAATCAAGAAGCTGGTTCCTGGAAAAAATCAACAAGATTGACAGACCCCTATCCAAACTAATCAAACGGCAGAGAGAAAATTTGCAAATTAATAAGATCAGAAATGAAAAGGGGGACATAACCACAAACACAGAGGAAATTCAGAGAGTCATTAGATCTTACTACAAAAGCTTGTATGCCACTAAACTGGAAAATGTAAAAGAAATGGACACTTTCTTAGATAAATACGATTTACCAAAATTAAATCAGTACCAGGTGAACAAGCTAAACAGACCTGTCAGTCGCGAAGAACTAGAAGCGGTTATCAAAAACCTCCCTACCAAAAAAAGCCCAGGGCCAGATGGTTTCAATGCGGAATTCTACCAGAACTTCCAAGAAGACCTAATACCTATACTCCTCAATGTATTCCACAATATAGAAACAGAAGGGTCATTACCAAATTCCTTTTATGAAGCTACAGTTACTCTGATACCAAAACCACACAAAGACTCAACCAGGAAAGAGAATTACAGGCCAATCTCACTCATGAATATCGACGCAAAAATCCTCAACAAAATACTGGCAAACCGAATCCAAGAACACATCCGAAAAATTATCCATTATGATCAAGTAGGCTTCATTCCTGAGATGCAGGGCTGGTTCAACATACGAAAATCTATCAATGTAATCCATCATATAAATAAACTGAAAGAAAAAAACCATATGATCATTTCATTAGATGCTGAAAAAGCATTTGACAAAATTCAACATCCATTTATGTTAAAAGTCTTGGAGAGATTAGGGATACAAGGGTCATACCTAAATATAATAAAAGCTATATACAGCAAGCCGACAGCTAACATCAAATTAAATGGAGAGAAACTCAAAGCCATCCCGCTTAACTCAGGAACACGACAAGGCTGCCCACTTTCGCCATACCTCTTCAATATAGTGCTGGAAGTTCTAGCAATAGCAATAAGACAGCATAATGGGATCAAGGGGATTCGAATTGGAAATGAAGAAGTTAAACTTTCGTTATTCGCAGATGATATGATAGTGTACATAAGCGACCCCCAAAATTCCACCAAAGAACTTTTACAGCTGATAAACAGCTTTAGTAATGTGGCAGGATACAAGATCAACTCCAAAAAATCAGTCGCCCTCCTATACTCAAAGGATATGGAAGCAGAGAGGGAAATCAGAGAAGCTTCTCCATTCACGATAGCCACAAACAGCATAAAATATCTTGGGGTAAATCTAACCAAGGAAGTGAAAGATCTATTTGACAAGAACTTTAAGGCATTGAAGAAAGAAATTGAAGAGGATACCAAAAAATGGATGGCCATCCCTTGCTCTTGGATTGGGAGGATCAACATAGTAAAAATGGCAATTCTACCAAAGGCAATTTATAAATTCAATGCAATCCCCATCAAGATCCCATCAAAATTCTTCACAGATCTGGAGAGGACAATAATCAACTTTATATGGAAAAACAAAAAACCCAGGATAGCCAAAACAATCCTATACAATAAAGGATCTTCTGGAGGCATTACCATCCCTGACTTCAAACTCTATTACCGAGCTACAGTAATGAAAACAGGGTGGTACTGGCATAAAAACAGAGAAGTCGACCAATGGAATCGTATAGAAGACCCGGACTTTATCCCACAAACCTATGAACACCTCATTTTCGATAAAGGAGCTAAAAGTTTACATTGGAAGAAAGAAAGCATCTTCAACAAATGGTGCTGGCACAACTGGATGTCAACCTGTAGAAGAATGAAAATAGACCCATATCTATCACCGTGCACAAAACTCAAGTCCAAATGGATTAAAGACCTCAATATCAGCCCGAAAACACTGAATCTGATAGAAGAGAAAGTGGGCAATACCCTACAACAGATGGGCACAGGCGATCGCTTCTTAGGTATAACCACAGAAGCACAGACATTAAGGGCAACATTGAATAAATGGGACCTACTAAAACTGAGAAGCTTCTGTAAAGCAAAGGACACTGTCACTAAGACACAAAGGCAACCTACTGACTGGGAGAAGATCTTCACCAACCCCACAACAGACAAAGGTCTGATCTCCAAAATATATAGAGAACTCAAGAAACTAGACTTTAAAATGCTAAGTAACCCAATTAAAAAATGGGGCGCTGAACTGAACAGAGAATTCTCAACAGAAGAAGTTCAAATGACCAAAAGACACTTAAGGTCATGCTCAACCTCCTTAGCGATCAGGGAAATGCAAATCAAAACAACTTTGAGATATCATCTTACACCTGTAAGATTGGCTAAAGTCAAAAACACCAAGGATAGCCTTTGCTGGAGAGGCTGTGGAGGAAGGGGTACCCTCATCCATTGCTGGTGGGAATGCAATCTTGTGCAACCACTGTGGAAGTCAGTGTTTCGGTTTCTCCGGAAATTCGGGATCAACCTACCCCTGGACCCAGCAATACCACTCTTGGGAATTTACCCAAGAGATGCTCTATCACATGTCAAAAGCATTTGTTCAACTATGTTCATAGCAGTATTATTTGTAATAGCCAGAACCTGGAAACAACCTAGATGCCCTTCAATGGAAGAATGGATGAAGAAAGTATGGAATATATACACACTAGAGTACTACGCTGCGGTAAAAAACAATGACTTCTCGAATTTTGCATGCAAATGGATGGAAATAGAAAACACTATCCTGAGTGAGGTATCCCAGGCCCAAAAAGACGAACATGGGATGTACTCACTCATAATTGGTTTCTAGCCATAAATAGGGTTCACGGAGTCTACAATAGACGAATCTAAAGAAGCTAAGTAAGAAGGTGAACCCAAGGAAAAACATATAGTTATCCTCTTGGATAAGGGAAGTAGACAAAATTGCCGGGGGGAAAAGTGGGATCTTGGGGGTGGGGTGGGATGGGGGTTAGGGGAGATGGGGAGAGAAAAGGCAGAAGGGAAGGAGGGTGGACTTGGGGAAACAGGAGGATCGGGATAAAGGAAGGTTGGATAGGGGAGCACGGAACCACAATTCTGAGTTAAGGGACCCACTTTAGGGTGGGCAGGAGACTTGACCCTAGAGGGGCTCCCAGGTGCCCAAGCTGAGGTCCCCAGTTAGTTCCCTGGGCAGCTGAGGATAGGGAACCTGAAATGACCCTACCCTAGAGCAATACTGACGAATATATTGCATATCATCCTAGAACTTACATCTTGCGATGGATGGAGATAGAGACAGAGACCCACACTGGAGCACTGGACTGAGCTCCCAAGGTCCCAATGAGGAGCAGAAGGAGTGAGAACATGAGCAAAGATGTCGGGACCACGAGGAGTGCACCCACCCACTGAGACAGTGGAGATGATCTACTGGGAGCTCACCAAGGCCAGCTGGACTGTTACCAGAAAAAGCATGGGATAAAACTGGACTCTCGGAACAAGGCGAACAATGAGGGCTGAAGAGACGCCAAGGACAATGGCACGCGGTTTTGATCCTACGCAATGTGCTGGCTTGGTGGGAGCCTAGCCAGTCTGGATGTTCACCTTCCTAGATATGGATGGAGGGGGGAGGACCTAGGACGTACCACAGGGCAGGGAACCCTGACAGCTCTTTGGACTGGAAAGGGAGGGGGAGAGGAGTGGGGGGAAGGGGAGAGGGGTGGGAGGAGGGGGAGAAGAGTGGGAGGAGGGGGAGAAGAGTGGGAGGAGGGGGAGGGAAATGGGAGGCTGGTGGGAGGAGGTGGAAATTTGTTTTTTTTTCTTTTCTTTATCCTCCTTTTATCAATAAAAAAAATTTAAAAAAAAAAAAAAAAAAATAAATAAATAAATAAATAAATAAATTTAAAAAAAAATAAAAAATTTTTATAGCTTCGTTTTAATATCTGGGGCCAATTAAGTAAGAAAGAAAATCTTTTTAGCAACTGTCTTTAATCCTTTAAAAAGGACCTAGAGGGGATTGTTTAAAACCTCCTCGTTCAGGGTTGGACAGAGGGGAAAATGCATTCTGTCCAGGCTATGTTGTGGTTTGGCAACCATCCCCCTGCTCAGTCCAGGAGCTGTTTTATTTTATTTTTTCAGAGAATGATGAGGTTTGACTTTTCCAATTATATGGATCGTTGATTTAAAAAAGAGACATAAATTATAAAAGAGAAAACAGTGTAGCTTCCTCTTTTCCTTCTGGCTCACTTCAGGAGAACTCTTTCCCTTCCCAGGCCTGATAGGAGCAGGCACAGAGCTCTGTGTGCACTTGGCTTAGATGGCAGGGGGCCCCCACCTCCACACAAGGGCCAACCCTGACAGAGACAGAGAGAGAGAGAGAGAGAGAGAGAGAGAGAGAGAGAGAGAGAAAAGGTGCCTTAACCAGACTTACCTCTGGAGGCAATAGACTAGGAGACTTTCTAATTTGTTTCCTATGGAGGTGCCCAACCTTCTGAAGCGTTAGGCAGCAATTTTTCAAAGGGAGGCCTAGGGACCTGTAACATCTCAGGCTGCTCACCCCCAGGAGTCCCCTGATCATTGCACTCTTCCTCACTCCAAGGGGCTCTGAGACCCCAGTGTCTTGAGGTCTGGTCTCTGGGACCTTGGTGGAACCTCCTGAAATGTTGTGGGGTATTCACCAGAGAAGATTGCTCGGACATCAGTTTAAGCCAATAGAAAGTATTTACTAGGCAGTAGGAAACCACATTAGGTGTTCAGGATCCCAGTGTAGCAATGAGCCTTTCTGAGGGTGAGATTTTAAGCACAAAAGCCATGTTCTGGTCTGACATACTTCAGTTAGCAAGAGAAGTTAGCCAGAAGCAGAACTACAGAAGCAGAAAAGCAAGGTTAGAACATTCAGAGACTTTCCCAGAACTATGGATTTTGAAGAGTTAGGCCTTTGTTTCAGTTTTGGCAGGTGATGCTGTCTATGTGCTCAGTTTTACAGTCTGAATGGTAGGTACTTCCATCATGGAGTCAGTTGTGCTAAGATCTGGGAGACTACCAAGGTCTGAGGCCCTCTAACAAAATGAGTTTCAGAATCTTACCATAGCTTCAAGAAAGGGGGGAAAAAAGAATCTGTGATGGAATATTTCTTACTTTACCAAAATGGCATTTATATTTAAACAGAAATCCTGCAGGCATCACTGTTTTAAGTCAGTGTGTTTCAAACTTTCATAATGGAAGTCTAAAAGTAATATGTTTTTATTTGTTCCATAAGACAAATAAAAACAATTAATGGGATGCTCTATTAATATACAATATCATTTTTATGAAGAACTTTGAGAGTCACATCATCTATGGAGCATGGCTTGCAATTGCTTTGAAGTATAATAAGAAATATTCCAAGAGGGCAGAAGAACTGAATTGGAGGGAAAATGTATGGTAAGTTTAGTGAGGAACCTGTGAAGAAACACGATTTTTACTTCCTTCTATGGAAGAGGACTTGGCAACTGAAATAGTTGGTGTTTAGACTCTCAAGGAGAAAAGAGTTAGTTTCATAGGCAATAAAGGTACCTAATGTGTACCTTTTATTTAATATTAAGTCTTAAATATTAGGTACAGTCTTGAATAATTGTGCTATTTCATTCAGTCACAGAAACAATCCTGAGAACCTTTGTGCTAACACACTACTTAGACTAAAATACTGTTTGTAGCATATTATCTGTTATTGAATTTCAATTTGGCAGTTTCTGCTTTTTATCTATAACCTAATTTCAGTGTTTACAAAACACCTCATTACTAAATTCTGAGATGTCTTCACACCTCAGGGTCCCACTGTGAATTCAAAATAAACATAAGATTTAAAGAAATAGAATATAAAAACACCAGTTTTATTGTTGTTAAAACTGACTCTGAGAATGCATCCTGCACATATGGCCACAGTGCAAAATTTCGATTCTTTCCTCCAAAATGCAATGCTGTTGTTTTTTTTTCAGATTTAGGTAAAACAACTATTTCTGTGGTCCACCCTTGGTGTGGGCAAATTGACTGCATGGAGAGACTGTTTTAAGAAGTCAAGCAAGTAGACCATATGATGATAATTTTTCTCCAGTATCCAAACCTATAACCTCTTTTCTTGTGAGGAGGAATGTGTGAGGAAGTGCAAAAGAACCCCTCTAAAAGGACTTTTCAAACTACTTTAAACATATTAGTAGGAATTTTACTAGAAGAAGGGATTGGTTACCTTTTATAACTATGAATCATATATTTTAATTTCCATTTTCCCAGTGAGGAAATTGAGGCTATGCATGGTCAAGCTACTTGGTGTAGGTTCCAGAATTTATGTGAAAGAGGTAAGATGAGCAGCGCACTTCCTCCGAAGCCACGTTACTTTAGACTGTGCTATGAGGGAAATGAAACGAGTTTAAACTAGTATGGACAGGATTCATATGATTGAAAGGTTCATCTGCACATAAGCGAAAGCCCAAAATAATGACTTAAGTACAATAAAAGTACTTCTCACTTATAGACATTTAAAGTTAGATCCAACCTGGAACATAACTCAGTTCTACAAAGAGACAAGAGCTAAGTCAGTCTTCTTTTGTCTTGTGACTCTACTACCATTTGGGCATTTTCTTTGCCCTCCCTGGTCCAAGATAACTACACCAGAAATCAAGCCCATAGGAATGTGACTAATAATTCCTGGAAAGAAGCTGTGACTGATAAGCTGGTTCAATGAATGATTATACCTTATACCTAGTTTGGAATATTACAAATTCATAGTAAAGGTATCTTGAGCCATTTTTAGGCCCCTCAATAGCTAGTTATTGCCCTTCTCTATACCTGACATAACATCTTTGTGGCCATTAGGTAAATCTTTTGGAATACACAAAGAGTTTACACCAACTAAAAGGTTAAGGATATTTTCAGATAGCATCTGAGGTCTATAGTTGAAGTTTTCCTGCTTTTCAGATGTCCCACCTACCAGATATATCTACAAATGTATTTGAAAAGTATCTTAATTGGTATTTTCTTTGTTTTGCTCTTTTAAAAACTGCATGAAATTGTTACTAACTTAAAACATGGAATTTGAATTCACCCAAATCTGTCTCCGGGCAGATAGTCATTCATATTTGACTCCAGAATAAACTACGTCTTGCCTTTGAGGCAAGAATTGTTTTGGGAGCTGGAGAAATGGCTCAGTGGTTAAGAGCACTGACTGCTCTTCCAGAGGATCCGGATTCAATTCCCTGCACCCACATGGCAGCTCACAACTGTCTGAAAATCCAGTTCCAGGGGATCTGACACCTTCACACCAATGCGCATAAAATAAAGATAAATAAATCATAAAAAATTTAAAAAAAGGATTGTTTTTGCATTGACAGGAAGAAGGAAGGGGAGCCACTCTCTTGCTCTTTGAGAACAGTGTTTTGAAGTCAGAATGGTGGTACATGTATGTGATTCCAACAAACAAGAAAGGCAGAATCAGGAATCAAGGCTAGCTTGAACTATGTAGCCAGATGCTATTACAAATGAGAAAGAGAAACTCTCAAGAAACACAACTTTGAATACCCACACACCATTGTTGTTGCATTTAATATTGTCAAGTCAACCAAGTCATGTTAGTCTTCAATGGAATCTTGGAAGTATAATCTTGGCTTCTGAGTTAACTATACACTTAATTCAAATCTATATAAAAGTACATAAGAGTTAGTAAGAGAAAAGTAGAAGTATTACACACAATTTGATAGAGCATGAATTTAACTAAAGTATAATTTAGTCAAATATTTACTCATTTATTCATTCTTTCAAAAATTCCTGTAAAATACCTAACAACCCATTAGAGGATCATGATCCTCTAATCACCTCTTATAACTTCTAGAATTTTTGTTATTAACTCTAATCAGTAATAGCACAATTTTGAAATGTAATTGAACTTTGTTTCCCTTACAAGACCATTGTAAGCCCCATGAGAGCGTAGACTGCTCGTTACATAAAAGAGTAATAAATTCCCTAGCCAAATATATGAGTGTGATGCATCAGGACTAGGGGATATGTAGTAAAAAAAATAAAAATATTAATTACATGCTTCACATTTATCCTCCGCTTAGCAATACCTGACCTAAGAGCTAAGATTCTGTGAGAGCTAATATAATATTGATCACAATACCTTTTCTCCGGGCTGAAAACAAAATAAGGATTTACTCTTTTTGGAGAGGAAGCACGAAAACCTTGCACTGATCAAACACACAGCTTGGAGTTGTTCTCCCAGCAAAGAAAAACAGCACCCAGAGATTAAAAACTGGCATAAACATTAGGGATAGGGAAGAACCAAATATCAAAATGTTAACATTCTGTGGACAATTTTAAAACTAATCTTATTATACCATCATATGGTTCTGTTTTCAAAGAATGATTAAATTATGGCTAAAATTGTGATGGTTGAAAGTTTAAAAGAAGGCATATGACACATTTGTTACCAGAAGAGCTAGCGCTATTGGCTATTTAAAGGCTTACAAGTTTACCTTTACTTTGGTTTATTCATTATAATGTAAAATCTATGTTTGAGTCTAAAACATGATGGTATCCAGAAGATAAGCTCACCGGAGTTTGATTACACCGACCCATAGGAATGTAAAAAAAGCTCTGTATCTTAATTTGTAATGAGATAGCTAGTTAGATAAGACTATGCATTCTATCATTTTATTAAGCTGTAATTGGAAAACAAGATTATAATACAAGATTACAAGGCTATAGAATTTAGGCTCAAGATTTACTGTGGCTCAACAATTGTATCTTAAAGCTGACTTTGTATAACTCAGTATAGTGGTATTTTATTTGTGTTTTAATAAAGCTTGCCTGCAGAGCTAAGCCGTTAGAGGCCAGGTAGTGGTGGAACACCTTTAATCCCAGGACTCAAGGCCACCCTGGTCCCAGAAATTGAATCTGTCTAAAAAGAGAAATAGAACTCACACAAAGGCACTCCCAGCACTTGGGTGGGTGTCACAGGACTAGGGAGGTGGAGACAGGAGTGATGTGGCTGGGTAGAGAGAGGTATATAAGGTGGGAGGAGACAATAGTTCATTGCAGTCTGAGGTTTGGTGGAGAGCATTGCAGTTGCAGTCACACTGAGGATAAGACTGTCCCGTTGTCCGTCTAAGGCTTGGTAGTGGTATGAACTCTATAGTTGCTTGGCAGCTTTGCTTCTCTGCTCTTTCAGCTTGAACCCCAATATCTGTCTCTGGGTTTTTATTAGTCATGTTACAGCTCAGTTCTGACCATTGGGAGTTAATACTATTGTGCCTTTCAAAGAACTCTATTTCCAATTATTTTTGTTGTATGTTTTCAGCTTGCAGGGTTGCCCTGTTTTTTGCCTCTGATCCCTACTCCTTACATAGTCTGTATCTCAGAGTCTAATTTATTTTAAAAATGTTTTGAGTTTTAGTTAACTCTTGGAGGCTCTCATATACTTTATTTTGACCATACTCATTGCAACTCATCCCATTAACCATTTCCAGATATGCCCCACCACACTCCCCACAACTTCATGTTTTCTTTTTTAGAATTCAATAACCCACTGTCTTAGTTGGGATAACTATTGCTATGATGAAACACTGTGACCAAATCAGCATAGGGAAGAAAGGATTGATTAGGCTTGCACTTTCACATCGCTGCTCACTGAAGGAAGACAGGACAGAAACTCAGACATGTAGTAATATGGGCGGCGGGGCTGCGTCCCCAACACCCCAGCCGCCTGCCCGGCTAGCTTTACCCGAAATAATTATACGGACACTGTATTCTTTTAATCACTGCTTGGCTCATTTCTATCTAGCCTCTTCTAGGCTAACTCTCGCACCTGGACTAGCCCATTTCTTATCATCTGTGTAGCACCGGTCTTACCGGGAAGATTCTTGCCTAAGTCCATCCTGGGTCGGAGCTTCATCACGTGCGTGCGTCTGCCTGGGAGCTGGGAGCATGGCGTCTCTCTGAGGCGTCTGCTCCGGAGAGGAGAGCTGTCGAGTCTCAGCTCACTTCCTCTTCCTCCCAGCGTTTTGTTCTGTCTACTCCTCCCACCTATCTTCTAACCAATGAAATGGGCCAAGGCAGTTCCTTTATTAGCCAATGACCTTCCTCCATCACAGACACGGCAGGGATCTGGAGGCAGGAAGTGATGCAGAGGCTGCTCAGCCTGCTTTCTTACAGAACCTAGCACCACCAGCCCCGAGATGGCCCCACCCAAAATGGGCTGAGTCCTCCCCTGTCAATCACTAATTAAAAAATTCTCTATGGGCTGTCCAGATATTGTGGAGTCATTTTCTCAATTGAGGTTCTTTCCTCTCAGATGGCTCTAGCTTGTGTCAAGTGGATATAAAAGTAGCCAGCATAGCCACCCGCTCTAATCTGTGCTGTCCACACATGGCTGGGTACAGAGCCATCCACTAGAGAAGGGAGGACCTACCAGGGGCCACACCCATAAAGAATACTGACTCTCCCACTCCAGAAGCCATCACCTGCTCAGAGCTCTTCAGTTAGGAACTGCTCGTGAACTCCTTGAAGATCCTTTGCTGGAATGTTGACTGGCTTGATCGCGAGCAGACAATCACAGCTGCTAGGAGTTCTGTGGGTGCACTTGTCCTGTTGTGATCAGAAGACATTGTTTCAGCCTGGTCCTCCCAGATTTCTGGCTCTTAACAGTCTTTCTGCCTCCTCTACAGCAAAAGTCCCTGAGCTTTGGGTGCACGCACACACATGTGTGTGTGTGTGTGTGTGACATTGATGTCCTATTTGTGGCTGAGCATTCCTCTGTCACTTATCATCTGTGTTTTGACCAATTGTGAGTTTCTGGATTAATTGCCATCTACTGTACAAAGAAACTTCTTCGATGAGGCCTGAGAGCATCACTAAACTACATGCAAAGAGCTAAAAATTTAGAGGACAGTTTGCTAATGAATCTGTTTAGAAAAATAATAGTAACATGTTCACACCAGCACCTGTGAACTCCCCAACCATGGGTTATTGGCCACATTTGCAGTACCAGACATGGATTTCCTCTTCTAGAATAGCCTTTAATCTAAGCAGAACGTGATCAGTTGCCCTCATGAGATCTGTACCACTGTGGCACCCATGTCTTATCAAGTTGGTCATGATTTTGGTTCACAGCGTTCACAACAGGATAAGACTGTTGATGACTTCTTCTCTGACACCTCAACACTATGAGAGCTAGCCAGAGAGGAGGAGGTTTCCTGGTCAGTACCAACAAGTTTCTTCATGTACTGTGGCCAGTGTGTATGGTGTCTTCAGTAATAGGTCCTTATCATAAAGTTCTGGTGGGCAAAAGAACAATGACAATAGCCTGTGTTATTTTGGGGCTCTCTGGAACATCTATGAACAACTCATGAAGAAGCATTCCACTCCTGACCCTGGGCTTTTTACTTGGCAACCTATTGCTTTTGGAATGATCAGTAGCCCATACTTCTATTTTTTCTTTTTTTTCTTTTCTTTTATTTTGCTTTGTTTCTTTGAGTCAGAGTTTTTTTGTGTAATAGTCCTAGCTACTAGCTGTCCTGGAACTCACTCTGTAGACCAGGCTGGTCTTGAACTCACAGAGCTCCACCTGCCTCTTCCTCCCAAGTGCAGGGATTAAAGACGTGTGCCACCACCACCTAGCCCATTCTTTAATTTTGGTATCAAAACACAATTCTAGCTAGGAAAATCTGGAGTTACTAGAGTGGTATGAACTATATGGCCATGGCAAGAATATTTCTGCAACTTGGATTATAGGATATGAAGCTAATATAGAAATGACATCTGTGAGGATGAGAAATGCCAAGGTTGGTTCACAGGATCACCAAATATCTATTTGATTTGAATTTATAAGACACAACCTTAAATTTAACTGAGGAAATAAGACTAGCCGAAGTGGGTAAAAAGTCTTTATCAATTAGATTCTTCCACTCTAAAGTTCAGGCTAGACTGGGTCCTGATACATGAAGAAAGAAAATGACAAAGACAGAAATGAAGGGAGAGAACGAGGGAAGGAGGAAAGAAGGGAGAAATGAGGAAACCTACATATATTAGTTGGTATTATATTCTAGTTCTTGCTAAATAATTTTAATCAATCACTCCATTTAATCTCCAAAATCATCCTTGGGATACTAATTTCTTTTCTTTTTACATATGAGGAATTGAGAGTCTAACAGTATCATAAAATGTAAGCACTTGTATGACTAAGAGGACTCTAGCATCCTAAACACTTCTGACCTTAGAATGTACATTCCTCATACCATACAGATGGAGTGGACATTGAAGGGAAGGGCAGTCGTGGCACACACCTTTAATCTCAGCACTCAGGAGGCAAAGGCAGGTGAATCTCTGAGTTTGAGGCCAGCCTGGTCTACAGAGTGAGTTTCACGATAGCCAGCCTGTCTTGAAAAACAAAAACAAAACAAAAATTCAAATATAAAGCTCAAGACAGTTTCAGCCTGTGGCTGAGGCTGAAAATAATGGCATGGCTTAACTCTCTATCTCTGGGTAAGTTTTGATCTAAGAAATGGGCTATTTAGAGATGTCTGAGTAAGTCCAAATTCTATGACTTAGAAGGAAATTAGAATTGAGATATAACAGCATGTGTCTTCTCACAGTCAAATCAAGGTGTGGAGAAACCTCAAAAGATTGCGACAAATTTACATTCCATTGCTAAATGCAAAACTATCTTTATTTTCTTAGCTACTTTGTGATAGAGAAACTAGAAGGGGAACTTAATAATTTGCTATGAAGCTGTCCATGTTCCATGGAACGGTAAAACTTCAAGTTAAAAGTAAACTTACATGACCTAACTCAAGTCCCTTACTTTGCTTAGAAAAATAAGGTTTCCAGAAAAGTAAAATTTGAGAAAGCTGATGGCAAAGGTGGAACTGGAATCTAGCCTTGTTCATCTAGTCCTAGCCCCACTACCTGTAACACTGCAAACATTACATGACAATAGGAAAAAGAACGCTATCTGTGCTCCAAAACAACTTTGTTACTTTTAAGCTATTATTCCTTGGAAGTTATATTTATCTGTTTATAAATACAACTAATTATTTCCTGCTCTTGCATAGGTTATGGCAGAGGACCAGAGTTCATTCCTAGCATCCACATCAGGACGTCCACAAGTGCCTTTAACTCCAGTTTCTGGGAGATCCAACACCTCTAGCCCCGTCAAGTACTTGCAGTCACGTTCACATCCCCACCCAAAGACACAGAGCACATATACATAATTAAAAATAATATCAAAAAGAATTTAAGAATAGAACTGATTAAGTATAAAAACCGCCTATTTAAGACTTTCCTAATGTTTTATTTTGAAGCAGGGTTTCTCTGTAGCCTGCCCTGGAACTAGCTCTTATAGACCAAGCTGATCTCAAACTCACAGAGATCCACCTTTTTCTGCTTCCCCACCTTCCCAATTTTGAAATAGAACTTTTGACTTTGAGAACATGTTCAGGAACAATTACCTGAAAAGCATAAACGTCCAATTTGTCCCTCTTGTCCCCCCCCCCTCAGCTTTCCCTGTCATCCTTGTGCTACACCAGCATGATATTCTGGTTATAACCAATAAACCAGCACCGATTCACCAGTATCATTCAAAATCCATAGACTCCACCAGAAGTAAGGACTTTGACAAATGTATAACCTGCAACAATAATGTCACATAGGGCAGTTTTGCTGCCATAAGAAGCTACCCCATAGCCGGGCGGTGGTGGCGCACGCCTTTAATCCCAGTACTCGGGAGGCAGAGGCAGGCGGATCTCTGTGAGTTCGAGACCAGCCTGGTCTACAAGAGCTAGTTCCAGGACAGGCTCCAAAACCACAGAGAAACCCTGTCTCGAAAAACCAAAAAAAAAAAAAAAAAAAAAAAAAGAAGCTACCCCATGCTCCATGTATTCATTTCTCCTTCCTCTCTAAAACCTTGGAAATCATCATTTAAAACAAATATCACCATGATTTTTACTTGTTACAGATTGTCAAATGATTGGAACCTACAACAAAAGCCTTTTCAGAGCAGCTTCTTTTCTCTAGCAATAAGCATTTACTGTCCCTCTGTGTCTTTTCATAGCCTGACAGTTCATTTCTTCATAATGTTCTAATGTTGTGATAAGGACACTCAGTAATTATATGAGCCAGGCAGCAGAAAATTTCAGCCCCACCTCCTTTTAATGTTTCAGCCTCAACTTTCAAATTGTTTGAAGAATAGCTTGCTAATGCACAAACGTTTTAAACTCAACGTTTTCAAGTCTAATATTTCAGTCTCTCTTCCCCCAAGCCAAAAGTGTTTGCTTTGAATTTTCTGTTTCTGTTATTGACATAATTCTCCCAAAGTTCTCTTTAGCTGTTCTTCTCTCCTTATCCGCTGCAACTTTTAAATCACCAGTGTTTGTGGAGCCCGTCTGTGGAATTTCTTTGTTTCTTCATTGCAGATATTTGAGCACACACTTTGGTGTCCATAGTTACAACAGTACGTAGTGTAACTACACTGACTTTCCTGTTTCCTGTTTTGTCCTCCAATCTTTCACCCTTTAACTCATCTTCCAGCTGTTCTACGGATTATGTTCCTGAAATCTCACTCACTCTTTGCTGTCACCTTCCTGCTCAAAAGTTTTGTTTCCAATCTAGAAGTTGTTTTATATTGTTCCATTGGGTACAGACACATTTGGTTTATTAATATTCTTACCTCAATGTAATATGACCTCTATTACAGTGCTATTTCTACTCTGGTTCCCCTGTTTTACTTAATAGTTATATTTATTATAATAAATAATCAAAATCTTAAGCATTCAAATCTCAACAACATTCTCTGTCTAGCACAGAGCAGGCTATAAAATTACTCAAATTAGTAATCTCTTGTTTGGCAGCTCATGGAAACAGACATGGAAAGAAGACCCCACTGCCACTTACTAAGACTATTTACTGTGGGAAAATAACCATGGCAATTATTTGTCATTTTCTCTACTTATAAAGGTACAATTCAGTGGTATTAAATGCATTTACAGTGCTGTGTATCCACTATTATTATCTGTAACAAAACATTGTCATTAGATTCAACAAAAACCCCATGCCCCACTGAATAATAAGTATACCTCCTCCATCTTCTCCCCTCAATCTAACACGCTGTCTACACTCATTGGCCTATTTTACATGACCCAGATCAGTAAAATTATACAATTAAAATTTCCTGCATTGCATTAATAAGCAGCCTCGTGTACTGCTGGTGAATACATAAAAGATATTTCAGCAGTTTACAAACGAGGAAAACATGAAACTATCATATGACATAGAAATTCCATGTCTATGTTTATACCCAAAAGAATTGAGATGCAGATTCAAACATCTGTACAGCAATGTTTTCCTCACATCATGACTTTCTGTTTATTATTATTATTTTTAGTACTATTAATATTCTAATGGACTTGAAGAGGTACTCATTATGGTTCTCACTTGCAATTCCTAAATGATTGGTGACGCTGACCATATCTCCATGTGCTTCTCATCCATCTGTATATTTTCTTTTACTTTTTGATCTTGAGCCCAGCCTTTAACAGCTAAGCCATCTTTTCAGCTCTTAGTTTTCTTTTTAAAATGAATGTTTATTATTTGATAACTTCAAACATGTATGCAATCTATTTTCATCATATCTGCCCCCAACTACTCCCAGAACCCCTGCCATGTCTCATTCCCACCTTCATGACTTCTTTTCATCCCCCCATTGAGTCCAATTAGTGCTTCCTATATGTGTACAGATGTAAAGCCGTGCACTTAATCTCAGGCAGCTTCTGTGTGTCCTTTTAAGGGAAATTCCTGTTTCATTTTTGATTCAAGGTTTCTGTTGTTGTTTGAGGTACAAGAATATCTAGACATAGATAGATAGATAGATAGATAGATAGA
This sequence comes from Microtus pennsylvanicus, assembly GCF_037038515.1. Classification (NCBI taxonomy): domain Eukaryota; kingdom Metazoa; phylum Chordata; class Mammalia; order Rodentia; family Cricetidae; genus Microtus; species Microtus pennsylvanicus. The sequence goes on along the minus strand of NC_134601.1, from coordinate 130,383,213 downwards.
TAGATAGATAGATAGATAGATAGATAGATAGATATAGATATTAAACTCCTATCAGATATATACTTAGAAAATGTTTTCTCCCTTCGGAGTTTTTGTTGTTCTCCTAAAGCGTCTTTCGATGCACAAAGTCCCTCATTTTAATGATGTCTAACTTTGCATAGTTTTTTTTCCTGTTGTTGCTTGGACTTTTGGTATTGCAGTCCTTTAAAAAAAAACAAAGTATTTTTACTGTAATCTTCCCTTTCTTTATATGCTCACAATAGATTAGTTTGGCTCCAGAGACCTAAGGAAGGATAAAGGTCAAGCCTTATTATATGTTGAAGTGGCACTTCCTGGAGTGAAAAAAAAAACACTGAAACTAAAAATAGAGAAGAAAGCCAATGAAACAGAAGACTAGAAACTCAAATCCAGAAGCTGGGAAGGCTTAAATTCAGTGTCTTATCTTCTAACATTTGGCGGGCAGAACATCATTGCACTTATATACAGATAAAATTAACAAAGCCTGGCAAAGATTACTTGAATTCAATAAACATAATTTGAGTTTGACCTCTCTCTAAGGTATTTCTCTTGGTAAAAAGCTAAGTGAATCACCCAAATGCCACATGGCTATTATAATGGGAGACCAGGAAACTGCTTGAAAGCCTTTGACATTTTTCCAGGAAAATGTTAGTAATGGCCTCTAGTAGTATTATCTTAGCGCATATAACATTCGGATGAAACACAGGGCAGTGCTCTTGCTATTGGTTCTGGAACTGAGTTTTAGATGCGACTACCCTCTTGCATTAAAGACCTCACACTAATATATCACCTGGATAATTTGTAATTTTCTCTCTAAACTGTCTTACCAATCTTCAGTCAGGCCAGACAGTGGTGGCGCACACCTTTAGTCCCAGAACTTGGGAGGCAGAGGCAGGCAGACCTCCATGAGTTCAAGGCCAGCCTGGTCTACAAGAGCTAGTTCCAGGACAGCCAGGATGGTTATATCAAGAAACCTTGTCTCAGAAAACAAAAAAGAAAAAAAAATCTAATCTTCAGTCTGAAACTTTTTTCTTAACTACACAGTCAAAGTTCCATTGTTTCTTCCCACTTCTTAACCCAAGCCTTGCATTCTGTCACCGAGCCGTCTCTTTGTCTGGTCTTCCTAATTATCATCGATTGAACATGTGCCTGGTCTACGCTAGATTTTTTTATATTTAATGCTGAAAGATGTCTGAAAGGTAAGCAATCATATTTAAAGATAAGAAGGGGATTGTATTGAAAGTCCCCAAATGGCAAATAAAGAATATGCATTTTAAGTCTGGGTCTATACGAACCCATGCATCATAACCCTTCCGCTTCAGTTTAGTTCCCATTACTTTGTTTCTTCATTTCTAAGTATTACTAGAGAAACTGTGAGACCCAATCAAGCAATGCTATTTCAAGATCTGTCTTGGGGCTGTGATTTGCTGCCTGATAGAGACAGGGTTTCTCTATGTAGCCCTGGCTATCCTGAAACTCACTCTGTAGACCAGGTTGGTCTCGAACTCAGAGATCCATCTGCCTCTGCCTCCCAAATGCTGGCACTAAAGGCATGTGCCATCACCTTTTGGCATCCATTCTCATATTTTTTTTAACAGCTGAGCAAACAGAAAATAATGACTTTTAGATTCATCAGACAATTGAGATCACACTTTTTCCCCTACATTTGAAAATAAGAAAATTCAAACAGCAACTACTGTAATGAAAACCTCTGTGAGAAAAAATAAAACACCTTAGTGGGAAAAGCAAAATTGTGAACAAGTTAGAGAAAGACTGTAGGGAATACTATTCTTGTGTGTAAGATCCATAATTAGTTTTAACTTCAGGAGGCTGAACAGGTTCTCCTGGGGAGAGCAGATTTGATTTCTGCAAGGGGAAAGAAACAATAGTCATTTGATACATGCCCACAGAATTATTTTCACCTGAACAAGGGACCAAGAAAAGTTTACTCCAAGCCTAGAAAACTTGGAAGAAGAAAAATGCAACTTCTTGTCTCATAGAAATATGTGAAGGGTGTGTGGTGCATGTGTGTGTCGGGGGGTGAAAACAAGGCAGAGAAATACTTGGGAAGTTGGCAGCCTGTATCAGGTCACTAAAAGGCTGAGACTTATGAAATGAAGTTCTCTGAAGAAACCACACCAGGACTGAAGATCCTGAAGACTATGATTGAGTTCAGCTTCATGACCGTGGAATGGTATGGCTAGAAGACCCAGTACATTTACTACTCTTAATAAACCTTTACTACCAATGTTTGTTTTAACATCACTACATCTATTAGGTAAAATTTTGGCATATATTATTCTGTTTAGCAGACGACTAGCTTTACTAACTCCAAAGCTAAGGATGTTTAAAATAAAATCTTAAACATATAGGAGAGGTGTCTTCATTCTGTTATAAACCACATATCCAAGGTAATCAATCATTCAATCTAATTTGTTCTGTGACTGTCGAAGTTTATGTAAACTCTTTTCCAGTAGAAGATGCCAGTTAATGGGAAGACAAATTTGTATTGCAGGGCCATGGTCATTCATACATGTGGCCAAATAAACTCTCATAATTGCATCATAGTCACAGCTGTGGTTTCCACACACACAAACCTAACAACAACTGCAGAATGCTTCTCCTACTCACTGTCCATAGAGCCATTACATCAACAAGACTCCAGAATTACAACAGTGAAGGACAACTGGAAAAACTGCATATCTTGGACCTTGTTTCAAAAGCAGGCCCCATAGTCTTAGGTAAGATCAAAATAGAATTGTTCCATAAATCTCTGCCATAATGGCCCATTAAAACTGTAAAATCACTTTAAAAGTACATATCAGAACAACAGATCATAGGAATGGCATTATTTTTGCTTCCTTTTACATAAGATTCTATGTCACTTGAATCATGATATATATCTTAATGCCAAAAAACAATAAAATACTATAAGCCTGTTAAAACAGCATCCATATTTAACAATAATATTCACAGGCATATTCCATGTTCCAGGTATGTCTTTCATATATTACCAATTTATTTAATTTTAAAGACCCTATTAAATAAGAATAATGTTGTTTTCTTCATAAAATAATTGAGGGAATTGAAATACAAAGAGATTAATTAGTCAGTCTCCTCAAATATGCATAGCATTTATAAATAATCTGTATTATCAACAGGAAGTTCTATAACATGTATGTATATATGTGTATAAAATAGGCAAATACAAATATACAAATACTAGTAATGAAGATATCTATTAGAGGAGGGAAATAGAAAAGTATTAGGTTTACATATTTCATTCTTTTCATGGAACTTGAGATAGAGAACAAGGTGTGCCAGTCAGAGTCTCTAAAGGAACAGAACTAAAGGGAAGAACAGACGAACACTGTGTGTGTGTGTGTGTGTGTGTGTGTGTGTGTGTGTGTGTGTGTGTGTGTGTAAAGTAAACAAAAAAAGCCCTGACACCGCATTTTGAGACAAGGAATCACCAAAGATGCCAATAAGTTAGTTTTCTGTTGGTCATCTATTACTGGGCATGCAGCCTACCCTTAAGAATAGTTTGTTCTCCAGTGAGACTCCAATGGAGAAAAGTTATTTTTTTTCACTTGGGAGTGACTATCACTTGGCGATAGTTTCTGGGTTAGGGATGGGGGCATGTGTCCACTTCTTTCATGTCCAGGACCCCAACCAGTACAAATCTGTGCAGGCCCTGTGCACGCTGTCTCAGTGTCTGGGAGTTCATATGAGTTTGGACCAGGTTAGTTTAATGGACCTTGCTTGCTTGGTGTCCTCCATCCCCACCGGCTCTTACACTCTTTCTGTCACTTCTTCCACAAGGTCCCCCGAGACATACAGGAGGGATTTGGTGGAGACATCCCATTTAGGACTGAAGGTCTCTCACTCTCTGCATAATGTCTAGCTGTGGGTCTCTGTATTTGTCCCCACCTGCTGCAGAAGGGAGTCTTTCTAATGATGGGTTCTATCTTTTGGAGTGGGTCTTACATCAAATGGGACACTGGCTGGTAGCTCCCACAAGATTTGTTTCACTATTGTACTAATATTTCTTGCAGGCATTGCAGATCCAAGGGTTTGTGGCTCTGGTGATGTTTAAGTTTTTACCTTGGTAGCATTCAGAGGACCTTCCTGAACCAAAGCCATGAGAACATAGTGGGGTAGGCTTTATGAAAGCACCGGCTCAACTGCTTCGTGTTCAATCAGTTGTGTAGGTGTTTGGCTTCAGTAATAGGGCCTTGCTGTCAGTTTATGACTAGCAGCCTCTAATCATGACAGTAGCCTGTGCTGTTTGGGGGTTTCCATGGGAACCCTTTGGCCAACATCAGATGTAACCCAATTTCAGTACTGGAAACTTCATTGTGTAACAATAGATGGGCAGTTCTATCCCCTGCATTATTAAGTGATTTCATTTAGATTGCCTTCATATATTTTAGGAAACTTTTACTCTACTACGTTTCCATACTACCCCTCAAATGCACCTTAATTTTAGCTGGTTCTCCATGTATTCCCTACCTCATTCCCTTTCTCATTTCTCCTCCCCAATTGATTCTTCAATTCCAGTTCCTCTGCCCCATCCATCCCTAACTACCTATTCTAGTTTACTTTCCTAAAGAGATCTATCTGACACTCCTTACTCTTTATCTGCCCTCTGTGGCTCTATAGATTGTTATGGTTCTATCATTGACAAAACAGCTAATCTCCACACATAAGCAAATACATACCATATTTGTCTTTCTGGGTCTCGGATACCTCACTCAGAAGAAGTTTTTCTCGTTCCATTCATTTGTGTGCAAATGTCATGATTTTTTTAACAGCTCAGTAACACTCCATTATGTAGATGTACTTCATTTTCTTTACTGATTCTTCATTTGAGGAACATCTAGGTTGTTTCCAGGTTCTGGCTATTACAGATAAAGCTGCTATGAATACAGTTGAGCACATGTCCTTGTGGTATGATTGACCATCCTTTGGGTGTATGTCAAGGTCTTGAAAGGTAGACTCCCAATTTTCTGAGAAACTGCCATATTGATTTCCAAAGTGGCTGTACAAGTTTGCACTCCCGCCACAGTGAAGGAGTGTTCTCCTTGCTCCACATCTTCTCCAGCATGAGCTGTTATTTGTGTTTTTGATCTTAGCCATTCTGACAGGTGTGAGATAGAATCTCAGAGTCAATTTGATTTGCATTTCCCTAATGGCTAAGGGTGTTGAACATTTCTTTAGTGCTTCTCAGCAATTTGAGTTTTCTCTATTGAGAATTCTCTGATTAGATCTGTACTCCTTTTTGAAATTGGATTTTTTGATTTTGTGATATCTAGTTTTTTAAAATTCTTTATGTATTTTTGATATTAGCACTCTATTAGATGTGGAGTTGGTGACAACCTTTTCCCATCTGTATGTTGCCACTTTGTCCGAATGATTGTCTATTTGCCATGTAGAAAATTTTCGGTTTTTCTTTCTCATTCTGTCATTTGTATACAGGAAGGTGGAATGGCTGGTTTTGTGTGTAGCTTGACACAAGCTAAAGTCATCAGAGAGAAAGGAGCCTCAGTTGAAGAAATGCCTCCACGAGATCCAGCTGAGTTGTAAGGTATTTTCTCAATTAGTAATAAATGGGGGAGGGTCCAGACAGTTGTGGGTGGTGCCATCCCTGGTCTGATGGTCCTGGGTTCCATAAGAAAGCAGGCTGAGCAAGCCATAAAGAGAAACCCAAAATAAGTAGCACCCCTCCATGGCCTCTGCATCAGCTCTTACCTCCAGTTTTCTGCTCTGAGTTCCTCTCCTGACTTCCTTCAGTGACGAAGAGCAGTGTGGAAGTGTAAGCCACATAGACCCTTTCCTCCCCTACTTGCTTTTTATTCATAGTGTTTCATCACAGCAATAGAAACCCTAACTAAAACAGAGAACTACTGCTTTTGTGAGCTAATTTTCAGTTCAGCTACTTTGATGAAAGTGTTTATTGGGTGTAGAAATTTTACAGTGGAAATTTTCAGGTGGCATATATATATATACATATGTTTATATATAATATGTATACTATGCCATTATCTGCAAATAAAGATACTTTGACTTCTTTCCTATTTGTATCCCCTTGATCTCCTTTAGTTGTCTTATTTCTTTAGCTAAAAGTTCAAGTACTATATTGAATAGATATGGAGATTATGGACAACCTTGTCTTATTCCTGAATTTTGTGGGATTGCTTTGAGTTTCTTTCCATTTAATTTGATGATGGCTATAGGCTTATGTAAACTGCCTTTATTATGTTGAAGTATATCCTTTGTATCCCTAATCTCACCAGGACTTTTATCATGAAGGTGTATTGGATTTTGTCAAAGTCCTTTTCTGCATTATGAGATGGTCATGTGGTTTCTATCTTTCAGTTTGTTTGTATGGTAGATCACATTTATCAATTTATGTACGCTGAACCCTCACTGCATCTCTGAGCCTGTGTGATCATGATGGATGAACTTTATGATGTGTTCTTGGGTATGGTTTCCGATGACTTTCTTGAGTATTTCTGCATCTATGTTCATAAGAAAATTGGTCTGTTATCTCTCTTTCTTTGTTGAATCTTTAAGTTGTTTGGGTATCAGGGTAAACTGTGGCCTTTGTAAAATGAATTGGGTATTGTTTTTCTGTTTCTATTTTGTAGAATAATGTGAGGAGTATTGGAATTAACTATTCTTTAAAAGTCTGGTGGAATTCTGAGCTAAAAACCATATGGCTTGGACTGTTTAGGTTGGGAGACCTTTAATGACTGCTCTATTTCACTAGGATTTATACATCTGTTTAAACTGCTTTTCTGATATTGATTTAACTTTGGTAAGTGGTACCTATTGAAAAAATTATCCATGTCCTTTAGATTTTTCAGTTTGGTGCAGTATATGTTTTTAAAATATGTCCTTATGGTTCTCTGTATTTTCTTGATGTCTGTTGTTATGTCCCCATTTTCATTTCTGATTTTGTTAATTTGGGTCTTCTCTCTGACTTTTAAGTGATTTAGATAAGGGTTTCTCAATCTTACTGATTTCCTCAAAGACCCAAATCTTTGTTTTATTGATTCTTTGTATTGTTTTGTTGTTGTGTTTCTGTTCTGTTGATTTTTAGCCCTGAGTTCGAATACTTCTTGCCATCAATGCCTTTTAGGTGTGATTTCTTCTTTTGGTTCTAGAGCTTTTATTTGTGCTGTTAATTTACTAGTGTGAGATCTCTCCCATTTTCTTTTATGTAGGTAGGCACTTAGTGCTGTGACATTGCCTCTTAGAACCACTTTCATTATATCCACAAGTTTGGGTATGTTTTGCATTCATGTTCATTCAATTCTAGAAAGTTTTAAATTTATTGTTAATTTGTGTTGTGCCCCCTTTTCCAGCCAGTACTGAGATGTTCGGTTTCTTTATGTTTGTAAGCTTTCTGTTGTTACTGTAATTGTTGATATCCAGCTTTAATCTCTGGGGATCAGATAGAATTCAAGGCGTTATTTGATTTTCTTGTATCTGTAGAGACTTGTTTTGTGTCCGCGTATGTGGTCAGTTTTGGAGAAAGTTTCGTGAGGTGTGTTTGGGTGAAATAGTCTGTAAATATTTGTTAGATGCATTTGGTTTATAACATCAGGTAGCTCCTGCATTTCTGTCTCGCTTTTGTCTGAATGACCCGTCCATTGTTGAGAGTGGGGTATTGAAGTCTCCCACTATCAGTGTGTGAATGTCATTGTGTGATTTCAGCTGTAGCAGTGCTTCTTTTACAGACTTGGATGTCCTTGTGTTTGGTTTATAGATGATAAGAATTGAAATGTCCTCTTGGTGGATTTTTCTTTTGATGAGTATGTAGTGTCCTTCCCTATCTCTTGTGATTAGTTTTAGTTTGAGGTCTATTTTGTTAGGTATCAAAATGGCTACACGAGCTTGTTTCTTAGGTCCATTTGTTTGAAATATCTTTTCCAACACTTTACCCTGAGACAATGTCTAGCCTCAACTTTAGAATGTGTTTATTGTATGCAGGAGAAGGATGAATTCTGTTTTCACCTCCATTATGTTAGTCTGTTTCTTTTAATTGGGTAATTGAGACCATTGATGTTGAGAGATATTAATGAGCAGCTTTTGTTGATTCCTGTTATTTTATAGCTGTGGTATTTGTGTGTGTGTGTGTGTGTGTGTGTGTGTGTGTGTGTGTGTGTGTGTGTGTGTTTGCTTGTGTTTCCCTTTTTTGATTTGCTAGTCTGTAATTATTTATTTATTGTGTTTTATTAATGTGGTTAACTTTCTTAAGTTGGACTGTTACTTCTGGTACTTTCTGTATGGCTGAATTTGTAGGTAGATATTCCTTAACTTTGATTTTATGATAGAATATCTTATTTTATCTATCTATTATAATTGAAAGGTTTTTGGGTATAGTAGTCTGGGATGGTATCTGTGGTCTTTTAGAGTCTGTAACACATCTGTTCAGGCCCTTCTGGCTTTTAGAGTCTTCATGGAGAAGTCGAATATAATTCTAATAAGTCTCTTTATATGTTACTTCATATAAGTCTGCTTTTATAAGTTACTTGGTCTTTTTCCCTTCTAGCTTTTGATATTTTTTCTTTGCTCTGTACATTTACTGTTTTGATTATTATGTACAAGAGGGACTTTCTTTTCTGGTCTAAAATATATTTGGTGCTCTGGATGCTTCTTGTGCTTTGATAGGAATCTCTTACTTTAGGTTAGGAAAACTTTCATACTGTGATTTTGTTGAAAATGTTTTCTGTGCCTCTGACATGTCTTCTTCCTCTATTCCTATTATTCTTAGAGTTAGTCTGTTCATAGTACCCCAGATTTCCTGGATGTTTTGTACCAGGAGATTTTTAGATTTAACATTTTCTGTGACCAAGTTATTCATTTCTTCTATTATGCCTTTAGGGCCTGAGATTCCCTTTCCCACCCCTCTTCCATCTATTGCACCCTCTTCCTCTGCCATCTATTCTGTTGTTAAGACTTGTCTCTAAGGTTGCTGTTTGAATTCCTAAATTTTTCATTTCCAGATTTCTCTCCGTTTGGGTTTTCTTTATTGATTCTATTTCCACTTTCAGGTCTTAAACAGTTTTATTCATTTCCTTCCATTGTTTCTTTGTTTTCATAGACTTATTTAAGGAATTTATTTGTTTCCTCTTTAAGGACCGCTATCATGGTCATAAAGGCTATTTAAAGGGTCTTTATTTTGTACTTCAGCTATGTTGCAATTCTCAGGGCCTACTGGGCCCTAGACAAGTCATATTGTCCTGTATGCTATTGACTGTGTCTTGCACTGGTGTCTTAACATATGGGTTAGGGATGGTTGTAATTCTTAGTGCTGATATCTGCTCTTGTTTTATTGGTTGGGTATTTTGTTCCTTTGTTTCTGTTGCCCTCTCTGGTTCTAAGGAGAGTATGATGGCTGTGTATTGCCTTCCAGGAAATCTTCTGGGATCTCACTACGTGTGGCCACTGGGGTTTCCTGGTAAAATGTGTTTCTCTCTATTGGGAACTGACACTTAGAAAAGGGGATGGGCTAAGAGCAGGGATCAGGAGCTCTACAGGAGGGAAGAAAGCAGAGTCCACCACGATCTGCTAAGTCCCTGGGAACTGGGAAAGCATGAGGGGAAGTCACATCTGCTGTAGAGGTGAGGATGAACCTGAGGGTTTGGATGGATATGGAGAAGAGAATGGCAAGTAAAGATCTGAAGTTTGCCTCCCTAATAGCTGGCCTACTTGCTTCTCTACTAGGCTTGGCTGGAGGACTACCAGAGAAGAAGACCTTTTGGAGTTGAGGTCTGAGATAACAGGATGGGTGGGGAAGAAGTTTGGAGAAGTTCGGCTTGGTCCACTGGAGATGGGGGCAGAGAGCACGGCGAGGCTGCACCAGGTGGTCTGCTACAGAGGTGGGGTGAGAGTGCCGCACTGAATTTAGGTGAGAGGAGAGAGAGGTAAAGATCTGCAGTTAGCCCACCACTTCCCTGGCCAGCCTAGTCATTCATTTTTTTTTTAAGATTTATTTTTTGTTTATGTATATGTATGTGTGTCTCAGCGACTGTATGGAACATGTGTGCTGGTACCAGCTGAGGCCAGATGAGGGCTTTGCATCACTTGGAGCTGGAGTTTGAAGTGGTTGTGAGCCTCCTGAAGTGGGTTCAGGGAACCAAACTGAGATCCTCTATAGGAGCAACAGGTAATCTTAAGCACCGCACTGTCTCCTCAGCTCCGATTGGGCCATTCTCCATGTGCACCTATGATTTGAGAACAATGAGATTATGCTGTGTTAAGCTTCTAAATAAATGGCAATTTGTGAAATAAAAAGGAATGTCTTTAACAGTGACATCTATTCAAACATTATTTTGTTGATTTGTAGCCACATATTGATAATGTTCCTAGCGAACAAATCATAACAGAAATCCTTTAATGTTTTTATTTTTATTTAGAGAGAGAGAGAGAATGATAGAGGAGAAATTGGGTGAGGGAAAAACATGATCAAGATATACTGCATAATAAAAAGTTGTAAAAACTGTAGAAAGGATCACACTAATTCAGACTAGTGATTCAAGTCAGCTGTCATTTAAGAAAGGTCAAGTTCTAGATTTGCATATGTACCGATGATATGAAGACTTCTTGTTTACTTGTACTTTGTTTTGTTTTGGTTTTGGTTTTGATTTTGCTTGTTTTTCCAGACATGGTTCCTCTGCATAGCCTTGGCTATCCTGCTTGGCACTTGCTCTGTAGATCAGGCTGGCCTCGAACTCACAGAGATCCAACTGCCTCTGTTTCCCAAGTGCTGAAATCAGAGGTGTGCACCACCACAGCCCATCTTGTTTTTTTTTATGTAGAGTCTTTGTATGCAGCCCAGGCTGACCCTAAAATCCCAATTCTCCTGCCACAGCCTCTAAAGGGCTAAGATTACATGTGTGTGTGACCTGGCAACTATATCCATCTGCTCTTAGCAAACTAACCATAAAAGACATTTTTCCAACTTTCTTCTCTTGAAAACTTCAGTATAACCATCATCATCATCATCATCATCATCATCATTATTATTGGTTTTTCAAGTCGGGGTTTCCCTGTGTAGCTTTGGAGCCTGTCCTGGAACTAGCCCTTTTAGAGATTCACCTGTCTCTGCCTTCCAAGTGCTGGGATTAAAGGCGTGTCCACCACCATATTCTTGTCCTGTATATTTGCCTTCCATTACAGATAAAACCAATCATTCTCATTTAAAAACAACTCGCTGTTTTTCCTGAACACATCATAAACCTGGAAGCTTCCTATGTTAATGTACATCTTATCATTCTCTATATAGTTAGAATGCAAGGTTGTTTTGCTTGATAATTTCCAACAGTTTTATCCTAATTAGAATTTTAACTACATAACTTTAGTTTGTAGTGAAGAACAGTTGCCAAGCAACTGTGAACTGTGCAGTCTAATCCAAGAGGCAGAGAGAATAGAGAGAATGTATAGTTGGCACGAAATTCAAAATAGAGGCAATGTCTCCATAAGGAGAAGTAGGATGCCATAAAGAGGTGAGAGAAACATCACAACCAACAACAACAAAAAATACTTCAAGCCAGGGAACTTAGAAGTGTGATCAGTATGCAGGACCATGAGCCAGGAAGCACTTCTAGCCAGGAAGTGACTTTAGAAAGAAGCCTGGGATTCTATTCACTATCCCAACCTTAAGGATCACATGGCTCCCTAGAAGCTGTAACAAACTGTAGAGGAATGACTCAGAAGTGCAATCACTGGGAGTCAAGGCAAATGTTTCAAAGACACACATTTAGCAACCTGTGTTGGGGGTTGCTAAAACTCAGTTAAGTTTTAGTATCTTGACTAAAGTTGATCACACAAAGAGTATGTGTCTGTAGTCAAGTAGGCAAGAATTTGAATGCCAGTTCTGCCACAGACTAGTTATGTGAACATTGTTAGGCCATTTACCCTATTTTTCTCAAGTATACAATAAAGACAGGACTCCTCCTTTATAGGGCTGTTAGGAAAATAACATGCGAGATCTGATGCTAGTTGTGACTTGCTCTAGTTTGTTTTCTGTTGCTATCATAAAACACTGACAAAAATCAACACCAGGAGAGAAATATTTTTTTTAGTTTACAAAGTATAGTCTATCACTGAGGATACTGCAGCAGGAATTCAGGCAAGAACCTATAAACAGGGAGTAATGCAGAATTCATGGGAAAAAAATACTGCTTACTTTCCTGTTCCACCTGACATGCTCAGTTATCTCTCTTATAAAGCCTGGGTCCACCTACTTAGGAATGGTACCACCCATCGAAGCCAGGAACTTCCTACATCAGTTAGCAACCAAGAAAATATGCCACAGGCATAGGCACAGGCCAGTGAGATGAAGGCTATTTCTTAATTAATGCACCATCTTCAAGTGACTCTAGGTTTGTGTCACATGAATGTCTAAAGCTAATTCTGACATTCTGTGTCTTATCAGTGTTGACAAGCAAACATGACACTTTAAATCATAGAATCTTTCCATCCTTGCTTGTTCCCGAGATCATTTTAATCCCATATCTCCACCAACCGCACCCTATATATCCTTCTCTAGGGTCTAGCTTGATGAGTCTGCCTGACCCTCCGTTCCATGCACCTCCCCAACTCTCAGATCTAGCCTGGGTCCTAGTCTGGCCACACCTACCTGGACCACAAGCCACCTCTAGGACTCTGTCAGGACCTGCTCTACCTACACACCAACACAAGGCTCCTCCCATGCACTCCATCCAGCCAGATATCTCCCCACACTCCAGGCTTGAACCAAGATACATTTTACAAACCAGCCAATCTCCTCCACCCGCATGGCTTGCTTCCATCTAAGTAATTTCCAACCTCTAAACCGGCTCATGCACAACCCTCTCTTCTGCCCCAACATGCTCTGTCCATAGCAGACAAAGAATTAACAAAATCTGCATGCCCAGATCCCATTGCAAACATACAAACACCATGAGTGATCAAACCAAAATCTCCTCTCCAAAACCTACCAGTCCTGCTGAAATGTTTACCAATGAGAATTACCTAGATGAACCCCAGGACATAGAATCTAAAAGAACAATTATAAACTGCATCAAAGAATTTGTAGGGCTTAAAGAAGGAACAAAGAAACTGCTCAATGAATTAAGAAAAATGAACTTAAAGAAAATAAATGCCTGAGTGATATCTGAGAAGACATAAGGCTCTGACGGAAATGACAAAAATAATCCAGAACTTGAGGCTGGAATTCAAGAAGGAGATGGAAACATTGAAGAGGGTTTGAGACGAAATGATGACTAAACTAGAAAACCCAATTAATCTAAAAATATAAGTGCAGTATAAGTTTGAAAGTTCCAGTCTTTAAGAATTTCATGCAAATTTCATTTAAAAGTCTATCAATCCTGATGGCACATGCCCTTAATCCCAGAGGCAGGCAGATCTCTATGAGTTCAAAGCCAGCCTGGTCAACAGAGGGAGTTCTAAGACAGCCAGGGATGTATAGAGGAACCCTGTCTAGGAAAAAAAAAATTAAAAAATAAATAAAACTTTAATGTTTCTTTGAAATTACAAAGTCTCTTAACTATGAGCAAAATAAAAAATAAGATATATATTTTGTTATTCCAATAGGGAAGAGACGGCACAGTTACAGTAAGCTCAAAGCAAAACAAACAGCCACCAGTGTCAATAAATCTCCATAGGTCATTGTCTGACATCTTGAATACACAAGCTTCTGGGCTCCAAAGGGCTTGAGCACATATAACTTGTATCATTGACTTAGACTCCACTCCTAGCACCTGGTGCTGTCCTTGGTGGTGGTCTCTGGTCTTGGCATCTTCAATATCCTGGAGTCTCTGCTGCAACTGAGGCTGAATCTTCACCAATGATCTCAACTATCTTCTTCAGGGACTGTTTCTCTGCCGAGACTCAGCTTCTAGTCATGATCCTTTTAGTCCTGCAGCTTCCATGCTCCCAAATCAGTACCGTATGGGAGAATCTTATACATTAGCAAATTTGACTATTAGGTTGGGATGTAGATTCTGCTCCCTCTGGTGCGTGACTTCTTTGTGCTGACCATGAGGAAAGACCTCTCAGAAGATTTCAACTCAAAGATGCTGTCTCTTATTAATCACATATGACTTTTTTTCAGCATTCAATGTACAAGCAAAACAAAAGTTTCATTTTGACATGTTTTTAATCAAAAATATCACATGAATGGCCCCAATAGAGTCTTTTCTTTCTTCTGAATCGTCACTAGTCAAAGATCTGTTGCCTACATTTTTCTCAACACTATCTTCCAAGCTTCATAGAGTCACTTATTAAGCTCTAAGAACTCAATGGCTTTTCTGGTCTAAAGCTCCAAATGCTTCCATAATCCACTCTAAAACAACTTGGCCAGATCTATCACAGCAAGACCCCACTCCTTGTACCAATCTCTGTTCTAGTTTGGTTTCTGATGCCGTTGTAAAACACTGCCCAAAGCTAACATTGGCAAAAAGGATTTGTTTTAGCTCACAGGTTAAAGTTCATCATTCAGGAGAGCCAAGACAGAAACGTAGGCAAAGAAATAGACACAGTAACTAATGCAAAGACTACTGAGGATGGCATGTATTGGTAATCCCAGGACTCATATAACAAGAAAGGAGTTAGAGATTGGAGAATTGGAAGGAAATTTTGAGACCAGTTAAATTTTCAAAGAGGAAAAGGTAGGGAAGCTTAACAGTGAGGATCTCTTATACTTTTGGTTGTGAGCCTAGCCTTTAATGGCTGAGCCATCTTGCCAGCCCAACACTGAAGATCTCTAAGCAACTGCATAGTTAAAGGTGTTTGTGGGCTGTATAAGTATGCATCTAATTCTCATTAAGATTGTTTCTCTTTCCTTCTTTACATGTTTCATGTGTCTCATGTTTATTAGTGTTTCTAGAACAAATAGTCTCCTGAAGAATTTTTTTCCAGTTTGGGAACTAATAGGCCTATCTGAAATAGTTCTTAATGAAGGGACAACTGCATGACTTTGGAACCTTAGAATCTTTGAGAACTTAGTTTGTTGTGCTTTCTCCCAGGGCCAGAAATATGACTAAGATTCCATTCTTCTGACCAAAAATGATATCGTAGCAGAGCTGAAAAAGAATTAGAGAAAAATGAAGAACTCTCGGAAATAACCATTCTTAAAGCCTTGGTACTTATACATTCTTCCCCTTCATATGGTATTTTAAGTCCTTTGAAAAATTTATTAATTGTAAAGTTCATTACAGAATTTTCTTATATTGCTTTTGTTGATTCTCTTTCCCCACTTCCTTCTCACTCCTGTCTTGTCCTTTTCCCCTCATCCCTGGCTCTAATTCTGCTTTTGTGTCACAAATATTCTACTAATCTCTTCTTTTTCCTCTCCTCATCTCTTCCTTAAGACCGTTGCTTTCTTCTCTCAAGGCTCCCTCTCTTGTTTCATGACCAATACTCACACACGTGTACACACACACAATCTAGAATCAGCATATGAAAGAAAATGGCCGTATTGTATTTGTTCTCCATTTTAAGTTTTTGTTACATTTATTTACTTTTTAATTTCATGTGGAGGCCTATAAGTGTGCCAGTACACACATTTGAGGATCAGAAGACAACCACAAGCCGTGATTCTGTCCAGTATGTGGGCCCCAGGGATCAAACTCAGGTTGTCAGGCTTAAAACGAAAATTCTTTTGCCCGTTGAGCAATCTTCCCAGGCCATTTGTTTATTTTTCTGACTTTAAGATTCCAGTCCTACCCATTTCTCTGCAAATGTCATGATTCCTTTTCTTTATGGCAGAATAAAATTCCAACGTGCACATACACCACGTTATCTTTCTTGATGCTTTCACTCATGGACAGCTATGCTGTTTCTGTTCCTGGTTTGATGAGCAATAGAGATAGCTGTGCAATAAACATAGATATGCAAATATCTCTAGGGTAGAAATCTAAGAGTGATTTGGCTTAGTTACCTGGTACTTGAATTTTCAGGTTTTTGAGAAAACTCCATACTGATTTTCATGGTGAGCAAGTTAGTTTATCTTCCTACAAGCAATGATTGGCAGTCTATCTTTCCCCACATCTTTGCCACCATTTGTAGCTGTTTTCTTGATGTTATCCACTTTGACTCAGATAAGATGCAATCTCAAAATAGTTTTAGTTCTTATTTTCCTGGTGGCTAAGAGTATTGAATCCTTTTTGAAAATGTTCATTAGCCATCTGTATTTCTTCTTTCATCGACTTTTCTCCTTTTAAAGAACCATCTATTCAGTTCATTAGCCCATTTATCGATAGCAGGTTTACGGGGTGCTATTTTTAGAGGTCTTTATGTGTTCTGGACACTAGCCTTCCCACTGAGGGATAGCTAGCAAGATGTTTTCTTGTTTTATATGTTGTCTTTTCAGTCTGCTGAGCTTCCCTGGCTGTGTAGAGCTTTTAAATTTTATGTAGTATCATTTGCGATTTTCTATGCTATTGAATTTCTTTTCAGAAAGTTCATGAATATGCTTATATCTTGAGTATTTCCCTATTTTTCTTCTAATATTTTTAGAATTTCAGGTATTACATTAAAATCTTTGGTCTTTTGTGTTCATGAATAGTAAGAGCTATGAATCTAGTTTAAGTATTCTACATGTGAATTTTCAGCTTTTATAGAACCATTTGTAGAAGATGCCATCTTTTCTTCTAATGTATGTTTTTGTCAAAAATTAGGTTGTGATAACTGTATATTTATTTCTGGGACATATATATTCAGTTCCACTGGTCGACATGTCTGCTAAGGCAGTGCTATGCTGTCATTGAAGTTAGGTATTATGATACTTCCACCATTATTCATTCTAGTTAAGACTGGTTTGACTATTAATGTCTTTTGCACATCCACATGAATTTCTGGAATGTGTTTTTTTCAAGCTCTGTGAAGAATATTATTAGAATCTTGGAGACTGTAGTGCTAAGTAGGATGTGAACCCAAGAGTGAGTTACCTGAGTGGAGCATCCGTGGAGAAGTCCCATAATAGCTGTATTCTTCTGTGTGTTAATGGAGTGCTTTGGTGAGAGTGAGGTTTGACACGTGTATATGG
Source organism: Microtus pennsylvanicus (assembly GCF_037038515.1). Lineage (NCBI taxonomy): Eukaryota > Metazoa > Chordata > Mammalia > Rodentia > Cricetidae > Microtus > Microtus pennsylvanicus. Next base: position 130,366,133 of record NC_134601.1, on the reverse strand, counting down.
AAATGCCCTGAAAATGGGTGCGAGACTAAATAAAGCAAGCATTACAGTCCTTGAAAGTAACACATACAGGGTGTAACCATAAGCAGATTGTGGCATCAGTGGCATGGTATACTTTCTCTTTCGTATTTTTTTCTAGATTTCTTTACTTTGCATAATGCCCATTTTTGGAGTATAAGGAACAATGAGCCCAAGCTGAAAGAATAAAAAGTATTTTCCACACTAGAATTGATATGAACCTTGTAACAAAGAATAGACACTGTGAATGGAAACTGTGTGGGCAAATTTTAAGGGAGACAAAATTAGAAAGCAAGGGAGCAAGAACCAGAGTGCATGAAAGAGCAGGCAAGCGAGTGAGTGGAGGGAGTGGCAGCTGATAGGATACGGAGCCTGGCCTCATAGAGCATTTGTACAGAGTTGTGTTTCAATAGCTCAGATGAGGACAGCACGCCATTTTTCCTTCCCAAGGGTAGGCAATTTGAGTACCAGGGATACATAAGAATTAGGTTCCAATTATGTGTAGGAGGCACCATAAGTCGCTGTATTAGGTTCTCCCAGTGGCTCTCAACATGTGGGTCCTGACTCCTGGGGTCATATATCAGATATTTACATTATGATTCATAACAGTAGCAAATTTACAGTTATGAAATAATAACAATAATTTTATGGCTGAGGGTCACCACAGCATGAGGAACTGTATTAAACAGTCGCAGCATTAGGAAAATTGAGGACTGCTGCAAGCAGTTAGGGTCTGATTAGTAAAGAGTGGGACATTTTGGTTTTTAGCTTTGGCTTTTGTGTCTCTCTACATGTTTCTCTACCCCAGAGTCCCACATTGCATTCATTTATCATGTCTCCTGAGGTTTCTCTTCCATGTGACAGATGGCATTTTTAAGATATTTATGCCTTTTTTAGTGCAATCATTTTATCAATGCCTATACTTGACATTTATGGCTGCCTGCAGACCAAGGCCAGCACTTTGCTAAATTTTAAAGTGAATTGACAGTACTAAGAAAGATCCCCATTTTAAAAAGAAAAGAATGAATGAGCTAGAGATTACTGAAAATTCACCATGGCAACAATCCTTTCTCCTGCATTTGCTGTTAAAAGCTTTCAGAGGCATTCATGCATACCAAATAGGCAAAACATTTTGCTTGAAAAGGATGACCCTAGCTTTGAACTCTGCTGGAACATTCTTGAAGCAATGCCTGTGCTTTGCTACTGTGTTAGTGATTTACTGAGAAGGAAGGAGCTTCCATTACAGATGTCTTTGGCTTTGTATTTCAGGATGCTTCTTCAGCCCAGCTCTCACGCATGCCAGTGTACCTTTTGTGTTATAATTGATACGATTAACCTTGGTACTCCTACGAAATGAGACAGAGGTGTGAGACAGGACTCTATTTTGCTCCAAGAAGCTAAAACGTGACTTGGAAATGGCTCAATTTGAAATTATTGCCCAGGAATCAAAGTCAATTAGCTATGCATAGTAAAAAGCCAGGTTTGGCAGTACACACCCATGATCTCAGTACTTGGAAGATGGAGGCAGGAGGACAGAGAGATCGAGATCACCTTCCAAAGCAGACTGAGGAAGCAAGACAGATTACAACCCCACACACTAAATTCATGTATGCTACCATAATTGAAGAAAACCTACCACTATAGGTTTGGGTTTTTCCATCTTTACTGATTAGTTTTGTTATTTAACAATTTCATGCATGTATATAATGTATTTTGATTTCTTTGCCCCCATATACCTCCTCTTATTGTCCTCCTCCCATTACTTCAGTGGCCCTCATCTCTGGCTGTCCATTTCCAAGGTTCATAGCTTTAGGGTTGGTTTAGCAAGTGATCCACATAGTTTTATCAAGGTCATCGGCATGACCATAGTATTAGAGCTTTTTGCTGGAGCCTGGCGGGGCAGTCAGTGAGCGGGCGCACTACTGAAGGCTTCGATCCCTTTTACCCTTCTGTACCTGAATACGCCAGTAGCAAATAGCTCCACAGTGAGTCCTGAAGCCCCCTAAGCTCCTTATCCATCCGTTTCTGATCTCAGACAGGTGCATTCTTCTGACCCCCTACAGCCATCCTCAGCTCTCATGAGTTCATGATTATAGTGGTTGAGTCATGTGCAGAGATGGAATTTTACAGCTCTCCTTCTAATCTGAAATTCTCTCCACCTAGCCATATTTGGCTAGTGATCAAAGACAAATTTCAATAAACTTCAGTTTCTCTTTAGGTTGTGACAATACTGCAAAGTGAAGTTGAAGGAACATGACTATCTGTAGCAAAGCTGGTATTTGGCTCCAATCTGTGGATAGATGATAGGTGGTTCCTATGTAACAGTTTTAGCTTGAAGTTTATTTGGAAAGAGTTGGTTCTAATTGTTAGGGGCAGTCATATTTTTTTCTTACCCAGTAGTGCAGATGAAGGTTCAGGAGAGTTAGAGTTAGAATCTCAATACTTGGTGCTTTCTGTGTCTTCCCCTTTTCTCCACCCCCAGCCCTAGTTCTGACTTAAGAAACTCCTGCTATTTCTTACTGAACTATTCATAAAAGTGTCAATTCTCAATACAAAAATAAACTAATTCTTGCTCTTAAAAAACAGGAGAGAAGCCGGGCAGTGGTGATGCATGCCTTTAATCCCAGCACTCGGGAAGCAGAGGCAGGTGGATCTCTGTGAGTTCAAGGTCAGCCTGGTCTACAAGAGCTAGTTCCCAGACAGGCTCCAAAGCTACAGAGAAAGCCCCTGCCTCGGGAAAAAAACATCACAAAAAAAGAACAGGAGAGAGGGGCTGGAGAGATGACTCAGTGCTGAAGAGCACTAACTTCTCTTCCAGAGGTCCTGGGATCAATCCCCAGCACCTACATGATAGCTCACACATGTCTGTACTTCCAGGATCCACCACTCCCACACAGGATACATACAGGCAAAACACCAATGCAGATTAAGTAAAAATAAATTAATTTTAAAAAGCAGGAGAAATAAGTTTGCCTATAGTAATACAAAGAAAATCTCTAACCAGAAGGTTTCTGTGAGAAACTGATTTCCGATGGCAAGATTTCTTGGAATTTTCTCTTATGAGCAAGAATTTACAACTCCATGAGATATGTCATTCTCCCACAACAAGCTTTTTGATTATCTCTCAACCCAGTATCATCAGGTTTTTTTTTCACCCCTTCGGGATAAACTACATAAACAGTTTAAAATGTACCTGTCGTGTATTCATTAAATCAGACTTAGGTTTGAGAAGCAACAGTTACAGTTGATTAGAGTACATTTGATTCCTTCTTTCTATAATTGGATCCATTCTTGCTCTGAAGGTAAGGCTGAGAATTAGAACATTTGAACAGTTTCACACCCCCAGAATTTGTTCCTGTCAGCCCTCAGTGCCTCACTCTGAGGGTCATGGTGACATGCGAAAGGAAACTGATTGAAGAGTCCTTTTCCTACTCTTTCAGCGGGACATGTTTATTGCAACATGCTGCAAATATCAGGTGAACACCTCAGAGAAACTGCCAGTGATTGGAAAGCAATGGCATGCAGAATGCCGAAAATGACATGGGAGTTTATAGAAAGAGAGCAGACCAGCAGGGACTGGGGGAAGACAAATGAACGATGGGGAAAAGGAAAAGGAAGGGTAATTGCAAGCAGCAAAAAACTACTCCTTGTTGGTGAAATGAGTGTTCATCAGCACGCAAAATCTCATTTTCAGAGTGAATGAGACCAGAACATAGCTGCCTTGACCAAGGACACCTGGTACAGGATGTGAGTCACAAACTAGTAAGTACAAAGAATTTCAAATGGATTTTCAAATAAATCACATTCATTCTCTTAGCTAAAGTAATCTGTGTTAGCTGGCAGACACGTTTTCAGGATGAACAAATCTAGTAGCGTACTGACAATTGGCAAGAGGAATTGACAGCTTCACACCCAAACTACTGAATTCATGCTGACATGCATTCATTGCACTTACTAATGCAGCTCATTATTAATTGTACAGTCTCGTGTTGAAACCATTTCAAGAATATTGGGAAAAGAGATTGTGCCAACCGAACAGCATTCCCTAAAACAAATTACTAGAGGAAATTACTTGTGAGAAAGTAACAGCGTGATGCACAATGACTGCAAAAGCTATGAGAGCAACTGAGACACCACCTTGGCTTAGCTGAGAATACGGTGAAGGACGAATCCCTACAGATGAGCTCATCTCTTATGCATTTAAAGAACATTGGTGATGATTAGGAAAGGAAAAGAACTTCCTTCTTATTTGGACCTACTAGAAAATTATTATACAGTTGCATCCTATCTAAACTTTCACTATGTTTGCTCTCTATATTCTAGAATAAAAACACCATACCAAAGCTTTCCATCAAAGGCAACTCAAAGATGCATTTATTTACTGTATATAGTGAAAAGAAACAGACTCAGATGCAAAAATTAACACGCTTTGTGTAGAATATAGATTTAAACACACATGTATACATACAGACTATGGAAGTATAAAGGAGGCTATGAGAAGGGATAAGAGGTCTAAGTTAAGATATATATAAAAACAGGAATTGTTTGGAAGGATCTTTTACCTGCTTTTACTGACTATTCCAAATTCTGTTGGCCTTGAGTATACACCTCATCTGGTCACGGTTCTTTACCTGTTGGTATGAACCATTCACCATTTTTGAAATGTCAAGTCCATTATTAATATTGTCTGATTGTGTTGCTGAAGGTGTAAATTGAACTTAACCCCAGCACAGATCAATAAGAGATCTCTTGTCATTTCTGATGTATTCCACCTACATTGTGGATTAGTAATCCAATTTCTTATAACCAAATTCTCCAAGTTGGTACAGTGCCTCAAAGGTGTGACAAGGAGTCTAAAGTGGCTGAATTGCGATTTTGTCAATTGAAAAGTAGTGTTTCTAAGTGGAAGAATTCCATTTGTGGCAAACAAAGTCTCTACACCAAAAGAGTATACAATTTCTGGATCATGAGTAAAAACTACTTTGCAAATGTGTCACTGTAGGTAATAATGAATGCTATCAAAAATAGCATCCAACATTGAGGGATGATCCAGAGCATATCAAACCTTCTGGCGAACTTTGCCCCCGGTCTGCAAAATATTGCCACCTAGTGGGCACTGAGAAACAATCTCCAAATATTTATTGCACAGTTAGACCAGCTGATTCAGGATGATGGAGAGAATGGTAAAACCAATGAATAGACCATTCCTGGGCCCCTACTTCATTTACTGGGAAGTAAGTTCACAGAAACAATGGTCTTTAGAGTATCGTGACAGTGGGTAGACCTGTCATAATGGTCAAAGGCAAAATTTACAAGAATATTTTTAGTGCTTATTCTCTTCTAAATTCATTTGTTCAATAATTTTGAATTCTGTGCAAAGCATTATACCACGTGATGTTAACATGAAGACAACTCTGGCACAGTTTTAGCTCTTGACTAATATTTACATAACAAACATGGCCACTGGTATTTTGGGGGATAACAAGGGAAGATGACAAACATAGATTTGTCAGTAGAAACGAATAAACACTAATTGACTCTTATGCAATGAGTTGAACCTTTTTTACTAAGTCTGACAATGAAATTTAGAGAAGCAAAAGATTCAACTAAAGCCTTAGTTAAAACTTAACAGGCCCTTAAATGGAAATATCTCCATTTACTCATGATAATAAGTTGGGTGCTGTCCGGGAAGTTCTAGAAAAAAAGAACACACTCGGAAAGACATCATTCTTCCCCTAAGACCCTGAAGTTCAATTTGAAACAGCTATAATAGGGAATAAATGTTGAACAAACTTTGGATTTTATCCACTGCTCCTTGAGTAATAAAAGCTGAAATTTTTCTCTCTGGATAAATTCAGCTTTCAAAAATCTTCAGGAGAATAAACTTGTTTCAGCAGTATGAGGACTTGTGATTTGAGAGTTTGACTGTTTTATTCAACTGTCAAGTTCAATGCATCTTGATTCAAAGCCTAGCTTAAAGGTAAGTTTTGATTGGTGGCTAACTGGCTAACTTTAGGTGTATGTCAAAGGTCTCCTGCATTCCCCGGTGGATGGAAAAGAACAACAAGTTCTAGTCTATATTTTGCTTGCAGATTCTTATTGGCTGTACAAAAGCTTGCTTTCCTGAGTAGAAAGCTTTGTACAAACAGGATTTCTGTCCTTGACTCATCTGCTGAGCTGCTTCCTCTTCATTTCCACCCCCGTACCACATGCATTGTCTTGTGGTCCATGGTTTTGGCAGACATCCTTTGAAAAAGAACAAAAACCAATTAGTAAAAATTCTAAGTTGTCACTCAAAATAACAAAAGAAATAACACTGGATTCAAAAACAGCAAAATGTTTGTAATTGTCAGCATATTTCACTTAATTGAAGTAAGATAGTTAACTTTAAACAAACTAGACGGAATGGAGCTCTCAAAATGCTACATCAATGCATCGCTGCAATTACTTTTCTCTTTTTCGGTAGTAGGATCTTAACTTGAATCTTTTTTCTTTTTAAATTGTTAGGTATTTTATACAATATATTTTTACCAATTATTCCCTCCTCAATTCCTTCCAAATCCTCCCCACTTCCCTACCCCTCCCTATCCGTTCCAGTTCTCTGTCCCTCCACCTCTCTGGTCTCTGTCTCCCTCTTTCTTTTCTCTCAGCACACAACAGCAGGGATCCTTTCTGTGTTGGCCAACTGCACCTAGGCATGGGCGTGGTTAAGACAACCAGCAGCACTCTATCAGAGATAACTTATTTTCCTAGCCCAGTTGAAAATAGCTTCTCAGCTGGGGTGAGATTTTGCTGTACTTCCTCTTCTCTGTGTTGAGATTGTTCCTGGTTTGAACCTGTTCAAGTCATGTACATGTTGTCAAAATCCCTGTGAGTTCAGATGAATTTCAGCCCTTTTTGTCTGTAAGATGCCATTTCCTTGGAATCCCCTACTACGTCGAACTCTTTTTTTTTATTCTCTCCTACAGTACATGCCAACCACAGTTTCCTCTCTCTCCACTCCTCCCAGCGCCCCCAATGCATCCCCTCTCCCCCAGATCCACTGCTTCTCCATTTCACTTCATAAAAGAGCAGGCCTTCCAAGGATATCAACTGAACATGGCACAGTAAGTTGCAGTAAGAATAGGAACAAACCCTTGTATCAAGGCTGGGTGAGGTAAATCAGTAGAAGGAAAATAATCCCATGAGCAGGCAAAAGAGTCAGAGACACCCCATTTCCTACTGTTAGGAGTCCCACAAAACACTGAACTAACAACAATAACATACATACAGACGACAAACTTTCTTCCTCCTCTTCCACATAGATCCCTGAGTCTTGAGAAGAAGGGTTGGCTAAAGGCGTCCCATTTAAATTGAGGGCTCCAAAGTCATTCATTCTTCATACATTGTTCAATTGTGGGTCTCTGTGTTAATTACCATCAACTGAAAGAAGAAGCTTCTTTGATGACGGTTGAGCAAAGCATTGATTTATGAGTATAGCAATATGTCACTTAAGGTCATTTTATAGCTATGTTCCTTTAACAGAACAATAGTATAAAGTTTTCCCTACGGCCCATGACCTATCTAATACCAGGTTCTTGGCCACTTTATCAGGGTCAGGTATGAGTTCTATCTCATGAAATGGATATTAAATTCAATTTTAAAAATGTTTGGTTACTCCCATAACATCTGTTTTACCATTGCACCAATATATGTTGCAGGCAGGTAATTGTTGTGGGTTGCATGATTTGTAGTTGGGAGATATTGATGATTGTCTTTGTCCTTTGGTAGTGTCAATAGTACCTTCCAGCACCATGTATGAATGCTAGTAAGTAAGGATGAAGCTTCTAGCTGGGCATCAGCTTGATTTCTCCATTTTTTCTTTGTTTGTTTTTCAAGACAGGGTTTCTCTGGAGCTTTGGAGATTGCCCTGGAACTCACTTTGTAGACCAGGATGGCCTTTAACTCACAGAGACCCACCTGCCACTGCCTCCCAAGTGCTGGGCTTAGAGGTGTGCACCACTACCATCTGGTTTGATTTCTCTGTTTTTAATGATACAGTTATGTATTCATAGTAGGGACTTAACATCAGGTCATGGAGGATAATCAATAGTCTTGGGAAATACGGTAATATTTTGGTGTGTGGGGTGGTCTATGGGACCCTTTTGGGCAATTATCCAACAAGATGTAGATCATTCCTGGAACTGGAGGTTTTACTTGGTGGCATAGGATATCTAGTTGGAACATTCTGTGTCCCATTGTATGGTGACTCTACTTAAATTCTTTTAATATTTGTGCATAGTTGAGGAAGTTTCTATAGTATCATGTTTCCATAAAGCTTTTCAAAAGACCTTTACTATTATTTGACCCTCTCCATATTTCCTCCTTCACCCTCTCTGCCCTCCCCCTCCCCATTCAATCCTCCTATTCCAGTTTTCCCTTTGTCAGTTCATATCACTATACTCCATTTCCTCTTTCTTGGGTTAGCCTCCATGGTGTTAGAAACAATCTAATAAGACAACCCAGATCTAGAAAGACAAATATTGGTTGTTTTCACTTCTATGTGGATATTAGCTTTGAAGCTTTAGCTATGTTAGTAATTGTTATTCCTGGAGAAGGAAATATTATTTGATATTTATTTTAGAGTTTATAGTTCTCTGTCATTTCAGATATTAGAGCATTATTGTTCAAGAGGATGAAAATGTATTCATTAGTAATACAAACACACATATGTAAATTTTTATTACATTAGATGGTGTAACTTTTATGCAAAAGAGAGACTACACAAACCATCACTCAGAAGTCAAAGCATTGAAAATAAAACCTCGCTTATGAATTTACTATTACCTTTTCCTGACTGTCTTTGACCATACTAGATAGCTGTTACCACCAATGTGTGACTGTTACTTATTGCAGCTTTACAGATAGACAGATATCTTGCCATATTGGTATTTGCTGTGCTTTCAACATCAGACATACTGAAAAAGAGATCACAGACATGCTCCTATTTATAATAGCTTCAAGGATGATGAAATATCTTGGAATAACTTAATCAGTGAAAGACCTCCACAGTGAAAATTTCAAATCTCTGAAAAAAGAAATAAAGACACTAGAAAATGCTCATCATGGAGTTAATATTGTGAAAGTGGCCATCCTACCAAAATCAATTTACAGTCAGTCCAATCCCAATCAAACTGCCCAGTATATTTTTCATATGCATAGAAAAAATCCTAAAACTCATATAGAACCAGGAAAAGACTTCAGATATTCAAAGCAATACTGAGTAAAAGGATTTCAAGCTATATTATAGCACTGTAGAAAAAAAAAACCAATATGGTACTGGCACAAAAACAGACATGTAGACCAATAAAATAAAAGACCCAAACATTAGTACTCATCACTACAGCCATCTGTTAGTTGACAAAGAGGCAAAAGAAGTGGAGAAAATACAGCGTCTTCAACAAATGCTGCTGGGGAAACAGGATGTCCTCATGAAGAAGAATTAAATTAGACCCACATTTATCACACTGCACAAAAAATTAGCTCCAAATTGATCAAAGACTTCATTTTGAAACCTCAAACACAAAAACTGTTAGAAGAATATAGAGGCTACACTCTGTGATATAGGTGTAGAAAGTACTTTTTGGATGGGACTTCACTTGCCAGGAATCAAGGCCAGCAGTTGACACGTGGAGCCTCATAAAACTAAAATGCTTCTGTCCAGTTAAGGAAACAGCCAATGGAAGAAAGAAGCAGCCCACAGAATGGGAGAGGATCTTTTCTGGCTACACATCTGACAGGGGATTAATATCAAGAAAATAGAAAAACTCAAAAAACAAAGAACCAAGGAAATAAATGACCCAATTACAGATGGACTAGTGTCTTAAAAAGAGGATTCTTAATAGAAGAAATAAAAGTGGCTAAGAAATATTACAAAATGTGTCCATCATCCTTAGCATTTAGGAAAATATAAATTAAAGCAACTTTGTGATTTTATCCTAACCCAGTTAGGAAAGCTAAGATCAATTGACATCAAATGATGCTGAACTTGGGAAAGGACTATTTATTCACTGTTGATGAGAATGCAAACTGGTGTGGAGAAATGTCAAAATACTGAAATTGAATCTACCCTATGACCCAGCCATATAGGTCCTCGGCATATACTCAAAGAGCATCATAATGCACCAATGCTCGTCTACCAATGTTCATTGTTGCCCTATTCTCAACAGGCAGTAAATAAGTAAATAAACAAACATAAATCTTCCTTCAACATATGAATGGATAATGAAAATGTGATACATATATGCAATTAAATAGTATTCAGCTGTCAAGAAAAATGAAATCATTAAATTTTCAGATAAATGGGTGGATCTAGAAGAAATCATATTAATGGGGCTAACCCAGACTCAGAAAGACAAAAGTCACATGTTCTGTCTCATTGGAAAACACTGCACTTAGGACACAAGAAAGAGTTGTCTTGCATATTGAAACCCCTGAATTTATACCAGATGATACGCAATTGACTCCTTTATTCATCCAGGTGCAAGGTATAATCAGGAATAGGCTTTTTCCTATATACATAACGCACATCCGATCCCATGTGGGTCTGCCAGGTCCTCTGGCACAAGGTAATGTAGAAATTGATCAATTATAGATTGGAAGTGTGTTGCAGGCCTCTGAATTTCATTAAAAACATCATGTGAATAGCAAAGGTTTAAAGAAAGAGTTTTCTATTCCATGACAAAAAGCTAAAGAGATTATAAAGAGATGTCCTACTTGCTCTTCCTATAATCAAACACCATTGCCTGCACAGAGTAACCCTAAGGGTACTCAAAGGAATAAAATCTGGCAGATGGATGTGTTTCACTTTACAGAATTTAGTAAATTAAAATATGTACACCACACCATAGACATGTACTAAAGTTTTCAATAGGCAACAGCCTTGAGCTCGGATTCAGGGTTGATTCAGTAATCACACATTTATTAGAAGTTATGGCCATCATGGGCATTCCTGCACAAATAAAGACAGACAATGATCCAGCATATGTATCTAAAAAATGAAATGGTTTTTTGCCTATTAAAATATAAAGCACATTACAAGTATACCAAATAACCCTACAGGCAGTTATAGAAAGGTCAAATCATACTATAAAGGATATGCTGAAAAAACAAAAAGGGATGAAAAATACCCCCAGAAATAGATTGCACAATGCTTTGTTAACCTCGAATTTTCTTAACGCTAATGAGAAAGGAACAGCACCAGCAGAGAGGCATTAGATATGGGGGGAAAAAAAACTTCTGAATTGGATCAACCAGTATACTTCAAGGATGTGTTGACCTCACAATGGAAACCAGGAGATGTGCTACGTTGGGGAAGGGGTTTCGCTCTTGTTTAAACAGGAGAAGAAAAATTATGGATACTATCAAAATTAATAAAAATTTTCTTTGAAAAGGAGAAATGGAAACTCATCCACAACAGTGACAATCATACAGGTGGTAAGGAAAGTCATACAGGGTTGGGGCAGGGTTATGATCTGATCTTTGCAGAAAAATACACATCATCAAAAATTCAAGAGACCCTGGATATTTATGCTGACAGAAGGAAAAATAACTATCCACTAAAGATCATCTAGAAAATGAAATATGGATTATGAGACCAGGTACTGGTTACATATACATTTGCACACACACACATATTAATATATTCAGCTGGTTTTGGAGTTGAACAATGGATCTGTACTTCTCTAAACCCAAGCTTGTTGTTAAAAGATAAATTCAGAGTTTCTGTCTCATATCGGGATCCATCTGGTATGTGACAGAAGGAAAACTTTGGGGAAAATTTTACTTTCTCCATCTCTATTTTGTCTATATCATATTCTTCATTGAATGTATGTTTATATTAATGATATTTACATTTTCCACGATGAACTATAGATATTCCTACAGATCCTTTTCCTGCAGTAACCCTTGATTGTTTTGTGACTTCTGTTATCAATGGCTGCTTGCTAGAAATGACTCCCAGTGTTCTCCCATACAGGTTTTCCATATTTCCAAAATGAAATATGTGTGTGTCATGGTTTTTTTTTAAGTCAAGCATAGTTGAATTTTTATACTTTTCTACCACTTTCTACCAGTATAATACTGGAAAATTACCTTGATATCATAGTTTCTCGTTTAAAAATAGTGGTCACAACTTAGGTGTGATTGTGTATATGAATAATACCAGTATTTAGGAGATGGAAGCAGCAGAACCATTATTATGACTTTGAAGCTAGTCTGGACCAGGTAGCAATCAATGTATATGCTAGCCGGGTGCTAGATGATGTTTTAAAAAAAATGTTAAAATAACAAGTACCAAACAGGATTTTTTGTCAAGATTAAATAATAAGAATGTTCACTAAAATTAAGCAAAGCAGTGCTAGCTAGATGGTTCGGGCATAAAAATGTTTGTTACACCGGTCTAATGACCTTAGGTCAATTCCTAGAACCCATAGAGGAAGAACCAATTTCATAGAGTGTCCTTTGGCCTCCATATGTATGACATGCATAGTATATGCAAGCTTCCTTCCTACACATTTCATACACACACAATGATCATAAATATAATGCAAACAATAATCACAAACATAGAACCTGATGCACTCACCGAATTCTACATTTTCCTTCTATAATGGACCTTTTCCTTTATTTATCTTGATGGAGAACAAAAGAATTTCCTCTCCTTTCCAAATGCAATCTGTCACTCAGGCAGACTTCCTTGTGTCTTTTTCATGCTCTCTGGAGACTGAACTCTAACATTACCCTACTTTGTCTTGCGCCCTTATCTCTCTCAGTTTAAGAATTTTAAGAATTAAAACACATCTACATACCTACCATGTTTAAAAACAACAAAACTCCCCCGTTAACCTTATTTTGCTGTCAGGAAATGATCCCATTTCCTTCCTTTCGTCATTGAACAAGTATTTATTGGTTACTGTGTGTCAGGAAGCATCCTGGAAGTGTCCAGCATTAAATAAGACACATAACAATCTTCATCATCATGGAGCCAGTATTTAGATGGAGGAAATACATAGCTAAGTATCTAAAATCAACTAAACAGTAACATGGAGACTAAGGCAAGGAAATGAGGCTATGATGGGGGTATTAACTCATATAAATGAGCGTTGAAGACCTCTTACAGTAACACTACCTTCAATAAAGTGAAATATCAAATAACTTTTTTAAAGACAAGCGCTCTCATTGGATAACTCGGACTGACATGAAACTCATTAAGTTATCTACATTAGCCCCAAATTCACAATCCTCCTTCAGATGTGTGCCACCTTGTCCAGCGAGCAAAGATGATTTTTAAGAGAAGTACATTATAGGTAGAGTATTCTTAAGAGGTGCAAAACGCCCTGAGGAAGGAATGGCACCTGACATGTTCCAGAAGTACAGGACATAAAGGGACTGGTTTAATTGGAATAGAGTAAACCAGAAAAGATGTAGAATCCAGCTAGGTGAATGGAGTAGATAAGACTGTATGTGGACCTCAAGGAAATAAATGAGGAAACCATGCAAAGCTTTTAAGTTAAGAAATGAAGTTAGACTTATGTTTCGGTTTTATTTGTATTTTTTGGGGGGAGGGGATTTCTCCGTGTAACCATCCTCACAGGCCTGAAACTCGCTCTGTCAACCAGCCTGGCCTTGAACTCAAGGAGATCCGCCTGCCTCTGACTCCCTGGTGCTGGGGTTAAAGGCATGAGCCACCACTGCCTGGCTGGGGTTAGACTTTTAGACATGAGAATTCTGGCTTCTACCTGGAGACCAGACTACAGAAGGCAGAGGCAGGAAAAGGAAGACTGGTAGTGGACTCTGTTATTGACTCCCTGACCCAACAAGCAGTGTGCCTCCTTCTCCATGTTCCAATTGCACTGAAAACGTGTTGCATATGATATACACCACAGTTACTTGTTCATATACTTGTCTCTCAAAGTACAAATGCCACATGGGAATAAGTTGCTGATAATTGGTACCTAAGTTTCATGGATGAAAGAAGGAACCCTTTGGGAGACGGCTTTTGTATCATAGCCTAGAAACCCACTGGTATCCATTTCTTTACCATTTTTAGCTCTTCTTAATGAATATGCAGCACTTCACATGGTGGCCTGCTATTTGGAAACGTGTTTGAAGTAGGTAGGAGTAGCTTTGAGATATCATCTACTATGTTTTCCCAGAGGTACCCAGGGGTAAAAATTCTCAGGTTTCTAGTAACGTTTTTAAGGCAGAAGCTAATTTCCTCATTGATCCCATTTCTAACATAACAGAAATGAAACTGCCCAAATGAAAACAGGATCTTGAAGAGATATGTGCACCCTGTGTTGTTTACCATATTATTTGAAATAGCTAATACCAACGGATAAATTGTTTAAAAAATGTGCTAAATACATATAATGATTCAGAGTTTTAAAAAAGGAAGCTCATCACTGTTTACACAACAATATTGTTGACATTTGAGGATATTGTGCTAAGGGAAATGAAGAACATGCACTGCATAAGTGCAAATACATGTTAATAATTGTGGTGGCTAATTCTCTCTCTCTCTCTCTCTCTCTCTCTCTCTCTCTCTCTCTCTCTCTCTCTCTCTCTCTCTCTCTCTCTTTGAGACAGGTTTTCTCTGTGTAGCTATGGAGCCTGTCCTGGAACTAGTTCTTGTAGACCAGGCTGGCCTCAAACTCGCAGAGATCTGCCTGCCTCTGCCAATTAAAGCCATGCACTACCACCACCCAGTGATGGCTAATGTTCATTGTCACCTTGACCAGACTTAGAATCCCTCAGGCTGAAAAAGCAACCTATGAGTGTGCCTGTGCCAGAATTTCCAAAGAGGTTTAACTGAGTGTAGAAGAATCATCCTCAATGCAGGTAGCACCATCTCACGGAATAGTTTCCTGGACTGAATAAAAAGTCAAGAGGGAGTAAGCCACTACTTCATTCTTTTCATCTTCCTGAAGGAAGGCACACAATGGGAAGCTGTATCACCAGCTTGTTGTCCTGCGCACTCTGAGCCAAATAGTGAGCCAAAATAAATGGTTTCTTTATATTTCAGACCAACCAACCAACAAACAAAAAACAATGATTCCAAACAATAAAAACAAAAACAAATAACCAAACAACAAAAACAACAACAACCAGTACATGGCTCAAAAGCCTAAACTACAACTGATTGATTCTTTGAAGACACCGTGTGGACAAAGTTGAGAGGCAAAATTGTCAGGATGGATATAGAGTGTTGGGAGGGAGTGTGCACATCTTCTGAGTTTTCACTTGCTGCTGTGGCAAAATCAGAGTTGGTTACTAGGGTCATTTTTACTGGATGTTGTGATGTAAGAGTGGTCCCTACCTTTCTATTATTCTGACTTTTAATACCTCTAAAAGGTTGCGTCAGAGGAGAAGACCTCTCCAGATAAAGAGAATTTTTAAAATTGTATATGATAACATAATTTCTGATCAAATCAATTAGGGAAATACCATTTGAATCAACTACCTTTTAACATTTATATCAATCACTCCAACTAAGGAATATAGACGATCTTGTCCGTACATCAGTTCAAAGGTGGAAATTGCTTTTGATCAGTGCTGCCTTCTTGTGTATATTAACAGCAGCTGCTGAGGTAATAGCAAGTCTCAGCAGAGGCCTGGTTGTGCTTGCTTCTCATCCAGCTCACCTTCGTGAGTACGAAGGGCAGAACTGTATCTCCAGAGTACTTCCAAATGAGTTAAGTCTTCCAGAAAACTGTTATTTGCCCACCCCAGAGAAGAGCTCTTTACCTTTAATTTAATAACTCTGACATCAGTAGTAACATACGAACTGCTTCTGAAATTAGGATAATAAGCTGATTGGGTGTCATGATTGTCAATTTATTTTAGTCGTTACCGGGGAGAGTTTTTACTCTGCAGTGGCTGTTATTAAGTCCTTTCAAATTACAGGTGACAAATTTGCTGGCACTGTGCTCACCATATAGTGAAGCAGCAATCATGTTTACATAGTGGGTTTTCAGACCCAGAAAGACAAATATGGTATATATTCACTTATAGGTGGAAGCTGGCTGTTAAGTCATTGATAAGCAGCCTACAAACTGCATCATCAAAGCTCATACCAGCACAAGCGGCATCTCCCAAAGCTGGGAACTGAACCTGCAGGCAGCTCAACAGTTTGGGGAGTGTCCTTTCCAGGTGTCCCAGTTGATCTAAACCTCTTCCAGGCAGCTCAGCTGCTTTCTCCTTCTAGGCGGCTGGTCTGGTGTCAGTCTTCGTTGAAGCTCAGCTTCTTAGTCTGAAGGGAATTCTCAGGTTTTATGGCTTACCCTGGTAGGGAGGAGCCTAGTAAATCTCTTCAGTTTCTGGAACTTCCTGAAACTATTTTGAGTTGTTTACCTTTCTTCTTAAGGAGTTTCCTGCAGGATGGCATGTTTCAATCTCTGGGGGACTGTTACAAAACACTCCATCCCTTCCTTCAGCTTTTATATTCTTTCAGACCCCTCTTCCACAATGATCCCTGCAGTGACTGCAGAAGTCCACTCAAGACTAACAAATAGGCCACCATGCCTCAATAATAGTCACTTGTTCTCAGGAGCTTCACCAATGGTTAAGAGATGAGGCAGGTAACAGCCATGATCTATGGATGTAAACACACATATAGAGGGCAGTTTGACAGACACAGCCATCATTTCTTTCTTTTTTTATTTTATGTACTTCGGTGTTTTATCTGCATGTATGTCTGTGTGAAGATGTCATATTCCCTGGAACCAACATTACAGACAGTTGTGAGCTGCCATGTGGGTGCTGGGAATTGAACCTAGGTCTTCTGGAAGAGCAGCCAATACTCCTCTTAACCACTGAGCAATTTCTCCAGAATAAGATAATCATTCTTAATTAAGGATATGGACACTGGTAAGTTTCCCATGCTCCAGTAGATGCCCCCCCCGCATGAATATATGGGTAACACTAACTGGACTTAGTGGATAATAAAATAAATGAAAGCTGTAGAGTTTGGAGAGGAGCGTGTTAGGGAAGATATGCATGGGAGGATTGGAAGTGGGAAGCTGAGGGTAGATACGATATTTCATTGTGTATATGCATGGTGTTTTCAAAAATAAACAAAACTTGAAAAGGCATTGAGAAAGTATAAAAAGGTTGTTCTAGAATAAAAATACTTTAAAAAAATTTTAAAGGGCCAGCCTGGTCCGTAGTGAGTTCCAGGACAGCTAGGGCTATTAAACAGGGAAACTCTGTCTTGAAAAACCTGAGAAACCTTCCCACTGCCACAGGAAAATATGGCACCGCAGAAAGACAAGAAGCCGACCTGGAGGTTCCATTTGGACCTCACTCATCCGGTGGAAGATGGAATTTTTGATTCTGGAAACTTCGAACAGTTTCTCCGGGAGAAGGTTAAAGTCAATGGAAAAACTGGAAATCTTGGAAATGTTGTTCACATTGATTGCTTGAAGAATAAAATCATAGTTGTTTCTGAGAAACAGTTCTCTAAAAGGTATTTGAAATATCTTACCAAGAAATACCTTAAGAAGAATAATCTCTGTGACTGGCTTCTTGTTGTTGCATCTGACAAGGAGACCTACGAACTTCACTATTTCCAGATTGGTCAGGATGAAGATGGCTCAGAGTCTGAAGATTAGATGGCCTTTGTATGCTTTAAAGAAAAACTAAAATTGGACCTTTTCAGGCAAATAAAAACCATTGCACTCTTAAAAAAAAAAGAAAAGAAAAACCTGAGAAAAAAAGATGAGTTTCTTCAGACAACAAATACATGGATTTTGTTTCTTAATCCATTCACCTAACCTGTGTGTGTGTGTGTGTGTGTTTTTAATAGGAGAGTTGAGACCATTAATATGTAGAAATAGGATTGAAAGGCATGTGTAGATTGTAGTCATTTTGATGATTTTTGCTGCTTTTTGTTCTTAATTGTGCTTTTATTTCATTAAATTATAGCTTCATTTTTTTCTCTTTAGAGTCTTTTGGCTCTGCTTATTCTTTCTTAGCTTGATGTCTTGGGTCTAGTACTCTATTTAGTGTGTGTGGGAGGGTGTTGGGTATGAATATTAAGCTGTTTTACTATGGCAAGCTTTCTTGCTCCTTCAATAATGCCACAGTTTTGCTGGGTACAGTAATCTAGGTTGGCAGTCATAGTGCTTTAGAACTGAGTGGGCATTGCTCCAGGCTCATCTGGCTTTCAAACTGTTCACTGTGGACACTTTGTGTTATTCTAACAGGTTTTCCTTTATATGTCACTTTCATTTTTTCTCTTGCAGATTTCAATATTTTTTTAAATTTTTCTGTATATCTAATATTTTAACTATGATATGTCATGGGTATTTCTTTTCTGGTCTTGTCTAGTTCAGGTTCCGTGTGATTCTTGTATCTGTCTGGGTATATCTTTTCTTAATTTGGGGAAGTTTTCTTCTATGAAGAAAATGACTTATATAGGAGAGGTGGCTCCCAAACAGAAAGGATTTGGAGGCCACAGTACCAGAACTAGACTGGCTTTCGAAAGATTTTATCTTTAATAAATGTGTGTGTATATATGAGTGTAGTTGCCCACAGACGGCAGAAGAGTGAATCTCTAGAGAAGAAATTCTGACTAACTGTGGTCTGTCTGACATGTATGCTTGGAACCAAATGTAGGGTTTCTGCAAGAGCAATATACACTCTGAAACAGTGACTCATCTCCCTAAACTCTCTAAGAGTTTAATATAGTTATGCATAGTTATACACTCTCCTCTTAGAATCATTCTCGTCGTGTCTTGTGCTCTGATATGTTTTGTTTCCATTTTCATTAAATTCTACAAAAGAATTTAACCTCATTCATGATTTCCTTCATGGCCCATTGATTGTTCTATAGTGCATTGTCCAATCTGGGTGGATTCGTGTATTTTTTGTAGTTTCTTGTGCTGTTGATTTCTAAGTTTTATTTCATTTTGATGAGATAGAATATGAGAAGATATTTCAATTTTATTGTGTGTTATAACTTGCTTTGTATTCTAAAACATGGTCTATTTAGGAGAAACCTCGATAGGTTGCTGAGAGCATAGTATATTTTCTGTCTGCTGAATGTAAGTAATATTCTTAAAATATCTATAAGGTTTGATTTTTGGCAGGCTAATTTATTTATTTGTGAGAGTAGGGTATTGTAGGTACCCACTATTGTTCTACTGAGGTCAGTTTGTGATGTTATATTCAGTAGTTTTTGTTTTATGGAATTGGGTGCATCAAAGGGAAAACCCCTCTAACTAGAGGTACTCTTTAAGCTAATTCTTAGAGTATAGTATGACCCTTATCCTGGGTGCTAGAATAGACCATACAGGGAAGGACTTTTGCCTCTCTAGGGTCCTGCCACCAACACAGTAATGACCTTTTTTATAAGGGAGGGGTTGTCATCAACTCTTTAAATCTGTCATCTCACCCAACATAGGATCATATGAAAGCAACTAGGAAAGGTCTCATCTCAGAGATGAGAGGTAGTTAGAAAAAAATTACCAGATGGTTAGGCAGTGGTATCACCAGAGAAAACTGTGAAGAGATGGTAGCTGTCAAAATTAGAATGAGGTTACCCTGTATATGGTGCCACTTGCCTGTAATCCCATCCTTGGAAGGCTAAACCAGGAGGACTGATTTTGAGGGCACCCTAGGCTTCATATTGAGACTTTGTCTTAATGCCAACGGCAAAAAGGAAATCATGTGCACTTATCTGGAGGTTATGGAGAAATTGTTCTCAAGCATGATTATCTGATATTAAATGAATGTCTTCTAACTGTGGCTCCTTTTTGTATTCTGTTCATAATTCTTTCAGCAAAATATTTCAAGAATTTTCTTACCAAATAAATTACATCGCCTAACGTCCCTCAAGACTGATGTCTAAAAGAAACAGAAAAGACTTGTAACAGCCCTACAAGGAAAAGAAATATCCTGAAAACAGACACTTATGACCCTCCCATTGGATATTATAATCTTAAGACAATAGACCCCAGAGAATTAAAATTTCCACAGGAATCCTGTAGACAGGAAAGGAAAGGCTGGAGTTCTGCTGCCCAGCGGGAGGAACCTGATTCCCGGAAGTGATTTTACATGGTTCTTGTGACTATCAGACCACCTTGCAGGAGAGACTGAGACCATGGCAATGAGGAGTGGTACTAGACCTTGTCCAAAACTGCATTAACTATGCATAGTTTTGCCCTCTATTTAAACTTAGAGCTCTCACAAGTTCCCCTCAATATCAACTTGGGGAATCATTGAACTCCTGCAGTTACACTGAATGAATCTCTTTTCTCCGATTGTCACTATTCTTTGCTGTGGTGTTTGGTTTTTTTCATTTGTTCATTTGTTTTGTTTTTTTTTGTTTGTTTGTTTGTTTGGTTTGGTTTTTTTTTTCAACTTGACACAAGATAGAGTCATCTGGAAAGAGAGCGCATCAGCCGAGAAAATGACTCCATAATATTGGCTTATAGGCAAGTCTGTGGGGGCATTTTCTTGATTAACGATTGATATGGGAGGGCCAAGGTTACACTGGGCAGCACCACCCCTGAGTAAGTGGTCCCAGGTTGTACTAAAAAAGTAGGATTAACAAGCCATGGAGAACAAGTCAGTAAGCAGTGTTCTTATGTGGTCTCTACTTCAGTTCCTGCTTCTAGGTTCCTGCCCTCTTTGAGTTCTTGCCCTAACTTCCTTCAGCAATGGACTGTGAATGTAGTAGTGTAATCCAAATAATCCTTTCCCACAAGTTGCTTATGGTCATGGTGTTTTATCCCAACAATAGAAAGCAAACTAGGACATTTTAATTGGTGTATGGAGGCTGGTGGGCAAGCTTAGCTGACTGCAGCTTCCTTTTATCCTAAAAACTGTGGTAACATGCCTTCTTTACAGATTGGTGCCAAGGGTACAAAATAACCCAAGGCCCGAACCTTGAAAGTCTACCAAGAACTCTCTAAGTCATAAAACTGAACAACAAGGGTGACAGTCACAAATAAGATCAGCTCAAGATCTAAAAGCTCCCTTTCTTTTACTAATTCAGCAGTATGTGTTTGTAAACAACTGACACCCAAGGATCAGGGCAAGTAGTACAAGACTTGGAGGAGGTAGAAATTCTCTTGAAATTTAGCAACTCTTTAGCCAAGAGTTTGCCTCCTACCTGGCTTCCCCAAGATTATTACTAGCACTTAGTTCCATGAACCTACTTCCTGCATTCCCCAGATTTTAAAAGGAAGCTGGGAAATGGAAATTGGTTGAGAATAATGGATTTATTTACAATTAGTCCAACTTGAATAGATACAGACTCCCACTTCCTTTCTGACTTTCCTATAGCAGCATTAAAATGTTATACAAAAGGGGAAAATAAAAATCATGAAATGTGTACATGAATATGCTAATTTAACTGTGGAATAAATTAGCAGATCTCTGGGAAGTCTTCTATGAAGCAGGTTTTCCTCTGGCTAGCATGAAGAGTTTGGACCTTTCCCTTTTCCCAGGGTGGGATTCTCAGGAAATTTTCAGTTCTCTGGGGGCACACTGCTTAAATGATCCGATAGGCCAAGGAAGAGGCCCAAATGTCATTCTTTAGAATAGCTCATCTCGCATCAGGACTTCTGCATAAGGTCTTGGTCACCAGAGTCTATTGTGGTTTTTTGAGTCTCTATTGCTTTTTTCTCCTTCTCTCCTCCTGCCTCTGTCCCATGCCAGTCTGCACTCTGTGTTTCCTCCCACTTAAAGGACGATGCATTTTTGAGCTTTATTGTCTTTAATGTTGGTTCCTGCCCTGTGCAGTTTCACACACTATGTAGTTGAATCTGAGCACTCTGTTTAGGACCTAGCCCTGCTGATGACTCTTTCTAATTCTGTTTTATTTTCTAGAACTTTCATTCTTTACTACTGACATTTTATTGACTTTCTGATATCATCTACCTCAGATGGTGACTTGTTCTCCATCGGTTTCAGGTTTATTCTCTGGAATTTTAGCAGTCAGTGTGTGAGTATTATTTCTTATATTCCCAAAATCTCTGGAGAGTTTTAATTCTAATATTTTCAATTTTATGATCTCTTTTTGTAGAGTGTCTCACTTATATAACAAATGGTATTTATTATTTTCAGTGTTATAATAGTTAACACACATTAATTATGCAGATGTTTCATTATGATTTTTATGCATGTAATGAACATAATCTGCCTGTCCCGGAACTCACTCTGTAGACTAGGCTGGCCTCGAACTCACAGAGATCCACCTGCCTCTGCCTCTTAAGTGCTGGGATTAAAGGCGTGCACCACCACCGCCCAGCGAGTAGAGCCTCTCTTATATATTTATTTCCTATTTGAATTGTTTCTTTTGAGATGTGTCAGTCTACATCATCCGCCAGGCTTTTATCGTATTATTTGTTATCTTAATGCTGTTTGAGTTTGTGTGAATTACAGATATTAATTCTCTCTCAAATGAACCATGGAAAGATTTTCTTCCACTGTGTTGTTTTTTTTCTGTGTAGATGATTTTTGTATATTGATGTAATATCATTTGCTAATTATCTCTTTAATTTTATGAGTTTTTAATCTCCAAATTTTGAGTTTGGTTCCTTCATATCTTACATTGTCTTCCTTAATTCACTCAGCTGTTATCACTGTCCGCATCGAGTTCAATGATATTTGTATATCTTCTTTTGAAATATTTGGCATATCATCTATTCCCTTGTCTTTGGAGTGGGTTACCAGGGAGTTGTGAACTTTCGGAGGAGTCGCATTGCCTTTTCCCATATGTCTATGCTGAGATGTGTGCTCTGAAGTGATGGTTTACTTTCCCACTCATATGTAAAAGGTGTCTTTTTCTTCAGGTTTTTTTTTAATTTTTTCCTCCTTTAAAGTAGACTACAAAATCTGAGATTTCATCAATGCCTTGAGAGACAAACACAAACTGAAATGAAAATGACTACACAGACTGAAGTAGACCCTGGACACTCAGGGAAGCTACTGTATAAAAATTATTTCTAGGAAAACCAAACCCCACAATAAAATCAAACCAAAGAAAACACAAAAAAGCCCTTAGTACCTTTTGAAAAAAAAAGACAAAAAGTATTTAGATGATAAAATTCACACAAAATAAAAATGTAAATGTTGGGTTAACTTTACAAAACGAAACAAAAAAAAAAAAAACCTGAAATGTTGTATTACCATTTAAGGGCAAAATAACTTTTCTTCCTCCTCTTCAATTTTAATAAAACCTCAAAACTTGGCAAAATATTTCCTGAAGTAAATTTTCTTCAGGTCTCAGACACCAAGCAGTTGTATGTTCCCCTGAAGTTAAAATGGCACTGTGCATGCAGTCGGTAGTAGCGCCTTTCCTTAGTCACGTGAGCCTATCAACACTGCCTTAAAATGCCCTTGGCTTTACAGCTCTGCCCACTGCACTCCTCTCCCAGGCTTTTAAGATGCTGATTAACAAATCTAAAGGCAGCTACCTAAGGTTGCTAAGAAAAAAAAAAACACCGTTTCAACCAAGTATGTAATCCTAGCACTTGTGTATTGGGCCTGGTCCACGGAGTGAGTTCCAGGACTATATAGCAAGACACTATCTTCATCAGGCGATGAAAGGAGACAGAGACAGAGACCCACATTGGAGCACCGGACTGAAATCTCAAGGTCCAAATCAGAAGCAGGAGAGAGAGCACGAGCAAGGAACTCAGGACCGCGAGGGGTGCACCCACACACTGAGACAATGGGGATGTTCTATCGGGAACTCACCAAGGCCAGCTGGACTGGGTCTGAAAAAGCATGGGATAAAACCGGACTCGCTGAACATAGCGGACAACGAGGACTACTGAGAACTCAAGAACAATGGCACTGGGTTTTGATCCTACTGCACAGTACTGGCTTTGTGGGAGCCTAGGCAGTTTGGATGCTCACCTTCCTAGACCTGGATGGAGGTGGGTGGTCCTTGGACTTCCCACAGGGCAGGGAACCCTGATTGCTCTTTGGGCTGACGAAGGAGGGGGACTTGATGGGGGAGGAGGAAGGAAATGGGAGGCGGTGGCAGGGAGGAAGCAGAAATCTTTAATAAATAATTAATAAAAAATAAAATAAAACAGCAAAATAAATAAATAAATAAAACCCTAAAAAAGGGAAAAAAGAAACAGAAAAAAAAGGAAAAGGAGAAGAGAGGAAGAGAGAGAGAGAAGGAAAGAAACGAGTTAGTCATTAGTTCATGCTGGAATTCAGCTGGCAATTATCCAAGTAAAGACACAGTATGCTCTGCACACACCATAGCCTAACAACTATGGTCAACTCCACAGAGTGGACTTGTAGCTAATTTTCCATCACCATCACCTCAGGCTCATCTCTTATTTTTCTCTGCTGACTTCCCAACTCTCCCCAGAAAGAAGCATGTTAAGAAAATGAAATGCAGCTGTGGTTGGACCTCTAAGGACACTATCTGTTCAGTGTATTCAATTAAAACGCTTTACGTCAAGGCTTGGCAGCACTTTCTGCCTCAGAAGCATGATAATTGCTCTTACAATCCTGAACTTCCTAAGACTTCACTTTGCCAAACTGCTTTTTGGCATTCACTCTGTGTGCACTGGGCTGATTTCATAAGATAATTTTTAAAATCACTCCATCTTGAATAGAAATGAGTCTTGTTAGAACACGCACAAACTCAAACATAACATCCAGTTTGGAGTGGGGTGGTGGGTGATTCCTGGAAGGTCCCTGAGATTTATCAAATGGAATTTGATTTGAAACTTACTTAGTGCCAACTAATCAACGACATCCACAGCCTTCCCTGAAGAGACAATTTTGCATTAAGCATCTGGCCCATTCATGGAAAAAGCTGTCCTCCTCTCTTCCGGCTGTAGCAGGACTGCAAATCTCAGGCTAAGATCTCAGCTTTAGTATTCAAAAGTGAGCAGAACCGCCCACATTTAGCAAAGCTCCGGTTGGGGGTGGCAAAGAGAGCAGCTCGGTTTGCTCTTTCAGTTTCTCGTACATTGCCTTCTCGGAATCTCAGTGAAAGGTCCAGCATCTGACTGCTGGGGAGAAGTGGACATCTCAGTGAGCCCCGAGCTTCTCCTATTTAAGGTTGTTTGGCAATTAACAACTCTGAAGTGTGCCAGGATATAGAATAAAGGAATCTCTGCTCTGCTAGAACTGTTCGTGTTCACCAGTGTCTGTCCAAAGCGAGCAGGTGTTTAGCTTTCTAAGAACCATGTGGAAGCAGATCTAGACAGCCCCTTCTCATCTCTGCTGCTCACAAGTCTCACTTGTGCTCAGACATGGAGCAAGAATGTGTGTCTGTGTTAGCCTTTACACTCCGATTCTGGGAACTGGTCTGAAGTATGAATAGAGATAGTAAAGAAACAACAAAAACTAACACGGGAACTCACTCTGGACAGCATTTTTGCTGTCTGTTTTTTTCTTCCCGTGGTACTGGAGCTGAGTCCCACATCTTGTGCACACTATATGCAAGTATTCCACCATCAAGTTCTGACCCCAGTAGTACCGGTGCCTTCTAAGAGTCTTCATCAGGGGTTTGAAAAATATATTAATTGAGCTTCCCTGTCTCCAAAAATATACTCTTTTCCCAAAACAGAACAAGTGGCTGCTATATAAGGGGTCTGCATTTAAAAATACATGTGAATGTGTGTAACTAAACTGCAAGAGCTGAAAATGCCTTTACATACCAACTGAGTGAACTTTCTATAAAATACATCTCTTAAGCAGTCTTATGCATATAGTGAAATTTTTTGCCCTTACAAGAGAAAAAAAAGAGAGACTTTGTCCATCCCTATTCTTTTCTGCCCTGTAACTTGGCTGTGATCATGCGACATTACAACTATGGTTCCAGAAGCACCCGCAGGAGCCTGGGGGATTGGGAGCAGTGTGGCTTTCTTCTCAGAGGAGAGTCGGAGCATTTCTCAAACTCTCAGTGTCCTCTGCAAGCCTGCCTTTTTCTTCTTTATGATTCCGTGATGTTCTCATACTGGCAAAATGCTCTCAGGGATGCAATTCAGGAAGCTTAAAGAGAAATGGATTTATGCAATACTGGTTTTTAATAAAAAGCGGGGAAGGCCCAATATTTTCTCCTTCATGGTGTTACCTGTCAGTCATGAAGGAAGCGGATCTATAACTTGCTCTTTTAGGCGAGCCAGGCAACTGCTGACAAATCAAAAAAGAAGAATCTGCCACCACAGCATTTGAACAGTCATGAGGTCCCCATTATTCCCATGTCCTCCAAAACACTTTTCGAGTAAAGTGAAGTGCGTGTGGCTTTGTCACAGTGAAGTATGAGGTAGGCAGGTTTGTGTTGGGTAGCAGAGATTTGTTCAAAGGTGACTCCAGCACCTTCTGCTCTTCATCTCTATTGTTTAGCCTTGGATGGCAGCTGCCGCTTCAAACGCAAGAGTGAAAAGACTGTGCTGCTCTCCTTTGATTAAAAAGAAAAGACTGGCCCAGCTGCCACAGCTTCCATCTCCATTAAACATCTAAGGTAGCTAGAGAGATGGCTCAGAGGTTAAGAGCATTGGCTGCTCTTCCAGAGGTCCTGAGTTCAACTCCCAGCAACCACAAGATGGGTCAAGACCATCTATAGTGAGACCTGGTGCCCTCTTGGTGTGCAGGCATACATGCAGGCAGAACACTGTTTATGTAATGAATGGAGAGAGAGAGAGAGAGAGAGAGAGAGAGAGAGAGAGAGAGAGAGAGAGAGAGAGAAAGTCATTTTCAAACAGAGTACCATAAATATCTAAGGTGGCAAAGGTTTGCCCTGTGCAGACTTCTCGGGGTTGGCAGAGGGCGGGGGTATGCATGCGCTACCTCTTTTCTTCTGACATAGTGATAGCCACATATTTGCACTGTAGTTATTGGCTTCCAGACATCTAACCACATCCTACTGCTGCTTCTTGATCACCAAAAACCCCAAAGGATGAGGTGACACGCAAACCACCATCCACTCACTGTGCCAGAGATGGTCGCTAGCATGGACGTGGAGGCAGGCCGAATGTGACTGAGGCTGCTGCTGACGAGCATGACCGACCCTGGCGATTCATGTTGTTCCCTCTTCTCGGCGGATGAAAGCCAAGAGATGCTTTTTGAGATGCTTTCTACACTAATGGGAGGTTGTGTCAATGTTAAGTGCAAAGCTAGTTTTATTCAACAAGTTAATTTCCTATATCTTGTTTGATTTTCATCAACCAAGTTTGGGTTCTGACATGATTTTATTGCACCAGAACTTGAAAAACCTGTTTCTCGAGGTCTTACAAGGGTGATGCCTCTGCAGCGGTTCTGAGAAGTGTAGGGTCCATAGCAAAGTATATACTGTATTCTTTCTGCTTGCACCTCCAAATTTGTGAATGGCATATGGTCTGAAAGAACATGGGAACAACATACAGTGAGGTCTCTTGGAGAGCAGTGTCCACACATGTGTGTTATCTCCCTCTGTTGTTATTGGGTAGATATATACCCTTGGAGTTAATCCTCTGGCTATTCCTACTCTGCCTAGTCATGCTGATGGCCTCCCCCACCTCATATTCTTTATGTTTAAAGCTCTGCTAAAGTTTGAGTGGGACTTGATCATAGAAGGAGTAAAGTTCAGTTTTTTTTTTTTTAAATAAGGGTTAGGATTGTAGCTTAGTGCCAAAGCACTGACCTAATGTGTTGGAAGTGTTTAGTTTGGTATCTAGTACCACATCTGAGGAAAGCAAAACACAGCACGTAAAAGTAAATCAGGTAAAGAAACAAAGTAAAGACCACATGAAAATAATAACCCTCAGAATGCTAACGAGCTCTGAAAAGAAAGCAAATGCAACAAAGAACCTGGTAAAGGGTTCGAACTCGAAGATAAGCACTGTTGGAGCCTCTGCCATGAAGCCTGCCCCTTTCCTGAGTTAGGACTCAGAAAAGCATAACGTTAAGGAAAACGTCGTATTTATCTGTTTTGAGGGGTGGGGTAAGGTGTTGGCCAAAGGTCAAGCACGCATTTGCTAGCACTTCGCGCTGTTTGGCTTTTCTCTGAATCCTACTTCTGCTTTTGTTGTGTAGCTAATTGTAGACCCCAACTGCAAACAGCAAGGCTCTCTTCTTCATCTCCCTTCTACTGAAAGCTGCCAAGAGTTAGATCTCTCCTCCCTGTTCTTTTTCTCAGAACTCCAATAGAATCACCCTTGGACTTTTTTTTTTAGGAAAAAAAAAGTAGAAATGGCCAGGCAGTGGTGGCATATGCCTTCAATCCTAGCACTTGGGAGGCAGAGATAAGCAGATCTCCGAGTTAGAGGTCAGCCTGGTCTGCAAAGCGAGTTCCGGGACAGCTGGGGCTACACAGAGAGACCCTGTCTCAGAAAATTGGGAATCAACCTACCTCAGGATCCAGCAATACCACTCTTGGGAATATACCCAAAAGATGCCCAATCATACCACAAAAGCATCTGTTCAACTATGTTCATAGCAGCATTGTTTGTAATAGCCAGAACCTGGAAACAACCTAGATGCCCCTCAACTGATAAAGTGTGGCACATTTACACATTAGAATACTACTCAGTGGTAAAAAAATAATGACATCTTGAATTTTGCATGCAAATGGATAGAATTAGAAAACATCCTGAGAGAGGTAACCCAGACCCCAAAAAATGAATATGGTATGTACTCACTCATAAGTGGATACTAGCTATAAACAAAGGATATTGAGCCTATAGTTCATGATCCTAGAGAAGCTAAATAATAAGGTGAATTCTAAGAAAAACATATATAGATCCACCTGGAAATTGGAAACTGACAAGATCTCCTGACAAAATTGGGAGCATTGGGGCAGGGGGTAGAAGGTAGGGGAGAAGAGGAAGACTGAGGAGAACTTGAGGGAATGGGATAGTGGAGATGGAAGAAGAACAGATATGAGAGCAAAGAAAGAGATATCTTGATTGAGGGAGCCATTATGGGGTTAGCAAGAAACCCGGCTCTAGAAAAATTCCCAGGAATCCAGAAGGATGGCCCCAGCTAAGACCCTAAGCAATAGAGGAGAAGGTGCCTGAACTGGCCTTGCCCTATAGTCAGACTGATGATTATCTTAAATATCGCCATAGAATCTTCCTCTAACAATAGATGGAAACAGAGGCAGAGACCCACATCGGAGCACTGGACTGAGCTCCCAAGGTCCAGTTGAAGAGTGGAAGGAATGAGAATATGAGCAAAAAGGGCAAGACCATGAAGGGTTCATTCACTGAAACAGTTTACCTGAGCTAATGGGAGCTCACCAATTCCACCTGGACTGGGAGTGAATTTGCATGGATCAAACTAGTCCCTCTGAATGTGGTTGACAGTTGGGGCAGACTGAGGGGCCACTGGCACTGGGATTTGTCTCTACTATATGTACTGGCTTTTTGGGATCCTGTTGTCTTGGGATGTATACCTTGCTCAGCCTAAATATAGAAGGGAAGGGCCTTGGTCCTTCCTCAAAGCAAAGTGCCTTACCCTCTCTTCGGGGTGGGGGGAGGCTGTGTGGAGGGAATGGGAGGAGAGGAGGGAGTGGGAATTTGGATTGTGTTGTTTTTTTAAAAAAACAAAAACAAAAAGTAGAAATGAAAATAAAAATAGTTTAAGAGAAAAACAAAAAATGAACAATAAAACAAAACGATAATAGCAAAACAGAAAGGCATGTGAGACTGGTGCCCAGTGGAGTCTCTGGGATGTGTGCCATGGAGCACATGATACAGGCATGTGATAGGGGTGACCCCTTGGTGTGGTGGACATAGCTAGCCCTGACCAGTAACTGTCATCTTTCATTAGTACGCAGCCTAGGAAGCCACCAACCAGGACAGAACACCACAGAAACCCGCAGACTGATCTCATAAGTTCCTTTGTCCTCTTTGCCAGCATGCTTGTAGACTTTGGAGCCTTTGGAGCACCCACCACTTTCTGGTTTGCCATGAGACTCCACACCCTACATCTGCCATGAAACTTTCAGTCAGTGGAATTCGCAGGAGTTCTGGTGCCCAGCAATACGTGCTCCATTGACACTGAGACGCTGTTGGTGTACTTCTGTATTACCATCCGGGTTTAATGTGAAGATGTAAATCCAAGAAACGACAGACTTCCACAATCCCTTCTGTCGATGTTCTTCCCACCGCCAACTGCCTGCAGCAAGTACAGGGAAAGAAACATCAGTGTTTGAGTTCCCTTTTTTGGATCTTACCGCATAAATACTAGAAAAGAAATGGAATGCTGTCTTACAGTCAGTTCAGGTCGCAAATGTTCATGGTGCTCTACCATTCCAAAATGAGACTGACAAATTAGAAAGAGAAAACTAAAACTGCCAGATCCGTTCGGATAAATTCAATTAATAACGTCAGTATTAAAACTCTATCTCTCAGTTTCCTTAGCAAGAGATTAGGATTTTACTGTTCCTAATACGTCTTCCACTTGCTGTGAAGTCTATACTGGTGTGCTGTTCAAGAAGTATACTGGAGGGAAGTTGTCTCTTCGAAACAAGAACAATAGGGCTCTGTAGTTAAGAGCATTTACTGTTGTCAAATAGAAGCCAAGTTTGAGTCCCAGTACCCACATTGCCAGTTCATCACCATCACTTGTAACTCTGACTCCAGGGACTATGGCACTGTCTTTCGGCTTTCATACACACCTGCAAACACGTTGTATACTCACTCAGGCACACATACACACATATTCCTAAAATTAATTAGTTAATTAAATCTTTTCAAAAACCACCGAACAAGAATTGTCCTGCATGGAGGATGTGCCAAGTAGATAAGTGACTCTTTACTAATCCCTGCCTCCTTTCCTTCCCCCATCTCACATGGACTCACACAGCGCTTTTGACATTTAAGGACTCAAAACAGTCCTTATTGTTCCTGCTGGGACAAAGAGTTTCCAATAAATTTAATAACAAATTCCCCTCAGAAAAATGGACAAGTTGAGCCTCTGAGAAACAATGGCTTATCAAAGCCGATGATCTCTTGCTGACACATCAAAGTACTCTTAGACCCCTCTCCCTCCTTGCCTTTCAAGAAGAGGGTGCTTATAAAAACAATGAAGACAACATTTCAGGAAAGAATTATTTGAATCTCACCTGCTTGATTTTTATGCTAAAATAATGGCTGTCCATTTGATCCTCACTGAGCCGCCTGCTGTTTGGAAAGGCCTATGAATTTTGATAGGATTTTCTTGTCAAATGATAATGTGATTATGAACCTCTCCTATCCTCCAAAATTTGTAAAGAAAATGTGTTAAAAATAATAAGTTCATACACATGGTTACTTGCCTATTGAAATGGAGAATAATAAACAAATGTCCTTATACCATAATACTGTCTGGTTTATATTAAAAAGTACTTCATAAGTCAAAATTCAAGGGTGCGGGATTGTTAACTTCAGAAATTAACAGCAATTTCATTTTACTTTTGTGAATCTTTGATACATTTGACTAAACTGAGCTCTTGCTTTTACACTTTTATAATTATAGTTGTTATTTTGAAATGGAGTTTCTCTGTGTAGATATGGATATCTGGGAATTAAATTAGCTCTGTAGACCAGGCTGGCCTTGAACTCAGAGATCTGCCTGCCTCTGCCTTCTGAGTTGCTGGGATTAAATGTATGTGTTTTTATTTGCACCAAAGTCAATAATTTGTCATATTGGGATTTTTGCATGTTCCCTTTAAGTTTTGGCTGTTTCTTATTTGATAAGCCAAATTGAATTTCCAAAAATTAAGCCAAAGTCAGTATTTTTTAAATTTTAATAAAAAAATGATAAAACAACAAATTAGCAGCCACAACTTGAAGAAGGGTAAAATTACATAAAATAATTTTTTTTTAAATTTTCGAGACAGGGTTTCTCCGTAGCTTTTTGGTTCCTGTCCTGGAACTAGCTCTTCTAGACCAGGCTGGCCTCAAACTCACAGAGATCTGCCTGCCTCTGCCTCTCGAGTGCTGGGATTAAAGGCGTGCGCCACCACCGCCCGGCTTCATAAAATAAATTTCAAAATATGAAAATTTTAAATATACAACGAAGCCAATCGTGACAACCAACACAACAAAATTTATTTGGAATAAAGTAAAATGCCTTTAAAACTTGAGTGCGGTCTCTATAGGGATCACCTTAGCACTCTGCTGTCTGGAGGCAGAGGTAGGAGTATAACTAACTAGAGACACGCCTGGCTGGCTACATAGTGAGTTTCTCAAAAACGTTGATGGGGAGGGAAGAAGTGAAATTGAGAAAAAATGAAGAGGAGGGATAAAAATTGACAAGCTAAAAATGGAGGAAACATTCCAGGGAAAAAGGAAATTTGGGGCAGTAGTGATGTTTCACTGCGCCACCCCACCCATTTACCCAATTCTTTATGGAATTGGTCATCTATTGGGAGTTATTTGTAGTTGAAGCTTTTTGGATTTTCACACTTGCATATTAGAAAATGTTTTGTGGAGCTCTAATTACCAAGCAATAATTATCTGTGCACTTCTTTGGGCTACTTGCTCCATGCTTGTTTGTTGCTTGCTGTATGTGTATTAGTTTCTGGAGTTTGGGTGGGATGCGCATTACCACAGACATGTGAAATGACGGCCCCCTCAGTTCTGCCATAGCTAGAGGGGAACGAAATGCTCATTAAACAGAGATTCTCTCAGGAGTTCTCTGGGAAGCTTCTGTGTGGGGGTGAGAAGTTCTGGAGTGTACCTCTGGTTGGATAGAAACCGAAAGGCCACATAGATATGTACTGGAAGGCAGACTCAGAGATTCCATGTGACTCTGTCTGCAATTCTAGAACCTCACAATTGGATCTCAGATAAAATCACACACGCCTGTTATCCAGAGCCTTTGGGGCAAAATGCCCTGGACACCATTTTTAATTTTAAGTTAAATTATAATTATATTTCCCCTTCCCGTTCCTCCAACCCCTCCCATGTCTCCCCAACCCTCAAATAAATTCATGGCCTCTTTTTCTTTCATTGTTTCACACGCACGCGCATAAATATTGTAACTGAGGTTTATTGTGAATGCTCAAAGGGTCTTTAAGGATTTCCCTTTTCTATAAATGAGATCATAGTGTATTTTCTGGACTATATTCTATAAGATTATGGGCTGATAAGATAAAAGGATCAAAGGAATTCTTACTATAGTAGGTCACATGGAAGCTGAAACATATTTTACTGATAAACGAAGTTATAAGCTTTTTGGATTTTTAGAAAATTAAGGCAGGGGTGGCACAGCTGGGAAAGTGGTGAGGTTAGACTCAAAAATTACTTATGTCTACGCCTTATGCACGGCTCACTGATATTATTGTATTGCTATTGGAAATGTGCTTATGAAATGAATATTGCCTCTATGTAGGAAGTCTTTACAGAAGACTTTGTCTTCTGTTTTGTTAGTTGCCAGTATAATTGTGTTTTCAACTTGATCCTATCTGAATGTGTGTGCTTGTGTTGCGGGTACACGCGTGTGAAAGCCTGGGTGCCAAGGGATATCTGTGGAGGTCAGAAAACAACTTTGTGGAGTCAGTTCTCTTCTCCCACTTTTCTGTGGGTTCTGGGGTTCAAACTCAAATCATCAGGCTTCTGTGGAATGTGCCGTAGCTGTTGAGCCATTTTGCTGACCCCAATTGTCAATCTTCTTGGCACTCAGTGGATAAGACACTCCAACCAGGCTCCAGAGTAAGATCCGTTCCTTTCCCATGGTCTCTTAATTTCCATTATTTCTAGGTAGCCTCCGTTTGACCCTGTCTTATAACAGAAATAAGTAGAAATATAATTATTAAATAATTAGTGATATATCTAAGAGATTCTGGGTCTTGACTCATACACTACTATTTATAACGACAAATGGAAACATACAGGATTTTTATTAATTAATTATTTATTTTACATCTCAGGCACAACCTTCTCTCCCTCCTCTCCTCCTGCTCCTTCTCCCCACCTCTCCTCCGTCCCACAACTCAATCCACCCCTCCTCTTTATTTATTCAGAAAAAGGCAGGCTCCCATGGGCTTCAGCAGAGCATGGCTTATCAAGCTGCCATAAAACCATGCAGGCTCCCCGCTTGTTGGTTAAGACTCTCTGAGTTCCCATGAGCCAGGATAGCCATTTCTGTGGGTTTTCCTCCCATGTCCCTGACTTCCCTGGCTCCTACAATCCCTCCTCCCTCTTTTCAGATGGACTTCTGAGCTTGGCCCAAGAAGCATGCAAACAGGTTTATTTGACCAAATGTTTCCCCTTCGGTTAAAGCATGTATCAGTAATGTGCCAACGCAAATAACTGCTTCCCACTCCAAAACAAAATTGCAGACAAGCCTGCAGTATATAGTACAGATTGGAGTGGGTGAAGATAAATGCCCAAGAGTGATTCACATGCCTTTGCCTTTACCCCTAAAGGAAATAGAAGTTATAAAGGAAGAAAGCCAGAGGTGGGGAAGGGTGGGGAGTCTACAGGCAATGCCCATTGTTTTCTCTTTCCTAGGGCTCGTTTTATTGCGGGACCTCAGGCAGCTTTATTTAGCAGTGTACACTCTGCTACAGTCTAGAAGGTATCAGAATCACTGGAGACTCATCGTGAAGTTGCCCAAAATATTAGATAAAGCTCCTGGGCGGCCTACCTATTTGAAGAACACAGTAACTTGCTCGCAAATTCACCAACTTTCTGCTCTAACGTTTTACCCTCCTTTCGGTTTGTTTTCCTTTGGAATGTGATGTCAACTTCAGAACCGCGCTCCAACTCCCACCCAGTTAGTCCTCTCTCTAAAGTGTCTAGTCTCCTAATCCAGGTGCAATTTTTTGCCAGTACCGCATAAGGCTGTTTGCTGCTCTCTGCTGCCATCTCTTGGCCACACCTAGTCACTCTCTGGTTGACTGAGTTAGCAAGGGTCCTTATCTAACCACTGCTTGGAGTTGACTTAATTAAAACGTTTCTGATCCTGAATACTACTGACTAACTCTTTCTGGTTGCTGGTAGCACTGAATTGGGCGGATAAACCTGATGCGAACCCCCCATTAAGGAGACATGTTTAGTGCTACAGCAGTGAACTCTGCTAACCTACCTAGGTGCACAACGGCCTAATAAGATATTCTTACTAATTTAGGCCTTGGCAGATCTGTTGGTCTTAGGAAACGTTACTGTGTTTACCTTCTTCTTCAAGAAGACGTTGTGACTTGTCCAAAGCTGTATTCCTTGGGAATAATTTCAACAGCAACCACTTACTTCATAGCTCGTTAGTCTCAAGATCCAGTATTCCGGCTCTCGTGCTTCCATTGCTATATAGAACTTACCCACATGGTGACTTCTTGGACATCAAATACTTCTTTCGGTATCTTTGGTGCTCGGAATTTTGTAAGTACAGCCTAAAATATCCACAGATGTTCCTTCCCTGTCAGCTACTTCCTCCTGTTGCTCTCTCACGTGTCGAGTAGCGGAAAAAGTCCTTCAACTCAAAGGCACTTTCAGAATCTGGGCGTATACTGTTGCCATCAGATCACCTTCATCCAGTGTAGCTAAAACGTCGCTTTTACACCTGTGTTCTTACGTGGCTACTGGGCCTTTTCACCTATCCTAATTTTTATTCAGGTTCACTATTAGGCTATAGACCGCTCCCATCTATTAGGCATATTTTTATATAGCATAGCATAGTGCATTATATATAAGGCTCAAAAATATAATTATCTTGTATAACTGGGAATCAAAGAGTACAGAAATTCATAAATACTGATAGTATTATTTATAAAAATAAAAAGTTGGGGACAGGAGAGATGGCTCAGTGGTTCAGATCATTGACTGCTCTCCAAGGACCTGGGTTCAATTCCCAGCACCCACATGGCAACTCACAACTGTCTGTAACTCCAAGATCAGACACCCTCACACAAACATACATGGAAGCAAAGCACCAAAACACAAAAAATAAAAATAAATGAAAAATAAGAAAATAAAAAGTTGGGGGATTAGTCTTGGTACTGATTCTTATTGCAGTTTTTCACCTTTTTTTTCAATAAGAAAATAACCTGATTGTTTATTTCTAATAATCAAAATCATACACTTGCTCATTCATTTAAAATTTCCTGAAACAGAGATAAGTAAAAGTAAATAAGTGAAATTTCCATGAAGTCTCAGAATCCAAAGAGAAT
Source organism: Microtus pennsylvanicus (assembly GCF_037038515.1). Classification (NCBI taxonomy): domain Eukaryota; kingdom Metazoa; phylum Chordata; class Mammalia; order Rodentia; family Cricetidae; genus Microtus; species Microtus pennsylvanicus. The sequence goes on along the minus strand of NC_134601.1, from coordinate 130,330,018 downwards.
TAATGTTCGGTCGAATAGTTGATGTTTCATTACCCTCAAGGCCTTGAACCTGTCCATTCACTGTTCATGCTAAAAGACTTCATCTTCCAACATATATATTTGGGGAAGCTTTACATAGACTTAGGATTTAAAAAACATTTATTTTATTTTATTTAACTACGTGTCTGCATGTGGACGTGTGTACTCGAGTGCAAATGCCCTCGAGTGGAGGGCAAAGGCAATGGATCCCCCTAGAGCTGGCATTACAGACAGTTGTGAACCCTCTGATGTGGGTGCTGGGAACTGAACTCAGTTACATTTTTAATTGGTAAACCATCTCAGGCCCTTTTTAGGATTTCAGTCTTACTTTTAATGGTTAATTCTATTCTCCATTCTTCCCTCCTCGTACCTGTTCTTCAGTCACTGTTTGGTTCAAAGGCAGAACATGTCCATTCAGTCTTTCTATGCAAGTATAATTTTGATTATCGGACTTACTAAGGTTTTGAGATAATGGAATAGTGTAGATTACAGAACAGTATAGTACAAACCTCTGGGATAAAAACATCACTCGACTACATTTTGCATTGACCACTTCTGCAATAAGGACTCTTATTAAGATCTCTGCTCCCCAGCCCCACACAATTTACCATTTCTCTTCTGAAATGACCTTTAACATCACAAACTTTAGCCAGGTGGTGGTGGTGCATGCCTTTAATCCCAGAACTCGGGAGGCAGAGGCAGGAGGATCTCCATGAGTTCAAGACCAGCCTGGTCTACAAGAGCTAGTTCCAGGACAGTTAGGATTGTTATACAGAGAAACCTCTCTTGAAAAAAGAAAAAGTACAAATTTTATTTCATCTTATTTTTGCACTGTAATTCAGTTCACCTTCTTCAGTTTTCTCTTAAAAACAATTACCTGTGGGTTTTATTTGTTACGTTCAAAGATACAAAATAAAACACATGTGACCATGATGCATTATTATAATAATATTGGTATAGGGTACCAACTGTTAATATTTTACTTAGATTTTTTTGTATCTCTCTTCATAAATGGAGTTGGAACATCTTTATTCAGCTTGAGTACCAAAGAACATGAATCAGAATGTGTGTTTGCCATTTGTGCTCTGGAATTTTAAAAATAATATTACAATTTTCTCATCTTTAATATGAAAACTCACCTGGAGATTTATCACCGACAACCCTTTCCAATTTTTCTTGGTTACTCATCTATTTAACCCTCTAGCTTTTCTTATCATTTCCATTTAGTTTTATGTATCTTCAAGATACATAAAAGAGTGGCCGCCTACCTTCCTAATGCTGCAACCCTTTAGCACAATTCCTCCTATTGTGGTGACCTCAACAATAAAATTATTTTTATTGCTACTTCATAACTATAATTTTGCCACTATTAAGAATTGTAACGTAAATAAATATCTGTGTTCTTCAATGGTCTTAGGTGACTCCTCTGAAAGGATTGTTTGACACACACACACACACACACACACACACACACACACACACACCCGCAAAGGGTTGCAACTCACAAGTTGAGAACCTCTGATCTAGACTTTTTAGATTCTCCAAACTACTGGTAGAAAACAGTGTAACCATATGCTCTTCTCCCGCTTACCTGGAACAACCAGGGGGTCTCTATCTATGACCTTCCAATAAAGACTAAACAGCCTTGAGGGTTGGGGTTTTGTTGTTGTTCTTTGCTTGCTTGTTTTGTTTTGCTTTGCTTTTTGTAGTTTCCAGAAAATGCTTTGATATTTTGTTTCCTGGTTGGTTTTGTCGAGTTGTTACAAACACAGACTTACCTTGAACAGGGAATCTTAATTAAGAAAATGCATACATAAGATCAAACTGCAAGCACGCCTGTAGGGCAATTTAATGATTGATGGGAGAAGGGCCCAGCTCGCTGTGTTTGGTGTCACCCGTGGGTAGATGGACCTGGATGCTATAAATAAGAAAGCAGGCAGAACAGGTTATGGGAAGCCAGCTAGTAAATAGTGTTCCTCCATGGGACATGCTTCAGTTTCTACCTAGGAGTTCCTGCTTAGACTTCCCCAGTGACCAAGTGTGACCTAAAAGGTGTGAGATAAATCCTCCCTAAGTTGCTTTAGATCATGGTGTTTTATTACAGTAGCAGAAAATCTAATTATGATACTTTGTCATCTTTGTTCAGTGACCATATTCCATCTTTACCAAATATTTGTTTTTGTCATCACTATTCTGAGCTGTACTATTGTACAAATTACCTGTCCTTGGATGGGGAGAGGGCAGAAATTTGGACTAGCAAGATGGCTCACTGATAAAGGAGCTTGCTCCCAAGTTGATGACCTGAGTTTTATTCCTGGAACTCACATGATGGAGTGCTATTTCAACAGGTGACTCTCCGACCTACACACACACACACACACAGAGAGAGAGAGAGAGAGAGAGAGAGACAGACAGACAGACAGACAGACAGACAGACAAACATACCATGGCACATGTACAAAATAAAATTTAATAAATTGTTTTAAGGAATTCTTTTAAATTGTGCGTGTATGTACACGTTAGTTCAGGTACTCAGGAAGGCAGGAAGAGGGCATCAGATCCCTAGAAGCTGGAGTTAAAGGCATTTGGGAGAGGTCCAGTGTAGGTGCTGGGAACCAAATTTGGGTTCCCTGGAAAAGCAGCAAGCAGTCTTAACTACTGAATTATTTTTTCTTGCCCCTTACCGTTTGCTTGACTTCTGTGAATATACAAAATGAAACACGCATATCTGAAAATTCAAAGCTAACATTTACCCATGAAATGAAACATGTGACATTTGTCTCCCTGGATCTGGCCAACCTCACTAGGAATGACTGATTTCAACTCCATCCATTTGCTTGCAAATTTCATAATTTCACTTTTCTTAACAGCTAAATATTCCAATGTGTAAATGATCCACTGTGTAAATGTGCCACATTTTCCTTACCCATTCATCAGTTGATGTTCATCTAGGCTGCTTCTAGTTTCTGGCTATTATGGGTAAGCAGAGCAGCAACGAGCATGCTTTGTACATATCTCTGTAGTAAGATGTAGGGTCCTTTGAGTTTGGGTATATACCCAAAAGTAGAGCTGGATCTTTTAGGAAATTGATTATCAGCTTTTTGAGGAACCTGCACACACTTCCAGGCTGATTTCCACAGTGGTTGCATCAGTTTGTAGTCCCACCAGCTGTAAATGAGTGTTTTCCTTTCCCTACATCCGTGCCAGCAGCCAGCACTTGTTTTTTTTTCTTTCTTTTATTTTTCAGGCATTCTGATGAGAGTAATGTAAAACACCAAAACAGTTTTAAATTGCATTTCCCTAGGGGCTAAGGATGTTTAACTTTAAAAAAAAGCAAGATTTAATTGATTTGTTGAGTTTTTAATTTCCAGTAATGTTTCAGCTTAGGTTTTCTTAAATTTTTCACTTTGTTTTCACATCTTGGATTAACTTCCTTATTTCTTTAATCTCTTTGTCTTTGTCCTCACTGAGTTGTTTGACCATAGTTATAATCATATTCTTTTTAAATTCTTTATCTGGAAGTTGTTTTCTGTCATTTTCATTTGAGGTCTTAGAGACGCTCCTATCTCACAGCTGTCCCTAGATGTTTTTCACAAATTTATACTTCCAGTAAACCTTTATTTCAATTCTCAGTTAAGACTTCAAGATGTTTTAGGTCGGAACTTTCTCAAGTTTATGACTTGAAATGTTAAACATAGAAGTTATCATATATTCCCTTCTTACTGGAAACTGATGAAGACGACTGTGGTGGTTTGAAAGAAATGGCCCCAAAAGGGAGTGGCATTATTGTGAGGTGTGGATTTGGAGTAGATATGGCCTTGTTGAAGGAAGTGTGTCACTCGGGAGGTGGGCTTTGAGGTCTCATATATGCTCAAGCTATGTCCAGTGTCTCAGACTATTTCCTGTTGCCATTAAGTCAAGAACACTCAGCTCCTGCTCCAGCCACCATGTCCCACCATAATGATAACGCACTAACCTGTTGAAACTGTAAGCCACCCAAATTAAATGTTTTAAGGGTTGCCGTGGTCATGGTGTCTCTTCACAGTGAAAGAAACCCTAAGACAAAAGCATACTTTTTGTTGTGGTGCTTAGGCAGTGGAAGAAAAAGTACAGGATTTCAACCAAAGTACTCCAGGATTCAGGAGTGTGCTACAGTGCCTGCAGATATTTGAACTCTGGTTGCCCTTACTAGAGTCATCTCTCTTCAATGGCACAAAGTGAAGTAGATATGGACAAATTTTAACACCATGGCAAAGTGGTTTTTTAAAAATCACTCCAGATGCCAGATAATTGCTCCATAACTCTATGACTGTACTGTCCACTAACTACACATTAGTAACACATGGCTACTGAGCATATGAAATAAGACTGCTTTGAATCCCAGATGAGTAGTATGATCCAATCTTAATTTATCATGATCAAAATTGGATTGTGTCTGTGAGAGTATGGGAAAAAGTCTGAAAGAACTGTTCTTGGGGCTGGAAAGACAGCCTAGTAGGTGAGAACACGGACTGCTTTACACCCATGCTAGGCACTTCACAACCACCTATATCTTCAGCTTCAGGGGATTTAATACCCTCTAATACCCTCTTTGAACTCTGTAGGCAATTGTATATATATATATATATATATATATATATACATACATATATATATGAAAGGAAAAAAGAAAAAGAACTGTTCCAGAAGACTTATGCCTAGAAATTGTGATGAAAATAACTTATGGTGATTCAATAATTCTGAAACCAGGAATGTTGGTGTGAAATAGCTACAGATGGCTCTACCTTTTCAGTGTTACCATGTTTGTAATTCTGAAAATTTAGTTCCAAGTTACAAGAGGATGACAAATGGGCTATGTTGGAAGAAACTGAAAAGGTGAAGGAAGAGGGCAGACAGAATAATGATAGAGACAATATAAATGAATTTATCATGGAATGAAACAGAGATTGCAAAGGTTCAACAGAAAGTAACTATCAGTAAAATGTCATATGTAAAATAATATTAAAAGGTATTAAATTCATCCAAAGTTTCCTGCCTATATTAATATGATAATACTATTTTTGTCATTTTTCTATTGTGCAATATAGCAGGGTTTATGTGTTTATGGCACTGAGAATTGAATTGACAGTCTTTGCAACACTAAGCAAGAGCTACATTCTCAGCATGAATTGATTTTCATTGAGGAATTTTGTCTCTATATTTAGAAAACACATCGGCCCAGAGCTTTCTTGTGTTGCCTTTGGTCTTGGTGACAGAATAACACTTGCCTCGTAGAATGGATTAGAAGATTTTTATTCTATTATTTTTTGCAAGTGTTTGAGAAGTATTGGAGGTAGAAATCCATAATGAGAATTAACTGGTTCTGAACTATTTTAGATTTGGGGGCTTTTTAAAATTAATGGTCATGTCTTTTTTCCTGTTATGTATCTGTTAAGGTTTTCTATTTTCATTCTTTCTTAAGTTAGCTTTGGTACCTTGTGTTTGGGAGGTTATGTAATTTCTGGTCTGTAGTTGTTCAGGGTACTCTCCTGTAATCAATCATCTTTATCATTAAGCGCAGCAGCAATAGCCCTCCCTTTTATTCTTATTTAAATGATTGTTTTGTGCTATTGGGGATTGATTGAAATATTCTTGTATGCATTCTTTTTTCATCAGTACAGTAAATGTTTATCATTTTAATTCATACTTAGTTTGATTAATTCTGTTGTTTTCTATGCTTGATCTTTATTTTTTCCTTCTGCTTGTATTAGTCTAGTTTGATCTATTATTTTATGGTTGAAGGTTAGCCTGTAGATTTGAGATCATTATCATTTATTTACTTGAACTAACACATAAATTATATATATATGGATGTCTTGATATAGCATGCATTTTACAATGTTTAATCAGTATAAATACGTCTATGTTCTCAAATATTCATCTTTTCTTTCTGTTAGGTCATTGTACTTTTTTCTTAAACTTTTTTGAAAAAAGGGTGTATTATCATTGTTTGTAGTTTCTTTCTTATGCAAGGGAACTCCATAATTTATTTCTCTTGCCTAACTATAGCATAGTACCCACTAACCAACCTTTACCCAGGCTTCCAAGCCTGTCGTCTCATGCTCTAGTAACTACTATTCTAGTCGCAATTTTTTTGAAATTGCCTACTTTATATTATACATATACGTGCGATGAGACCATTACTTGCTTTTGTGTGCCTGACTAATTTTACTTGTCATAATGATCTACAGTTCCATCTATATTGACACAAATGACAGGATTTAATTGTTAATGAAATCTTTACTGTTGCTGTATGTAAATGTATTTCCAGTGTGTTCATGTTTCACATTTTTTTTAATTTTTTATTTTTTTTATTGAGAAAAAATTTCTGCCTCCTCCCAGCCTCCCATTTCCCTCCCCCTCCTCCCACTCCTCTCCCCCTCCCCCCACTCCTCTCCTCCTCCCTCTCCAGTCTGAAAAGCAGTCAGGGTTCCCTGCCCTGTGGAAAGTCCAAAGTCCTCCCCCCTCCATCCTGGTCTAGGAAGGTAAACATCCAAACTGGCTAGACTCCCACAAAGCCAGAACATGAAGTAGGATCAAAACCCAGCGCCATTGTCCTTGGCTTCTCATCAGTCCTCATTGTTCGCCATGTTCAGAGAGTCCGGTTTTGGTGAGCCTTTTGGCCTTGGTGAGCTCCCAATAGATCAGCCCCACTGTCTCCGTGGGTGGGTGCACCCCTTGTGGTCCTGACTTCTTTGCTCATGTTCTCCCTCCTTCTGCTCCTCATTGGGACATTGGGAGCTCAGTCCGGTGCTCCAGTGTGGGTCTCTGTCTCTATCTCCATCCATCGCCAGATGAAGTTTCTATGGTGATATGCAAGATATGCATCAGTATGGTTATAGGATAGGGTCATTTCAGGTTCCCTCTTCTCAGCTGCCCCAGGAACTAACTGGGGACATCGCCCTGGGCACCTGGGAGCCCCTCTAGGCCCAATCATCCCGTTTCCCCAAGTTCCCCCCATCCTCCCCTTCTCACTTTTCTCTCCCCATCTCCCCTTACCCCCTCCCACCCTACCCCCAAGATCCCAATTTTTTGCACGGCAATCTTGTCTACTTCCCATAACCAGGAGGATCGCTATATGTTTTTCTTTGGGTTCACCTTCTTATTTAGCTTCTTTAAGATATCAAATTATAGACTCACTGACCTTTATTTATGGCTAGAACCCAATTATGAGTGAGTACAATCCATGTTCATCTTTTTGGGTGTGGGTTACCACACTCAGGATAGTATTTTCTATTTCCATCCATTTGCATGCAAAATTCGAGAAGTCATTGTTTTTTTACCGCTGAGTAGTACTTTTTTATCCATTTCATCAGTTGGTGAACTTTAGTCTTATTCCTTTTTGTGGCTGTTGTGAATAGTGCTACAATCAATATAAGTATGAAGATGTCTTTTGACATGCTGATTTCATTTATGTATCATTTATGTATTATTTATTTTCATGAAAGGGCCTCATGTTAATAAAGCTGGCCTCAAACTTGCTATATAGCTGAAGATGGCCTTGAACCCCTAATTCTCTGCTTCCACCTTCTAAGTGATGAGATTAGAGACATGTACACTCTGTATGATTATTTCTTTTGGGATATATACCAGAAATAAGATTGACAAATAATGATAGTTCCCTTTTAATTATTTGAGAAAATTGTTTTTATAAATGGCAGTACAACTGTGTGTAAGTTTTCCATTTTCTTCCCATCATTGCCAGTACTTGCTGCTTTGAAAAATAATGGTCAATCTAAGAGTTTTATTAAGGTTTGTTGATAGACAGCTTGAAACAAGTTGCAAATTGTCTTCCAAATTACTGCACTGTTTTATATTCTTCGTACCAGTTAATGAGCTGTTTTTGGTCATAGCATTGTTAGCACTTGTTCGTGCACATTTTATTATCAACACACTAGTGTATGAGAAGTAGCAGCTCATCATGGCTTTGATTTTAATTTCCGTAATGGCTAATTATCTTTAGCATATTTTTAAACATTTTATGGTTTCTTTTGAGCATTGTCTCTTCAAACCCACATAACTGAGGATTTGCTCTTTATATAATGAAGGCGTAAGTCACAAACAATGCCACACTAATTTGGGATTATGATTAATAAGGTGATATTTATTTAAAGGGGAAAAACTTACAGATCACTGTCCCAGGCAACGGCCCTCTACGCAACGCAACCAGGAGTCTAGTCGCCGGCGGAGCAGGAAGTGAAGAGAGAGAGGAGAGGGAAGTGGCCGCTTTTTTAAAGGGAGAGAGACCACGCCCCAAGGGGCTGGTATCTCAGCGGCGATAGGCTGGAGGAGTGGGAGGACCTCCCGCAACACCTCCCCCTTCTGTTTAAATAAGAGAGTTCTAAACCTACTATGAAATTATATACAATAAGTACAAATATCCTATTCTAACTAGCTTAGGTCTTGTATAATAAATAACTTGGCCAAGTCATGAGAGAAAGTAACTACATTTATATAGTCTTCAACCCCATCAAAGATCTGAGAAGGGAAATAATGTTACCTGGGTAATTAGGAAGTTCAGTAAAACAACTTCCAAAACATGCATCAAATCACAGAGACAACTAGCTACCTAGGCAATCACCCAAAGTCACATTAGCAGCGTTGAAGCAACCAACTTTGGCTAAGGCCTAACATAACTGACACACCATTTTCAAAGGCAAGCAACTTTTCAAAACTATCTTACCCTGTCTTGGCAGGATAAGACAGCCCTGTTTTATCCATTGATGCACGCTCTGTATCTTTGTCAGTGGTTGAGGTATGGGCATTTCTTTGCCCCAAGGCCAGTTCTGCCAAAAGGAAAGGCTCCAGGTGGAGTGTCTTTGGTGCTCAACATTCTCTCGGGAATAGAGTGGTGTTGCCAGGAGCAATTGTGTCTCACTACCACAAAACTCTGAGTTAGATTAAAGGCCATTTTCTACAGCTCTTTGAAGAAGTTGAAGACTATCTATCTATACTGAGTATAATCTCTATATATCTAAAGAACCTGATTAGTCTAATTATAAATGACAAACTTAGATGACTATTAGTCTATATAATTCTCAATATCTATCTAACTTAAAGACTAAGACAATAAACGACTGTGAAACAAATGAGGACAATGACCTCCAAATATAAACAATGTACAAATATACATTGCAGTGGGTAAATATATACCAATACACGAACATTATATAAGTATCTTAATCAGAGGTAGAAATGTACACTGCAATATGGTAAATATATACAATACAATATATGTCAATACATAAAAAATGTTTTAAACAGAGGTAGAAACATGAATGCATACAATAGTCAATACAATTTAACTTTGTATCAATATACAAGAATCTATATCAATATATTTGTCTAACAACAGTAACTCACAATTACAAATCTATTATCCCATCATCCCTCTTTTTTTTTTTTTTCAAAATGATCCCTGAGCTTATAAAATTCCTCCCCCAACCCTCAATCGTATACTAATTATAATCAACCCCTAAATGATGTCCCTAAACCCAAGGGCAAACTTTACTGGGAGAGGGGACGTCGTCCTCTAAAATTACTTCCAGCTGTCATAGGGGCGACTTTCTTTCTGGGGGATCCTGTGAAAGTAAAATGATGGTTAAATTTCAAGATCAATGTCTTTTAAAATTGCCAATAGTCTCTGAGTATTTTTTGTGCAGGTCTGGCCAAAATGTTGTATAAGATGTGCACCATTTCAGCTAACCAAGTTGGAACTGTCTTGTGCAGCTGGTACCCAAAGCAGGTCTTGTTGTAGCGCTATCAGTATCATGACGTCATATCAACCAGGTGGAGTTGTTGTTATGGGGCCCCATCTTCTTCCTGGAAACTTCAAATGTCACTTCAGGAAAAACTCATTGTTCATTATGAAAAACTTAAGCATTAATCATATAGACATATATATATATATATTCAATGAAAGACATGATAGATATATTCAATGAAAAGTATGATAGATATGAAGAAAAGCAAAGATGTTTTCTAAACTCATATTTCTTTCTGTCCCACATCATGGCTCTTGACATGAGACAGAAACTCCAGAAACTCTGGGTTTTTCTCTTACTAACAGGCTTGGAATTGGAGAAGGACTGAGCCAGAGTCCAACTTCAAAACCAGCTTTATAAATTTAGAAATATGGTTTAATATTACTTACACAACCCTTTCGGTTTTCTTGATATTTCCTATTGGGCAGGTATTTTTCCATCTGTCAGTATCCAAATATCCAGGGTCCCTTGAATTTTTCAAAGATGAGTGTTTTCCTGTGGAGATAAGAACAGAACCCTGCCCCCATTCTATATGTTTTTCTTACCATCTGTATGAATATCATCATTGTAGATAAGTTGTCATTTCTCCTTTCCAAGAGGTTTCTCCTCTTCAAATCGAAACTTTATTAATTTTGATGGTATCCACAATTTTTCTTCTCCTGTGGAAACAAGAGCAAAACCCCTTCCCCAACGTAGCACATCTCCTGGCTTCCATTGAGAGGTCAGCACATCTTTGAAATAAATCGGTTGATTTAGTTCAGCAGACTTTTCCATTATCCAATGTCTCTCTGCTGCTGTCGTTCCTTTCTCATTAGCGTTAAGAAAATTCAAGGTTAATAAAGCATTATGTAATCTATTTCTGGGGGTATTTTCAGTCCCTTTCTGTTTGTTCAGCATATCCTTTATAGTACGATTTGATCTTTCTATAACTGCCTGACCTGTAGGATTGTTTGGTATACCTGTAATATGTTTTATATTATAATAATCAAAAAAGCGTTTCATTTTCTTAGATACATATGCTGGACCATTATCTGTCTTTATTTGCGCAGGTATACCCATGATGGCCATAACTTCCAATAAATGTGTGATTACTGAATCAGCCTTTTCTGAGCTCAGGGCAGTAGCCCATTGAAAACCTGAATACGTGTCTATGGTGTGGTGTACATATTTTAATTTACCAAATTCTATAAAGTGGAACACATCCATCTGCCAGATTTCATTTCTCTTAGTGCCCTTTGGGTTACTCCCTGCAGGCAACGGTGTTTGATTATAGAAAGAACAAGTAGGACATCTCTTTATAATGTCCTTAGCTTGTTGCCAAGTAATGGAAAATTCTTTCTTTAGGCCTTTACTATTGACATGATGCTTCTTATGAAATTCTGAGGCCTGCAACACACTTCCAATCAATAATTGATCAATCTCAGCGTTGCCTTGGGCTAGAGGACCAGGCAGACCTGTATGGGACCGGATGTGTGTTATGTACATCGGACAAAGCCTGTTCCTGATTATGTCTTGTACCTGGATAAACAATGAAGTCAACTCTGTGTCATCTGGTATAAATTCAGCGGTTTCAATATGCAAGATAACTCTTTCTGCATATTGTGAATCTGTAACTATATTAAGAGGTTCTTTAAAATCCCTTAGCACCATAAGAATGGCATATAATTCTGCCTTCTGGACAGAATTATAAGGGCTTTGTTCCACCTTACTCAATTCATCTGACTTGTAACCTGCTTTCCCTGATTTATTTGCATCAGTATAGAACGTACGGGCTCCAGTTATTGGAGCATCACGTACAATTCTAGGAAGAATCCAAGAAGTTCTTTTTATGAGGTTAAGTCTACCACTTTTGGGATAGTTGCTATTAATTTCTCCCAAAAAATTAGCACAAGCTCTTTGCCACGGTTCATTGTCTTCCCATAACTTTTTTATTTCTTCAGTAGTAAAAGGCACTATAATTTCTGCTGGGTCTATACCTGCTAGTTGACGAAGTCTCAGCTTACCTTTTATAATTAATTCAGAGACTTTTTCCACATAAGTTTTTAATTTTTTACTTGGTTTATTAGGTATAAATATCCACTCTAAAATAATATCTTCCCTCTGCATTAGAATCCCTGTAGGAGAAATTCTGGAAGGCAATATGACTAGGATGCAGCTAAGATTTGGGTTCACCCTATCCACATGTGCCTCCTGTAATTTTTCCTCAATCATTGTCAGTTCCTTTTCTGCTTCAGCTGTCAGTTCTCTTGGACTATTCAAATCTTTATCACCATCTAAGGTTTTGTTTAAATGAACTATTAGATCAGGTGTTATCCCAACAGCTGGTCGTAGACTGGAAATGTCTCCTAACAATCTTTGGAAGTCATTAAGAGTCTTTAACCGGTCTCTCCTAATTTGTGCCTTTTGCGTTTTAATTTTCTCTAACCCTATTCTGTAACCTAGGTAATTAATAGAATTTCCTCTTTGAATCTTTTCAGGGGCAATTTGTAATCCCCACCTAGGCAAGACTTTCTTTACTTCTTCGAACATCCTTTCTAAAGTATCTTTATTTGGATCAGATAACAAGATGTCATCCATGTAATGATAAATAATGGACTTGGGGAATTGTTTACGAATTATTTCCAATGGCTTACTTACAAAATATTGGCACAGTGTAGGACTATTGAGCATACCCTGTGGGAGGACAGTCCATTGATATCTCCTATTGGGCTGAGAATTATTATAAGTAGGCACTGTGAAGGCAAATTTTTCTCTATCCTTTTCTTGTAACGGTATAGTGAAAAAACAATCTTTCAAATCAATAACTATAAGAGGCCATCCTTTTGGTAACAGAGAAGGCAAAGGAATTCCAGATTGTAGTGAGCCCATAGGTTGAATTACTTTGTTGACAGCTCTTAGATCTGTCACCATTCTCCATTTACCAGATTTCTTTTTTACAACAAACACAGGAGAATTCCAAGGGCTGGTTGATTCTTCAATGTGGTGAGCATCTAGTTGCTCCTGCACCAGCTGTTCCAATGCCTGTAGTTTATCTTCAGCTAGAGGCCACTGTTTGATCCATATTGGCTTCTCAGTTAGCCATTTTAAAGGTAGGGCTGTTGGTACCTCTAAAGGTTTGGTATTTGCTGTATGTTCTTGTACAGCCTGAATGGCTAGTGACCTTTTTCCATAATACCTCATCATATCCTTCCCCGAATTATGAGTTCCTGGAACTACAGGAATGTTAATCTGGGTATTCCATTGCTGTAGCAGGTCACGGCCCCATAAATTTATGGCAATATTGGCTATATATGGCCTTAGTCTTCCTATTTGCCCTTCGGGCCCTATGCATTCAACCCATCTTGTGCTTTGTTTTACACGAGATAGGGTTCCAATTCCCAGGAACTGAACATCTACCTCTTGAAGAGGCCAATTCGGATGCCAAGATTCTGGGGTAATGATACTTACATCCGCACCTGTGTCTAATAAGCCTTCAATAAAAGTGCCATTTATACAGACTCTTAGCTTTGGTCTTTGATCATTAATAGAAGTCTGCCAAAATATACGTTTACTCTGTCCAACTGGGTTTTTTGACTCATCCTCCACATGGATTTCATCATTTAGACCAGTATTACTTTTTACAGCAGAAATTGGAGCTTTTAATTTTCTTGGTGAGGCACGTTCTCCACTGTGACTGGGAATGACTGGGCCACTGTTGGCTTGGGGGCCTGCGAGAGGCCCCTCAAGGAGTTTCCCGACGGTATCGGGTTGCCTTGTTTGTCTGTTGTTGACCTGCATTCATTGGACCAATGTCGGCCTTTACCGCATCTCCTACATATACCTGAAGGCCTAGGTCTCCTATCTTTGTCATTCCCAGAGGAGATAATATTCCTAGAAATTCTGTGCCTGCAATCCCTTTTCAGATGTCCTAATTTACCACAATTAAAACACCTGGCAGTTTGATGTCTCCTCATTGCTGTGGAAATCGCTTCTCCTACCCAAGATTCATCGTTATAGCTAAACGTCTCAACATTCATCGTATGCTGAATCCATTCATCCATAGGTGCTGATCTAGACTTTAAAGGCCCAATTATCTTTTTGCATTCTATGTTTGCATTCTCAAAAGCTAGAGATTCAAGAAGTATTCGTCTAGATTCTGGGTCTGTTACCCCTATGTCCAGAGCCTTAATCAATCTTTGCAAAAAGTCAATAAAGGGTTCTCTCTGTCCCTGCCTAATTCTGGTATATGATTCAACCCTTTTTGCTGGATCTTGTATCCTATTCAAAGCATTTAAAGCTGCTTGGTGACATAGACACAGTACTTCATCATCATAAAGAGCTTGGACCTGTGGATCAGCATATTCTCCTGCACCAAGAATTTGATCTTGGGAAACCTCAATACCTTTTGCTCTTCCTTGCTGTTCCATATGTTTGGATTCTTCTCTGAAATAAATTCCAAACATCAAGGAAGGTCCCTTATCTAAAACTGCAGACACTAACTGATGGAAATCATGGGGGATAGCTCTAGCATTAGAAGCCCAAGTCTTTATCATTTCCTTTACATATGCATTGTGCAAGCCAAAATTAACAACAGCTTGCTTAATTTCTTTCAGATCATTCATTGCTATTGGCGTCCATCTAGCTTCTCTGACTCCCTTTGAGCCTTTAGAAGTTGACGCTTTGTCAGAATTAAGTATAGGGTATGCTGCTAAAACCTTTGGTAAGCCAGTTCTAATAGCTGGTGTTGGCATTGTATCCTGTCCTTGTGCCTTATTACTCTGTTCACCAGCTCCAATCATTTCTTCAATCATTTCAAGTCTTCTTATTATTGTCTTTATTATTGTCTCTTTTGAATCCTGAATCTCCTGACCTGCATGAGTTTCTAGTAAAGATTGTATGGTTCTTAGGAGTGCCATGATCTTCCTAAATGATAGAATATTCAAAAGAATACTGAAACCTAGTAACCAGTAAATTAAGTTATCCCCATAGTCATATAAACCTTGCATGATATAACCCATTGTATTGGTAACCAGAACAGTAAAATTCGCGTTGGAAACGAGAACTGCCATATTACCTATTATCCAGCAGGTGGCGCTGTTGCCAAGTCTCGACGAAAACACGGTCCTGTTTCAGAGTCCGCCTAGTATTTGTTAAAAACTGGAAAATGTAAGTTGCTCAACAAAGTAAATGTAATTAAATCAATTCCAGAGATGGAACCAGAAACCTAGAATCCAGGGGTAGAGAAGAGCAATCTGGAAGCTACTTATGCCTCCACGTGACAGAGTCACCCTGAGGGGTTGCAGCTTTCAGCAACCGCGTGCTCTGGTTTGCGCCACTTAAGAGCTGTGCTTGCAAGGGAGATTTGAAAACGACTCAGAAAAGAGCAAATCACGCGGGCAGAGACTACGCGGGCCTGTGGAGTTTAAATCCACAGGCAGCAGCTGAGGAAGCAAGGGCTCCCGCCAAGCCGAACAAGCGCCCGCCAAGCCGAACTTGCGGCCGCCAAGCCGAACTTCCGGCCGCCAAGCCGAACTCGCGGCTGCGAGCCGAGAGAGGTTCTAAAACCAAACGTTGGGCGCCAAATGAAGGCGTAAGTCACAAACAATGCCACACTAATTTGGGATTATGATTAATAAGGTGATATTTATTTAAAGGGGAAAAACTTACAGATCACTGTCCCAGGCAACGGCCCTCTACGCAACGCAACCAGGAGTCTAGTCGCCGGCGGAGCAGGAAGTGAAGAGAGAGAGGAGAGGGAAGTGGCCGCTTTTTTAAAGGGAGAGAGACCACGCCCCAAGGGGCTGGTATCTCAGCGGCGATAGGCTGGAGGAGTGGGAGGACCTCCCGCAACAATATAACCTGGACACTAAAACTTTATGAGATATACGATTTACTAGGAATTATGTTTCCACTGTCTTAACAGTGTCCTTTGAAGAAAAACCTTTTAAACAATTTTTAAGAAGTTAATTCATCTTTTTCCTTGGTTAGCTTGTAATCTGGCAGTCTTATTAAGAAACCAGTGCCTAATTTAAGGTCATAGAGATAAACCATCATTTTTTTTTATTTTAAGTATTTAGAATTTTTGTCTATAAACTGAGTTCTTTGATCTCACTCTTTGAATTGTTTTTTGCGTGTGCTATTTAATGTAGATATGTCTCCATTTTATGAATGAATGTGTCTAATTACATAAGCACCATCTTTTGGAAATTTCTGCACTGAGTTGTCTTACTACTGTTGTGCAACACAGTTGCTCAAAACTATGAGTCAATTTCTGAATAAATTATTCTAATCCATTTATCTGCCTATCTTCTGTACTATTCAGGGTTCTGTAGAGGAATAGAGCCAATAGGATGGAAATATATATATATATATATATATATATATATATATATATATATATATATATATGAATTTATTAACTCAGCTTTAAAATAAAAAACAATGCCAAAATCTTTCCTGAGAGCCTATGAGCCAATAGTCATTTGATCCTTGAGGCTGGGTGTCTCAGCAGTCAAACTGCCTCATAATGGTTGCCTCTTACTTAGGGGTTGGGGACTGACAATAGGTAGCTGCTCAATCCACAAGGCTGGGTCTAAGAAGTTCCAGTCTGGCGCCAGAAGTCTGGAAACTTCCTGAACTGTCACTGATTCTAAGTTCATGATGAAAGCCTAGGAAGTCTGGTTCTGCTATCAGCTAAGAAATCAGAAGCAGCAGGAGCAGCAGGAGCAACAGAATCAATTAACTCAGCAGCAAGAAGGAAAGCCAAGAAAGCAGACCCTTTTTATCTGGACACTATTAGAAGATGTTGCCTGCAATGGGGCGAGTCTTCCCACACCAATCAAAGCAACCAGAACACTTGTTTGAATGCACTCCATGCTTGGGGATTCTAATTTGTAGCAAGTTAACACTAAAACAAATAATGGTATTTTTATACCAATATGGCACAAGTTTATGACAGCAGTTACATAGTAACTTTATATATATATATAATATATATAAAATTTCCACCTCCCCGCCTCCCATTTCCCTCCCACTCCCCTCACTCCTCTCCCCCTCCCCCTTCTCTTCTCCCCCTCCTTCGTCAGCCCAAAGAGCAGTCAGGGTTCCCTACCCCTTGGGAAGTCCAAGGTCCTCCCCCCTCCATCCTGGTCTAGGAAGGTGAGCATCCAAACAGGCTAGGCTCCCACACAGCCAGTACATGCAGTAGGCTCAAAACCCAGTGCCATTGTTCGTGAGTTCTCAGTAGTCCTTATTGTCCGCCATCCAGTTTTATCCCATGCTTTTTCAGTCCCAGTCCAGCTGGCCTTGGTGAGCTCCCAATAGATCAGCCCCACTGTCTCAGTAGGTGGGTGCACCCTTCGCGGTCCTGACTTCCATGCTCATGTTCTCCCTCCTTCTGCTCCTCATTTGGACCTTGGGAGCTCAGTCCGGTGCTCCAATGTGGGTCTCTGTCTCTATCTCCATCCGTCGCCAGATGAAGTTTCTATGGTGATATGCAAGATATTCATCAGTATGGTTATAGGATAGGGCCATTTCAGGTTCCCTCTTCTCAGCTGCCCAAGGAACTAGCTGGGGACCTTGCCCTGGACACCTGGGAGCCCCATAGTAACTTTTGAAAACAAGAAGTGTTTTTCAAGAAATCTGTTCTTTTTCATGATTGCTCTGGTCATTCTGGGTCCATTGTATGTTTTATGATATTAAGATTAATGGATAATCTATGAAATTGATGGTGATTTATTCAAGTAAGAGAGTATTTCCATCTTAGATTTTGTAGTAAATGAAACATGAGAATTTTTTTTCTGATTATTTATATGTTCTTTAATTCCTTCCAGTACAGCTTCTCAGTTTCTGGTAACCATCATTTTATCCTTTACTTCTATACAACTAGATTTCTTTTTAACATACAGTTGAAATCCTACAGCATTTGTCTTTCTGTGCTCTGCCTACTTCACTGAACACAGTGATCTCCAATTTCATTCATGTTGTTGCAGAAAGAACTTTACTCTTAAACTATTGGGGAGTGTTCCTTTGTGTACACACACTATAGTCCTTTAAACCCATTTATCAGCTGATGAATGCTACTTGAAGCAAGAGTTCACATATTTCCTTGATGTGCTAACTTTGTTTACTTTAGATACATACCCACCCAGCAGCATAACACATGACAGATCCATTTTTATAAGAAAACTCCATACAACTTTCAGTAAGAGCTGAACTGATTTCTGTTCCCAAAAGTGTATTTGTTTTCTTCCCAAATCTTCCTGCCTTTTCTGTAATAGCGTTCGTACTATAGTAAGATGGTATTGTGATTTTGATTTGTATTTTCCCTCTACTTAGTATGCTGAGTCGTTTGTCATGGTGCCCATTTACATGTCTTCTTTTCAGAATTTCCACTTAGGTTTCTGGAACATTTCTAATTTAGATGGCTTTTAATTTGTTTGCCTTTTTGGTATGCCATTACTGAATGCCATTACTGATCCACATATATTCTGAATGTTTATGTCATTTTAGGTGAATGATTTGCAAATAACATCTCTCATTCTTTAGGTGGCTTTTTCATTTTGTTATTTTCTTAGCTGTGCAAAACCATTTTAGTTTGATGTCATTTCATTTACTTATTTGCTCTTGTTTCTTTCAAAGAGTTCCTGTGCTCTTGAATTTTGTCCAAACATCTTTGCCTATCCCAATGCCATTTAGTATTACCACTGTTTTTTCTAAAGGTTTTGTAGCTTCAGGTCCTATTATACTAAGTCATGAGTGCATTTTTGTTTTTTGTTGTTTTTTTTTTGAGTCAAGTCTACTTTTTATTCTTCTGCCTGTAATGACCCAATTTTCCATGCACCATTTATTGAAAATAGGATTCTTTATTTAAAGTTTATCATTAGCACCTTTGTCTAAGATTAGTTGGCTGTAGATTTTTACCTTTTGTTTCTAGGCTATGTATCTTCTTGTATTGGCCTATGTGGTTTGTTTTTTGTTTGTTTGTTTTCATGAATCCTAACACCACGTTGTTTCAGCTAGAACAGCTTTTTAGTATATTTCAAAGCCAGGAATTAGTGTGTTTCCAGATTCATTATTCTTGTGCAAGATGGATTTGGGTATTTGGAGTTTTCTATTTTTAGGATATTTTTTTGGTCCTGTGAAAAAAATACCAAGTGTTTTACAGATCACTTTGGTAGTGAGGATAACTTGATGATGTTAATTTTTTCCCATATATGTACCCTCTTCAGTTAGGTGGCCTATTTTAAGACAAGTATAAGACATGCAGGGATTGTTTTAGTAATATCTATTTGAGAGAATTTTATAGAGAAATGTACTGATATTTATATGCTGCTTTCTTTTATTGAAAATGGATTTGTTTTTCTCACATAATATATCATGATTACAGTTTCCCTTCCCTCAACTCCTTCCCAGTCCCTCCCCAGCTCCTCACCCATCCCGACCTAGCCCCTTTCTGTCTTTCATTAGAAAACTGACTTCTTTTTTATTTTATTGAGCTCTACATTTTTATCTGCTCACCTCCCTTCCTCTTTCCTCCCCTTCAACCCTTTCCCATGGTCCCCATGCTCCCAGTTTACTCAGGAGATCTTGTCATTTTCTACTTCCCATGAAGATTAGATCCATGTATGTCTCTCTTAGGGTCCTCATTGTTGTCTATGTTCTCTTGGATTGTGAGCTGATTTTCTTTGCCTCATGTCTAAAAACCACTTGTGAGTGAGTACATAGGATATGCTTCTGGGTCTGGGTTACCTCACTCAATATGATGTTTCCTAGCTCCATCCATTTTCCTGCAAAATTCAAGATGTTATTTTTTTCTGCTGTGTAGTACTCCATTGTGTAAATGTACCACATTTTCCTTATCCATCCTTCGGTCGTGGGGCATTTAAGTTGTTTCCAGGTTCTGGTTATAATAAACAATGATGCTATGAACATAGTTGAGCACATGTCCTTGTGGTACGATTAAGCATCCTTTGGATACACACCTAAAAGTAGTATTACTGGGTCTTGAGAAAGTTTGTTTCCTAATTTCCTAAGAAATAGCCATACTGATATCCAAAGGGGCTGTACCAGCTTGTATTCCCTCCAGCAATGCTGGAGTGTTCCCTTTGCCCCACAACCTCTCCAGCATAAGTTGTTATCAGTGTTTTTTATCTTGGTTATTCTTACAGGTTTAAGATGGAATCTCAGAGTTGTTTTGATTTGCATTTCTCTGATGACTAAGGATGTTGAACATTTTTTTAAGTATCTTTCAGCCATTTTAGATTCCTCTTTTGAGAGTTCTCTGTTTAGGTCTTTACTCCATTTTTTATTGGATTATTTGTTCTTTTGATGTCCAATTTCTTGAGTTCTTTGTATATTTTGGAGATCAGACCTGTGTCTGATGTAGGGTTAGTGAAGATCTTTTTCCATTATGTAGGTTGCTGTTTTGCCTTATTGATCATGTTCTTTGCTTTACAGAAGCTTCTCAGTTTCAGGAGGTCCCATTTATTAATCATTTCTCTCAGTGTCTGTGCTACTGGGATTATATCTAGGAAGTGGTCTCCTCTGCCGCATTCAAGTATAGTTACCACTTTCTCTTCTATCAGGCTAAGTGTGGCTGGCATTATGTTGAGGTCTTTGATCCATTTGGCCTTGAGTTTTATGCATGGTGATAGATATGGATCTATTTTCATTCTTCTGTGTGTTGATTTCCAGTTATGCCAGCACCATTTGTTAAATACACTTTTTATTTTTCATTTTATATTTTTTTTGCTTCTTTGTCAAAAATCAGGTGTTTGTAGGTGTGTGGATTAATATCTGGGTCTTCGATTCGGTTCCATTGGTCCTCTTGTCTGTTTTTATGCCAATACCAGGCTGTAGAAAACAAACTTCTTAGTGACTAATGAAATAAAAGCTGGATGGTGGTGGCGCATGCCTTTAAACCCAGCAGAAGGATCTCAGTGAGTTTGAGGCCAGCCTTGTCTACAAGAGCTAGTTCCATGACAGACTCCAAAGCTACAGAGAAACCTTGCCTCAAAAGAACCAAAATAAATAAATAAATAATAAAATAAAATAAGATAAGATAAAACAAAAACTAACACATTAGAATAAAACAAAACAAGCAGAAGGAAAGACCCCAAGGTACAATAAACAGATATAGACTGAGAGACACACTCATTTGCACATGCAGGAATCCCATAAAAAAGAAAAACTGATATCCATAATAAGTGAAGAACCTGAAGGTTAAAAAGAAAGAAAAGTTTAAAATTCATATAAATAAAATAAAAATAAGATAAAAAAATCCCTGACAAAAAACTTCCAAAGATACCACTGAGTTCATTTTCTGTTGTCCATCTACTTCTGGGCATGCAGTCTAGCCTTAAGAATAGGTTGTTTCCCCAGTGAGACTGCCTTGGGGAAAAAAAACTAAATTATTATTTGCAAGCGGTTATCAATTGGAGATTACATCTGCATTAGGGACAGGGGCTTGTATCCATTTTTCTTTTCAGATCTAGGTCACCATCTGGAGCAGAGCCTTTGCAGGTCCTTTGAATGTGCCTCAGTCTCTGTGAGTTCATATGAGCTTTGCTCAGCTGATTTACAGGGCCTTGTTCTCCTGATGTCCTTCATTTCCTCTGGCTCATACTCTTTCCATCTCCTCTTCTACAGGGCTCCCTGAGCTCTGAGGGAGGATTTGAAAGAAACATCCAGTTTAGGACTGAACGTTCCAAGATCTCTCCCTCTCTGCATATTGTTTGGCAGTGGGTCTCTGTATCTGTTCCCATCTGCTACAGAAGGAAGATTCTTTGATGATGGCTCCAACGATGGCTGAATAAGGCACTGATCTAGGAGTACAGCAGAATACCATTAGAAGTCAATTTTGTTTTTTGCTACATTGTTTTAGTAGGACAGTAGTATTTGGTTTTTTCCTAGATCCCTGGGCTATCTAGTCCCAGGCTCTTGGTCATCCAAGTAGCACCAAATATGAGTTCCATCTTTTGGAGTGAGCCTTAATTCAAAGCAGATATTGGTTGGTTACTTCTACAAACTTTGTGCTACCATTGCCCTAGCATATTCTGCAGGCAGGACACCATTATATAGCAAACAGTTTGTGGCTGGCTTGGTATTTGTATTTCTTTTTTGATAGCCTGCAGAGTACCTTCCAAAGACACTAGCATATAGGGTCAATATATGCATCAGCTCAACTTCTCTATGTTCAATGAGTTCTGTGGGTATTGTCTTCAGCAATAGGGCTATGTCATCAGGAAATTCCCATGGGATCCCTTTGGCCTACAACTCAATTAGATGTATTCCATTCTTGGTACTGAGAGCTTCATTTGGTAACGAGATGTCTAGTTGGGGCTCTGTCTCCTCCATTATTTGGCAATTTCATTTAAATTATTGATGTGTGATTCCCCTCTGTGTGCTATGAATATGTTTTATTGCCATTTGTTAATAAAGAAGATGCTTTTGGCCAATGGCTTAACAGAATATAGCCAGGCTTAAAAAGATATAGAGAGTGAGTAGGCAAGAGTCAGTGAGACACCATGTAGCTGCCAAAGGAGAAAGACGCAAGCTGCCAGCAGGACCTTGCTGGTAGGCCACAAGCCTCATGGTAAAATATAAAATAATAGAAATGGGTTAATTTAAGATGTAAGAGCTAGCTAGAAATACACTTAAGCTAGGAATACAGTATTGCAATTAATATAGTTTCAGTGTGATTATTTCACATCAGAGTGGCTGGGAAATGAACAAGCAGCACAACATCTTCATATATGTATATATTTTGAGAAATTTCTAAGGTATTAGGTTTCTATATTACCCCTTAAATAGCCCCTAATTTTAGTTATCTCTCCCTATATTTCCTCTTTCATCTCCTCTTTACAATTCTTTCTCACTTTTTTCTCCTATTCCAGTGTCCCCCATCCCACCCAATCCATTCACAACTATCTATTCTATTTCACTTTCTTTTTTTAATGATAAATTCTAAGGTCAAATTTTATTTCTATGAAAAAAGGCAATGGAAACACTATAAAACACATTAAAAGGATATTACTGAGTGAGCTTCAGGTGAGCTTGACCCTGGAAAGGCTGAATCCAGAGGGAGGGAAAGGCTGTCCTGTTCCTGGGCTTCTCTGAGGAAGGGGCAGCTGGTTACAAAGCAGAAGCCACCAATGCTGATCCCACAAGATGCAAACCATGCGGAGAACGACAGTGGTGGCCTACTGTGCTGAGGAGTGGGGGCTCCTTGGCACATCTCAGCAGAGCTTGGTGGTGGAGAAGCTTGAGATTTCAAAAGAATATTCTGGCTTTTGCCTTGACCTGGGATAACCAGCAGGTTATCTGCCAAAGCTGCAGGGAGGGCTGCTGACTGGAGAGAATTCATCACACAAGTGCACAGCGTTCTCTGCTCCAAGGTCACTACAAAGTCAGCCTGACCACGGGATCAGAGCGTGGGGTCTGCCCGTTGAGTCTGTTACTGTGGAAACACTTTGCTAAGATTTTATGTAAAAGCAGCTTCCCTTTGCACAGACATTCTTTTGGGGGGTTGATATTGTTTCATAATCTTTTGTAAGTACATTACTAAGATGGCATTAGCGGACTTGAACTATCATCCACAGGCAGTGTGGCACAGGAGAAGGGCTGCTGCTTCTGTGGGAGCTGGGGCCTTAGTCTGTGGAAGTGGGATTGAAAAAGAAGAAGGCGATGGGGAGAGGGAATCACAACTCTGTTTTTTAAACCTTCTGGGCTAACTGTAACTTTGAGTCTGGGCAGGAAAAGCAATGGCATTCTTTCGAAGTAGACTAAAGCAGTGATTTTTAAAACAAAGCAAGCAGAACTAGAACATGTGAATTTTTTAATCCTTCTTTACAGGTTACCTAGACCACTTTTGATTAAGAAAACTGTAGAAAGTTAGTAACTGCCAGGTGGTGGCACGTGTCAATTTTCCAGAGTCCTGCTGTGCGGGGTATCTGTATGCACTGCTCGAGGCCCTGCTCAAACTTGCTGGAATCGTTCATGGCAGATTTTAGTCCACAGGTCGCTTTTCCCCATATTTCTTTGTAAACTCTTCAGCATTCTTACAGAATTTTTTTACGGTCCTTAGAGTATTCTTCAGCTATGTCAGCCCAGAGTGGGTGCTCAGGCTGAGGGTCGTTCACCAGTGCTATGAGGGACTGGATTACTTGGTCGGTTTTGGTGGCTGGCTTCCAGTTTTCAGCACTAATTACCGCCAGACATACCTGCCCCTTCTCATCAATGTTAGGGTGGTAGATCTTGGTCTTAAATGTGATCTTGGGTGGTTTGAATGCATACTCTGCTGTTGTCCTTCATCAGCCTCCTGCTGGCCGCCATCTTGGATCTGGTGCTCTCTATTTCACTTGCTTATGGAGACCTATCTATCCCCCATGCCCCTAGTATCTTACTCTATATGGAATTTCTGTAGTTACACAGATAACTTGTTTATCATTGATTTAATAGTTAATAGTTAATATCCACATATAAGCAAATACATACAATATTTGTCTTTCTGTGTTTCTATATTTGGATTACCTCACTCAGGATGATTTTTTTTCTAGTTTCATCCATTTACCAGTAAGTTTTTGGGGGGAGGGTGGTTTTTCATAATAGGACTTCTCTGTGTAACAGCCTTGGCTGTCCTGGAACTCACTCTGTAGTCTAGGCTGACTTTGAACTCTCATAGAGATCCATCTGCCTCTGCCTCCTGAGTGCTAGGATTAAAGGTGTGAGCCACCGCACCTGGATATAGTTTCATTTAACAGTAACATTCCATTGTATAAATGTAGCACAATTTTGTCCATTCTTCTGTTGAGGGACATCCAAGCTGTTTCAATTTCTGTGTATTATGAATAGACAAACAATGAACAAGGTTGAGCACATGTCCCTGAGATAGTATGAAGCATCCTTTGGGAATATGCCCAAGAGTGGTATAGCCAGATCTTGAGGTAGATTGATTCCTAATTCCCTAAGGAAAAGACACATTGATTTCAATAGTGACTGTACAAGTTTGCACTCGCACTAGCAATGAATGAGTGTTCCCCTTATTCCACATCCTCACCTGCATGAGCTGTCTTTTGTTTTATTGATCTTAGCCTTGCTGAATGGTGAATGTTCAGTTTCTGTGAGGTGTTAAGCCTTCTGTTGTTTCTGTTGTGCTGATATTCAGCTTTAATCTGTGGTGGTCTGACAGGATGCAGAGGGTTATTTCAGTTTTCTTGTATCTGTTTAGACTTGCTTTTGTCTGAGCATGTGGTCAGTTTTGGAGAAAGTTTGGTGACAAGAAGGTATATTATTTTGTCTTTGGTTGAAATGTTCTGTAAATATCTGTTAGGTCTGTTTGGTTTATAACATCTGTTATATCCAGCATTTCTCTGTTTAGTTTTTTTTTCTGGATGACCTGCCCATTGGTGAGAAGTGCGGTGTTGAAGTTTATTATTCACTATTAGTGTGTGAGGTTCAATGTGTAATTTAAGCTATAATAGTGCTTCTTTTACAAACTTGGGTGTACTTGAGTTTGGCTCATAGATGTTAAAAACTGTTATGTCCTCTTGGTGGATTTTTCCTTTGATGAGTAAGTAGTGTCCTTCCTATCTCTTCAGATTAGTTTTGCTTTGAAGTCTATTTTGTCAGATATTCTATTAGCCTATGTTATTTTTTACTGGGGCATTTAGACCAGTGATTTTGAGACATATCAATGAGCAGTGTTTGTTCATTCCTGTTATTTTGTTGTGGTAGTGTTTATGTGTGGTTCCCCTCTTTGGATTTGCTGGTTTGAGATTGTTTATTCCTTGTGCTTTCTTGGGTGTGGTTGACCTCTTTAGCTTGAAGTTTTCCTAATACTTCTGTAGGACTGGGTTTGTAGATAGATACTACTTAAATTTGGTTATATCATGGAATGTCTTATTTTCTACATTTATGGCGATTGAAAGTTTTGCTGGATATAGTAGCCTGGGCTTGAATCTGTGGTCTCTAAGAGTCTGCAGCACATCTGTCCATGCCCTTCTGGCTTTTAGAGTCTCCGCTTAGATGTCAGGAATAATTCTAACAGGTCTGCCTTTATATGTTACTTGATCTTTTCCCATTGCAGCTTTTAATATTCTTTCTTTGTTCTTTGTTTAGTGTTTTGATTAGTATGTGCTAAGTGGGCTTTTTTTTCTATTCCCGTCTATTTGGTGTTCTGTAAGTTTCTTGTACCCATATAGGCATATCCTTCTTTGGGTCTGAGAAATTTTCTTCTGTGATTTTGTTAAAAACATTTCCTGTTTGTTGACCTAGGTTTCTTCTCCTTCCTCTATTCCTGAAATAGACCATTTTAAAAGAAATTTTGAGATGAAATTAGAGGAAAAGCAAGGCCCAAGAAAAAGAAATTGTTAAATGAAAACTTTAGCCTGTTTTGAGATGGAGATAATTTTGTAAAAAATCAGAACAAGATACTATGAGTATAGAAAAATGTTGTTAGAAGTCGTCAAGATACTGTCATAGATCAGTGTCGTGTACAGCCATCATCAGAGAAGCTTCCCCATGCAGTTGATGGGAACAAATACAGAAACCATTCAGAGACCATTTATTTTTTAAATAATTTTTAATTTTTATTAAATATTTTTTCATTTGTTTTACATACCGACCACAGTTTCCCCTCTCTCCTCTGCTCCTGTTCCCTTCCCCCTCCCCTGTCTCATTTACTCCCTATCCACTTGTTCTTCAGAAAGGAGGCAGGCCTCCTGTGGCAGTCCACAAAGGGTAGCACATCAAGTTGAGGCAGGACCAAGATCCTCCTCTTGTATTCAGGCTGGGTGAGGCAACCCAGCATGGGGAACAGGTTCCCAGAAGCCAGGTCAAGCGCCAGGGACAGGTCCTGATCCCACTGCTAGTCCCACAAACAGACCAAGCTACACAACTGTCACCTACAGGGAGAGGGCCTAAGTTGTTCCCATTCATGCTCCCTAGCTGTTGGTGCAGAGACTGTTGAGTTTTCATGAGCTCAGGTCAGCTGTCTTTGTGGGTTCCTCTGTCATGTCCTTGACCCCCTGGCATAGACCATTCTTGACACAACATGACTAATATATGTGCACTCCCAGAGACTGGAGCAGCAAGCAAATCCCCTGCACAGTGCTGAGAGGAAAGGACCACAAGCTCCACCCCTAACCCAGAAGCTAGCTCCAATCAATAACCACTCACAAGAGAAAGATGGCTTTCTCCAGTGGAGTAGCACTGGGGATACAAACCACACGTAGGGCCAGGCCCATGTCCAGCAGTAGATAGTCACCACAAAACAAACTCAACGATATTTTGGGTGTTTGGAGATTTGTTTTGCTTTACTTTGTGTTTTTGCTTTTGTTTTGTCTCACAGTGCTTTTTCTGGGCAAAAAAAAGCTATATGATGAATGATGGTTTCTGATTTTGTTTTATGGGTTTTCTTTGCGTGTGAATGTGTGTCTAGCATCTGGATGTGTTGTTTGTGTTCTTTTTCTTTTGTTTGTGTATTTTGTCTTGTACTGGTTCATTTCTGTTTTATCTTACTTTATTATCATTTTTAGATGCTTGTTTGTTGTCTAACGAGAGGGAAAGAAAGACTGTGGATTTGGCTGTGTGGGGAGGATCTGGGTAGAGTTGGAGAAGGGGAACCATAATCAGAATATATTATATGAAAAACTCTATTTTCAATAAAAAGGGAAAATTTTTAAATTATATATTAAAAATGAAAAGTTATCTGAGAAAGAGACAAAAAAAGAATTCAGTCAAGAATCCCCTCCAAGTAAGTAAAAGGGATGCCTCTACCCTGAAGCTTACAGGTAAAGAATAGATGAAAATATTTTCAGTGCAGAGAGTAAAAGTTAGGAACTGTGGGTGTGTGATGTTGGCATTGTACCTTTACAAGATGAATTTATAAATATGGGAACATTTTATGTTCACTTATGCTCTATTTTAATGTTTAAAATAGAAAGAATCATTCCAAAAATAAGGATAGGAATTATCACAGATCCATAAAAAGCTATAAGACAAACCTGTATAAAATATTTTTTAATGAACTTGGGTAATGGCATTGCAAAAAAAATTAACATCAGAAAAGTAGGTACTTATGATACTCTCCTATAAATTAACTAGAAACTAGTGGTTATTTATGTGTCCCAAACCTATGAATGATTTGTGTTGATATTTTTCTTTTATAGATTTTCACATTTCATACAAATCTGATACGTTACTTCTATAAAACCAAAGAAAATACATTTAAAAAAATACAGTTCCTGTGTTTCTTTGCTTTCCTGGCTTAATTCCTGCCAGAGGCCTGCCAGTTGCTATTCTAGCCTCTCACGCTGCTTCTCTGCTGAAAAGAACAGATGTTCTTTAAGCCAGGGCTTATTCAAGCTTCAGAAAGGTAAGCTGTCTGCTGCCATTGCTCCTTTGTACTCTTATCCGCAGTCTGACGCTAATAGGATTGTATAGAAGAAAAGATGGTCGTCACCTCCTACTGCTCTTACACACAAGCTCTATAGAGCTCTTTCTCTTATTGTTTGGAGGGAGCAGACTGTGGAAACCCTTAAGGACTGAAGCTCTAGTGTTTTTGCATGCATGCACAAATTTATGCATGAGAGAGAGGGGGTGAGAGGAGTGTGTGTGTGCGTGCATGCACACGTGTGCACATGTGTATGTACGTGCACATGAGCACACACATGTATGCAATAGGAGCATAACCAGCTAAAGGGTCTGAATCTGTTTACAGTGTTCACTACTTCTCTTGATTCCTTACCACTTATAATTCAGAGCATTAGGGTATATCTAATCTTGGAGATTATTCCATTCTTTCTTCCTGCTGATGATAAAATTAATGTAAAGAAGGTGGCATAAGGGGCTGGAGAGATGGCTCAATGGTTAAAAGCACTGGCTGCTCTTCCAGAGGTCCTGAGTTCAATTCCCAGCAGCCACATGGTGGCTCACAACCATCTGTAATGAAATCTGGCACCCTCCTCTGGCGTGCGGGCATACATGGAGGCAGAGTGTTGTATACGTAATAAATAAATAAATCTTTTAAAAAAAAGAAGGTGGCATAATCTGTCTAAATTAACACAGCTTCTTACTGATTCTGGCTTTTGTGTTGCCAAGGTCTTTCACTAAGCATTCCCTCATAAGATATTTCGTTTTGTTCCTGCTTTATTGACACATGCCTATTTCAGACAAACATCTTTGATACATTAATTTTCCTAAATTAATGTTAGTTTAAAGTCAACACTTAACCTCTTGTTAAAGAACTTTCATGATATCTCTCTCACACATACACTTCCTCCTTCCTTATTTCTTAAATTTATTTATTCAGCAAACATTTATTACACCAAGCAATTATTATTATGCAGCAGATATTGTATCTATTATTGGTAGTAATCACTAGTAGGAATGTGGGCAGATATGGTTCTTAATGTCCAAAGACATGACATAGTACTTACAAATAAATCTTGATACATGTATAATTCTCTTGAGGAGGACATTAACTTAGAATAGCGTAAGTAGATATTTTTAAACATTCTTTTTGTGACAGATATTTTTGGCAGTCTGGTGGTACCTGTGAATTTCCAGAATAAGTTTTATGTTTGTTTTAGGTTTATTTATTTTATTTTATTGTGCATCTAATTTTGCCTGCGCATATTCATGTGCACTACATGCGAACCTGGTGCTTACAGAGGTCAGAAGCGGGTATGGGAGCCCCTAGAACTGGAGTACAGATGATTGGGAGCCACCGTGTGAGTGTTGCAGATCAAGACTGGGTCCTCTGCAAGAGCAGTAAGTGTTATAAACTGCAAATCAATTTCTCCAGTCCCAAGAATAAGGCTTTTTAAATACACACAATGAAAATACATGGGATTACAATGTACAAAATTCATACTGAAAAATTAAACCAGAAAATAACCCCATCCATAATAGCCTTGAACTAAGACCAAGAAATAAACTTAACAAAAGGGTGAAAGACTTCTGAAATAGAACTTTCAAACATTGAAGAAAAAAATTGAGAAATTGAAAAAAACACTGGGAGATGGAAAGATTGTCCCTACTTACAAATAAGTAAGTTCAATATAGTGGAAATGGCTACTTAACTGAGAGTTATCTGAAGTGTAATACTAATCAAAATTCCAATTACATTCATTACAAATTGCAAAAAGTAACCCTTAAGTTCATATGTCTACCAAGACAAGACTACAGTGATGCAAACAATCCTAGAATGGGAATGGAGGCATGACTTGCTCTGCTGGCACCTTTTATGGCATTTGTTTTCAACTACCTTGCATTTTTCTCATCCTTCTATATCACTAACACCATAACCAGAAGTGTGATGTTGTCTGTGGATTGAGCCTTTAGCTGATCTAATGGATTCTTTTTGTCATTTTCTATTTTTATTTCAGTGGAGGAGATTCCTTGTACACTTGCTGATCTCTTTTTCTGCAAGACTTGTTGATTATCTAAAAATCAGAAATATGCCTGAAAACATGTCTTCTGCTCATAGAAAAAACTATTTCTTCTTATGATACAGATTGCATCAACCCAACATTTCTTCTGATGTGAAATTTCCTGGCTGTCTGCAAACCTATAACTTAAATGAAGACTATTGGTACCAGAAGAAAAATTGATAAAAGATGGAGATTCAAAATTAAATGGAAATGTGCTTTATGTTTAAAAGCTATTTCTGATCATTCCATAATTGTTTGCATTTCGTTAGTTTTGCATATTTGCATATGCACAATATTTAAAAGATTTTCATATTCTTGGGAGATGTTGTAAGGTTGTTTCAGCAAATTGCACTCACATTTAACTAATCAGTATTTTATATAATTGAAAGAACGGCGTGATAAACAGTCTCCTAGTGAAGCTTCTGACTTCACTGTTACTATCATAAAAATTGTATTATTAGTTTTCTCTAGAATTATTCTTCTCTAAAATTACTCATCCAGTAATTCTATACATCAAATATTCTTTGTTAATAAAAGCATGTAGTACTAGAAAGAATTTATCTTTGAATGTAATATTATTTAGGAAAACTGTAAATAACAATGTATGAATTATTTTGTATATATTCTTCTTAGGAAATGTGTTTATATATCATTTCATTAATTTATTTTTCAAGACAGAGTTTCTCTGTGTATCCCTGGCTGTCCTGGAACTCACTCTGTAGACTAGGCTGGCCTTGAACTCACAGAGATCCACCTGCCCCTGCCTCCCCAATGCTATTACTGCCCACTGTAAAAAGTTTCTAAGAAGGAGGGTGGTTTAAAATAATTGAGAAAATGTGGGTATCATTTAATAGCCTTTTAAAAAATTAAGGAACAATACTAGTTTTAGGAATTTTCAAGTGAGAAATTTGAATTTTAGGATTAACCATTTTAGAATTCCCTACAGGAATATGTTGTAGTAGACATTATATTTATTTGACATAAAACAATTTTAAACCTAATTATCCAGAGAAAATGTTCTCATTTACAATTGTACTTTAAAAAAACCAATAAAGTGTCTTTCAATATCACTGTAAAAGTTTTCTTTAAATGCTTAATTTTTAAGCTTAGCAAATAAACTCTTATTTGCTTCAAAGCCCCTTGTTTCATGATTATACAATTAAGTTGTACATGCCTCAAATCAAGATATTCAAAATGCGTGTTTTCACATTATGGAAATATATCTGTGGAATGTGTTTTTACACTCAGAAGATACTTTATTTTGCATATTGCTAATTAATTATATATCATCTGATTTTCTTTTCATCTGCATCTTTGCTTTGAATGCCACATTAAAGATGATGGAAATTACACTATTTTAAACTAACATTATTATTTAATATTGCTATTTAGAACATGTAAAATTGATTATTAGACATTGATTATTATTGAAAGGTACATATACTATTAAAAGCCATTTTTATTAGTTATTATTTTTTTTTTGGTTTTTCGAGACAGGGTTTCTCTGTAGCTTTGGTGCCCATCCCAGAACTAGCTCTTTTAGACCAGGCTGGCCTCAAACTCCCAGAGATCCGCCTGCCTCTGCCTCCCGAGTGCTGGGATTAACGGAGTGCACCACCGCCCGGCTATTAGTTATTATTTTTTATTTATTAAAAACTACATTGAAATTCTATCTCACCCCAGTCAGAATGCCTACCGTAAATTTAAAATAAGAAGAACGTATAAGGATATTTGGGGAAAGGAACCCATATACAGTACTAGTATCAGCTGAGCAGCCAGTACAGGGGTAACTACAATGGTTCATCAATTAACTAAAAATAGGACTGTGTGGTATGATCCAGCTATTCCACTCCTTGGTATATGCTCAAAAGAATGTATGCTGGCATATCACAGACAGATTAGGGTTTGTGCTTATTTTGACTATTCACAATAACCAAGACATGGAATAAACCTAGCTGCCCGCCAATAAATGAATGGACAGTGTTATGTGGTATATATTTCATTCATTCCCAAAGAAGAATGAAATTATGTCATCTACATTAAAATGGATGAAACTGAAGAGCAACATGTAAAGAAAATAAGTGAGACGTAGAAAGAAAAATACTGCATGCTTCTTCTCACATATGGAAGGTAGACTTTTATGTGTGTGTGAGAGAGTATGTATGTGAGTGTGTGTAAGACATTGTAATGGTTTTAATGAAAATGGCTCACACAGCCTTCTATATTTGAATGCTTGGTCCTCAGTTGATAGAACTGTTTGGAAAAGATTAGAATGTATGGCCTAATTAGAGAAAATATGTCACTGTTTCAAAAGCCCATGCTAGAACAAGTCTCTCTCTCTCTCTCTCTCTCTCTCTCTCTCTCTCTCTCTCTCTCTCTCTCTCCTCCCTCCCTCCCTCCCTCCCTCCCTCTCTCTCTCTCTCTCTGCCTTTACTTGTGAATCAGTTGTAAGTTCTCAGCTACTGCTCCAGTACCATACCTGCCTGTTTGCTGTCATGATTCCTGCCATGATAATGGACTAAATGTAATGATCTGTTCTGTCTCTTTAAGAGACAAACCATGCCCACCCCCTCCCCTCATCTGCTGAGACAGGCTGATCTTCAGCTTCCAGCCTGAGTTCCTTCCCTTTTCCATCTCCCTCTCGAAAAGGCAGCTTCTGCCTCTCCCCACTTCTCCCCTTCCCCTTTCTGTCTCTTCTTTCTATCTCTCTCTCTTTTTCTCTCTCTCTCCTCTTCTCCCCTTCTCCCTTACCCCTCCATGACCCATGGAATAAATATCCAACCTTGCTTTGCATGGTGTGCCTATCCATGTCTCTGTTTCTTGCCCCCACCCCCGCTGCATGTCTCCCTGCCCTAGACCAGCCACTGCTCGAGGACCTGCAGCCATCCCTACCTGGGACTGGCTGCTCTCAGGACCCCCAGCCAACTGCTTGCTGCCACATGGCCCACTGCCTGCCACTGCCAGGGATCCTGCAGCATTTTTAATTTTCCCATTACACTAACCCTCTAAAACTGTAAGCAAATACTAGTTGAATGCTTCCTTTTATAAGTTGCCTTGATCATGGTTTCTCTTAATAGCAATAAAAAAGTTGTTGGGGGACCACTTGGACAAAAAAAAATACCTCTCGCCAGGGTAGAGGCATGGAGAATTAGAAATAGAGTAAAGAATATGAAGACGCAAATGAAAATAATAAAATGGAAAAAGATATAGGATAGTATCAGAAGGGAATTCCAATGAGTACTGAAAATTCACCCACACTTAATTTCCAACTGTTTAAAATACCCTGTTGTAATATGAGTGGTGGGCTGCATTTCCGCCGCCCTGGCTCACGACTGCCTGGCTAACTTATGCCCTGAAATAATTGCATGGAAACTGTATTCTTTTGAACACTGCCTGGCCCATTAGTTCTAGCCTCTTATTGGTTAGCTCTTACATATTGATCTAACCCATTTCTAATATTCTGTGTAGCAATATGAGCTGGCTTACCAGGAAAGATCTTAACCTGCATCTGTCTGGAGTGGGAGAATCATGGCAACTGTCTGACTCGAATTCTTTCTCCCAGCATTCTGTTCTGTCTACTCTGCCCACCTAAAGCTTGGCCTATCAAATGGGCCAAGGCAGTTTTTTTTATTAATTAACCAATGAAAGCAATAGATTAGAAAGAAATCACTCCCACATCATTTCCACTTTTTCTGTTTAAACAAAAAAGAAAGGCTTTAACTTTAACTTAGTAAAATTACATATAACAAAACAGTTATCAAGCAAGAATTACAGTTGCAATATTTATATCGATTTTATCCTTTATCATAACTAAGGAAAACTATAAGTAACCATTCGTTAACTCCATCAAAGACTCCAGAAGGATATAATATTACCTAAGCAAACAACTTCCAAAACTCTAGAAATGACAGAGACATCTCGTTGCCTGGACAGTGACCCAAAGTTCTTTTGTACCATTGGGGCATCCATCTTCAGCCTTCAGGCCCATAGTATCCAGCAGACATTTTCATCAAGCAGGAAATTTCAATGACAGTTTAGTCACTTTCTGCTGTGTCCTGCAGAATGTCTTATAGACTCTTTCATGAGTCAGGAACCCCGAAAGACCATCTCACCTTTAGGCAAGTTTAGCAGTCCTCTCTCTGTGGGTTCTCTGTGTCCAGTTTATGCAACAGTCCAGGCAAGAGCAGTTTCTTGCCCAAATGACTATCAAACTACATAAGGATCCTCTTTGATGCCCATCTTCCACTTGAAGTAGATTGGTGCTGCCAGGAGCAGACGTGTCTCATTGTCATGAAAAACCCTAAGTTATTAAAACATTTAAAATGCCATATTCTGCAGTCTTTGAAAGATATGAAGAATGCCTATCTAACTGAAATATGTCTCTATATATCTAGAAAATCTAACTAACATGACTACAAATTTGACTACATAATGATGATTATTCATTAACAACCTATATACATTACATTTTTAAATGAACTACACAATCATAATACCTTAATCAAGATTAGAAATATGTATATACACTTAACAAAACTGACCTTAAAATCTATACCAATGCAAATTATTCATATCTATATCATATCCCCCTTTCCTGCACGGCTAGCTTTACCCGAAATAATTACACGGAAACTGTATTCTTTTAAACACTGCCTGGCCCATTAGTTCCAGCCTCTTAATGGCTAGCTCTTACATATTGATCTAACCCTTTTCTAATATCCCTGTAACACCACGAGGTGTCTTACCAGGGAAGATCTTAACCTGTGTCTGTGTCTGGTGGGAGAATCATGGCGACTGTCTGACTTGGCTTCTTTCTCCCAGCATTCTGTTCTGTCTACTCCACCCACCTAAAGCTTGGCCTATCAAATGGGCCAAGGCAGTTTCTTTATTAATTAACCAATGAAAGCAACAGATTAGAAAGAAATTACTCCCACATCAATACCCCTGACCCCAAAAGATAGGAGTAAGTCAAAAGACTACATTAACATGATACAAGGAAATGAACAGACCAAAGTAGCCTGCTACTTTCATAGTTAAACATTCTGTTGCTAAGACAGAACAAGTCACACTCATACACTAGACCAAAACCTTCTGTAGGCAAACCACTCCCTGGTGAATCCATTGTTATCTCCACAAAGGGAATTGGAACTTAGTTGGATCTTTAGACTTTTGTTTGAGGTAAGAACAATCTACTCAATTCAAGGAGCACAAGATCTGGCAATTAACCACACCTGTTGACAATAACCTTGAGAGAGTAGAACTCTCCGTTCCACACCTAGGTGAGACCTTTGTTTGAGGAAGAAGCACAATAACCTTGAAGGAACTAGAGGAAAGTTCCAACTCTCTGATCTTTGGTCAACATGGAAACAGGCTCACATTTTCAGGCCTCCACAAAATGTGACAGGAAAATAGGAGGAGGGCTGTTTGAGGGTAGAAAAGGGAGTACTCTCAGAAGCAACAAGAGAAGAGAATGGGAAGAAATGAAAGACAAATGTTGACTACATATAAATATATATATATGTATATATATCACATAAAAGTGGAAACAGGACTATTTGGGGGAGGAAAAGAGCATAGGCTGTGGAAAAGGGGCAAGGGGTGAACATGAGCAGAGTACAATGACATATATGAATACAATGTCATAATCAAACCTATCACACTGTTTGCTAGTTAAAACATTCATTTTCAAAGACAGGACTATAAAATAAACTATTATATTGAAACACTCATATTATTTAAAAATAATTTTGAAATGTGTCCTTTTGATATTATAACAATGCATTAAATGAAATATCTATATAAGTTTATTGCCATGATTTTAAAGTCCTGGTAGGCATAAATTATAATTCAAATAACATTAATAGCTGCAATGTGAAATGGAAACCTCTGTGATTTCAATTACTGGCAATCTGGTACTACTCTTTATTCTATGCCTTGTTTCCTACAGTTACCATGAAAATCTGTTTTATTATTCCTCCATTACTACTGAAAATAACAATGTAATTTATTTTCCACCATTAGCCCTAAGAATTCTAAAATATGGAATACATTGAGTATACATGGACTTCAAGTTAAGATTCTCTTTAGAAAAGGAATATTCATTTCTTTTCATGTGTAGGTCTATGATCCTGTGCCCCAAGCCAATGAGGAGTCAGATCCTTGGGAAGTTGCCATGCAGGATCCTAGGAACTGAGCCCATCTCCTCTGAGAGCATTAAGCACTCTTCACTGTTGAGCCATCTCTACAGTCCTTTAAAGCTTCTGTTTACATGGCCTTAATGAAATATTATTCACATACCATGCTTGCCACTTACAATCTGCAATTCAATGGTTTTTAGTATATTCGCAGATTTATGAATTTTAAATTTTATGATTTCAAATACAAACTCAGTACCTTTAAGTGATCTACCTTCTACACTGCCAAGCAAGCACAGCATAAACAAATAATGTTCTAGTTTCCCAGAGCATAGAATTCCATATTTTACAGGTGAAATCTCATTTTATAAATTTGCTTTTTCTTTATTTATGTGTGTATTTATCTGTATGATACATGTGTGGGTGCTCACAGAGGTCTCACGAAAGGGTGTAACTCCTGCTCCAGGGGATCTGACGCCATTTTTTTGCCTCTGTAACCACCTGCTATCTTTGACAGCTTTGGTGAGCTGCCTGCTGTGGGCATAAGGAACCAAACTCAATGTCTATAGAAGAGCAGAATGCACTCCTAGCAGCTGAGTAACATGTTTAGACACAGAAGGGACCTCTTGAAGACATCCTTCCTGGATCATCTGTCTCTTCTGAGCCCAGATGAGACCTCTGTGGAAAAAGGATCCTTAACCACTCAATCAAAAATGCTCTACCACTCTAACAAACCAGGTCCACCACATTTTCCTGCTTCATGTCCTTCGTGGCTTTTATAATCTCATATTATTTATTTATGACAAGCACCTGCACTTACTTACCAGGCCAGGGTCACCTGATACGGCTGAGAGTAATGAAATGAGGCCAGGTTGGAGGGGACACAGCACAAATTAGGCTGTGACAATTTTATTGAGAGCAATCAGATTTTTTATACCTTTATCAGAAACCGAATATAATGAAAATTGCCGGGATCAATACAGTTGAAGTTGCCAGGATATAGTGAAGTTTTCGAGTCGTACAGGGTAGAGGAGATTAATGTCTAAGACCAATTGTCCTGTCAAGCCTTCATGTTTCCTTGACTACTAAGGGAACTCACAGAGAAACACAAAGCAGCGTGAATGCTTCACTGCCCAAGGGAGTGCATCAGTCTCTCAGGAACAGGAAGACACAATGTACCCCAGGAGGCATTGACTGAAACCTGAAAAAAACCTATAACACATGTGAAATTACCTGGCGTGAGTGAGAAGAAAACACGGAAAACGCAACAAACCTGCTTAGGAGTTTATTAGAGGGGGCGTGTATAGGCCTGCAGAAGTCAGTATGCAGAGAGAGGGGGGGGGCGGAGGGAGAGAGAGAGAGAGAGACAGAGAGACAGAGAGAGAGAGAGACAGAGAGAGAGAGAGACAGAGAGACAGAGAGAGAGAGAGGA
Source organism: Microtus pennsylvanicus (assembly GCF_037038515.1). Taxonomy (NCBI): domain Eukaryota; kingdom Metazoa; phylum Chordata; class Mammalia; order Rodentia; family Cricetidae; genus Microtus; species Microtus pennsylvanicus. The sequence continues at coordinate 130,292,217 of NC_134601.1, read as the reverse complement.
AGATGGCAGTCCAGCTTTTAAAAGCTGCTTAGCGCATGCGCACAAGGGGTTGGCATGGCTACGTCATACACAGATGATGGGGCTCACGCATGCACGCAAGGGCTTAGCTGAGTCATACGTGGATGATGTAGTACACATTGCACGTGGGTCACGCAGGGTTCTAGGGCCATTGGACACTTCTGTCTGAGGGCTTGTCTGCACATGCATGGCCCTAGAACCCAAAAGTGTTAGCCTTATTGTGGCTGAATCATAACAACATGGCTCTCAAAATAGCTAGGCCTGGTAAACTCAATGGTTCCATTCAATTTACTTATTTATATATGGTTATATATTTACAAATCGACTATTGGCCTCGACCACCTGAGTACAATCTCAAGAAACCCTTTTCCACGTTATAGTCCTAGAATGAAGAACAATGTGTGATATGTTGTTAAAGTATTCAGTAAATGTTCACAAAATGGTTGGATCCATATGTGGGGAGTTGCTTCTGAGATGGCAAAATCTGCAGCATATAAAGCCAGGCTGTTAACTTTGGGAGAGGGAGAAGTGACGGGCTTAAGAGAGAAAGGCCCAGAGTTCAATCATCCTTGAGACACGCAGTCTGTCAACACTGAAACAATGGACCCAAGTAGCCAGGCAAAGCAAGGTATCCACTTGTAAAGGTTTTGGGGTAAAGGTCATGCATTTTGAGAAAGCAGGCTTACTTAATAACCAATGCTACGTGACCAAGGCTGGAGCCTTAGTCTATATAATTTAGGCTATGTGACAGACATCACTTCTCTGGAAAGGGGAGTAGGGTTTGGCTAATGTGTTACTCATGCAACGTGACAATAATCAGGCTGCCTTCTACCCCAAGATGGCAAGTTGTCGTCTGGGTCTGTTTCCACCTTTTTAAAAGCCCTATCTGCTTAGGGCCTGAGTTTTCTACTGCAGTCATTTAACCGAGGAAAAAGCAGGGGTAAATAAAAATGTAGTCTGCCTTCAGAAGCTCTGAACAATAAATCATAAATCCAGTGTTAATTTCCATACAACAAATATGACAATTGAGTTCTGACGGTAGGAATGGTACAGTGGCTCCGTGAAGCTGTTGGTATTTAGCAGCAGGGTGTTAGAATTTTGAGTACATCACTTCACTATAGTGGGAGGCACCTTCTATAATTAGCAAGTCTGGCTTTGCTCCTTAAGTAAAAACAGTACTTCCTACATACTATGGCAAGTGGGGGGGGGGACTTATTTGAATAGGGCTTGATTTTCCCAGCATTTAGACAACTACGTATTTTCAAAAAACTAAAACCATTGTTCAACTTCTAGAAGAAGCCCAGGCTCTTTTTTGCTAATTGTGTTGTATTATAGGAACCTTTTATTCTAATTAATTCTTCACAAATAAATACCACATGTCAAAAATATCATAAAGTTTAATAAGTAATAAAAAATGTCCTAGTGACTTTAAATAGTTTTCCAGGCATATTTTAGTGGGCCATTTTATTATCTCTATAGGAAGGCAATCTAAATGGTATAGTGGTTTACAAGCATCTTGAGGACCTTGATGGAGATTCAAATTTTTAAATCTATTTTCTATATTTCGTATGAGGGATAAATTACATACCATAAATCAAATGCCAAGCACTGTACTTAACAGAGTTAAATAAAAGGCAATCATGGTTCTTACACATAAGAACCCACTGAACAGCAGACTGTGTTTCTGAGTGGTCTAGTATGCATCCATGCTTCCCTGCTCTAACTGTACAAGTCATCTCTCTGCACTTGTGTGCTAAGGAAGGGGATTTCTTTACTGTCCTTATTTGACTGTTGCTCCAAGTAGAGAACTTTGATGCAAAGAGATTCCCAGGAATTGTTTTATTTTAAACTATGTACCTACCATTGCAACTAGGCGAAGCATTATTGAACGTCTGTTTTCTAGAAAATATTATAAATCATTAGCATGCAACAGCTTGTAGAATACTTTAGGTATCCTCCACTCAAGTGGCAGCCCACATCCACCAACCTTTCCTCTTTTTCATTTTATCCATTAATATTAATGAAAACAGGGGTTTAATGATTCTCAGTCTACTCTATCTCCAAGCCACACCTAAGAATGAGAGAACAATACTAATTAATCTGCTATGTTATGTGACTGATTTCTCTCTTTCTCTCTATTTATATATAATATTAGAGTGCCTTACAGGCTACAGTTGTTAATCCAACAATGGCTGGCTGGGAATGGAAAAATCTAAGAACCCAGTAGTTGTTCATTTTAGTTGGTCTTCAGTATATGCTGGAGTCCCTAAGAATTAGGCTCTAAAGCCAATGAAGGAGTGGACTTGCTAGCAAGACCAGAGCAGGCAGGTGAAGAACAAAAGCTTCCTTCCTCCATGTCCTTTATATAGACTTCCAGCCTAAGGTATGGCCCAGATTAAAGGGGGTTGTAAATGGACATTCATTGCCCAGACCCGAATAATCACACAGAAACTATATTAATTACAACACCGGTTGGCCTATTAGCTCAGGCTTTTTTAAAACTAATTCTTACATATTAAATTAATCCATTCTTGTTAATCTGTGTATCATCAGGAGACTTTGGTCTACTGGTAAGGTTTCGGCAGGTTCTTTTCCTTCGGTAACTACATGACATCTCTTTGACTCTCTATATGTCTCTTCCAGCCTGCCTATATTCTGCCCTGGCATAAGCCAAAACAGCTTTATCCATTAACCAATAAAAGCAACACATATACAGAAGGACATCCCACATCAGTGGGTAAAGTGCTTTTCTCATGAAATCGTTAATCAGAGTTTCCTCTCAAGACAAGATGGGCTCAGCACTGAGTTATGCTAATCGTTGATGAGAGAGAGTTGGAGAGATGGATGAGTGTTTAAGATCACTTGTATTCTTGCAGAGGATCCAGGTTCAATTCCTGGCACCCACAAGCAGCTCAAAACTGTCCATAACTCCAGTTCTAGAGTTTCTGACACCCTCTTCTGGCATCTGTAAGCACCAGGCAAGCACACGGTACCCAGATATACATGTACGCAAAACACTCGTGTGCATTAAATAAATGTAGAGGGAAAATATTGAAAGAATAACTAATAGCATTTTCTTATATTATTTCATAAAATTGAAGATAACTCATTATGAAAAGCACTAGACAGATAAAAACATATCAGAAACAATACAGGAAAAGTAAACACAGCAGCAGGTTTCAAAAGATGGCTTCACTAATGGGGGGGCATTTACACATTGAAATCAATAGGGCTTGATCAGTTCTGACTCCTTATCTTGTTCTCCTTGAATGAGTCTAAAAAAATAGATACAGGCTGTGTGTGTGTGTGTGTGTGTGTGTGTGTGTGTGTGTGTGTGTGTGTGTGTTTCTATAAACGATGGCTATGTTATCAAAAGCAACCTACGAGTTCAAATCAATTCCCATTAAAATCCCAGGGGTATTCTTTGCAGAGATATAAAAAAAACAATCCCAAAAATCAATATAGAGGTACAAAAGCCTTCAAATAACCAGGACAATCCTTACAAGAAAGGGCAGTTCTGGCGGCATCATGGTACCTGATCTTAAACTGAGAAGCCATAACAATCAAACCAGCATATGCTGGTCACATCACTGAATGTGAGGAGGTGCAGTAAGCAAACCCCTAAAATTGTCACTCTATAGTACAGTTAAGAGGAATGTTTTTTATGTGAATAGTTGACAGAGAGAGAGAGAGAGAGACAGACAAAGAGAGAGAGAGAGAGAGAGAGAGAGAGAGAGAGAGAGAGAGAGAGAGAGAGAGAGAGAGAAAACATTCAGAGGCATTTGAAAGAGTCTAGAACAGACAAAATAGAAAGCCGACTGAGAGAGCAGGGAGAAGAGAGCAGCAGGAGGACACTCTCACCATTATAAAGGGAACAGACAGATATCTGGGGAGATGAGAAGGGCCAGGGCCGAAGCTTTGAAGTGTATAACAAGTATTTGTGACTGAGTGAGCCTGGAGTCTGCCATGGGCTTTAATATACAACCATGAGTAGCCCGTGTTCCTTCTACCAGTTGTAAGGGAAATGACTCCTTTTGGAAGATGGGAAATGGTTTCACAAGTTCCTGAGGAATGCTGGCTTTTATCTACCCACCAGAAATCCTTCAATAGTCCAACTTGAGCTCATTCCAGGATATTTAGACTACCTGAAGCCTATATATGGACTGCATGACCTAGCAGCCACAAACAAAACCTGTAAACCAGTGCAATAGAATGTAGGACTCAGAAAGAAAACCACATAATTTAAGCTACCTAAATTTTAACAAATGCATCTTAGTTAGGTTTTTTTTAATTCTGGAAATAACACGATAACCAAAAGAATTTAGACAAGAAGGGGGTTATTTCCACTTGTACTTGTGGTTCATCATGAAGGGACATCAGGGAAGACACTTGAGGTGGGAAACAATAGAGGCAGGAAGTGAATGAAGCAGAGGAGGAGAGCTGCTTACTGCCCTGCTCCTAATCATTTGCTCAGCCTGCTTCCTTATAGCACCCAGGACCACCTACCTACCTGCAGGTGGATAGTGCCACCCACAGTGAATTGAGCCTGTCATGTAAACCATCAATCAAGAAAATGTCCTATAGATCCATCTACCAACAATCTGATGGAGGCATTTCCCAATTAAAGTTTCTCTTTCCAGACCACTCTAGCTTTTGTCAGTTTGCCAAAACCAAAACCTCTCCAGAACAGTGAGCAAACCATACTCTAGAGAAAAGACAACCTCTTTAACAAATGGTACCGGATCTTACTGTCAAGTTCTAGAGCGTTGGCAATAGCCTATAATGCTTAGAGGTCTGTGGGATTCCTTTGGCCAAGACCTCAAAAAGAAGTAACCAATTCCTGGTACTGGGACTTTTATTTATCAGCATGGGTGTTTAGTCAGGGTATTGCCATCTCCTGTGCCCTCATTATAGAGTAACTCTAATAAAATTCTCTTTATTGAAAGCTTCTAGAATAGTAAGTTTCCATACGACTTTTTTTAAAAGGTCTGTAGTTTTAATTAATGCTTTCCATCCATGTTTCTCCTCTATCATGCCCTGCTGTTTCCCATTTCATTCAACACTTCCTGTTCTATTATAATATCACTGCACTCTATGCTCCCTCCCTTGAAAGATTCTCTTATAGCCCATGGCCCCTTAGTAGTGACCTAACTTCTTTTGAATATTCCAAATGAAATACAAATATCTAAAGAATCAAGGCTAACATCCACATGGGAGAGAAACTATGCAATGTTAACCCTCAATGATTATTTCCAGTTCTGTTCATTTACCTGCTTGCTTCATGATTTCATTTTCTCCAAAGCTGGATAATATCTTATTGTGTAAATGCACTACAATTTTATTACATATTCTTCAGTTGCTGAAAATCTAGGATGTTTCCATTCCTGGCTATTGTGAATAAAGCATCAATTAACATAGGAGAGCAAGTATCTATTGTAGAAAGATAGAGAGTCCCTCTTTCCAAAGATGCCAAATAATTGAGTAAAGAACATGGAGAAATGAAGTTGCTATTCACCTGGAAGCTTCATCTCTACTGGCTAGTTTCATAGTGCCAGAAGGTGATGTTATGCATGCTACTGAGAAAAACAAATAGTTCCCCAATGCCACCCGGCTGTGAAACCCATGAGCAGCAATAAAAACTGGCTTGACAAAATACTCAGGCTGGTGTGCAAGTGCCACAAATGACATGCAGGAAGCAAACCACTTTCTGATCTTTTGTGGTCCTAAGACCTGCTTCATGAGATGAAACTCATTCCTGTGCTGTTAACGGGCCAAGAAGCTAAGACAAGACAGGCCCTAAGGAGCAACCTACTGCTATTATTATGCTAAATGGATATAGTATTAAACCAAATTCTAATGAATTATTGCTATACCCATAGTTCAATGCATCTCTCAACCATCAGCAGAGAAGTTTCTTCTTGAAGTAGGTGGGAATTAACACAGAGACCCACAACTGGACACTGCGTGAAAATAAGAAACTGTGGTGTGCTCAGAGCTAGATGTGAAAATCTGTATCACACCCCTTCCTACCAAGCCTCCAGTGTTGATTACAAATAACTATCAATTGGAATCATTCTCAGATTGTAAAGAACACAGGAAAGCAAAGTTTTAAAACCAATCACAAAAATGTCACTAAATCATATAACAATGGTACAGGGTGGGTATTTTGGGTAATTTTTGTTGTCACCAATAATTGAATCTATATATCAGTGGCATATTATCAAAGGCTATTCACCAAAGCTACCCTTTATGCATTAAAATTTGCATAATCTTAACCATCGCTTTATTGTATGTGTTGCTTTGAATTTGTTGGATACCCAGAATATTAAGGATGAATTGAAGGGGCTAGAGAGACGGCTTAGTAGCTAAGTGTGTTTGCTAGGCTTACAGAGGACCTGGATTCATCACATCACACTCACATGACTCACAAATCCTGGAAATCCAGCTCCTGGGAACCCAACACCACCTCTTGACCTCTGAGGGTGGTGCACATGCAAGCATGACACTCATTGACATAAAATAAAAACAAATGCATCTTTTTAAAAGAACAAATTGAAGATTTATCAGCCTTTTAATGCAAACTTTATGGGAAATTGGATACTATCAAAGTGTATTAAAAAGGGGAAACAGGAGGATAGAGAGATTTCGCAGCAGTTAAGAGTACTGACTGACTGCTCTTTCAGAGGACCCAGGTTCATTTCCCAGCACCCACATGGTGGCTCACAACTGTCTGTAACTCCAGCTCCAGGGTATCTGACACCCTTCTCTGGCCTTCATGTGCAATACACACATGACACATAAACTTGCATTTCAGCAAAACACAAAGATATGACCAATAGTGCATGCTAAACAAGCAGTCACACGTAACAACTGTAAATATAATGCTATATATAGGAAGTTAATTATCTTCTAAAACTTTGTAGTGATGTACTGGTTACCTGTATATCTTCAGGGTGTTTATTTTAATTCAATAATAAAATTATCAGATTCCAAGTTTGTGAATTGGTATTTCTTCTAGGTCCCTTTTCTTATTTCATAATCAATGAGAGGTCTGAAGAGCAGTTTACATCTATTTCCTGATGACCTATTTGGCATGTAGAGAATAAGGAGCTAAAGGAATGAATATAGAATTAATAAAGTGATCGCACTATTATCCCCCAACACAATAAAGCATGTGGAAGTGTAAGAGTTTTGTGCATTGCCTTTTTCTTCCCAATAAGTTAGCTGACATTTATTAGCTTGCTTGTTTATTAGAGGTAAGCAGATGACTGAGCACACAGGACGCTTCTGTGTTGTTTGCCCCTTTAACCTCTGAAAGCTTCCACAGCTTTTCCCATAATTAATCCTACCAAAAGCTCCTCAGTCCAAAAGAGGCCCTCCAAGGTACCCCCTGCCGGGTACAACTACCCAGGCAAACAGCAGATGAAGCAAGGGAAGAGTTCAGAGGAGACATTTGCAAGTCTCTGCAGGGAGCCAAGGCAGTGGAAAGGCAAAGCACTTACCTATCCAATGGCTTCCCTGCTGCGGCACTTGGCAGGAGGGTACCAAGCAGGGGCCAGCACTGAAGGGCAAACTAGAATTAATTATCATTTCAGTTCACTTAATTAGGCCTCTTTTCAGCTGGGTCAGAAATCCCAATTTCTTTGCCATTAGAGATTTGTCTTCTCCCTTGGATATGCACAGAGATTTTTTAGTAGCATGAACAAGAAAAAAAAATCAATCTTCATAAGGCATCTCAAATGTTGTCCAAACGCTTTTAAGTTGTTTTTTTTTAAATTAACTTTCAGTCTACAGCAACACGTCAGATACATCTACTAAATGAAAGTTGTGGGAGGACATGAGTTTGGACCTGAGATTTATATTTATTACAATAGCTATGTAATAAATATAATAGCTATTACAGGCTATAGTCCAGACAGTTCAACAATGGCTGTGCCCCAATGGAAAGTTTAAGAATCCAACCAATAATTGTTATGAGGCTGGATGTCTCAGTTAGTCTGCAGTATATGCCAGAACACTGAAATAGGCTCTATGTTGGGAGTCACCCCAAAAAGGTGGCTCCTGCCAGGTCTAATGCTGGTGAAAGGATGGACTTGCTAGCAAGGCAAAGAGCAAGCTTTCTTCTCCTATGTCCTTTATATAACCTGCCAGCAACAGGTGTGGCCGACATTAAAGGTGTGTTACCACACCTCAAAGATCCAGATGAAAAGCATATCTTCCTCCTTCAAATAATTTAGTTAAGAAAAAAACACCACACAGGTGTGCCCAGAAAGTTGGGTTTAGTTCATTCCAGATGTAGTCAAGTTGACAACCAAGAATAGCTCTTCACAGTAAGGTGGATTGAACAAGCCATATAAGTTATTTTATGTGCTTCACTTCTGTTTTCTTATAAATGATATCTGATCATATATCTTACTTAAGGTTTCTATTGCTGTGAAGCGACAACCTGACCATGGCAACTCTTATAAAGGAAGATATTTAATTGAGGTCACTTACATTTCAGAAGTTGAGTCTGTTATCATTATGGTAAGAAGTGTGGTGGCATGCAGGCAGATATGGTGCTAAAGAAGGAGCTGAAAGCTCTACATCTGGATCTGAAGGCAGCGAAAAGAGACTGTTACACACTGGGCATAGCTTGAGCATATATCAGACCTCAAAACCTGCCCCCACAGCATTGTTTGTCATAGCTAGAATCTGGAAACAACCTAAATGCCCTTCGACTGAAGAATAGATAAGGAAAATGTGGTATATTTACACAATGGAGTACTACACAGCAGAAAAGAATAATGACATTTTAAATTTAGAAGGCAAGTGGATAGAGCTACAAAACATCATTTTGAGTGAGGTAACCAGACCCAGAATGACAATTATCCTATGTTCTCACCCATAAGTGGTTTTTAAACATAAAGCAAAAAAAACCAGCTTACAATTCACAATCCCAGAGAACCTAGACAAAAATGAGAACCCTAAGAGAGATATACATAGATCTAATCTACATGAGAAGTAGGAAAAGACAAGATCTCCTGAGTAAATTGGGAGCATGGGGACCTTGGGAGAGGGTTGAAGAGCAGGGGAAAGGCAGGGAGGTGAGCAAAGAAAAATGTAGAGCTCAATAAAAATCAATAAAATTAAAAAAATAAGCTCAGATATCTCTATCTCTAATAAATGTTTCTCAATATGACTACATATTAGAGTCAATATGAGAAGGTTTTAAAGATTCAGATATTGGGCTAGAAAGATAGCTTTGTTTGTAAAAACACTTTCTGCTTTTCCAGAGGACCTGGGTTCACTTGCTTGCCCCTGTGTAGCACAGGTCACAATCACATGTAACCCCAGCTCCACGGTATCCAGTACCCTCTTCTGGTCTCTATGGGCACCTGTACACGTGTGCATTTACACACATATGCATAAATAAAAGCTAAATTATATTATTAATTTATCTTTATTTTATTACTTTAAAACAAATACCAACCCAAATTCCCACTCCCTCTCCTCCTCCTATTTCCTCCACACACCCTCTCATCCCACCTCCTCCAATCCTAAGAGAGGGCAAGGCACCCTGCCCTGTGGAAAGTCCAAGGCCCTCCCTACTATATCTAGGTTGAGCAAGGTTTACATCCAAAGAGAATAGGATCCCCAAAAGCCAGTACATGCTGTAGAGACAAATCCCAATGCCACTGTAAATGGCCCCTCAATCTGCCCCAACTGTCAATCACATTCAGAAGGACTAGTTTGATCCCATGTTCATTCACTCCCAGTTGGATGTTGGTGAGCTCCCATTAGCTCTGGCAAACTTTCTCAGTGGGTGAACCCCTCATGGTCTTGACTTTCTTCCACTCTTCAACTGGACCTTGGGAGCTCAGTCCAGAGCTCTGATGTGGGTCTCTGCCTCTGTTTCCATCAGTTGTTGGATGAAGGATCTATGGTGATATTTAAGATGTTCATCAGTCTGACTACAGGGCAAGGCCATTTCAGGCATTCTCTCCTCTACTGCTTAGGGTCTTAGTTGGGGTCATTCTTACCAATTCCTGGGAATTTTTGCAGAGCCAGGTTTCTTGTTAATCCCATAATGACTTCCTCAATCACAATATCTTTTACCTTGCTTTTATATCTGTCTTTCCTCCATCTCAACTATGCCATTCCCTCAAGTTCTCCTCAACCCTTTCCTTCTCCCCCTTTTTTCTAGCCACTTACCCCATGCTCCCAATTTTCTCATGAGATCTTGTCAGTTTCCAATTAGCATGTGGGTCCATATATGCTTTTCTTTGTGTTCACCTTATTACTTAGCTTCTCTAGGATCATGAACTTATAGGCTCATTGCCCTTTGTTTATGGCTAGTATTCACCTATGAGTGAGTACATACCATATTCATCTTTTTGGCTCTGGGTTACCTCACTCAGGATACTGTTTTCTAATCCCATTCATTTGATGCAAAATTCAAGATGTCATTGTTTTTTACTGCTGAGTAGTACTCTAATGTATAAATGTGCCACACTTTCTTTATCCATTCTGCAGTTGAGGGGCATTTAGGTTGTTTCCAAGATCTGGCTAGTACAAATAATGCTGCCATGAACATAGTTGAACAAATGCTTCTGTAGTATGATTATCTTTTGGGTATGTTCCCAAGAGTGGTATTGCTAGATCCTGAGGTAGGTTGATTCCCAATTTTCTGAGAAACCACCACACTGATTTCCAAAGTGGTTGCACAAGTTTGCATTCCCACCAACAATGGATAAGTGTTCCCCTTACTCCACATCCTCTCCAACACAGGCTATCATTGATGTTTTTGATCTTAGTCATTCTGACAGGTGTAAGATGGTGTCTCAGAGTTGTTTTGGTTTGCATTTCCCTGATAGCTAAGGAAGTTGAATGTGTCCTTAAGTATCTTTTGTCCATTTGAACTTCTTCTGTTAAGAATTGTCTGTTTATGAGAGGGAGTCTGAAATGGCCCAATCCTATAGCCATATTGATGAATATTTTGCATATCACCATAGAACCTTCATCTGGCGATGGATGGAGATAGAGACAGAGACCCACATTGGAGCACTGGACTGAGCTCCCAAGGTCCAAATGAGGAGCAGAAGGAAAGAGAACATGAGCAAGGAAGTCAGGACCACAAGGGGTGCGCCCACCCACTGAGATGGTGGGGCTGAACTAATGGGGGCTTACCAAGGCCAGCTGAACTGGGTCTGATGTAACATGTGATCAAAAAGGACTCTCTGAACGTGGCAGACAATGAGGGCTGACTGAGAAGCCAAGGACAATGGCACTGGGTTTTGATCCTACTGCATGTACTGGCTTTGTGGGAGCCTAGTCTGTTTGGATGTTCACCTTCCTAGACCTGGATGGAGGGGGGAGGACCCTGGACTTCCCACAGGACAGGGATCCCTGACGGCTCTTTGGACTGGAAAGGGAGGGGAAAGGGGGTGGGAGAGGGGGAGGGAAATGGGAGAAAGGGAGGAGGTGAAAATTTTTAATAATAAAACAATAAAAAATAAAAAAGAATTGCCTTTTTAGTTCAGTATACCATTTTGTAATTGGGTTATTTAGAATTTTAATGTTTAACTTCTTGAGTTCTTTATATATTTTTGAGATCAGTCCTTTGTCTGATGTGGTGTTGGTGAGGATCTTTTCCCATTCAGTAGGCTGCTTTTTTTGTCTTAATGACTCTGTGTCTTTTGTTTACAGAAGCTTCTCAGTTTCAGGAGGTCCCATTTATTTATTTTGCTCTTATTGTCTGTGCTACTGGGGTTATATTTAGGAAGTGGTCTCCTGTGCCCATGCATTGAAGGATACATCCCACTTTCTCCTCTATCATGTTCAGTGTGTTCAGATTTATATTGAGGTCTTTAATCCATTTGGACTTGAGTTTTGTGTGTGGCAATAGATATAGATCTATGCTGTGTTTCAAGGTTCCTGGGACCTCACAGGTGAACAGGTGGGTTTGGGGATGGGGTGGATTGGTGGATATCCCAGCTGCATGAAAACTCCCTGCTGGCTGGCTAGAAAAACTGAGGAAGCTGGGGAGGGGCCCCCGGGTTTGGTCCCACTGGGGATGTCCCAGAGAGTGGGACATCTAGCTGTCCGGCCCTGTGGCCACTGACTCACCTCTTAGGTCCCCTCAATATTGGAGCAAGCTGTGCTTCAGGGTTCCGTGTACCTCACAGGTGAACAGGCCTATTAATTTATTTTTTAATTATATAACTTATAATGTAATTTAAATTTAAAATAAATTTGGATGCCCAAGACTGGTACTGAAATTCATTAAATCAGAAAAAAGTATTCAGGGTATGGGTTATGGATTCTCCAAGCAGTAGCAAGTTTATTTTTATTTTATTCTTTTATTTTGAGTTTATTTTCAACATTTTATTACATTTATTTATTTACTCATTATTCTCTGAAAGTCTTATACATATTTACAGTATATCTTGATAATATCTCCCACTCCTTCTCTTCTAACACCCCTCTATACTCCTTCCAACGCAAGCTTAGGTCCTCTATTATTTTTAATACATATGTATATTAAGTGCTTCTTAGATAATTGTAACTTTTCTAAAACTTCTTTTACCACTACATATATTTTCCAAAAATTTGCCATCACAAAAATTACTTAAGCTTGCCTTGAATATAAATTTTTGTTTTATTTTTTGTGGTGTTATTACTTGGTAGATTCAATTGGGAGCTGCCAAGCCCCAGTTTTAACAAACACAACTGGTCATTCACAACTGGTGAGGGAAGGTTTGAGGAACACCACAAGATGCTACATTTTCTTCTAGTACCTATCCTATACATGTTCAAAAAAACTTTATTTGTACAAAAGAAAGTAGCTAAAACTATTCTGAGATGTTTGTCAAAAAGTAGATTTTCTTTCTTCTAAATAAAAGTTCAAAACAGCACCAGTTCATCCCGTATCAGAATTTCCTGTACTGGATAGTCTATTCTTGGAAATCAACAAATCTTCCAGCCATCTTCAGCTCTTTCTATCATATACCAATGATTGTAGCTAGTAGAAGTTTGTCTCCCTCTGGTACCCTATCTATACCAGTGTTTAAAAAAAAAACAGGGGTGGCTTCTTGTTCCAGTTCATCCTCTTTCTTTTCTGTATAAGCACATAACAAATGCATCAAAGAATGTAGCTTTAATGTTGGCTTCATTCTAAAAGAGATATCTTAAACTCAAGACTTTAAGAGTGGGACAGCTAAATGTGCAGACTTTTCATTGGATGATATAATAGGAAATGATCATCTGAAAACTCTGTTTTCACATTCCAAATGTTTTAAATAATCATAAACCTATGGGAAGACACATTTGGAAGCCTTTCCTGGCTTCAAAGAATGGAAGCCATTCTGTGCCCTGCAGAATGGAAGAGTCTTTTTGAAGATGGCTATGACCTTACAATGAGCATAATCTCAATACATCTGGTTGAGAGCAGACATGTGATATTGTCTTTTCATTTTTTTTAAGGCAATCATTATGGTGGTTTGAATGAAAGTGACCCCCTTAAGCCCATAGGGAGTGGTACTATTAGGAGGTGTGGCCTCACTGGAATAAGCGTGACCTTGTGGGAGCAAGTGTGTCACTGGGGGTGGGTGGGGTTGGATGTTTCATAAGCTCAAGTCATGCCCAGTGGCTCACTCTCTCTTCCTGCTGCCTGCTAATCCAGAATGTAAAACTCTCAATTCCTTCTCCAGCACTATGTCTGCCTGCATGCTGCCATGTTTCACACCATGATGATAATGGACTAAACCTCTGAACTGCAAGACAGGTAATCCAGTAATCCAATTAAATGTTTTCTTTTGTAAGAATTGATGTAGTCATAGTTTCTCTTCACAGCAGTAGAAACCCTTACTAAGACAGAAGTTGGTACCAGGATATTACTGTGATAGGCCTGACCATGCTTCTATTTGGAAGAATATGGACTTTAGGATCTTTTATTAAAAAAGCAGTAAAATATTTAGGTGGGGCTTGATGGGCCATCCTAGTAGAAACATGGAAGTCAGTGGTGCTTTGAACTGTGGGGGCCTAGCTCAAAAGATTTCAGAGGAGGAGAATGTCAATATGTGGCCTAGAAGCTGTTCTTGTGATATTTTGGCAAAAACTGTGATTGGTTTTTAGCTTGTCCAAAAAAGTCTGCTGAGGCTGAATTGAAGAGTTTTTGATTAATTGCGTTGGCAGAGGAAATCAGAGAACAGCTTAAAATTGACTATGTCTTGTGGTTACTAGTGTTCACTTTTATGTGGATCTTTAGTGAAAAGGAGCAAGCTGATCAAGTAAAAATACAAAATGTACGGTTGGAAGAGACCAAGAAGTTTAAAGAAAAATGATGCTTAGTGAAATAAAGGGAGTAGTGACCTCAGAGTAAGACTCCACCTAGCTAAGCTTCCAACTTACTGAAAGGAATTTTTAAAAAATGAAAAGGAATTAAAGGAAAACTTACAGCCAGGTGTTCTGGTGTATAACTTTAATCCCAGCACTCAGAGGGCAGAGGGTGACTTATCTCTGAGTTCAAGGTCCACATGGTCTACAGAGTAAATTCCAGAATAGCCAAGCTTAGGTAATGAAGGGAAGCATTAAAAACAGAAAGCTGGTGAAAATATAACTGAACAATCAGGGGATATGTTCCAACCCCAGCAAGCAGCAGAACTTGACACATGTAAAACTCTCAGCTCCTTCTCATGATCTCAGCCACATGATTCTGGCTTTAGAGTCAAGGACAGAAGAAATAGGTTTTGAAATCTCTCTCCATGGCTAAGGAAAGCTACTGAGGCCAGGCATATGTCAGGGGTGTCCCTGCATGCAGACCCAGAGAGGCCATTTCATAAAACTGTGAAGGTGAAATCTGGATTGCCTTGAAGACCCCAAGATGTTGGAAATGCCAGAGTTGTGGGTTATCTGCCAAGAAAAGCTGAAAAAAGAGAGTAAAACCAGCCCAAGGGAGAAGTGCATTGTAGTCAACAAAATTGAGAGGAGTTAGAGATCTGAAGAGTGGTTTGACATCAAACATGGAGATGTAGAGTTGGCAGTTTGTACATCTGGTTTTCGGTCTAGCTTTCGTCCAGTATTTCCTCACTATGCTCCATTCCTTACATTTTGGAATGGTAATATATATCTTGAGCCACTATATATTAATATCACCACCACAATCAATTCTCTTCAGCCTTACTAAATATGGCTGTCCACTGGGCGAAAGTTTCCTTCCAAGACAAAAACTGACAACAGAAGCAATTTATAAGAACAACATAAATAGGGAAAATTTGTCAGAAAAAACACACTTGTTTAATAAAATAATACATTCTTACCCACTGGGCCCTATAACAACCCAAGGTATGAAATTTTGTCCTGAATTACAGTATCAGAAATTGTTTCCCGCTTATGTAGCAAGTCTGTATCCAATCAGCAAACTGCTGCTGGTGTCCACAGCAGTCGTGCCACTACTACACCAATGAGCGCATCTTGCCTGGCATGTTGGCAGTGTAACATGCAGAGTCTGTAATTGACCAGGGCTGTTGGGAACAGTTCTTACCCAGTAGCCTACAAAAGCCAGTTATCAGGGAAGGAGCATCCAGCTCAGTCCTGGTTTGATTTTTTTCAAAATAAGCAATCAAAATTTGTGGTTTTCAAAAATAAGGACTTTCTATATATTTCTGACATGCAACTAAGATCAATGCTTGCCATGGGGGAGGAGGATGATTTAGGAGCCTCTGTAACCAACAATTAATGGGTAGGTAGCCCACCACTGACACTAAGATGTTTGTGCAATCTTATGGTTCTTGGGTGTGCCTTCTTCCATACAGGTAGTGTGTCTTATTCAAACCCTTTAACTACTATTTTTACTGTTATTCCAGGTGTTTCTCCAAATTTGTAAGACACTCAAGGTCATCATTTTATAAAACTTTCAAATGGAGGGTAGGTATGATCTCTGAAGGCACATCACCTTGCATTCCAAGTAAATGTCAATAGATCTATGACTCAACAACTAAAACATAAGTAAGATATTAGCAAGGTTCTAATACAGAATGAGATGATGCTATCACTTGCATGAACTGTTCATCAAAAGAACAATGCTTGGTATAATAGTGTGGATTAAGGACATTACCTTATTTACTTCTAGGCAAATGATAGTCATTCTCTACAAGCCATTCCACTTCCCTGTCCTACAGCACTTCCCTGGGGCTGCTGAATATAGCACTAACCTCAGTGGGATTTGTCAATGGGCAGGGTCACACTGCTTAGCTCAGACCAGGACCATGGTGAAGCAAGGCTGTGTGCTTGTCTGCTGCATCCACTACTCCAGCCAGATCATTAGTTCTGACAAGTGTCATGCCAGTATCATGATTATCGCATCTTCGTTGGCTACTCCCAGCTGCTTAAAGGATCCCAAGCTGGGTTTACCACCTCCATCCCCAGTATATTTTCTTGCAGAGGAAAATAAATACAGTATATTCTAGGTAGGATAACTGCTTAACCCATAGGACAAGCTTAATCTTTCTCACCTATATTATTTTGTCATTCATGGTAAAGTGTTAGTCAGGCTTAAGCCTTCTAAAGACTCACCACCACATTTTGCTTTCTGTCTTTTTCCCCCCATAGGAACTTTGACTCAACACAAATATTGTCACATTTGTTTTCAAATGATCCTGATAGTCCCTGTTGTCTGCTTTCCATACTTATTTCTTCTTTCATGATGCCTTAGCACATTACGAGCCACAAATGCCAGTCCAAATCCTTCAGATCTGCTACTGTATTTCCCACTGTGTAACAAGCCCCATATCAGTCCTGAAGTCCTTGCTGGATTGACTTCTTTCCTGGTGCTCCTATGAACACATTTCTATCCGGCCCACAGCATTTAAACAACATTGCTAACCCGCTCAATTTTTTTCAGTAATGCCTAGTCTTCCTTCTCTGGCTTTCAGTTCCTAATTTCATGGGGGCCACATCTGACATCAATGCAATGTTCCTAGTAGCTCTCTATGAGGTAGTCCTTCAGGACTGATTTCTCTTACATTGCTTCAGGCACTTAGCTTTTTTCTCAAGATATTGGCACCTAGGTTACTCAGTTTCTTCACTTATAGTGTACTCATACTGATCCCATCTGTCTCCATGTCCCACAGCCTCATGAGGAAGGATATGAAAGGCCACTTCGATGCTTGCTTTAAAGCCTTTCCCGGATGCACACAGTTCATTGCCATGTTATTCTGATTGTCATAGTATTATGCACTGGTCCATTACAAAGGTCCCCAACTATATCTTGAATCATGCATTTTTTCCCACTTCTGAATAAAACTTTGGACCCGAGAAGTATCTTCTGTCACTTTTACCTTTTAATTCTCTCATCACTGTAGAGTTCTTTTCATTGATTTCTTGTTTTCCATCTCAGGATGTGCTATTTAGCATAAAGCAATTTTTTATTTTTTGCCTTGCCCATTCCAGCTATAGGAAATGACCATGAACATCTCCAGCTCATCCTATTTTCCACATGTCATGCCATATCAGTGGCTAATGCAGAAGATAACATCTATCTATCTTTTTCTAATATAATTCCCACCTTATGAAGACAGGTTATTTGAGGACAGATAGCTCAGCCTCAGTTACCTGCCTTACCATCCATAGTAAAAAGCCACATGACTGACGTCGCAATTGACTTAGGATCACATCCTATATATAGTACTTTCAAGGAACGAAACACATTCACTAGTCTATAGACCGCTTGATATCCTTGCACTTATATGGTAGACCCCATTCACCAAAGTGGTATATTGAGCAGAAGGAGACAAGCACCCCGGATTTCCACCCAACAAAGTTCCCCTATCGGTGGCTCAAGCCTTGGCTTCATTTCTTACCACCCAAAGGCAGGGCCCTTGCAATTGACGGGCACTGCACCAAAGAATCATAGCATCATATATCACAATAAGTAAAAGTATCTCTGTCAGAATTTCCCAAAATGTGATTTCCCCTAAACCAATCATCTTCTAATTACATGTCTTATAATCAAATGCAGGGGCCAATTTTGGCTATGTTGGCTCATATTTGGACTCCAGTTGTATTATATCACTTACCATAGAGAGATATAAACAAACATCAGTTCAACCCAGTTAAATCACCAATGACAGAGAAAAGAAATTATTCTCCCCAAGTATTGCTTGTTCAATCAATAACGTTACTAAACTACTTACAGGAGTATGGGGAGTGGTTATATATAAAGAAATAGTTGATTCAAAGGCCTCTGTATTTCCAAAACCAACTCAAATGTGGGTTTACAAATCATCAGACATATATCATTCAAGATTCCTGATCAACTTGCAGGGAACTGCCAGGAAGAGGATCTTCCCCCAGCAATTACTCACTGCTTATACAAATTTTGGGAGCAGCCTTGTGAGGGTTATAGTTTTCTGATGTTCCTAACCTTGCAAGGCTTCCTCCCACACACACACCTCCTTCTTCCTAGAGGGACCATTCTAATTCAGAGGAAAGAGCTATACAAAAAGACAATAAAACCTCTACTATATAACAATCTTCCAGTAATAGATTCTTATTTTCATCTATGAACCCCACTAGTAGGTAGATAAAAATGTAATTTTTTAAAATTTACTATTTGCAGTTCAATCAGACAAAACAGGTCCACTCCTTGGTTCCCTGTTGAGTTAACTACACTTCTGTAAAGTATCGATTTCATATGCAATATGTTTGCCCACACTTGCTGCAAACAAAGGAATCTTCTTCCCAAGTGGGGATTTAAACTGTCCAGAAGAGAATAGAGAAACTTATTTCTAAGAAATTTAGTGATAACACTGAGATGTCTGTTTTAGATTTGAAAATAATGATTCTTTGACTCTATGGATTTTATAAACCTCCCCAAGGTCCCTATCCCAGGAAAGAAAGCAGAAATGGTAATACCTTTGCCTTCAACTGAAGAAAGTGTAACTCTCTTATAAATACCAGATATTCCACCAGGACAAAATCTCCAGAGAAATAAACTCTCCAAACATGTTCATTTGTCATGAATAATTTGAAAAAGAAATTGGAGTTTTCAAAATATTGTCCTTTGACTAAATAATAAAGCACTCCTTTTTCGCAAAGCATCTCCCAGCTGTTGCTGTTACTGCGTGTGTTTCCTGTCCTAGCCAGTTCTTTTGAATTACTATTTCAACCTTTTTTAAGTCATGGGACTTTAACCCACCAATGTCATCATCACTACCTCAGAAACAAGCTCTGAAGACTAGAGAGGAGAAGCCTTAGGTCAAAGGACTACATCTACTCATCTCTTTAGGTTTCAAGTATTCACTGTCTACCACACGAAACCTCTTGCATGGCCTTTTCCTAGTAGCAATTAAGAATTTCTGCATATTATACTTGCAGTGCGAAAACACTTCCCATAGTGCTCATTATAAAACTCTGTCGGAATCCAGCGTTTTCAATTTCTCTCAGCTATCTTTTCAGTCTCATCATTTTTTCATTTTTAATACTTAACAATTATACAAAATAATGGGTTTCATTATAACATCTTATATATGTATATAATAGACTTTGATCATCTTCAATCCTCTATTATATCCTGCTTCCCCTCTCTCATTGTCCTTATCCCTCCAAGACCTACTTCAATTTTTGTGCACTCTATCATTTTCTTTAATTATTATTGGCACATTAATACAGACATATGACCATATAACTAAAACCTATTTAGTTCATCTAGTGTTACTCATATGGATATGTTTTAAGGACTGACCACTTGGTGTTGGATAACCAATTAGAGGGTTCTTCCATGAGGAAGACTGATTCCTCCTCTTTCCGCAGTCTATAGTTCCTCATCTAAGGGTGGAGGCTTGTGAGATTTCCCCCATCCACGCTAGCGTGTCAACTGGCATTGTCATTGTTCAGTTATTTAGGCCACCGTGTTGTTGAGACTGTGTGCGTGCAGCCTCCCTGTCATATAGAAGACAAAATCTTGCAGCAGATGCCCTGGTCTTCAGCTCTTACAAGCTTCCCTCCCCCTCTTCTGTAGAGGTCCTTAAGCCTTAGGTGTAGAGGTTGTGCTGAAGATATATCAGCTGGGCCTGGTCACCTTATGGTCAGTTGTTCTCTGTATTTTGACCAGTTTTAGCTTTCTGTAATGGTTGACACCTGCTGCAAAAAGAAACGTCTTGGATGAGGGCTAAGAGCCAAACTTTTCTGTGGGTTTAATATAGTATTTAGAATGTAGCTAGGAGTTATATTGGCTTAAGAAAGTGGAAATAATAGGTTCTTCTCTAGGTTCCCCATGACCTCACCAACCAGGAAAGCTTGCTTGATTTACAGTATCAGGCATGAATTCTCTCCTACTAAGTGGACCTTAAGTCCAAGTGACAAATGTTGCTTACCCTCGAGATCTAACTGCCATTATCTTCCCGTTGGGAATATATTGACACACCATAGTTTCTTGCACAATATCAAGACACTCAAATCTCTAGCATGAATGAGAGAAGAGCACATGAGGCTTCATCTCTGTCTGAGGAGCTATCAAAATATCCAATCAAAGAAATCTCTCTCTGTCATGCCCAGCTGTTTGGATTTTAGTTTATTCCAGATGTAGTTAAATTGACAACCAAGATTAGTCATCATAAATCCACCCTTTGTCAACTTGATATGCAATCAAGTTATGTTTAATTTCCAAATGAAAACAATAACTAGGTTATAATCATGCATAACACAATACAACTATATGATATACAACCATAAATGCACTATATATTTAGGAATAGGTGGTAATCTCCCTTTAGGATTGCTTAGTTTTTTACTGTCTCATAACATAATATGATAACCACCATTATTATCATGGTGTTATATTATACGATAAACTGAGGAAACAAAACATAAACATCACTTGATTATGTGTATATATGTACAAACACATTCTTAACAAAATACGACAGAAAATACTCATGTCAATTATAATCCTCATGTCTGTAATTGGTCACATGACCTTAGCTGGCATTTAGAGCTACCTTCCTATGCTACTCATTCCATATTTTTTCCACCCTCACCAAGAACCTCAGCAGGTCTTGACTCTTTTCATACCTTTATTCCCAATGGATCTGTGCCATTTGTCATCCTGCCTGAATTAGTTTGTTGTAGTTTCTCATTTACTTTAATGACAGGACACGGAAGAAAAAGAAAGCCCTAAAGCATCTCCTTCACTGCAGACATAATCTTTCTTACCTCCATTGTTGAGAGGCAATCTGATTTCCCCACAATAATCTGGATTAATCACCCCTCCTAACACTATTATTCCTTTCTTAGTCTGCTAGCTTAAGGGCATCAAAAACTCAAAGTATCCCGGGGAAGTCTGAGATTCCAGTTCAATGGAATGTTTGTTGAGTGGCAAGATCTCTCCATTGTTTGGAGTCAAAACTTCCAGGTCAACAGAACTTATGGTAATAGGAACAAGAAGCAAAAGTTTTCCTAGTAGGCAATTAGGGACCTGTAGATCCTGAGAAGGGGGGGGGGACATAGACATATATTGGACACTGGTTCAAAGTATATACCGCCTTCTAGAGAACCCTATCCCAGCCCGCCAGGGTATTGTCACATAATTGCCACTATAACTTTATCTTCTAAAGGCTATTCCACTGTTCTATCAGACTGCCTGCTTCTAGATAGTGGTGAGCATGTTAACACCACTGGATTCCATGATCATGGGCAAAATGTCACACTTCTCTGCCTGCAAACTAGTTTCCTTGGTCAGACTAAAGCTGGTGTGTGTGTGTGTGTGTGTGTGTGTGTGTGTGTGCATGTGTTATGTATGTACATATATATATGTGTGTATGTATGTATATAGAATGTACATATTGAATATATATAACCACAATGGAAAATGCATTCTGTAAATCTACATAATGGTACCTTTGGTAGAAAAACTACATGCAAAAAAATGCGAAACTATAACCAAAATAAGCATCTATTCAGGTAAGGACCAAGCATTGTCCTTTCCTCAAAGGAAGTGGTCCAATGTAGTCAACCTGCCATAAGGTCACTGACTACTCAACCCTGGGAATGATACCATATGCCCAGAGAAGCTCATTGTTGGTCTCTGCTACTAGCAGACCTGATACTCAGCTGCTGCTGCCAAGTCAGCCTTGTTAAGTGAAAGTCCATTCTGTTGATCCCATGTATAAATCCATCTTTGGCCACTTTGTTCATGGGCAATGGCAGGGATAGCTGGGAAAAGAGGCTGACTGTCCACATAACGGATCAACCTATCTACTTGATTATTGAACTTCTCCTCTGCTGATGTGACCTTTTGTTGAGCATTTACATGGGACAAAATTATTTTGATATTCTTTGCCTATTTGATATGGGAGTCCACTCTGTGTGCTGTGATTACCATTAATGAATAAAGAAACTGCCTTGGCCTGTTGATAGGGCAGAACTTAGGTAGGCAAGGAAGATGGAACTGAATGTTGGGAGGAAGAGGGCAGAGTCATAGAAATGCCATGGATCCACTGCTAGAGATGGATGTGCTGAAACTGCAGGTAGGCCACGACCTTGAGGTGTTATACAGATTAATAGAATGGGTTAAATTAAGATGTAAAAGTTAGCCAATAAAAAGCTAGAGTTAATGCACCAAACAGTGCTTTAATTAATATAGTTTCTGTGTGGTTATTTTGGTTCTGGGTGGTCCGGATAAACATGCAGCCTGCTACTACACCTATTTGGAGAGATCTATGTGCATACTTCTTCCCCAGACGTCTTTCTCATCAGTTTCCAACTGTGCTCTTTCCAAGTCCCTGACCATCCAGGCAATCCATTGGCTCCAGCCCGTGAATCAATGAACAATCACACATCTGGCCATTTCTCCTTCCAAACAAAATGTATGACCATGTGTGCTGCTTTAAGTTCTGTCGACTGTGTCTATTTCCCTTCACTGCTGTCTTTCAGGGTTGCCCCAGAAAGGGGTTGTAATACGTCAGCTGTCCCCTTCTGGGTAGTGCCTGCATAATGTACACAGCCATCAGTAAACCATGCCTTCGTCTTCTCTTCCTTAGTCAACTGATGTTAAGGAACATTCCATGAGGCTATAAGGTGCATACTTGGCAGCAGGCAGCATTGTAGCAGGAGTAGAAACCATAGGCATTTGGGCAGTGTCTTCATGTGACTTGTTTGTGCCTTCAGGACCTGCTCAGGCCCCATCACATGCATACCACTTCCATTTGATAATAGACTGCTGCTGTGCACATCCTACTTCGTGACTTGGTGGGTCAGATAACACCCAGCTCACGTTGAGCAGCTCAGGTCTCATGGTAACTTGGTGGCCCATTGTCAAACATTCAGTTTCCACTGAGGAAAAATAACAGGTCAAGAACTGTCTCTCAAAGGGAGAAGAGTTGTCTTCGGAGATGGCAGAGCATTGTTCCCAAATCCCAAAAGTCTCTCCTGTGATTCACCTGTAAGGGCCTGCCAAACTCTCCAAAAACATTTCCATTTGCTGCTGCCACCTCAAGTGACATCAAGTTTGCCTAATCATATGGTTCAAGTGGTAGAACAACATGGATCTGTTGAAGAGCCTTCTTCTGTCCAGGTCCCACACAAAGCTTTGCAAGTCACTTGGTATATGGACCAGAGTAACACGCCCATGTTAGGAATGTGATATCTCCAGAATCCAAATAGGCCCAGTAAGTGTTGTGCTTCTTTCTTGGTGGTGGGAGGGGCCAGGTGCAGCAACTTATCCTTGACCATAGAAGAAATATTTCTGCATGCCACACACCACTGGACTCCTAAGACTTTCAGTGAGGTAGAAGGCCCTTGAATTTTGGTTGGATTTTTCCAATCCTCTGATGCACATATGTGTTACCAACAAGTCCAAAGTGGTTACTACCTCCTGATCACTTGGTTCAGTCAGCATAAGGTCATCAATACAGTGTACCAGTGTGATACTTTGTGGAAGAAACAAAAAAAATCAAGATCCCTTCTAAGTTATGAAACAGGGCTAGAGTTACTATATCCTTGAAGTAAAACTCTAAAGATATACCACTGGCCTTGCCAGCTGAAATAAAATTGCTTCTGATGGTCCTTATAGACAGATACAGAGAAAAAGCATTTGCTAGATAAATAGCTGCATATCATGTAGCAGGACGTGCTCAAATAAGGACACCACATCTGGTACAGCAGTTGCAATTGGAATTGCTAATTGATAGTCAGCTGTCATTCTCCATGATCCATCTGTCTTATGCACAAACCAAATAAGAAAGTTAAAGGGTGATGTGATGTGGAACATCACTCTGGCATCTTTCAAGTTTTTGATAGTGGCATTAATTTCTGAAAGTTCTCCAGGGATACAATATTTCTTTTGGTTCACTGTTTTCATGGTAGAGACAACTTGAATGACTTCCAGCCATAATATCTCTCATTCCACATGTCAGGGAACCAATGTTAAGAATTTTACCAACTTCTAAGTAAATCTATTCCAATAAGACATTCTGGGCTCAGGAAATAACCACAGGATGTATTCTGGGACGTATTGGACCTACTGTGAGTGAGGCTTCAGCCAAAACTAGATTAATCACCCTATTTCCATAAGCCCCTACTTTAACTGGAGGGTCACAATGGTTCCTGGAGTCACCCAGAATCACCGTCAATTCAGAATCCAATAGACCCTAAGAAAGTCTTATTATTTCCTTTCCAATTGTGTACAGTTACCTTGTAAAAGATTATCAGTCCCTCTAGAGAAGGATGGGAGAAAACCTACATTTAAAACTGGCCCTATCCTATAGCCACACTGATGAATATCTTGCATATCACCATAGAATCTTCATCTGGCGATGGATGGAGATAGAGACAGAAACCCACATTGGAGCACTGGACTGAGCTCCCAAGGTCCAAATGAGGAGCAGAAGGAGAGAGAACATGAGCAAGGAAGTCAGGACTGCGAGGGGTGCGCCCACCCACTGAGATGGTGAGGCTGATCTAATGGGAGCTCACCAAGGCCAGCTGGATTGGGACTGATGGAGCATGTGATCAAACCAGACTCTCTGAACGTGGCTGACAACGAGGGCTGACAAGGACAATGGAACTGGGTTTTGATTCTACTGCATTTACTGGCTTTGTGGGAGCCTAGTCTGTTTGGATGCTCACCTTCCTAGACCTGGATGGAGGGGGGAGGACCTTGGACTTCCCACAGGGCAGGGAACCCTGATTGCTCTTTAGACTGGAGAGGGAGGGGGGAGGGAAATGGGAGGAGGGGAGGAGGTGGAAATTTTTAATAAAAAAAAAACCTCTTGGGTATTTTATTAACGTCTTTGCACATGGAAACCTGGTCTTGCCATAATCCAAGGGTTCTGGGTCTGAAAACTGGCTCAATTCTGTAAATTGTTTCATGGGCCAAGATTACTCCTATTGCCACAAGCCAACGTGGTCTTTCTTTCATTTGTTTGAGAAATATTCTGCCTATGCATATCAAACAAAAACGTAGTAGATTTCTCCTCTATCTCATTCCTCTATTTCATTCCTGGAAACACTATGACTGACTAGTTAGTACCAAAGGGCCATACAAGTCATTCCACCATACAAACCATTTTCCTATGCTTCCCTTTCTAGGTAGGCCCATTGTAGACATTGCTTTGCCTATGCTACCTGTTATGATAAGTACATTCACATTATCTTTGGCTATTCAATGTTTTCACCTGGCCTCTGCTATTCCAGGACCCAATTTAACTTGTCACATTTAATTCATCCAGTTAAACAGCAGTGTTTCCAACCCTAAGATCTGGCACAAGGAAAAGATCAATAACAAAGTTCTTCAAATATACTGGTGCCCCCTCACCGTTTTGAGTCTTATAGCATTAGTGAAGGGCATGTGCTCTGGGCCTTCCCAATATGGAGGACTGGATTTTACAAAGTGTACCCACTCTAGCTTTGCAATTTTCAAGGGGTAGTACACACCTCCTCTTCTTATGATAAATTATGCAGCCAACCAATCAAACAAATTTGACATGATTTTAGCTGTGCAAACTTCCATATTAAACCTAGGGTCTCTACTCGGTGGGCCCATATCAATAAATTCAGTCTGATCTTGTTTTATGTCCTTTCCACCATTATTCCACATGCTTAAAATCCATTCCCTCACATTTTCTCCAGATTTCTGTTGAATGAATTAGCACATTCACTAAGCTCTTTAGTGATGTGGTGTGCCTCATCATGGACTATCTTTTCACTCTCACCTCCAGGAAACTGTTTAACCTTAAATCCGGCTATAGATCTAGAGGCAACTATTGGAGGATACCGAGAAAGATCAGGACTATTTTGCCCGGCATCCCCTCCAAGGAAAGTTACTTCTTCTGGCTTTGCAAAATAAAAAAGAAGAAAGATTCATTCCCTCAGGCAAAAGTGGAGAAGGCAATTACTTCCTCGGGTGAGATTAAACCTTTCAGAAGCTGAGGGTTCAGAGTCCTCAGCCTTATTAGGGTCTTTCTACACATCTCAATCCAAAGTTACAGCATCTCACTTCTTATGAATCAGTGTCCTCACTTTAAGCCTTTAAGACTTGAATTTTCCTTGTAACTCAGTCAATCTTACAAGGGCTTTGGTTTGCTTTTCCGTAACTTGAGCTTTATGCTGTTGAAGAGAAGATTATCTTCTGGGCCACACCTAGAAACCTTTAGACTGTCTGTGCACATCTGGAACCACCATCACTGAGCTTCATTCCTTTCCTTTGTCATTGTATACTGAGATGCTAAAAGTTAGTTAATTTTATCATGGAGCTAATTATTTTCCTCTGTCAACTTACTCAGAGATGCTAGAGGCAACTACTCAACTTTAAAGTGTGTTGGAAACATTTTAAAGAGAATGGGACTTGGGTTGAAGAGATTGCTCAGTGGTTAAGAGTGCTTGCTGCCCTTCCAAAGGTTCAGCTCCTAGCACCCATAAGGTGGCTTAAAATCATCCATAACTCCTATTCAAGAAAATCCAAGGTTTTCTTCAGACCTCCATAAGCACCAGACACACACATGGTACGCGTACTTAAATGTAGGCAAAACACTTATACAAATAAAATAAATAAATCTAACTAACATTTTTTTAATTTGGCCATGTAATTTTATTTTAAATTTCACTAGGAATGTACACACTGTTTTCCATGATGACTGCAACAATATATAAACCCATCCACAGTGTAAACAGCACCCTTTCTCTGCACAATTACCAATATTGCCTCATCATACATGCATGAGCTAAGATTTATTTTTTATTTCTTATACAATTTATTGTTTTTCATTTAAATAGAAAGACTTCTCTAAATGATATTGACTTGAAAATAACCACAATAGAAACAACTTTGACAAAGAAGAAAGCTAGAATACCTTATCTGATAGAAGAGTTATAAAGCAACAGTGTACAAAATTGCTGAATCTATTCCTTTATTTGTGGAATTACTATCTTTATATTTAAAATAAGTTTGTTAAAAGTAGAATATACTGATGATGGCAAAATATCATATATTTGGAGACTCAGAAAAATTGTCTTATAAGTTTACAAATCTGGTTGGATTTAAACCCACACACTTACATATTCTTTAATTCACATTTCCATCTCCCAGCTTAAAATTAATAGATTTATTATCATCTATTATTCATTTTTGGCAGATTATCTATAATTACTTGTTTCATTATTTTAGTCATTGCCAGAAATTGTAGTACACACTGAATGTATCAGAATTTAATTACAAGTGATACTGTACATATTCTACCTTATTATTTCAATTTTGTAGTTTTCCTACTTGTGACTTCTATTTTTTGTCAAATGTTTTACTTTTGATTATGTTATTCATTTCATACTACATTGCATGTGCTCTGTTCAAATAGATTTTTACCTTTTAAAGCATACATCACATAATAAAACAATCTATACATAGACCCATCTACTTGACACTTCCTGTCTTCATCACTTTTATTTGCAGTTCCATAGTTTTATATAGTACCTCTGTCTGCACAACAGACCTTATACTTTTGTGTTGCCTATATCCACTTGTGATGAAGTTTTTCAACAACTTTCCCCCTTAAAATGCCATTATTTCATTTCTACTCTTTAAATATATTTTCTCTGGATGTAGAATTCTATGTTGACTTTCCCCCATAATTTACTGACCTTTTTTTCATGCTCTTTTGTTCTCGTTCCTTAGAAAAAGAGAAAAGCGGCTTGTTCACTGCTTTGAAGACTGCCAGTATCTTTTTTATCATTATAACTATTATTTGCTTGCTGTAGTTTTCTTCATAGGTTTATTACACTTATCATATTTATCAGATATTAGCTTTAATATGCTGAATTGTATAACTCTGAAATGATATTTTGAAGCCAATACCTCAGAATGTCACATTAGATTTGCTGGGGCCTAAAGCTCTGACAATGAGCTTTAATTCAGTCTCGCTGTGGCCTTCACAAGGAAAGAAAATTGTGAAGCACAAAGAAATACTAGAGAGATGTATGCATACAGAGAAAATATTTTGTGCAAACACAATAAGTCGAGGTCATCGGCAGTCCACAGGGAGAGACCTCCAGAAACAAAACAAGCAAGGCAACACCTTCATGTCTAGACTCCAGACATGACAAAACACGTTTCTGCTGTTTAAATTATGTAAGCTTTGCTATTTTGCCTTAGCAAATGAGCTTAATGGTTATCATTGTATCTGGATAATTTAAAATCATTATATATTCAAATATTAATCCCTGCTCTCATTTCTTCCCCTTTTAGAGGCACCTGACCCATATTTTTATTTTTGTGACTTTATATGGCTCTTTACTTCATACTCAGTTTTTAAAAGTTCTGTTCTTTTCATGTTTAATCTTGATTCCTATCATTGTTAAACCCTTGACATCATTAATTTTGACATGCGATTTCTTCTTTGCAATTATTTTCATTAGTTTACTTTTCATTTCAGGCTTTCAATATCTTATGTATTTTTCCAGTTTTATTTCTTAATTCCTCAGTTATAGAATAAAAACCATTTTTATGTGTTTTAAACCTTATTCAAATATATAAATCACTTTAGGTCAATTTCAAAGAATTTGTCTCTGTATGACAAGTTTTATTTGCCCAGTTTTTTTCATTTTTTATTAGATATCAGACAGTATGAATAATACTTTGCATTAGTGGTGATGCGGACTACTGGATTACTATGAATATTCCTGAATTCAGTTCTTTGTTGCAGTTGTTACTTAGAATCAGTATTATTCCTTATGATTTTATTTTTAAAATTTGCTGGATATGATCAAGGTAAAATAGGGCATTGTAGAATAGATCTAATTATTTACCCTTTCCGAGACAAGATGGTACTTGGTACTCGATGTAGTGTTCCATAAGTGAAGTTATTTCCTAGTATGAGTGATGGGAATAGTCAATCCTGACAATGACATGTTAGTGTTTGACATCCTTGTCTCTATCCATTGATAATTCTTTCCTAAAGAAGTAGGTTCTTTTTATGAATGTCCTAATCTGATTTCTCTGAGGAAACCCGCAGAATATCTTCAGCCCTTCATATGTACCAGCCTCTCCTCTCTGTTCTGTGCTGCAAATTCAAGGTACATTGATCTTTCATTATCTCTTCAAGTCAATAGCAAGGCACTCTCACTGGGTTCCTCTTCTCTGTAACACAAACTGGAAATTCTTTCCAAGCAATAAGTTGAAACAATTGCATTCATTTTGATTTATTCATGTAAAGAATCGCTTTCCTCTGCTTCCTAATGTTTAATACCTTGAAAATGTTTTTTATATATCTTATCTACTCTTTTAGTTCTTGAGATGAACAGGTAAATCTAGAAACCGTTGTCCATCTTAGATGAAATAGCAGTCCTGATTTATATATATCTTTCTGATTGAATATAGAATGTTCAAATCAAGGAAGAAAATAAGTTTTGAGGGAAAGTTCAAATAGCAGTAGGATCATTATAGCACATTATATCTTAAATAGTATTGGTTAAATATTTTCTTCATTAAAATCAAAAATAGTTTCTTATAAAGATAGTTATCTATATAAATTACATATGAATGTTCATTTAGATGAACTACAATTAAATGCAAATATTTTGAGTAAATAATTTAAAGCAGTTCTTATATTTCTAACTTTAGTAGCTGCCTTACAAATTAAGTATAGTTCATTAAGAAGCATAGCTGTGTTTTTAGATACAGATATGATATCAACTCCAATACCAAGAGAGAAACACATCTATTTTCTTAAAGATTGAAATATTTTGAAATATTTGGGGGGTTTCCAGTGTTGATTACAGCTCAATTTGTTGTGACTGGGTGTAGTGATATTTTATTTGTATTTTAATAAATAAAGATTCCCTGAAGATCAGAGTGCAAAGCTAAACCACTAGAGGCCAGAGAGTGGTGGCACACACCTTTTATCCCAGGATTTGAGAGACGGAGGCAGATGAATCTCTGTGGGTTCAAGGCTACCCTGGGATACACAAAATGGATCCAGAAACAGATCCAGGTGGTGGTGACTCATACTTTTAATCCCAGTGTTTGGGGTCCCACACCTTTAATCCCAGCAGCCACACTATTTAGCCATAGAGGCCTTGTGGTGGTGGTGCACGCCTTTTGTCCCAGCACTAGAGAGGAATCTAAAATAAGAGGAGACAGGTCTCCGCTCAATCTCAGTCTGAGGATCATGGAAGCAGGTCTGCCCCTTTCAGTCTGAAGTAGAGGTAAGAGCTAGTTCCTGGCTGCTTTGCTCTTTTGATCCTCATCTTAAACCCCAATATCTTTCTCTGGGTTTTTAAGTATTCGTGCTGGGAATTTCGTCTATGATTTTGTCCTGGATACATTGTTGTATCTGTTTCACAAATTAGATTTCTGAGTTGATTTTGTTTGTAGAAAATAAAGATTTGGGGAAGTTTTAAGCTGTTTGGTCTTTCCATAAACTCCTTCAGCTTCAATTAAGTAACCATCCCTTAAGCCAGTAGTTACCATCCCTTAAGCCAGTAGTTGAGAGCATGTTTCTGAGGAATACTTGGGACTCCCAGTTCTGAATAGGTGTTTTCACCCTGCTCTTTCAGCAATTCTCTGAAAGACATACTGCATTCTGAAGGTTCAGGCTTCTCTGCTATCAATATGGCATAAGCCTATGCCAGGGGTTTCAAGTAGTATCTTCTTGGGAATGTGGGCATCATAATCTTTTAAATTTATTTCCTGTTCTCTGTGGGTGATGGTATCTTCAGGGAATCCTCTTCACTTCCCAGCTAGAAAGAGCTAAATTACATTTTAAACAAAGTTTGGAACCTTTCTTGGTTTTTCAAGACAGGGTTTCTTTGTGTATTCCTGGTTGTCCTGGAACTTGTTCTGTAGACCAGGCTAGCCTCAAACTCACAGAGATCCATGTGCTTCTACCTCCCACGTGCTGTGATTAAAAATGTGCGCAACCACATCCTGGCCAGATTGGTACTTTGAAAGTTGGGCTGTTTTATATTGTGATATTAACATGATTTTGGGGGGACAAGGAAAGGTTGTAACTTAGCAGGGATGTGTTTGGGTATCTAGTTAATGAGGTGTGGACTTGTGATGGCTAATCTTGGTTGTCAGCTTAATCTGCTTGTAAAGAGGGACTCTCAGCTGAAGAACTGCCTCCATCAGACTGTCCAGTGGCCATGTCTGTGAAGCACTTTCTTGGTTAATAATTGACGTAGGAGTACCATATGCCCACTGTGGGCAGTATCACCCCTAGGCAGGTAAGACTTAGCTATATAAGAAAGGGAGCTGAACTGAGCCTAGGAGTGAGTCCATAAGAAGCATTCCTCCATGATTTCTGCTCCAGATTCCTGCCTTGATTTCCTGCCCATATTTCCCTCAGTGATACACTGTTACCTCAAACTGCAAGATGAAACAAGCCATTTTCTCCACAAGTTGCTATTGGTCACGGTGTTTATCATAGCAACAGAATTCAAATTAGGACTCTAACAGAAGAAAAAA
Organism: Microtus pennsylvanicus; assembly: GCF_037038515.1. Lineage (NCBI taxonomy): Eukaryota > Metazoa > Chordata > Mammalia > Rodentia > Cricetidae > Microtus > Microtus pennsylvanicus. Next base: position 130,260,266 of record NC_134601.1, on the reverse strand, counting down.
ATAGAAAATGTGAGTATTTTCAACCATTAATAAATTGCCAGCCAAGGAAAGTCATGGGACAGCAGCATACTAAAAATATTACACATTAAGAATAAGGTAGTTTTTGTTCCTGGAATGAGTGATTGTTTAAATACAAATATAATTCATCGAAATATACTATAACACTATAATGAATAGAGTGCAAGACAAACAGCATGGAATAAGTATTTAACACAGTTTAGTACCCCTATCGTGATAACTATATGCAGCTCATAAAGAATAGAACGTTTTCAATGTATGAAAGTCATATGGAAAACCCAGGCAAACATCACCGCCAACTCTTGAGAGCCTGGATCCTTTGCCCATGATTAAGAATAGGAGGAGAATATCTGCCCTTCCACATTCGCTCACCATAGTATTCAAAATTATGGCCAGAGCACATAAAGAAAAGGAGTAACACTATTACCATTAAAGATAGGCCCTAACAAAGAGAAAATCCTAAAGAATCCATAAGACTAATGATACCAATAAATTATTTAAGCCCAGTTGTAACAATCAATTATAATTTTGTTTGAATTATAACTGTCAAAATAGTCTCTTTGAAATAATCTATTTAATTTTATTTTATGTACATTCATGTTTTGCCTGCATGTTTGTCAGTGAAAGGGTGTCAGATCTTGGAGTTAGAGACACCTGTGAGCTGCAGTGTGGTTGCTGGGAATTGAACCTAAGTTCTCTAGAAGAGCAGTCAGCACTCTTAACCACTGAGTCATCTCTTTAGCCCAACAAAGTATTCTATATAATTTCTTTATAGAAACTTTGCCTGGAAATATTAAGCCATTTATTACCTACCATACATTGTGGTGGTTGCTGTGGACCCAGGGAAGAGTCACTCCTATACCTGAATTATTACAGCTCTCAGGCCTCACTAGGGAAATTTGCTTATGCAGTGGACAGTGCAGAGACTCACAACTAGTCAAGTGAGTATAGATGTAACATAAATGGGACATCAAATAGTGCAACCTATTGTAAGGCTTAGGGACCATCATGGAAAAGGGTAAGGAAAGATCATAAGAACCAAGAGATTGGGATGGACCAACGCAAAACTGTGTCTTCTCGGAAAAGGTGAGTCATTATTCTTTAAGGATTTTGCTCCTGGTAAGTGAACCAAGTACAGTTTAGAGTTGATGGGCTCGTAAATATTTTTTTTTTTTAAAAAAAGATTATTTTTGTGGTTTGAAAGAAAATGGCCCCCAAAGCAAATGGCGCTATTAGGAGGTGTGGCCTTGTTGGAGTTTGTGTGGTTTTGTTGGAGGAAGTGTGTTGCTGTGAGGGTGGGCTCTGAGGTCTCATATATGCTCAAGCCATGCCCAGTATCTCAGACCGCTTCCTGTTGCCTGTGAGTCAAGATGTAAGGACTCTCACCTCCACTCCAGCACCATGTCTGCCTGCATGCTGCCTTGCTTCCTGCCATGATGATAATGGACTAAACCTCTGAACTGTAAGTGAGACACTAAATGTCTTCCTTGATGAGAGTTGCTGTGTCATGGTGTCTTTTCACATCAATAGAAACCCTACCTAAGACATACATGAAGTTGGGGGTGTAGGGATGTGGAGTGGATGTGGGAGGAGTTAAGGAGAGGAACTGAGGGTACATACAATCAAAACACAGTAGAAATATTCTCCAAGAATTTACAAAAATATTTATTATAAAAGAATACATTGTTATTAACTATATCCACTATATTATACAGTAAATATTTTCCTATTTTCTTTTAAAAAAAACGTATCTATTTTTGAAATTATAACATAAATACTTTTCTCCCTTCCATTTCCTCCCTCCAAATCCTCCCATAATCCAGTCTGCACCCATCTTCAAATTCATGGTCTCTTTTTTACTGTTATTACATGCATATTTGTATATGTACATACATACATATCCCTAAATATAACCTACTCAGACCATATAATGTTACTTGTACATATGTGGATCTCCTAAACATATGCCTCCTATGTAACTAGAATTTTGTATCATTTGATAATATTTGCCTAACCCCATTCACAACCAAGTCCATGGTAACAATCATTCTTCTTTTTGCTTCTATGAATTCATACATTTCTAGATTATGCTTTAAAGTGAGATAATATAGTATTCATCTTCCTGTGTCTGAAGAATATTCTAGAGGGTCATTTATATTGTTAGTGATGAATACTATTACACTGTATATGGTGGTTATATTTTCTTGAACTACTCTGTCTTACTTTTCATATTATTGTGGTAAAATATGTAGACAGAAATAACATTAAAAAGAAAGTGTGTATTTGGTTCCTAATTCCAGTTTATAATCCATCTTTGTGGAGAAATCAGGGCAACGGGAACTCAAAGCAGTTAATCACATGACATCTATGGTAAAGAGCTGAGAGTAATAAATGAATGTCTGCATGCTAATCCTCAGTTGGTTTTCTCCACTCTTATGTATTCCGGGCTCCTCTGCCTATGGAGTAGTTCCATACACAGTGGTAGGGTCTTCACAGACATGACCAAAGTCACTTTTCCCAGGTGACTCTAAATTTTGTCTAGTTGACAAATGGCACATGGGTTATTATAGCTCTCAGACCTAACCATCACACACTCATATAGAGATGGACACTTAGACTGATGAACACATATCAAGGTTACTATGCTACATGGTTACTCTGCTGCAATGAACATGGAAACAGGGGCATTTCTGTGACATATTTTTTCACTTCTTTTGAATAGATTCTCCAGTAGTGTGATTGTTCAATCATATTATAGATTTATTTTTAGGTTTCGGAGGAACTTACATACAATTTACTACAGTTTTCATTTGAAAGAACATTGCAGGGATCCCATTTTCTCCATGTCCTCTCTAATATATATTACCATTCATCTTTTTGATACTAGCCTCTAAGGTATGTCTCCAAAGCTATGAAGTGATATTTCATTTTTGTTTCAATTTGGCTTCTATGGTGGTTATTGGTGCTGACAGTTTTATCATATACATGTTGGCCACTTGCATGTCTTCTTTAGGGAAAATGTTAATTCAGATCCTTTATCTGATTTTAAACAGGTCTTTATTCTTGTGTTACTGGTTTGTTGATTGGAATCTGCAATGTGCTGGAAAGGCTCCCATGCTTACGGTTTTTTGGCCACCTGGTGGTGCTATTGAGAAGCGACTAGATCATGAAATTACTAAACTCACCAGTGGCTTCTTTCATTAATTTAGATCTGCATGAGTTATAAAGAAGGAGAGCCTAGATGGAGAAAGCAAGCAATTGGGGACACGTCTTTGAAGGTATACCTTGCCTCTCCACCATTTCTCTTCTCTCTCAGTTTGCTTGGAGTGGGTCTCAATCCAATCTAACTGATATCCTTAAAAAAAAAAACATATAAAAGGAGACAACAGGGATGCTTGTGAACGGAGGATGAAGCAAAGATGCTGCCATTTGCAAGGTAAAGAGAGAAGCCTGGGAATAAATTAAACTTGCTGACATCTTTATCTCGACCTTTATCCTTTAGAACTATACACCACTTATCTTTATATTATTTGTTTGAAGTCATTTTCTGTTATTTTTATGGCAGATGGCAGTCCTAGCAAAGTCATATATCTAGTAATGGTCTTTTATCTAATAAAATATAGAGGTAGTTAGGGAGATGGTTTGGTGGTTATGGGGTGTGGTGCTTGCCAGACAAACCTGATCAAAGCTTGAGCTTGATCCCCAGAACCCACATTTGAAGAACAGAACCAACTTCTAAAAGTTGTCCTCTGATCTTTTAAATAAGCAAACAAATAAACTAACAAATTAATTAATTAATTAAATTAAAAGAAATCTTATACCTCAAGAAAAAACACAGGATTATATTTTTAAGTGGACAAATCATGGTTTGGAGAGATAGCTCAGTGCTTAAGAGTACTGGCAGCTCTTCCAGCAGACCTGGGTTCAGCTGGCAGCTTACAACCATCTGTCTCCAGTTCTAAGAATTCTCACAGGCACTTCTGGCCTCTGCAGGCACAAAGCACACATGTGGTGCACAGATAAACATGCAGACAAATCATATACTAAAAAATGGAATTTAAATAAGAAAATCAGTCACCATGGGCTGCAGCTCATTGGCAGAGTGCTTAAGTAGCATCATGAAAGCCTAGGTTCAATCCTTGATCGGAATAAAAAAAAATCCCACAATTGTACTGGTGAAGGTACACTGACATTTTTTAAAAAAGCAAATCAGACTCAGACCCAGAAAAACAGGCACTGCATGTTTTCTTTCACCTGTGAAAGAGAGGGATATCAAAGGCCCAGAAGTAAATGAAAGATTGCTAAGAAAGAGAAAGAGGTTTAAGGTAGGGAGGAGGGGATAATGGAGGGCCAAGGGAGGATAAAGAGGATCAAGGTTGGTGATATTCAGGTCTGAAAATATCACAAAGAAATCTAATATTGAATACTATAAATATACATGAAAATAAGACATGGGCCACAAAAGAACATTTGTCTAAGGGAGGGATAAAAATGGACAATAAGGATATGAAATAGGGCTCACTGTGATGCAAGTCGAAAGCCACACACAAATACTATACATGCTGGGAGGTGGTGGCACACGCCTTTAATCCCAGCACTCGGGAGACAGAGGCAGGCGGATCTCTGGGAGTTCGAGATCAGCCTGGTCTTACAAAGCGAGTTCCAGGACAGGTTCCAAAGCTACAGAGAAACCCTGTCTCACAAAACAAAACAAAACAAAAAACCAGAAAGCCTTGAAGAGAGAGAGAGAGAGAGAAATGTAAGAGTGCACAGGCAAAGTGAAACAATTTGGCAGTTAGACATACAGTCTCAATGTGTACTTAAAAACAGATATTCAATTTAAAATTTGTACAAAGTTTTGTACAATAATTATTTACAATAGCTAAAAAGTAGAAGAATCCAAATATTCATCAAAACTTAATTTATAAAGATACTATATAGTTAAAGCACAAAATATTGACCAGGCATAAAAAATGGAATCTATGCTATAATAGCACTGATTAATTTCAATATTATGCGAAATGAAAGATAAAAGGCATACAGATCATATATCATTCCATGAAAATTAAATATTCAAAATAAGGAAATCCATATAGACAGGATGTATACTAATAATTAGGTTGCCAGATATAGAATAGTGGGCTTATGGGAAAAAGAAAGTCACTGATAAATAGATACAGGATTTTCTTTTAGGGTGACAGAAATGTTTTGGAGTTACCGGGAAGAAATGGTTGTTCAATATCAAATAACATAAATACCATTCCATTTTTTACTTTGAAATCAGAAGCGTTTCATAAAACATTTGAATTTCACCTTCATAAAAGTGAAGATAGCGTATCCACAAAGCATGCATTAATTTCAGAAAAGTGAATTAAACTAGACAGAAACTTCTTTGATCAGTAACAAGAGAATTTTATAGGGCAGAAAATAACAAAATATGACCCCTCTCCCTCTGGTGTGTACTAGAAAAAATCAGAAAAACTTAAAATACAGAGAAAAATTACATCTACATTAAACTATTCTAGTAATTGCCCCAAAGCATAAATGAATTCCAGAGCAACAAAGAATACCCACACATTCCATAGATAACAATGTTTCCCCTGTGGCAGCTTCTGGACCCAAGAGACAGAAAGTGTGGCAGTTAGAAAAAAAAATTGAGATGAAGGATGTCCATCTGGAAGAATGGGTGGTCAGAGGGACTTCACAGAACTGCCCTGACTGGCATCATCTAGGTGAACCCAAGTTCCCTTTGTCCTGGAGATTTAGTAACTTGAATGATAGTGTACTTTTCACGCTCCTTGAAATCAGATTAGCCAAGCAGAGCTGGATTGTCCAGGTAAAGCTGGGATAGAAAACAGGTAAGAGGTTGGAAGAGAAAACACTTCCTTAAACTGTAGGATATTTTTTCCTTAAATGGAACAGAACAGGGTTTCACTTCAGACACACTACCAAAAGAAGCCCATGAGACCCAGTCACATCACAAAAACAATGTGGACGGCCCAAACAGCACGTCTCCATCAAACCCACTAGTCTAGAAACTAGAAATGTTTTCTAGTGGGAATTACCTAGATGAACTCCAAGACACAGAATCTAAAACAACAATAAAAACCATCATGAAAGAACTCAAGGGGCTTAGAGAAGACACAAACAGTTCAATGAATTTAAAGAAAATAGCAAAACACGTCTTAAGGGTGCCCAAGAAAACTCTAGTACTGATCCAAGAAAATCCAGATTGGAAAGCGAAATTTAATAACGAGATAGAAACATTCCAGGAAACACAAGCTGAAATAAAGATGGAACAGAAAAACTCAATAATCCAATTAGAAAACCCAGGGGGAAACCTCACAAGTAGTATAGACCAAGTAGAAGACAGTATAAGGATCTGACGATAAAGTAGATTACCTTCATTGTCAACATAGAACCTTCATCCAGTAACTGATGGAAGCAGATGCAGGGATCCACAGCTAAACACAGGGCTGAGCTCCCAAAATCCAGTCAGAGAGTGGGAGGAGCGTAAAGGGGTAAAATTATGATGGGGATACCCACAGCAACAGCTGACTCGAGGTAATAGGAGCTCACTGACTCCAGACTGATGGTGTGGGAACCTGCATTGGCCCAAACTAGGCCCTCTGAATGTGGGTGACAGTTGTGTGGCTTGGGCAGTGTGTGGGGCTACTGGCAGTGGGACCAAGATTTAACCCTATTTAACCCTAGTGCATAAACTGTCTTTTTGGAGCCCATCACTCTGGAAGGATTCCTTAGGCAGCCTAGATGCAGGGGGAAAGGGTCTTGGTCCTGTCTCAAAGTGTTGTGCCAGACTCTGTTGGCTTCCCATAAGAAGCCCTAGCCTCTCTGAGAAATGAATGGGGGGCTGAAGTCAGGGGAAGGTAGAGGGAACCAGAGGAGGGGAGGGAGGGAATGGGAACTGAGATTGGTGTGCAAAACGATAAAAGATTATTTTAAAAATATATAAAAATTCAAACATAAAGGCTCCAAAGCTACAGAGAAACCCTGTCTCTAAAAACCAAAAAAAAAAAAAAATTCAAACATAAAAAAGTAGAGGAATTATACAAGCAAACAATATTTTTAAAACACAAATAAGGGATATGTGGAACAATGAAAACACCAAATCTTCAAATAATAGATATTGATAAAGGAGAATTTCAGGTCGATGTCATAGATCAAATCTTCAACAAACCACAGAAGAGAACTTCTCATTTTGTAGCCCCGGCTGACCTCGAATTTACTATGTAAACTAGGCTGGCCTCAAACTGCCTTTGCCTCTAGGGTGCTGGGATTAAAAGCATATGCCACTGAGCCAAGCCAACTTTAAATATTGATGGCCTCAATTCTTCAATAAAAAGTCACAGAATGACTGAATAGATGAAGGGGGAAAATCTATCTTTCTATTTTCTACAAGAAGCTCAACTTAGCTCGAAAGATAGCTTAAATTGAAAATACAACAAAACAAATTCCAAGCAGCTGGGATTAGGAAGGAAGAAGGTGTTGACACCCTAGTATCTGACAAAGTAGGCTTCATATTAAACTAATTGGAAAAGACAAAGAAGGGCATTTCATTCTAATCAAGCAAACAATTCTCAAGAAAATATTACAATACTAAGAATTTATGTACCAAATTCTTGTGCACCTGGTTTTATAAAAAGCTATAGGAATTAAAGACAAAGGTTAACTCTACACAAATAACAGTAGGTGATTTTTTTCATTAGACAAGTCATTTGGACAAAAAAAAAAGAGTGAACCAAGTAACTTCAGAATTAAATGGCATTATACATCAAATGAACCTAACACATATCCACAGACTATTCCACCCAAATACCAAAGAATGGCCACCTCAAGACTTCATGGAAGTGTCTTTAAAACAGAACACATTCTCAACACAAAAGAAATCTGTACGAATTCAAAAATGTTGAAGTAATTCCATATATTCTATCTGACCACAATGCCATCAAACTTAAAATTGACAGCAAACAAAAATCTAGTAAAGTCGAAAACTCGAAGAGATTAATGACTCGTTAGTGCATGATGAATGAATCAAAGAATATAGCAAGCAAGCCAGAAAGAAATTTCCTGGATCTAAATGAAAATGCAAACAAAATCTCTGGAACACATTGAAAGCAGTCCTGTGTGGGACATTTTTAACTGCAAGTGACTGCATAAAAAAATCAGGAAGGGTGCAATTAAATGACTTAATGATGTGACTCAAAAATATGGAAAAACAAGAACAAACTAAACCCAAACACAGCTGATGGCAAGAATTAATAAAACTCAGAGCATAGATTAAGGAAGTAGAAACAACACAAAGAACCAGTGAATGTAGGGACTTGTTCTCTGAGAAAATATGCGAGCTTGACAGAGTCTTGGCCCAAGTAACCAAGAGAAAAAAAGATTCAAATGAACAGAATCAGAAATGAACAGGGAAACATTGCCCCAGAGACCAGGGAAATTCAGAAATATTATAAGGGAATACTTGAAAAACCTGTACTCCATTAAGCTGGAAAAAAAAACGAAAATAAATGGAAATATTTTTAGATTCATCCAAACCACCAAAATTAAACCAAGAAGAAGTCAACAACCTAAACAGACCCATAACCAATGAGGAGACTGAAAGAGTAATAAAAAGCCTTTCAGCTAAAATAAATAAATAAAAGTCCAGGACCAGAGGAATTCACAGGAAAAGTCAAACATTCATAGAAGCTCTACAGTCAATCCTTTATAAACTACTGAAAAAGTAGAAACAGAGCACTCCCAAACTTCTTGTATGAACCCCATCTCTCTCTCTAACACCGAACCCAAAAATAGATACAGCCGTCTTCACATGTGAGTATATAACATATGGTAACCATAGAAACCAAGACAATATTAAGGGAACATGGGAAGGTGGCTTGAGGGAAATACAGTACATGAAGGCGAAGATTTATAAAATGGGAAGTGGCTTTTCATTAGGTAGAGTGGAGGGAGGTTACTCCAGAAGGAGAAGAGATGAAGGACAAATAACACCAAGGTTGTTTGAGTTTTTATATTTGCCTAAAATTACACACACACACACACCACCACCACCACCACCACCACCACCACACATATCTTAAATGAAGTTATGCCACTTGGGTTACTTCAGAAGGAGAAAAGATGGGGGACAAATAACACTAAGGTTGGTTGAACTTTTATATTTACCTAAGCTCGTTCTCTCTCTCTCTCTCTCTCTCTCTCTCTCTCTCACACACACACACACACACACACACACACACACACACACACACACACACACCTTAAATGAAGTTCTGTCACTTGGTTGTTGCCCTTGGCTGCATCTCAGATGCTAAAGACAACACACACTTTAGGACACAAGATTTTAACAATTCCAAGATGAAATCCTCCTTCCTATGATCTCACTTCCATTTTAACAGAAGATACTATGCAAGCTGCCAAAGGAGGGATGCAATCAACAGTTCTATCCAGCTGCAACACCTGTGAAGCACAGCACTAACCAGCACAACCAGCTAACTCTAAAGGTTCAACAGTGGTCACGGTGGTATGAATAGAAATGGCCTCATAGCTCATATACTTGAATGCTCAGTCATTAGGGAATGATGCTACTTGACAGATTAAGAGGTGTGGCCTTGTTGGAGGAAGTGCGTCGCTGGGGCGGGGTTTACAGTTTCTAATGGTCCAGCTAGGCCCAGTGTCACTCACCTCCCAGTTGCCTACAGATCCAGATGTTGAACTCTCAGGTACATTTGTTAGAGCACCATGAAACAAAGACTTGGTAAAAGAACTGCCATAAAGAGGACACTTTTATAGAAATTAAAACGACTAGAAAATCATAGGAAAATAGACATATGTGTTGAAACAGAGACTTCAGAAACAGAAAGCACAAGCAAGGATTTAATCAAAGTCAGGTGCATGGCTTGAAACCAGTGGAAAAAAGATTAAGGCAGTGGTTCTCAAACTGTGGATAACAACCCTTTTGGGGTTGCATATCAGATATCCTGCCTATCAGATATTTACATTGTGATTCGTAGCAGTAGCAAAATTACAGTTATGAAGTAGCTATGAAATAATTTTATGTTTGGAACTGTATTAAAGGATCACAGCATTAGGAAGGTTGAAAACCACTGGAGTAAGCTATCCATTAAATGATGTTAGGAAAATTAACTATCCATTCATAATGGCTGTTTCCTATCTCCAAGCATATGTAAAGGCAAAATTCAGATGAAACAAAACTTGAAATATGAAAAGATAATAAACTAAAATGTAAAAGAAAGTTTCTCATATTACCATAATAAAAATCTAAACCAAGAGACTTGGAATTTTGTTTATTAAAAAAATAGAAAATAAATCAGTGACTGTCATGATTTCAATATGTCCTATAACCCATAAAACATGCAAAATGAAATTTGTTCCACAATAAAGGGTTTTCAGAAGTTATGGGGCCGTTAAGAGGTCTTCGGGTCTTAAACACCAAACATGAAAGGACTAATTCCACTGTCAAAGGACTGGCTTGATTCTCGTGGGAATGAGAAACTTCTCACTCCTGTGAGACTAGATTAGTTACCATAGAAGTGACTTTGCTTCATCCACGTGACCCCACCTGCCCCTTTGAACAGGTCTACCCCAATATGACTGTCCAACCCTGGACTTCTAATCTCTAGAACTATGAATTACATATGTCTCTACCATCCAGTCTCAAGTAGTGTTATAACAATGAAAATAAGCCAAGAGAGCAACTTTACACAAAGTTAAGGCAAATGATAAATTGGGGAAAGAAGTTATGGAGACAGAGTGTGAAACAAAGAACTAACATGCTTAATATATGAATATCTCTCTGTTTAATGTGGGAAAACTAATGTAATGAGAATATAAACTGATGATAAACAGCCATCCATATAAGAAGAAAGGAAATTGTTGCTAAGCATATAAGAAAATGTTGACTCCATTCATCATCCAAACATGCAGAGCAAAACAGCAAAACTATGCTTTACATATTAGATGTCACAGGTTGAAGCTGAGACAATATTGGGAAAGAAATGAAGAGGTTTATTTTATGGTGTAGGCTTTCTGGGGTGCATTTTTCTTTTAAATGTGTGAATGTTTTTGTCCAGCAATTCCACTTTGATAAATACAACTTAAAAGTAACTGAAGAAAGTGATCAAAGTTAAATTCACACATATGGTAACTACTGTGGTGTTGATAAAGAAAAATTGTGAAAAACCTAAAGGTTTGTTAATCAATATTAACAAATGGCGTATATTCAGACATTGAAACGTTGTGCACATCGAAATACTTTTAACTTAAAGGAATAAGAGAAATATCTATTTTCTGACTTAGAAAAATCATACACGTACATTGGCAAATCATTAATGTCTCCCCATAACTCCTTTCTCCTGTGAATGGGAGAAGAGCTTTTATCTTTACCTAATTCTGAATTCTTTTCATGATAATCATATGCCATCTGTAACTTCATTTTTTCATAAAAGTGAAATTTGGGAATAAAAGAAAAAATATATCTGTAATATAAAGTCAAAGGAATGGTAAAATGCTTTCCTTTGAGCATGATCGTGTTTTAAAATATGTATATTAAAATACATTAAACAGTACAGGGAACCCCAAATTTATAATAGTGGTTATGAGTATTGTATTTTCTTAATTATATTATACATTTAAATTGATTTTATAGGTACATATTCCAAGTAACCATTATTATTTTGTTGGAATATGTTAATTGTGCAAAGAAGGGGTTTTATTATCAGAGGTCTATTTACAATTTTAATTAATTTACTTTTTTCAAAGGGTAGAGGGAAACATGAATTTGGAAAATGGCATGTGAATTTTATAGTACTTGTACTCATAATCATCAAAGCTAGAAGCACTGTCCTTAAGTGAGACACACGAAAAGGGGTTTCCAATGAAATGAAATGTCCCTATCCCATGAATAAAAACCCATCACAGATTCTAAGCAAATTGCTACATCAAACAAGCCATTCTAGACACTTTATATACTGCATGCTTCCAAACACATGCCTTTTGGAAAAATCAAAATCATAGTGGTAATAAAAGTTCAGTGCTTTCCAGAAGTTCAGAGTATTGAATAGATGAAGCGCAGGAGAGTTTTTAAGGCAATTGAATTATATTATATGATACTATAATTATATATTATGACAGTATTCATTTGTCAAAACCCAAAGAATTTTCTAGAAGAGAGAAGCTTCATGTATATTAAACTTTTACAAATTATATAAGAAATTAAGGGATCCTATGGTTGTAATATAAAATATTTCAGAACAATGTAACTATATTCAAATGTATAAACCATAGGCATGGAAGATGGCTCAATACGTAAGAGTGCTTGCTGTGCAACAATGATTTTCTGAGTTCAAATCTCCAGAACCAACATAAAAATCTGGGCGTGAGTGTGTATGCGCCTGTCACCCCAATGCCATGAAAAACAGAGACAGAAAGATCATTAAAGCTTGTTGGCTGCCATCCCTCCAGGTACAGTGAGAGACGCTGTCTCAAAGAAATAAGGAAAAGAATGAAATAATGATAGAGCAACGCACGCGACATCTTCTTCCGGCCTCTGCTAATGGATAACGGCATGCACACCCTTACACAATTTGTGCACACAACGCGCGTGCACACACACACACATTGATTGAAACAACTTCACTGAAGAATGTAGACATAAAGGTGCTGAGTTAAGTAACTTGGGAGATAAGTGGAGTCTGTCGTGTTAGTGGTAAATCAAATTATACCAAAATATTTAACTTTATTTGATAGAGCTGTTTCCCATGAGACAAAGGTTAACAATTCTAGTATGTCTATAAATGTACACTGTAATTAAATAACTGAGTAGATAGCAAATGGTATAACCCAGGTTCCTCACTGTTACAATGAGAGATTGTTGCTACGTAAAGACACAGGCTTGGGGTGAACAATGGGGTCCTTTGGGTAACAGATTAGATATAAAACATCAGATAATCTCATGATCACCTTCATAAACAGACAATTTTGTACGGAAGAAAAATTTAGAACTGTGTGTATACACGGGTCAAAGATATGCGTGTTTCTTTGCTTTGTCAGCTAAAAGGCTCTAGGCTTGATGTACTCCCAGTAGCAACATGTGCACCTAAAATCCAGATCTTGACTTTTTTTTCTAGAATTTTTTTTCATATTTATTTTATTTTTTATGTATACAATAGTCTATCTGTATGTATAGATAGGCCAGAAGAGGGCACCAGACTTCATTACAGATGGTTGTGAGCCACCATGTGGTTGCTGGGAATTGAACTCAGAACCTTTGGAAGAGCAGACAATGCTCTTAACCACTGAGCCATCTCTCCAGCCCCTTTTTCTAGAATTTTTAATTGTTTTTGATCTTGGTCATTCTTACAGGTGTAAGAAGAAATCTCAGAGTTGGAGGTCCTGAGTTCAATTCCTGGCAACCACATGGTAGCTCACAACCATCTGTAATGAGGTCTGCTGCCCTCTTCTGGTCTGCAGGGATACACACAGACAGAATATTTTATACATAATAAATAAATAAATAATTTTTTTTTAAAAAAAGAAATCTCAGAGTTGTTTTGATTTGTATTTCTCTGCTGACTAAGGATGTTGAACATTTCCTTAAGTGTCTTTCAGCCATTTTAGATTTCTCTGTTGAGAGTTCTCTATTTAGGTATGTACTCCATTTTTTATTTGGATTATGTCTTATTTTTTTTATTTTTGGATTATGCGTTCTTCTGATGAGCAATTTCTTGGGTTCTTTGTATATTTTGGAGATCAGACCACTCTGATGTGCGGTTAGTGAAGATCTTTTCCCATTCTGTAGGCTGTCATTTTGTCTTGTTGACCATGTCCTCTGCTTTACAGAAGCTTTTCAGTTTCAGGAGGTTCCATTTATTAATTGTTTCTCTCAGTGTCTGTGCTGCTGAAGTTATATTTAGGAAGTGGGAAGTTTCAATAGGGGGACATTAAAGAAAGTAACTGGCCAGCACTCCTCAAGTCTATCAGGTCATCAGAAACAAGGAACAATGGAGACACCACCACAATCAGGAGGAGCTCGAAGATTTGACAAATAGAGAGAATGTGGTGCCTGAATGAATTGCTGAACCACACAAAAAGATATTAGGTAAAAACTAAGGTCATCTGGACTAAATATGGACTGAATAATAATTTACCAACTTGCTTCATTCATTATAATACATACACCACAGCAAGCAATGTAAAACGATAATAAGAGGGAAATTAGGTACAAAATTTAGGGGAAGTCTAGAGTATAGTACGTTAACCTTTTCCCGTGCAAATTGAAAACCATACTGAAGTCATTTTTGTAAAAGGAAAGCAAAGGAGCTGAAGCCATTTACATAGAGGGCTATATTTATGAACACAGGCAAAGTATAAAGTAAGAAGGCAAGACCATTTCCTTATGGCTTCTAGTAACAAAAGGGTCACCCAGGTCAAGGCTCATATAGAAAGCCAAACCTATGGGGGACGTGTATCAGGGTAGTTTATCAATACGAATGTGCACAGAACGCTGAGCTGTCATACACACACGTGTGCACGCAAATATTTAAAATTCAATTCATATTCCTCAAATAAGGATCATGTGATGTGAATGTCAGTCTTGTCACTAATTCTAGGATACTCTTCACCAGGTTCTTTAGGTGGCGCACACTTTTAATTCCAGCACTTACTTGGGAGGCAGAATCAGGCAGATCTCTTGAGTTCGGAGGTCAGCCTGGTCTACAGAGCAAGTTCCAGGACGGCCAGGACTACACACAGAGAAACTCTGTCTCAGAGCTAGTTCCAGGACAGGCTCCAAAGCCACAGAGAAACCCTGTCTCGAAAAACCAAAAAAGAAAGAAAAATAAAAAAGAAAAAAGGATCCTAGAGCAAAGTGTAGTTACTTAGAATCTTAAGGTGATTTCATGTAATAATTTTGGTGCCATGTAAGGAAAAGACAACAGTTTTTATTCTCTAAATAGATCACTGTAACCAAAAAATTATATATCGAATTTTTTTTAAAAATGCCTTCTGCCATTATATTATACATTCCGCTCTCAGCGTCTGCGCCACCTTAAGCATTACTGCAAATGAGAGAGGATATGGGAATATCATCAAAAAGACTAGATCAAACACCCCCCCACACACACACACACACAGTCCTTCAACCTAAGTATTCCCTCCCATTTTATACTCTTAAGCTCTTAACAGTTTATGACATTCAGGGTAAGAATATGTAGTTTGAGTCCTTTTCTCAGATACAGCATTTAAAAGAAAATGGGTAATGAATTTTCCTAAATTGTATATATCAATAAATGTAGTGCATCTTACTTTTACATTGCCATTTAGTAAACTATAAAATGCAGATATTCTCTTGCATATCACCATAGAACCTTCATCTGGCTATGGATGGAGATGGAGACAGAGACCCACATTGAAGCACTGGACAGTGTTCCCAAGGTCCAAATGAGGAGCAGAAGGAGAGAGAACATGAGCAAGGAAGTCAGGACCACAAGAGGTGTGCTCACCCACTGAGACAGTGGGGCTGATCTAATGGAAGCTCACCAAGGCCAGCTGGACTGGACTGATGGAGCATGGGATCAAACCAGACTCTCTGAACGTGGCTGACAAGGAGGGCTGACTGAGAAACCAAGGACAGCGGCCTGGGTTTTGATTCTACTGCATGTACTGGCTTTGTGGGAGCCTAGTCTGTTTGGATGTTCACCTTCCTAGACCTGGATAGAGGGGGGAGGACCTTGGACTTCCCACTGGGCAGGAAATCCTGACTGCTCTTTGGACTGGAGAGGGAGGGGAAGTGGGGGGAGGGGGAGGGAAATGGGAGGAGGGGGAAGGTAGAAATTTTTAATAAAAATAAAAAATAAAAATAAAATAAATTAAAAAACAATAAAATGCAGATATTTGTAACATGATGTGATACAAGAATCACTTTCTTTCCAGACCTTCTCAGCACCACTGAGAAGCTGAAAAGCCCAATAGGAGATCAGCTTTACTGAGAATCTTGGAGATTCTCTACTCCAGAGTTGTACCTGATACCTGAAACTATTCTTGACTGTTTCAACAACGTGGGCTTCTGCTTAAGCAGACCTTTCTTGGAAGGCATCTTTGATTACTACTACAAAGTCCCTAACAGCAAGCCAAATTTCAGATTCCTTGTTTCATTTGAATTAATCTGCCCTCTGGAGGTACTCCAAGTAAATGTTACGGTTCTTCTGCATGGTGAGCCTTCCATTACTTGAAGTTGTCCACAATCTCCTTAGATGAAAGCATTCAGCATTCCTGACCTTTTCAATAATTGTTGTATCTGTGTGTAACCCACTCACCATCTTGGTCACTTTCCAGGTTATCTGTGTACATCTTAATTGTAGCACTCTGATATGACCCTGTCTTCCACATACACTATCAAATACAGAACAAAACTTTCTTTGTTCTGGGCACTGTGCCTCTTCTAACAAAGTCGAAATTTTCATTACATGTGTTTGCATTGTAACTTCACACAGTTAGTTCAGGTTGAACTTACAGTACATAAAAACCAGAATCTTCTTCACATATGCCACTGTCAAGCCTCATCATCACCTAGTCTTGGTGGCTCAACTCTGAAAAGAGTAGCAATTCATATTAGATCCTATTCGATTTAATCCTACGAAGTGCAACCTTTCTCCAGCCTCTCTTGTGTTCTTGTTAGTAACATTAAGCTACATTTACTCTGCCTTGTGCGTACATCTGCAGCGGGATAGGAAACCTCTATCAGCATTGATTGGCACACTTTTGAACACAGTCCATCCAGAAGACTGCCCATCTACTCTCCAGCTGTTATTATCTAGAGCAGTGGTTCTCAGCCTTCCTGATGCTAGGACTCTAAATGGTTCCTCATGCGGTGGTGATCCCCAACCATAACATTATTTCGTTGCTCCTTCATAACTGTAATTTTGCTACTGTAATATTTATCGTAATGTAAATATCTGATATGCAGGATACCTGATATGTGACCCCTGTACAAAGGTCTTTCGACCCCCAGCGGGGTCATGACCCACAGGTTGAGAACCACTGATCTAGCCCATGCTACTCCATTCTCTTCTCAAAGATATTTTAAGGAACTGTCAACTGCCTCAGTGAGATACACAATTGCTAGTGTCTCCTGAGCTCTCTGGAAGCAGCTCACCATAAAGTAGACATCCTCCAGAGCAGCTGTAGCACGAGGGAGCCCACATGACTGCCAACATGGATTAGGCCACTATAGGCAGACGTTATTAAAAAGCAGTTTCAAATATTGTCTTAACTCAAATGTCAGAAAGGTAGGGCTCTAAATTGCTTTTTCATTTATGACAAAGTTGGTTCTCATGTGTGCATTTTTATGTAACCTGTTCCAGGGTAAATAGCAGCAAAGATGTATTTATTTAACAAGAGTTAATGGGCCTACTGAACAACACCAGGCCACCTGATACAGAACTATACATCTCTCCAGCAGATGAATAGATTTAGAGACAGATGAATAGACCTAACACAGTGCAGTATGCTGAACCGGCTAAGAAAATGTTCTGGAATCTCATAATTGGTTTAAATCTTGAATTTGGCACTTGATAGCAATGTAACCTTTAAAAGTTACCTAGCCTTATCTGTAAACAAAGAAACATAAAAAATGGTCCTATCTTATAAAGTTGTTATGATAATTGAACATAGCAGTGATTTTGCTGGGAATTATTGCTATTCCAGTGTAACAGAGAAATTAACATGAGACAAGATGGTATTATGAAGTCCATGTTAAGGCAGAACATTTCTTCTTTATCGTGCTCATCAGTAATTTTTTTAATAGTTAAACTATAGAATATTTTCCTGAAATTAGCTTAAGTTCGCTAATATGCATATTAGCCCATGAAGCACGCTCGTGCGTATGTGTGTGTGTATGAATATGTGTGATGCATACACACATGAGTGTGCAGGTACACATAAGCCAATAAGAGGCCAGAAAAGGCATCAGGTGTTTTTTTTTTTCAATTGCTTTCTGCCTTATTGCTTTGAGATAAGGTCTCTCACTAAAACAGAAGCTCACCTTTGGGACAAATTGGTATCCAGCAAGCTTTTGAGATGTCCCCAGCCCACATTGCTAGGGTTATTGGCATACATAGCAATGCCTTGCTTTTACGTAAGTGCTGGGGATTCCAATTCAGGTCCTTATAATTACAGAGCAGGTGCTCTTACCCACTGACCCCAGCCTCTGGTCTAAGAAGTTTTGAAGTTGGGTTGTGAATGTGTTATCTTAAAAAGCCTCCAGCCTGTCTGCGCTCAGATATAGCTGAAGCTATATGCTTCAATTTCTATTTACTGAATACTATTGCCATTGGATGTTGGGACAAACAAAAACAAAAAAAACTTTTTCAAAGGTTGAATTTTTTAAAAAACCTTTAACTTTGTTGGTTAAAAGAGCTTTTATCAAATCTTGGGGTGAGGGTCCAACCCTACATTTTAAAGCCTAAGTAAACACCTACATCACTTGAAAAAAATTGCTCCTTCTTGTGTGTGGTCTGTCTGTGCTTGATGTCTGCCAAATCATCTTTCTCCTTTCTAGTTTTATAAAATTGCCTTTCCCTGAAGTGTCCCAACAGATTTCTGGTAAGACAGCTTCATAAGAACAGGTTCTTAATTCTTGTTCTTTCTCTAACAAACTGACAAAAAGGATTGAAACAAAAATTGAGCAAAGCCTGTCAAAACAAAAAGGGCAACAGAACTCTCAAGGAATTTCTGGGAACTATGTTCATAGGGTCATATTAAAGTATATTATCAACCTTAGAAAGTTCTATGAAAGCCTGACTGATTAAAAAACTGATGGTACAAATCTATTAGGAGTTTCTAACTTAAAGAACAAGGACTGAACAAGGGGAAAAGAAGCTGAAGGAAATTTAACTTCTCTTATTTATGCCTCCCAGTATCAATATCAATTTAGAAATGTCAAACTTACCAGCACTTAAACTTTTTACTTTTACTAAATTAAGATTTACGCTAAACATCTTTTATTAGGTAACTCTAGCTATGTGGCTGGACTTACTAATTATTTGAGGATAGATTTGAGTCAGTTTGTAAGTGTGAAACCCATATGGGTCACGTGTCTGATCCCTATAGTAGGCCCTGATAACAATTACTCCATTATGCTCCTGTTTTGACACAATTTAGAGCAGACTGTCTTCTCTCCTGGACACGGTTTCTCAACATGGAGGTCTGCATCAGAAACAAGAGTCCCTTTAGATGCACCAACAGGATGTTATCTGTCCTTACAACCTGTGTGTCCCCGCTCACCATAAATGGAAGTGTGTGCATGTGTGTGTGTGTGTGTGTGTGTGTGCATATGTACATATACCTGTGTATACATGAAGTACAGGCCAAAGGCGTTTTCTTGGTGATGAAGCTCTCTTGATGGTGACGTTTTCCTGCTGGGACTGCTGCTGCCTTAAGCTCCCACCTCATTACCACACACTGTTGAGTTACAGGCATTTGCCACCCAGAAAACTCCCGGAAGCGCTGACTCTCAGTGACTGCACAGAGGGATAGTCATTCAGGCTAAAGCTTCTTGATTCAATAGTGACTAGGTGAATATATTGGTCACACATTGAAAGAACCCAAAATAAAAACAGACTATAAAAAACCCTGCAATAAAATACTAGAAAATATATCACATAAGGAGAATAACAGCTACAAGTAATTTAAAGTGAAGCCAACTTAAAGGTATTTTTAAAATTACTAAACTAAAATGTGGGAGAAGTCATGGATTTAATAAAGAGACAGATCTTTTCTCGAATTACACAGCATAATTTTTAAAATATACATTTGGCAAAGCTCAGGGATTCTCTGTTCCTTGAATGTTTCAAATAAATTTATGTTTAATTGCCTGAGCCAGGCCTCAGATGACATCCAGCTTCTTATGTGGTGACAGATTTACTGCCATTTTCTATGCCTCCCATTTTGATATTTACTTCTAAAATCATTCACTTCATTAAATCTTAAATTTATTATTGCAGGAGAGCTCTGTGAAGATCTCAAACACCCAGTACCACACAGCAGGGAAATAACTGATCACCATTTCCTAAGCTGTTGTTCTGAGAAACGTGGATGGGACAGATGTTATTAGGTACATTTAAAAGAAATTCTTTAAAAATAATTATGGCCAATATTTACTGTACAATGAATCTTACCAGGAATTAAGTATACAGAATTTTGCAAACTTACTGGCTTTCTCCCAGAGAAATGTTTCTTCACAAAACAGAATTGCTGCAGCAAACACATTCTGGCTAAAGCAAAAAATTAAAACCAAAATGCTACTCTCATCTTTATGACTTAGTACTACTATAGAATATGCAGTACATGCAATTAGTACCTATGCTATACACTTGACGAAAGGGCATTCAACTTACCATTGTTAGAGCAGCTTACCAGGAAAAACTCGAAAACAC